>NW_028270151.1:47602877-48230150 GCF_037043375.1 Chiloscyllium plagiosum | reverse complement strand
TTGTTTTATGGCATATGATGACCTCATTCTAACACCTGAAAATCAGCCAGATGTCTGGCATGATTACAGTCCTGGGAGGGGTGGTGGTGGGGTGTCCTCTGTATTGACTGTTGAAGAAGTTGCAAGATGGAAGGGCAATCAGTGTTAAAGGAATGGAGGAATCCAATCTGAAGGAGGAAAGCAGAAATGTGTCGAGGTGGGAACATGGACAAAGGCAAGGGATGTTGTTTTTAAGCAGAACAGCATCAGATGGCATTGTGGGCTATGGCGAGGGAGTTTTTGGTTGCATCCACCACTCCAGGGGTAACTTTGATGGCCATTCTGGTCATCTTTGAAGTGAAATGTTAGGGGGAAGGAGGATGGGTGGTAGTGGCAACGTTCAATGTAGTTCCTCCTCACATGGACAGGCTATCAGTGTAGTGCAAGGTGAAGTTGGAGATGGATGTTCATGACTGTTCGTTGTGGTGGGTGGGTACTTTGTGACTAGCTGGAGCCTGGTGTTGATGGTATCCACTGTGAACCATATTCCCTGCCATCTCTTTCTCCAGATGTGAAATGTAACTGGACAGTGACTGGGATAGTGTGCTGGGTGGACAAAGTCAGTGTCAGTTTGATAGGTAAAAGTGCAAGATCCATGGCTGCTGGACACTGGGATGTTGAAGGGACCAATACATAAAGCAGCATTTGCAGTCTTTTCTTTGTCTGTTTGGAACGTACATGGAGTGAATGTGCTGAGGCTTGAAAAGCTGGTCAAAGATGATTTTCATCATGCCATTGATGCTTGCAAATCTAACTGCTATCTCAATTATACAGAGGCAATGACTTAAGAGGTAAATGCTGATCAGAAGCATCTCATCACTTCTAAAGCATCGTTGGGCATTTGGGTGGAGGGGAACATTGCCTTGTAATATGTAATTTTAAATTTGCTGATGGACCCTCCTTAACGCAATGAAAGACTGATGTGGATCTGAGATGGAAAGCATGCTCACCTTTTATTTTTGGCTGAGTAACATATTACATCTGTGTGGCACCTTCACCAAACTGGTGCATATGCTGTGACCAGGGCTGTGGTGAAACAGACGATAGGCTTCTGAAGTTATGGTTCCACTGGTTAGGGATTGGGATAGGAGCTGCAGTATAGTTTGAGCAGAGGCATTCTGCAAAGTTAGAGCAATGAGGCAAGATGCTGGATGGATGGAAAACTGCAACAATGGGAGCAGTCACCTTCTGAGGAAAAGGAGGTCAAGGACGTTGGGGAGGTGGAAGCTCTCCATGTGCTTGGCAGAGCTCTGGCACATCAGACACTGGAAGCCTAGCAGGACCCAGTTGAAACCCAGTTCCAAATGGATGAAAGATGGTTGCAGCAGACCATCAGAGAGTGTAAAATATTTGTTGGTCATAATGCCAGCATTTGAGATTTGTATTGTGGGGCAAACTGTTATGTTTAGAATTGTCCAATTGTTTACCCATATGTGATATTCCCTCCTTGATAGTGACAAGCTAATGGCCTCCAGTGGACATTGGGCAGGACAACAGTGATCTAGAGAGGAGTTTTGGAATGGGATGTGACTACCAATAGGTTAACTCTGTCAGGTGGGTAAATAGGGTTGCATGTGAGTAAATGCCAGCTATCTGGCAATGTGCCGTGAACAGTGTGGCTTGTGGACGCTATGCCATTGCATTGCCAGTGAGGAGCAATACTGGATTGCCTATGCCTGTCCAGGTGCACAGTGGTCTGTAAGAGATTGCAAAAATGCCAGGGATGCTGGATATTTGGCTAACCACTGAGTGAGTTCTTCCAGGAGGTAGGTTGGTGTCAGAATTGGACAAAAGGGATGTTGCTGAAAAATGCTTATGCCCGAAACGTCGATTCTCCTGCTCCTTGGATGCTGCCTGACCTGCTGCTCTTTTCCAGCAACACATTTTTCAGCTCTGATCTCCAGCATCTGCAGTCCTCACTTTCTCCCAAAAGGGATGTTACAAGGAACAGACTATGTAGTTAATAAGGCACGTTTTGATAAGACAGTGAGAAATCTTGCTACGTCTTGCAGCAAAAAGGCCTTTGAAAAACACCCCGCAACCTGCACCTGGCCAAACAATTGTAAGATTCAGACCTAAATGTTGTATTCGGGTCAAGCAAAATTAGAAGATAAGGTCCTTAACCTAGAAAGGGGTGGGCAAATAGATGAGGAATGAGTGAAGAAAAGTTGTAATGGGGAGGAAAATGAAAGAACATGAGAAAATAGAGAAGACAGTTGTCCGCACAACAACTGGGCAGTAAGACCATGAGATGTAGGAGCTGAAATCGATCATTCAGCCCATTTGAATAATGGGTAAAAGTGAGGACTGCAGATGCTGAAAACCAGAGTCTAGATTAGAGTGGTGCTGGAAAAGCACAGCAGGTCAGGCAGCATCCAAGGAGCAGGAAAATCAACGTTTCAGGCAAAAGCTTTTCATCAGGAATAGAGGCAGGAAGCTTCCAGGGTGGAGTGAAAAATTGAATAATGGCGCAGATTCAATAAGATCACGGTTGATCTATTAACCTCACATTTTCCCACATTACATTGTCTCCCAAGTTTTTGTCTATATCCCTCTGCAGATTCTGTCATCTTCACCATTTGCCTTCCCATTTTTGTGTCATCCACAAGGAGAAGAGGTGAAGGAGAAAGGCCAACAGGCAAAGGATGAGAAACATAATGTATGGTGAGGGCTAGAGACAACATACTGCTGGTGGTAATAGACAGAATTGCTCAAAGGCAGAATTGCTGCTAAATGCCAAGGGGAGGGCAGAATGATACTCTAGGAACTGAGGAAATAGAATATTACTTTGTGGGAGGATTGGGCCTGAACCAGAGAGTAGTGCAGGTAGCCGGGGTAGAAGAAAAGAATAAAGTTGAGAGACTTTTGGTGCTATGTAAGACAGATATCTTTATAAATATCAAGAAAAACAGTGGGAATTGAACAATAACTGAGTTACATGGAAAAGGAGGGCAATAGCACTGTCTAGTATATAGAGTGAATCAGTTTTAACTTTACCATTGTTTCTGCAACTGGAAGTAGTGCTTATATAACGCATCCATCTGACAAAAACAAAACTTGAAAATGAAGATACTGGTTGAATTTGGGTTCCATCCTGAATTTTACAAGATATGTTGGACCAGTATGCATCACTTCCAAGGTTGAGTCATAGAATCAGAGTTTTACAGCACAGAAAGAGGCCCATTGTGTCATCTGTAGTCATCCACCTGGACACCCCGCGGTGGCCTATTACCTGCCCTCGACCTCTTCATTTCCAACTGCCGCCGGGACATTAACCGCCTCAACCTGTCTACCTACCTCCCCCACTCCAACTTCTCACCCTCACAACGCGCAGCCCTCCAATCCCTCTGCTCCAATCCCAACCTCGCCATCAAGCCAGCAGAAAAAGGGGGTGCAGTGGTAGTCTGGCGCACTGACCTCTACACCGCTGAAGCCAAATGTCAACTCGAGGACACCTCTTCCTACTGCCCCCTCGACCATAACCCCACCCCCATCACCAAACTATCATCTCCCAGACCATACGGAACCTCATCACCTCAGGAGATCTCCCACCCACAGCTTCCAACCTCATAGTCCGGGAACCCCGCACTGTCCGGTTCTACTTCCTTCCCAAGATCCACAAGCCTGACCACCCTGGCTGACCCATTGTCTCAGCATGCTCCTGCCCCACTGAACTCATCTCTACCTACCTCGACACTGTCCTATCCCCCCTAGTCCAGGAACTCCCCACATATGTTCGAGACACCACCCACGCCATCCACCTCCTCCAAGACTTCCGTTTCCCTGGCCCCCATCGCCTCATCTTCACCATGGATATCCAATCCCTCTACACTTCCATCCGCCATGACCAGGGCCTCCAAGCCCTCCGTTTTTTCCTCTCCAGACGTCCCCAACAGTACCCTTCCACTGACACTCTCATTTGTTTGGCCGAACTCGTCCTCACCCTTAACAATTTCTCCTTTGAATCCTCCCACTTCCTCCAGACCAAAGGGGTAGCCATGGGCACACGTATGGGCCCCAGCTATGCCTGTCTCTTTGCTGGCTATGTAGAGCAGTTGATCTTCCGTAATTACACCAGCACCACTCTCCTCCTCCGCAAAATTGATGACTGCATTGGCGCCACCTTGTGCTCCTGCGAGGAGGTTGAGCAATTCATCAACTTCACCAACACATTCCACCCTGACCTTAAATTTACCTGGACCATCTCTGACACCTCCCTCCCCTTCCTGGACCTCTCCATCTCCATTAATGACAACCAACTTGACACTGACATTTTTTACAAACCCACCGTCTCCCACAGCTACCTGGATTACACCTCTTCCCACCCTACCTCTTGCAAAATGCCATCCCATATTCCCAATTCCTCCGCCTCCGCCGGATCTGCTCCCAGGAGGACCAGTTCCACCACAGAACACACCAGATGGCCTCCTCCTTTAGAGAACGCAATTTCCCTTCCCACGTGGTTAAAGATGCCCTCCAACGCATCTCGTCTACATCCCGCACCTCCGCCCTCAGACCCCACCCCTCCAACCGTAACAAGGACAGAACGCCCCTGGTGCTCACCTTCCACCCTACCAACCTTCGCATAAACCAAATCATCCACCGACATTTCCACAACCTCCAAACAGACCCCACCACCAGGGATATATTTCCCTCCCCACCCCTTTCCGCCTTCCGCAAAGACCGTTCCCTCCGTGACTACCTGGTCAGGTCCACACCCCCCTACAACCCACCTTCCCATCCTGGCACTTTCCCCTGCCACCACAGGAACTGTAAAACCTGTGCCCACACCTCCTCCCTCATCTCTATCCAAGGCTCTAAAGGAGCCTTCTACATCCATCAAAGTTTTACTTGCACATCCACTAATATCATTTATTGTATCCGTTTCTTCCGATGCGGTCTCCTCTACATTGGGGAGACTGGGCGCCTCCTAGCAGAGCGCTTTCGGGAACATCTCCGGGACACCCGCACCAATCAACCACACTGCCCTGTGGCCCAACATTTCAACTCCCCCTCCCACTCTGCCGAGGACATGGAGGTCCTGGGCCTCCTTCACCGCCACTCCCTCACCACCAGACGCCTGGAGGAAGAACGCCTCATCTTCCACCTCTGAACACTTCAACCCCAGGGCATCAATGTGGACTTCAACAGTTTCCTCATTTCCCTTTCCCCCACCTCACCCGAGTTCTAAACTTCCAGCACTGTCCCCATGACTTGTCCGGACTTGTCCTACCTGCCTATCTCCTTTTCCACCTATCCACTCCACCCTCTCCTCCCTGACCTATCACCTTCATCCCCTCCCCCACTCACCCATTGTACTCTATGCTACTTTCTCCCCACCCCCACCCTCCTCTATCTTATCTCTCCACGCTCCAGGCTCACTGCCTTTATTCCTGATGAAGGGCTTTTGCCGAAACGTCGATTTTGAAGCTCCTTGGATGCTGCCTGAACTGCTGTGCTCTTCCAGCACCACTAATCCAGAATGTAGTCATCAAGTACCTATTTACTCCAGTCTCATTTTCCAGCTCTTGACCTATAACCTTGTATGCTGTGGCGCTCCAAGTATTCATCTAAGTAACAATTAAATATTGTGATAGTTTCTACTTTTACCATTCTTTCTTTCAGTGATGTTCAGATACCCAACACACTCTGGGTGAAAAACATTATTTCTTATATCCCTTCTAAACCTTCTGCCCTTTACCTTCAATCTATGCCCTGACTATTGATCCCTCTACTAAGGGAAAATGTTTCTCCCTATCTGCCCTAACAAATTTGTCAACCTCAGTTAGGTACCCACTCACTTTCTCTACTTGAAGGAAAACAACCCCAAGCTATCTAGTCTCTCTCCACATCTGAATCACTCTAGCCCAAGCAATATCGTGGTCAATCCTCTCTGCAACCTGTCTGATGCAATCACATCCTTCCTATAAGCTTTTATTCCCATTTTCCTTGGTCTCGGGTTTAATCTGGATGTCATTTGAACAGCAGAATGTAACCAATGTTACTCATTAAAGCCAAGTAGACAACAAGAAATACTGCAAAAGCTTGACATATACAATGCTTGGAATCACGTGAACCCATGACATGGACTTGTCCGAAGATCAAATCAAAATGTTTGATCAGCCTTAACTTCTAGTCATTGATCTGTTGACTCCCTGAGGAAGCTAATTATTGCTGTGAGGCAAGGGTGTTTTTATACACTTTTCAGACAAAGCAAATGCGCATTTACAGTCTTGATGGTATCTAGTCTCCAGCAAATGATTAGTTTGACAACTGGCAAACATCACAAATGTTTCATATATTCCACATCAGTTTGATCAATTAACTCATTAAGGTTTGCTTGTGACGCCTTGGAAAGATATTTATTATTTGCTCTTATTGAAATCTGACCATCACTTACCTTGTTCACCATGTTATGTCGCTCAATCAATGTTTAATATATACACAGCACAATTCACTACAACAACAATCACTATGGCTATTTTAAAGAAAAGTTGGCTTTTCCAGAGTTATTGTGACAGTTCATTCCATTACTCGTGAGTTGCACTTGTTGTAAACAAGTAAGCACATTCCTTCAGCCCATCATGGAAACACTTTAAAAACTGTCACTTTCTAATTATTGGGTTATTACCAGGCTTTGAATGTTTTCTCCTAATTTCATTCAACTTAATTTTGTTGAACTTAATTTTGGCTAACCTAGCAAATTTTAGGGTAATATCTACATTCCTATGTAACCAGAACTGCTCACAGTACTGCAGTTGTGGCCTAACTAACATTTTACACAGTTCTATTACACCCTCCCTGTTCTTTTATTCAATGCCTCAACCACTAAAGGTAAGCATCCAAGAAGGGTAAGCCTTCTGAATTACCTAATCCACCTTCCCTGTCGCATACAAACATTTTTGGACATGCACATCAAGGTCTCTCTGAACTTCCTAAAGTCATACTATTCATCATCTATGCCTTTGCCTTGTTAGTTGTCCCAAAATACATTATCTCACACTTTTCATGCTTAAATCCCATTTGCCATTGTCCTGTCCATTTGACCAGCCCACCTATACCATTCTGTAGTCTAGGACTTTCTACCTCACATTGAATCCTATGGTTCATCACTGGACTTCAAGTCACAAAAGTAACCTTTGACCATCAATCTCTCCCTCCTGCCACTAAGCCAATTTTGAATCCAATTTGCTAATTTGTCCTTGAACTCATAAGCGCTTATCATATTAACCAGCTTCTCAAGTGAGATCTTGTCAAAAGTCAAATTTATGTTTTACTGGTTTTCCCTTCTGAGTGGATATCTGAAGGCTGCTCCACCAAGTCAAGCTGGAAATGGAATCTTAGTGAGCATGTTGACAGTCCTAGGGTTCAGGTAAGGATAACTTTTGTGGGATCAAGAAGCCTTAATGATGCTCTGAATCCAAAGAAATAATCTTAATTTTATGGACCACCAGTGAAATCCATCTATAGCAAGTATCAGTAGACTGAGCATGTGTTGGACATGTGACCTGTTCATTTGTACCTAGAAATTGTGTGGTGGTCCGAGGTACAGTAGAGGTTAGGGATTTGATACCTCAGGCCAGGGGTGCACTTGTTTTCTATTCATTTAGGCCAGATGTTTGTCTATTTTTAGCCATTGGAAGGAAGATGTCACCTTTATTAATTGAAAAATAGAGTACAAGAGCAAAGAAGTGATGTTGAATTTGTCTAAGACACTTGCTATATTTCAACTGGGATAATGTACAGTTGTTGAGATCACATTAAAGAAAGTTCAAAAGCAGTTTACAAAATAGGTTCCAGGTATAAAGACAGATTGAAGAAGTTGGGACTGTTGTCCTTGGAGAAAAGAAAGTTAAGAGGAAATTTTATGAAGGTTTTCAAACCATGAACAAGCCAGGTAGAGTCAATTGGGAGAAAATGTTCCTGCTCATAAAAATAGTAAGATCTAGAGGGCATAGATTTAAAGTAATCAGCAAAACAAAATATAAAGGGGAAGTGAGGAAAAGTGTTCTCACTTAATGAGTAGTAATGGTATGGAATGCACTTTCTGGAAGTATGGTAGAGGCATTCGAGAGGGCTTTGGATGATTATTGGATAAATGTAATGTGCAATGGTATGGGGAAGAAGCAGGAGATTGACATTTGGTAATGATGCTCATTTAATGAGCTGGTGTAGGCATGATGGACTGAATGGCCTCCTTCTTCACATAACACTTCTGTAATACTGTGCCATGCTGAGAAACCAGAGCAGATTGTAATTTGGTGAGCCATAATTTTTTGATTTGTTCATTCCATAACTACATAGTACATATGTGCTGTTCTGTTGTCATGGTTAAATATTCAATTTTTTTCCTCCAGGTAACTATTACACATGAACATGAGCAGAGAAAACTCCATGATATTTTTCACCAATTTTATTCATTTAACATAGAGATCAAGAAGGTAATCTGCTTAAGCCCCCTCTGTGCTGCCAGAGATGATCCTCACCAGAATTGGAACAACATGGTACAAGTGCCTCAGCAATTTTGAGTTGCAGGTGAGAAAAGCTACCATGGTTCCCACTTTTGATTAGTATCCAAAGGCCCCTGTTGGAAATGAAAATGTGTGGATAATATCAAACTTGACTGTGACACGAATGTGTTTAAATATCCTGCTAAAACTCATCATTAGGCACATACAAATGGTGCAATCTTTGGAAAGATGTTGGAGATACTTGGCACTTGTACAACAGTATTGCTGTGAGAAATCAATTGCTTTTGGAGGGATGAGCAGCCAGAAACTGAAGTAAAACGAGAATGTTCTGAAAATCTGCTTAACATGCGAAGGAAGAGTTGACAGGTGGTGGTGTACTGGCAAATTGTACCAAGTATTATGATATAAGTTTTAATGCCCAAGTATTACACTCCAGATTTCTGTCAATTCTTAGTTGGCCACACCACTTAACAAACACTGACTTTGTTAGTTTTTGTTGGTAAACTCTGGGTTCTCTGCAGTTAACAATTTAAAGGTTTCATTCACAGCAAAATAATAGACATCAGTGGTAATGTTGATTTAAGCTATCCCTGTTATTTCTGACAATTTGTGTATTTGAGGGAGCACAGGTTTTGAATGCTGGCAATTTTAAGCTTGGAAACACACTTCAAATTAAACATTTCATGAAATGATTTCTTTCCAAAGGAACATGATAAATGTTTGAGAAATTTTGAGGACATTTTAATTTTAAAAAGATGAACAATATAAAGAGCTGATGACATTGTGCAAGTGTTGTCAATTATTACACAAGAAATGATTTACTGTCTGAATGCTGTCTATGCTAGTGTGTCTAACCTTTTGCTGCAATGTGTTTCTGTTAAATATACTGAATTATTGAAGGATGTATTCAGATTATTCAGACACATCTGAAAGCCTTTGAAGCGACTTCTGAGAAAAAGAGAATATGAATAGTTGTCCAAAAGTACCATAAAATGTAATAGATCAGTCACATCTGAGTACACATCACACCACTGAATAGGATTTGGAAAATATATACATTGTTCACAATTATTTCCACTACTCTTTATAGTACATCAGCTTATTTACTTATATTTATAACTCATCTACTTTTCAATTTCCTTCTCATTGAATTTTATTTTTAAAGTTCCTTTTAGACATTGGTAACAAATCTGTCAACATCCACTGTCACTTTAACAAAGTTGTTAACCCTTTGAAATAGGTAGCTGTATAACTGTCGCAATAACAAACACTGGGAACAGAATGAAGTAGGGAATTAATCATTGGTATTCTACCTTAGGAACACAGATTCAAATTAAATCCAGAGATTTAAGTGTTTTTTTTCTGCCTGTGAAATACCTAAAGTGTTTCATGCTGGCAGTATCATTTGAAATGACACAAGTGCATTAGAGGGTTCTCCACTGAGCCAATACATGTTGTTTAGACAGAATGGAGGAAACCTGAATCTGGCAGCTCTATACTTTGACCTTTTCTGTATTACACATGCATGCATTTGCTATTTTTACTTCTGTGCCTGTTTTTTTCTCTTTATGTGACTTATTTGATTGAATAGACAGAAGAAATGAAAAGATAGGATCCAAGTAAAATATACTGAAATGGAAGGAAACTCTCAAGTGATTCAAACAGATTAATAGGTCAAGAGAAAATCAGATTACATAAGGCATTCCTTTTAAAATATGTTCCACAAGAGGCTTTAGCTGTGAGTGACTTGGTTATCAAGCTTGAATTGGCCTACAAAACTTATTCCAGAGAAACAACACAATAGGAAAGTTACATTATCGTAATTGTCCCTTAAAGAAAACAAATAATGTTTCACTTTGGGAGGAAAACACATTTTTGAACACTTCTGAGATGTATTGGTAAAAATGTTCACTGAGAGCAGAAATAATATATTATGCCACCAGTTGGTGGAAATTGCACAGAGCCCACATTTTGGATCTGACTCTCAAAAATGTAGCATTCCTGCAACTCTCAATCACATCTCACAGCTTATACACACTGCCAGCTATTCAAATGTGGTAAATACATTGCCCAGCATACTGATGAAATCTCTCTTTCTTAAAGCTCAAGACAGAGATAGAGGCAGTAGCACCTAAGTAGCACAACTGATATTCTCAATAGAGGCAAGGGTGCTCATCAGCTTTGAAGTTGCCATGGTGAAGACAATGATCACTAGTGGGGCTAAAGCTATTGAAGAAGGTGGTCTGGTCATCATAAATATCGCATTACCTGATTCCACAATATCCTCTGCTTGAATGCATCACCTGTTTTCTCCTGTTCCCTCGCCATAGCTCAAACTTTGTGCATTCTCTATTCAGAAACCCAAATATTGGAACTTGGCAAGGTAGTGATGCAAGAGTAAGAAGAGGTTAACAATGATGACACTTTGTTACTGACTCTGACACTCGCAACAACCAACTCAAATACAACATATCCTTTAGAGAATGACTTAGACATGACATTTGCAAACGATGAGACAGTAGGCATGAGTGATCTATCACCAGGGCAGGAATAAAGATTGACGTCATTCAAGTTCTGCTTCAGATGACTGAGATGAGACCTTGGTTCAGCAGTACACAGGAAAATCCTGATGGCTCTGCACACACAAATGCTTGCTGCTTTGGCAGGATTGGCAGAAAGCCTGTGTAACATGACGTTTCACAACACAAACTAATCATGAACATGTGCCCCTTTGCTGAGAGCTTGACTCCTCCATCTTCAAGCAATTTATCCTTCTCCATTCTGAAGAAGAGTCCAACTGGGCTTGAAATGCCAATTGTTTCTCTCTCCACAGATACTATTGGACCTGCTAAGTATTTTTTCCAATTCTTATGTCTTTATTCTTCTGTTCTACACATTCATCCCTGTCCTGCAGCAGATCAAGGAGGAGATAAACTATAGCATTTGTGACTGGGATCAGGCAATTTAAACAGAACCCAGGAATTGAGAATCAAAGCTTTTAGCATGTGATACAGTATCTGAAACTTCATTTGCTTTAAGTAACATGACAAAACACCAAGCCCTACTATTACTTCAACAGAAGCAATTAGAAATCAATCACCACCTAACCTGAAAATAGTTAATGATCCTTTGAAATAGAGATGGAGGGAGATTTCTACCGTTAAATGTGGAAGATTAAGAGAGTGATAGCTGAAGTGTTGAGTTTGTAAATTATGTTGGGAAGAAATCAGTTTTCGATCTGGTTGACGTGGTGGTTTTCCTATTCTGTTTATTTCCAGCGTACACTGTTAGCTCAAAATAACACTTGGTGCAGCCCAAACAAGTTTGGATGCTATTTTCAAGCTGTGCTGGTGTCAGAGTGAAAAATATGGTGCAAACAGATCCAGCAGTTATAGAACGAAGAATAATACAGCACAGAAATAAGGCCCTTCAGCCCTCCAAGCCTGCAACAACACATTTTGCCCTTCCATATTAAAACTGTTTTCACTTACAGGATTTGTATTCCCCTGTTCCCTTCCTATTCATGTATTCATGGATGCTGCTATTGTGTCTGCTTCCACCACCTTCTCTGGCAGCGTGTTCCAGGCACTCACCATCCTCTGTGAAAAATCTGCCTCTCATATCTCTTTCAAAGTCACCCTCACCTTCCCCACACACCCCCCTCCCCCTCACTCAAATGCACCTTGAACCTGTATCCCCTGGTTATTGATCCCTCCACTCTTTGGGAAAAAGCCTCACACTTTCCATTCTATCCATGCCATTTACAATTTTATAAACTTCTACCAGGGCATCCATCAACCTCCCATGTTCCAGTGAAAACAAACCCAGTCTATCCAACCTCTCTTCAAGATCTAAAATCCCCCAATACCAGACAACATCCCAGTAATGTTTTCTCTACTTTCTCCAAAGCATCCACATCTTTATGGTAGTGTGGTGAGCAGAACTGTATGCAATAGTACAAGTGTGGCCTAACTAAATTCTATAAAACCTGCAGTTTAACCTGCCTATCCTTATACTCAATGCCCCTTCCAAGGAAAGCATGAATATCATAGTTAAAAATCACACACCAGGTTATAGTCCAACAGGTTTAACCTGGTGTTGTGTGATTTTTAACCTTGTACACCCCAATCCAACACCGGCATCTCCAAATCATGAATATCATAGGCCTTTTTTACTACCTTATCAACCTGCACTGCTACCTTCAATGATCTGTGGACCTGCACACCCCAATCCCTCATATATCAATACTCCTAAAGGTTCTGTCATTCACTGTATAATTTCCACCTGTATTTCCAAAATGTATCACCTCTCATTTGTCTGGATTAAACTCCATCTGCCATTTCTCTGCCATGCCTCCAACTGATCTATATCCTGCTGTATCCTCTGACAATCCTCCTCACCATCCACAACTCCACCACTCTTTGTGTCATGCACAAACTTCGACCAATAACGTGTTCCTAAAAATCATTTATGTCGACCACGAACACAGAGGTTCCCTCACTGATCCCTGTGGAACACCACTGATTACAACTCTCCATTCCAAAAAACATCCTTCAATCACTACCCTCTGTCTCCCAAGACTGTGTGCATCTTGCCAGCTCACCCGATACCATGTGACTTCACCTTTTGTACCAGTCTGCTATGTGTGACCTCATCAAAGGCTTTACTCAAGCCTGTGTAGACAATATCAATTGTTTTTCCCTCATCGGGCATCTTCGTCACTTCCTCAAAAACTTGACAAGTTGGTGAGGCATGTTATGGCAAAGACCTTTACATTTTATTTGTAAATGGTCCTGGACTTTATTATGAATCAATTGATTCCTCTTGCTAAGGGGTGAGCTATTGCAATTTAACTAAACCTTAGCTTTCTCTTGACCATAAAATGTAAATGTGCATTTTGCAGTAAGTGCTACAGAAAATAATCCAACTAAAATCAGCAATTCTGTTGTGAGAAACATTAAAAAAAGCCTCTATATTCTTTGATTAATGTATAAATATTCCAGTGTATTGAGTTGCCAAGATTAAGTAATGTACTTCAATGGTAAATTTTAAAATTATTCTCAATTTGGCAATCCATGTCAGTTTTCTATAATTCTGGTTCAACAGGACGTCAAAGTAACCACAGCTAAGAAATATTACCAAGCTAATGCTTTCATTGGTTTGATCTCTTATGGATTAATGTCTAGTCTGAAAGCATGATGATAAGATGTGATTCTGCAATATGAACCATTAAAATTATTGTAATCCTAGCTTAACTGTCTTGGTACCCAAAACTATTTTCCTATAATACTAAGCAATTTATGATAAGGTGGGTGGTATGAATACTTGTATAGTACAAAGATTGAACATGATGCATGGGGTAGCTTTTATTCTGAACATTGTTATGCCAGTTGTAGTATGGATGGACTGGAAAATGAGACAAAAATCCATTTTGTTGAATTTCAGTCTATTTTAAGCCTTCAGCGTTTCGGGTTCCCTGGATGCTAGAATTGCTCGCCCAAATAATGGCAGCCATTTCCAACTGAAGTGGTAATGATATTGATGATGTAAATGCAGTTTGTCATGTTTACTAACACATTAACTGAGTGCCTTTTATACTTGTATAAAACAACTCGTAAACTAAGGAGAAAGTGAGGTCTGTAGATGCTGGAGATCAGAGCTGAAAATGTGTCAGAGGCCTCCAGTCTGGAATGCAAGAGATGGAGGAGATACTAAATGAGTATTTTGTATCAGTGTTTACTGTGAAGAAGGGCATGATGGTGTAGAATGTAGGGAAATGGATGTGTCCAATTTACAGAGGAGGAAGTTCAGGATGTCTTGAAATGCATAAAAGTGGATAAATCCTCAAGACCTGATCAGGTCCACCCTATAACTCTGTGGAAGCTAGGAAAGTGATTGCTGGGCCCCTTGCTGAGATATTTGTATCATCGATAGTCACATGTGAGGTGCCAGAAGACTGGAGGTTTGCAAACATGGGATACAGGGAGAACTAGCCATTTGTATACAAAACTGGTTTGAAGGTAGAAGACAGAGGGTGGTGATGGAGGGTTGTTTTCCAGACTGGAGGCCTCTGACCAGTGGAATGCCACAAGGATCGGTGCTGGGTCCACTACTTTTTGTCATTTATATAAATGATTTGGATGTGAGCTTAAGAGGTACAATTAGTAAGTTTGCAGATGACACCAAAGTTGGAGGTACAGTGGACAGCGAAGAAGGTTACCTCAGATTACAACAGGATCTGGACCAGATGGGCCAATGGGCTGAGAAGTGGCAGATTAAGTTTAATTCTGATAAATACGAGGTGCTGCATTTTGGGAAAGCTAATCTTAGCAGGATTTATACACTTAATGGTTAGGTTCTAGGGAGTGTTGCTGAACAAAGAGACCTTGGAGTGCAGGTTCATAGCTCCCTGAAAGTGGAGTCGTAGGTAGATAGGATAGTGAAGGCGACGTTTGGTATGCTTTCCTTTATTGGTCAGAGTATTGAGTACAGCAGTTGGGAAGTCATGTTGCGGCTGTACAGGACATTGGTTAGGCCACTGTTGGAATATTGCGTGCAATTGTGGTCTCCTTCCTATCGGAAAGATGTTGTGAAACGTGAAAGGGTTCAGAAAAGATTTACAAGAATGTTGCCAGGGTTAGAGGATTCGAGCTATAGGGAGAGGTTGAATAAGCTAGGTCTGTTTTCCCTGGAGAGTCAGAGGCTGAGGGGTGACCTTATACTGGTTGATAAAATCATGAGGGATATGGATAGGATAAAGAGACAAAGTCTTTTCCCTGGGGTCGGGGAGTCCAGAACTAGAGGGCATAGGTTTAGGGTGAGAGGGGAAAGATATAAAAGAGACCTAAGGGGCAACGTTTTCACACAGAGGATGGTACATGTATGGAATGATCTGCCAGAGGAAATGGTGGGGGCTAGTACAATAGCAACATTTAAAAGGTACCTGGATGGGTATATGAATAGGAAGGGTTTGGAGGGATATGGGCCGGTGCTGGCAAGTGGGACTAGATTAGGTTGGGATATCTGGTCAGCATGGACGAGTTAGACCGAAGGGTCTGTTTCCATGTACATCTCTATGACTCCATCTGTGAAAATTCAAGATGCCAAGAACTATTTACAGTAAAAATTAACAACTTTATTTCTCAAAGTATATCAGAGAATAATTAACTAACAATTATTTATAATTCCTTCCTCTAACCTATCTTTTACTTTCCCCTCTGCAATACTGGTCCAATAAAAATAAGATTTACAAAATAAAACTTCTTATCTCAAAGCCAGGCAGCTTTCAGTTCTTTTCTGTATTCCTATCTTCTTGGGGATTCTGCTTCACAGGTTACTGATCGACAAAGCTACCTTTAAGCGAGCTATTTTTTGGGCTGTCTTTACATGCCACTGGCTTGGCCGTTCTCCTCTCAACTGTTCAATTTTCCTTATATCCCCAAAGCATCAAATTGTGTTATTGGCTTTTCAGATTGTCAGTGTACTAAATTCAAACTGGATTGGAGTTTGGTATTTTTTTGTGGTGTAATTTAAACTGATTGGCCTCACTCAAACCTGTTTTTGTCTCCAGGCAACCAGCTACCCTAACTTCTGGACCAAAAGGTTACATTATCTCCTTTTTTTCAGAACACTTAGTGCTGTCAGCTAATTCTGTTGCTTTTAATTCTCTTAAAGGTACAGTACACCCACATCTTTATAACCACATCATATCATAATAGTTCAGAGACTCAGCAGCTTCATAACCTGTGATGGGTGTTGCTGTGGTAGATCTGGTAGTACCATTAAAGAGGTACATAATGGAATTAAAAGGCAGATGGAGTAAGCAGGTAGATCTCTTCAGAGTGCTATTGGTCCATAGGGATGGTATACCCTGAACACAGCCTTTTCCTTGGGATCGGAGCTTCTTGCTCAAATGTCTGCCCCAGATGGCTGCGTCTGGGAAGCTGGAGATCCAATCTGTTAGTGGCAAAATGTTCACTGTGCAGGTATAGTAATTAGGACAAGGTTAGTCAGATGGACCTCACTGAGTATGAATTCCCTGAATGGCCCAGGTTAACAACTACCATCAGGGAGTCCTGGCTGACAGATACATACAGGAGTCTCAGTCTACTCACTCTTGGGACTGGCTCTGAGCTAGCTGGTCAAAGTCCATGTACTGTGCATGTGTTGATAAAGGTTGACTTGGGGATAGGATACTGGCCTGTTGTGCAGTTATTTTAGTATCTAGAAATCACCTCTGATAGATACTTTGTCTAGTTCAATTACTTACCTGCCTCCATTCAGTTGGCAGCTGAAGCACATTCAGTCCTGCAAATGGGAAAGCACATATAGGGCCCTCTCTTGTGGCACAGTAGTAGTTTTCTACCCCTGGACTGAAAGATCTGGATTCAAGTCCCACTTGCTGCAGTGTAATAACATCTCTGAATAGGTTGATTAGGAAAAAATAGGTTAATTTTTAAAAATTGGGAAATTACATGTGGTGGGAATGTAACACACTGTTATCCCAAAGCAGCTCCTTGATCTTTTCCCAGCATACCCCACCCCCCCACCCAATAAATCAAGATGGAGGAAAAATCTGCCCAAAGACTGACACTGCTCATTTTTGGCTGTCAGTTTCATTGAGTATTGTGGATGGTTTTTCCTAGCAAGGTTTAACAAAGTGTCTTGCTAAATCATAACAAACTCAGCTCATGAACCACCAACCTTGATCCTACGGTGCTCCCCTTGTCCAACTGTAGCACCATCTTATCATTTCTGGGAAGAACTCTTCATCCATTCGATATTTGCTGAATAACCAGCATCCTGGCATCATGCCATATTTAAAAGGTTGCTGTGCACCAGACAGGCACTCACAATCAAAACCTGCCTTGAACAGCGACCTATTCAGTTGGAAGATGTCAGAGACTGGGAACGTGGTGCTGTAATTCTCCGACAGGGACCTAGAGGTCCTGGTGAATGATGTGGAACAGAGGAATTGTGTCCTCTTCCCAGAAGACCAGTGGACAGGTGGTAATGGCCCTCCTAGCCTAGAGGCTGCAGGCATATAGCTATGCTATGTGAACCCCCACAGCTGCCTTTAGGGTTGTTATTGTCCCCATGAATAGGTTGATGACTATTTCTCCTTTCTCTAAGGTCTGATGAGGCACTTATCCCATCCACTTCAGGTGTAGTCACAACTGTTTTCTTCTCCATTGCATAGTCTTGATTTCCCACATGAGGGCAGGCCACAGTGAGTGCTGTTTGGCCAGTAGTCTCTGGCCTCCACCTCCTAATGTTGGTGAGACCTCCAACACCCAGGTCCGTTCCCATGAACTGTATAGATGTTGCACCTCCCCAAGTTTCCTCCCAAACTGTCTACATGAGCCTGCACCTGCCAATGATTACCATCCAGCCCCTGGCATATGAGGTGGTCATACACATATGAAGCCAAGGCACTCCTGATCAGGGTCAAACTCCTCTCCTACCCTTATCTCATTCCGACCCATATTCACTCTATCCCTCCCTTACAAATACATGTTTCCAGCCCCCTCCTTCCCCTCCCACCCACACCCGTTCACAACTGTCATTCATCTAGCCCTGGTGTCCAAGATACTTGATGAAACTGACACTATTGTCATCTCTCTACCCCCCAGTCTGCAGCCCCAGATCTTGTTAAAAGGGTGTGAGCCTCCTTCCTCCAGCAGTGCACCCCAACCCCACCTACTCCATTTGGATTGGTCACTATGGATCCGCAGGAATATGATCCACTTCCTGGATTGCCACTTACTCCCTGCCATGAACATCTTTCTATGGCCTCTCCCCTTTGAAATAACTCTTCAGGGCCAGCATCCCAACATCATTCACCGTTTATTTGCAAATGCATAGCCTTTGACAAGAGCACAACGTCAGGTACGTAGGGTTCAATATCCCTGACATTCACCCATTTTATTCATCAGCAGGGCTCCTTGAGTTGGGCTGTTAATCTGGTGCAATCAGCGAACTCATATCCAATGAAGTCCAGATGCTGACCTCATTACAATCACTCCAACCTGAACTTGTATAGAAGGCTGCTCCTTACCTATAGTCCAGGGACACCTTGACTGATGGCTCCCTCCAGGACTTTGGTGAGGACTACTGCTGTAAGACTTTCACACATGGATCCTTACTTGCTACACATGCATGCATTTGTTGAATGAGTTGCTGGCTCTTGGTGTAGCTATGAGATTGACATTGCACATTGCCATACAGCAAGATGTCCCGTCCCCTTGATTGAGGACTGCTGAGCCTGGTTGTGTGACTGCGCTAATTGGTATGACAAAGCAAGGTATGACATGGATGGTGCAAGCATACAGGTAGGCACAAAGTGAGTGAGTGCTAAAAGAGCAAATGAGCAGATCTGAGATACACAAAAGTAAAACAAAGAACTGCAAATCTGTAACAAAAGCAGAAATTGCTGGAGAAACTCAACAGGTCTGGCAGCTTCTGTGCAGAGAAAACAGAGTTAATGTTTCAGATGCAGTGACTCTCCTTCAGAACAGGAGCCATAAGATACAGCCTGATTTTAACCTGTAAGCTGCATTCCATGTGCATCCCTGCAGCCTTTCCATGTTAGCTGTCAGTGCACCCTGCAATGCAAGTCTCTGCTACATTGCATCCCACAAGTGGATTGGAGAGATACCATGAGGATCCTGAGGGCTTGGCAAATATTGGATTCAATGTCTGTAGATGGTTGGTACATGTGGCTGGGTCCATGGATTATGTCCTAAAATGTTTTTAGTGCTGAGCAACGTGTAGACTCTTCTTAGAAGGCTGAGTGTTGAGGTCACCAGGTATCCACTTTGACTTCTGTGTTGATAATTTTTAGTGTCTAGTTTACTCAATGTTTGAGGTAGGACGCTGCATATTAAACAGTGAGATATGTAGTTGATAACATGATTAACAAGCAATAATCCCCCAAATCACTGTGCAAATCTCACCTTTTATGCACTTGCATAAAAGATGCAGTGAATTGCTCCCAGTGTTGAGATAGGCCTCACTGCACCTCACATATAATTTTGCCACAAAGTCTATTGTAACCCCAAGTCATTCAGGACCCTGTCCCAAGAATCTGTCCCAACATTTTAGTCAATGATCTTTCATAAACTGTAAGTGATAAACAATTTTGCAGGGAAAAATGTTGATAGGAGTACAGATGAAGGAGAGAAAGGACAATGGGGAAGACCTCCGATTATGTGGACATCCGGGGTGATTGATTAACAAAGAAATCAATGGAGCAATGCAAAAGTGTTATTTGAGATCTAAAACAAAGAAACAAAAGATAGATCCAGATGGTTGCAGAAAAATTGCAAAAGAGAATGTAATTATGGGACCGCTAACAGAGCAGAAAGCTCCAGTGCTTGCGAGTGTGGCAGAGGAAGATGAGTAGATCTTGTTGTACTGGTTTATGCTGTCATATTGTAAGTTTTCTACTTTAAAAAGAGACAGAACTATAGAGTAATAACCTGATGCCCATCTTAAATCTTACTGAGAACATAAGACAAAGTAGTATAGCGTTTTAGTGTTTCTGTACTTCATTGCTGATATTGGAATTTTTTATTGTAAAATAAAGCATTTGGGAGCTAATTATGTTTACGTGATGCATTTTCAAGCAAAGGGAATTTGTATAGGTTCAAAAATAATTGCAGCCTGCAGACAGGGAGTTGTGTATTAAACCAAAGATTTTTAGGGCTTGCAGTTTTCTTCAAGCTGAACAATGGGGCTTGTTTGTCTCATCTCAAGCCTGTTGAATCAGGAGGTCCTGATTGATTTTCAGAAAAAAGTCAGAAGAACTGTGAGTCCTTTGAATAAGAACACAGAAAGACAAATGACAAATGGGCAGTCAGACAGCCAGCAGGAGAGGAAGTTACATTTGGGCGTGGGTTGCTTCAATATCTGAAAGAGTCTCGAATAGTGCTGAACATTGTGCAACCATTAGCAAACATCCATGTCACTGACCTTATAACAAAGGGAAGGTCATTATGAAGCAGATGAAGATGGCTCTGTCTAGAATACCACATTGAAGAACTTCTGTAGTAATGTGTTGTGGCTGAGCCACACCATATTCTGCTGTAAAAACCAAAAGAACTGCAGATGCTGTCAATCAGAAACAAACACTGAAATTGCTGAAAAAGCTCAGCAGGTTTGGCAGTTCTGAGGAAGGGTCACCAAACCCGAAATGTTAACTCTGATTACTCTTCACATCTGTTGTCATGGTATAAATCCATCCAGTGGAGAGTTTTTTCCTCTCGATTCTCATTGACTCCAGTTTTTCCAAGACTCCTTGATTCCACACTTGGGCCATGAAATTTCAGGTTGTGGTGAATACAATTTTGCTGCTGCTGATGGCCCACAGTGCCATATGATTGCTCCGGCCTGTGTTGCTGGATCTGTTCAAAATCTAACCCATTTATTATTATGGTAGCATGATGGAAAGTATCCTTAATCTGAAGGTTGGGTTTTGTCTCCGTAAGGACTGTGCAGCAGTCACTCCTACCAATAGTGTAATGGACCAAAACATCTGCTGCTGTAGATTAGTGAGGACAGGGTCAGGTATGGTCTTCCCTCCAGTTGATTTGCTCATCACCTCCTCTAGGCCCGGCCTAGCAGCTTTGTCCTTTGGAACTCAACCAGCTCAGTTAATAGTGATACAACTGAGCCACCTTTGGTGATTAACATTGAATGTACCCTGAGTACATTCTGTGCATCCTCAAACCTGGAGTTCAACATAGAGAAATCTTTGGCTGAAAGAGGTTGGAAGGTGGTATTCAGCAGGAGGCTACATTGCTCATGTTTGATCTGATGTTATGAGACCTCATAAACTCCAAACTGTGTATGGAGGACTCCCAGAACAACTTTCTCTGTCTGTATACCATGGTGCTGACATCGCCAGTGATCATGTCCCATGCTACTGAAACATACCCAAAAATGGTTATAGTAGTGTCTGGAACATTGCCTGTCTGTGAGGAATGATTCTCTGAAAATTACTACATCTTGTTTAATCTGTGGGATAGCTGTCCTAAGTTTGGCGCAAGTCCTCAGATATTATTAACAAGGGCTTTGCATATTTGACAGGGCTATAAGTATTGTTGTTGTTTCCAGTCTCTTGGTCCATGCAGTTTCATTTCTTTAATCAGACTTGATAGTGGTTCAATAGAACAGAGTGACTTGCCAGGCCATTTCAGAGTCACCCACATTGCTGTGGATATGGAGTCATATATAGGTTAAACCCAAGTAAGAATGGCAGATTTTTACAACATTTCAGGAATGGTTTCATGGTCACACCCTAAACTTTATTTTAACTCCAGGTTTATTAATTGAATTCAAATTTCATCATTGCCTCAGTGAAATTCCAACCCGTGGATCTCAAAATTATTAGTCTAAGAACAATGTCACAGTGCCACTACCAACAAAACTGCATTTGGGTTTTGAGTGAAAGTTTCTAAACATATTTCAAGTCATTTAGATGTAACTATTATTGTGCACAGGTTAGGCTGGTAAAAATGATGTTTGTCATGACAGGAAGGTCCAGTTCACTCCTATCTATTAACTTCTTGGGTAATGCAGAATGGAAAATGAACTATGAGTAACTGACTTCAAGTGTAAAGAAAAATATAAGCTAATTGATTTAAACTCAAGTCGATGCTATGAAAATCCCTAGGGCTAAAGAAATTGTAAGTTTTTTTTATGGTTCTAAATTTTCTAGCAAATCCTGAGATAGGAGGGGAATGGGGTTTGGGGTAAAATCTGTGACAATGTAACTTCCACCCATGATGTTAGGATGTTCCTGATCCCATCTAAGACCTCAGGGTTTGGTCAATAAAATATTTTTGCAGGATTCTGCACCATTCTTACCATAATTCAGAAAATCGCCTTAACAGTGAGCTAGGAATCTAACTGTTACCTTTCAGAACTTTATGATGAAAGGCAAAAATAACAAAATCCTTTTTCAGTCTTAGTAATGTAGCAGATCATCAGCCAAAAAATATCATTATTGCTGATTGGGCCATAAACTTCCCCCATAAAACTAGTAACGTGGGATAGCAGAGATTCACATGCATCCCTCGTGTCAAAGTGAAATGTGTCATACAATATATATCCCTCCTTTTGTAGTTATATACTCATTTGTGAGTGGAACTAAGCCTATTATTAGAATAACTGGAACTTTTATGGTGAGACTAATTTAGGGAAAGCACCTTTTATAGATCTATATTCCTTTCTGAATTCTGGATTTGTTCTGCCACTGCATGAGAGAACCATCCCCCTTAGTCTTAGGGTTGAGGAGTCCAAGTGCAGAGTTGCATAACTAGCTCAAGAGAGAAAAACAGGAGAAAACATAATTTTATAAAGTCCTCTTCTGAGAGGGACATTGTCATCCAAAGCAGAAATGAACATTATTTTAAATTGTAGTTTTTTCAATTATTTGTTTATTTCTTTTTTCTGTATAAATTATGACCATTAATGTTAAAACTATTCATAACCTAGAAAAGGAAACTCATTGAGAAGTTATAGTCCAAGATTTTAAGATTAATCAACAGAAAATCATGGTTGGTGGTGAGCAAATTGCCAATGTATGATTTCATTGCTTATGGGAAGAGCCACTTTGTAAAAGTTAATTTCGAGATAAAGTAGAGAAGAAGATAGTTCTGGTCAATCTACAGGAGATGTTTGACAAAGGAAAATAAACATTTTGTTTTACCTGTAGCTGATTTTTATAAAAAAACCTTCTGGAGTCTTGAGAGAAACTAAGCTTGAAAGCCCAGGTTATCTTTTCCTATTTCATTTTAAAAATATTTATCTCATGTTCACAATTCATATACTAGACCAGACAAATGAACCATAAATTGAGTCTTTATATAGTGGATCCAGCGATTGTGTGAACATGGTATTACATTGCAGGACCTTTTTATTCCTTTTTTTAATAATCAACTTTGTGAAATTTTGCATATTATAGTTGCAGAACATTAACATGATCAGAATTATAGCGTATTTAAATAACCCAATGTTCTTCCCAACCATTTTACAATGAATTTTCTTATGAAGAAAGTTCATGTCTGAATTTTAACTGATCATATTCTAATATATTCATTGGAAATTTATTCAATTTGCTTATCTTTTCGTAGGTGCCATTTTGTTGGTGACCAGATCCAAAATGCAAAATAATTTCAACTGTGCTAGGAAGGTAGGATTGGAATTTTTATGAGTAAACATTTATCATAAATTTCATTGACAAAGTATTTGTTTCTTTAAATAGTTATTGTAATTGTGTAAATATGTTGAAGATTTAAGAACCATCGTTAACAAATCTTTTCTTTGTCAATGCTAAATGAGTATTACTGCAGATATTCAAAGCCATCTGGTTCACAGAATGATTGTTATGGTTGGCACAGTGAAAGGGGGAAAATCATTTTGGCAATGTTAGAAATTATGTGGAGTTGCAGGAATAATTTTAGATTTATCATTTTGATGACATAATCGTGAATGTTTTGCATGAGGTGGACTCATTCTTGGCAAGTCCTCTATAACCAGCTTCATACACATTAGACTAAAGGCTGCTCCCTCTTTACTTTTTTCTCGAAATATGTTGTTGCTCCTGTATTGCTCAAGATAACCCCACATCAGGACCAATTTAATTGATAAGAGCAGCAATAACATGACAAAATTCAAAGTGGCACAAATACCTGTGCAACACAGTATGTCCTTTCTGGTTGTTTGAAATGAGTCAGAATCTGTAAAGATTGTTACTGATGTAGCCTTTACATCCATAAAGCAAAGATTCTGTCAGAGTCAAACTAAGGAACCCTCATAATCTTTACAAAATATATGCAATACAGTCTTTGATTTAACATCCTGTTTTTGAACTGGAATGTTATTTTAAAATAGAAAAATATTTCAGGGAGATGACATTTTATATATCTTCCAGAAGTTTATGTGGAGGTATTGTTACATTTGGCTATCATTATCTTGTAACTAAACACCCACAAGTGACTGAACAATGCAAAGATTTTGTGCTGTATGCTTGATGTATATGGAATGTGACACAAAAAAATCGAGGTTGGCTGGCAGAATATTTTTAACATTCAGTGGCTTATTCTTTCAAGTTTTCTAAATGTTAAAGGTTCATTACACCAGTTTTAATGTGTATTTCTGGTCCATGTTGCAAAAGGTTTCTTTATCTAATTAAAAATGAATACAAATAAATTACTCCCAACTATGAAATTACTTTTATAGCAACCTTCAAGTTAAATGAGTAATTATAAGTTTCCCTGTACTTTGATAAGTCTGCCTGTTAATTACACAAATAATTCCTGATGTTAGCTAATACTCCTAGTAAAGTAGGCATAGTCTCGGAATATTTCATAAAATACTCTATATAGTTTGTGTAAGCATACTTAAATATGGTAAGCAATTCACTCATGGTGGAAACCAACATGAAGAAATGCAGCATTGACATCAAGTCCTGAGACTGAACCAGATGAAGGCAGAGTGTATGAGAGGGATTCCATCTAATAATATAAAGATGAATAGGAAAAGTGAGAACAGGAAGAAGAACAAGCCAAGATTTAAATTAAGAATAAATTACCAGATGTCTCAGATTACAACAATTTTCCTATATGTTGTAAACCCTGTAGCTCCTGAATTATCCTCATCAATCATCCTTAGACTCATGGAAGACCATTATTCTCACTTGAGGCAAGGGTAATAATGGCAAACTGAAATTGGGAACAAAACTATATGTAAAATAAATGTTTAGTTCAGTAGTTTCACCAATTAGTTTCAGAGTGTAGACTAAAGCAAAGTCTTAAAGTTAGCACAGACAATACTGAACATGTTGGAAATACTCAGCAAGTTTACTAGCAATGAGAAAGGGCCACTTGATGAAAGGATGTTGACTTTTAATGCTAACTCTGTTTCTCTCAAAAAAAAGCTGCAAAATCTTCTGAGCATCTCCAGCCTTTTCTGTTTTCTTTCTAGCGTTTGTGGTATTTTGCTTTTCTAAAAGTATGCTTGATGTGAACAATAAGAATGGCAAAATTTGGGGAACTTCAATGACGAGAAATTGTAAGTTTGGTCAAAAAGAACGGGAAGGTATACATAAGGGTTACGAAACTGAAGTCAAACAGAGCCAGTGAAGAATAGAATAGAAAGAAAATAGGAAAGAACTTAAACAAGGAGCTAGGAGACCTTAAAGGAAGTATCCTTGGCAAGCAGGATTAAGGAAAATTCTAAAGTGTTTTAGACATATATAAGGAACAGGAATGAAGCTAGGGAAAGGATAGGTTGGCTTAAGTTCAAAAGAGAGAATTTATGTGTGGAGCCAATGAAAGTGGGTGAGGTCATTGGCACATGACACAAAGATTAGGGGAGCTGCAAATAATGAGGAAGATTGCCAAAGGATACAGCAGTATATGCATAGATTGGAGACATGGATGGAGAATAATCTGGACAAATGGGAGATGATGTTTTTTGGAAGATTTAATGCAAGAAGAAGGTATACACTAAATGACAGAACCCTTCGAAACCTTAACATACAGAAGGATCGTGACATAGATGTGCATAGTTCCCTGAAAGTGGCAACACAAAGTTGGTAAAGTAATCAAGGAGGTATATGACATGTTTTCCTTCATCGGTTGAGGAAGTGTGTTTAAAAATTGGCAAGTCATGTTGCAACTGTATAGAACTTTAGTTAGGCCACATTTGGAATATTGTGAACAGTTCTGGTCACCACACTACCAGATGGATGTGAAGGCTTTGGAGAGGGTACAGAAATGGATCATCAGAATGTTATAGAGTCATAGAGATGTACAGCATGGAAACATACCCTTCGGTCCAACCCGTCCATGCCGACCAGATATCCCAACCCAATCTAGTCCCACCTGCCAGCACCCAGCCCACATCCCTCCAAACCCTTCCTATTCATATACCCAGCCAAATGCCTCTTAAATGTTGCAATTGTACCAGCCTCCACCACATCCTCTGGCAGCTCATTCCATACACGTACCACCCTCTGCATGAAAAAGTTGCCCCTTAGGTCTCTTTTATATCTTTCCTCTCTGACCCTAAACCTATGCCCTCTAGTTTTGGACTCCACGGCCTCAGGAAAAAGACTTTGTCTCTTTATCCTATCCATGCCCCCTCATAATTTTGTAAACCTCTATAGGGTCACCCCTCAGCCTCCGACGCTCCAGGGAAAACAGCCCCAGCCTGTTCAGCCTCTCCCTGTAGCTCAGATCCTCCAACCCTGGCAACATCCTTGTAAATCTTTTCTGAACCCTTTCAAGTTTCACCACAACTTTCTGGATAGGAAGGAGACCAGAATTGCAAGCAATATTCCAACAGTGGCCTAACCAATGTCCTGTACCGCCGCAACATGACTTCCCAACTTCTGTACTCAATGCTCTGACCAATAAAGGAAAGCATACTAAACGCCGCCTTCACTATCCTATCTACCTGCGACTCCACTTTCAAGGAACTATGAACCTGCACTCCAAGGTCTCTTTGTTCAGCAACACTCCCTAGGACCTAACCATTCAGTGTATAAGTCCTGCTAAGATTAGCTTTCCCAAAATGCAGCACCTCGCATTTATCAGAATTAAACTTAATCTGCCACTTCTCAGCCCATTGGCCCATCTGGTCCAGATCCTGTTGTAATCTGAGGTAACCTTCTTCGCTGTCCACTATACCTCCAACTTTGGTGTCATCTATGAACTTACTAACTGTACCTCTTATGCTCGCATCCAAATCATTTATGTAAATGACAAAATGTAGAGGGCCCAGCACCGATCCTTGTGGCATTCCACTGGTCACAGGCCTCCAGTCTGAAAAACAACCCTCCACCACCCTCTCTGTCTTCTACCTTTGAGCCAGTTCTGTATCCAAATGGCTAGTTCTCCCTGTATTCCATGAAATCTAACCTTGCTAATCAGTCTCCCATGCGGAACCTTGTCGAACGCCTTACTGAAGTCCATATAGATCACATCTACTGCTCTGCCCTCCTCAATCTTCTTTGTTACTTCTTCAAAAACCTCAATCATGATTTCCCGCACACAAAGCCATGTTGACTATCCCTAACCAGTCCTTGCCTTTCCAAATACATGTACATCCTGTCCTTCAGGATTCCCTCCAACAACTTGCCCACCACCAAGGTCAGGCTCACTGGTCTATAGTTCCCTGGCTTGTCTTTACTGCCCTTCTTGAACAGTGGCACCACATTTGCCAACCTCCAGTCTTCCGGCACCTCACCTGTGATTATCGATGATACAAGTATCTCAGCAAGAGGCCCAGCAATCACTACTCATAGCTTCCCACTGTTGACTGGTTTGAACAGTATTAACTATGATGAGAGATTGGACAAACTTGGTTTGTTTTCACTTGAACTTCAGAGGTTGAAGGGCAACCTTACAGAATTTTACAAGATCATAAGATGCTGACTGGTGCTGTCAGACCTCTGCAGTGTCGTACAAGACCTGTTCCATGGCAGCTACCCATTACCAATGGCAGAGGAAGTGACACCACATTCGTACTTTTGCTTTAGACATTATTAGTAACATGTTTAAGATCTCCTAGTTGGCTACACGTACATATATGAGACAGATCAGTAGTTTGTCATTTATGGAAACTGTAGCTACAATAATGCTTGTCACCAATAGCATACGTTCAGCTTTTTCTCCATTTCTTGTCTCCCACAGGGCTAGGATGACGAACAAAGCAGAAGGCAACTTATAGATCAGCCAGAACAAGTCATAAACAGCAAAAAAGAACTATTACATCAAGGTACAGCTGATGTACACACACAAGAAAAGGTTTATGTCAGTGTGAGTCAGATTTCTATTGAGCTATCATGATGCTTCACCAATATCGTTAGACCTGCAAACAGACTTAGCTGATGACATGTGAGGAACCCGACAAATGAATGTCAAGTGTGATACAACCAAATGACAACAAAGTATATAATTTAACAGATGATCAATACACTCGATAAATTTCAGGTGCCTGATAATGTGGAAAATTGTCCAGGTGTGTCCTGTGAACAAAAAGCAGGACAAATACAACCTGGCCAATTACCACCCTATCAGAGTACTCTTGATCATTATTTGACCAAGTGTGGCATCAAGGAGCCTTAGCAAAACTGGAGATAATGGGAATTGGAGGGAAAAGCTCATTGCAAGTGTATCGTACCAGGCATCAAACAAGATGGTTACATTTGTTGGGGTTAATCATTTTAGCCTGAAAACTTCCCTATAAAAAATTCTTCAGGTGGTGTCCTACATCTAACTTTCTTTAGTTGCTTCATCAATGACTGTGTCTCTCTCTATCATAATGTCAGAAACGGGGATATTCACTGATGATTTCACAAGGTTCCACACTATTCACAGCACCTCAGATGCTGAAGCAGTCTGAGTCCAAATGCAGCAAGACCTGGACAACATCCAGCCTTAGGCTAATATGTGGTAAATAATATAAGCACCACACAAGTGCCTGGCAGTGACCTTCCCAAACAAGAGAGATTCTAACCATCACTCCCTGACACTCTATGGCATTGGCATCTCTGAATTATCTGCTTTCAACATCCTAAGGGTTACTATTGACTAGAAACTGATCTGCATTGTAGATGAATACAGTCGCTACAAGAGCTGGTCAAAGCCTAGGAATACTGCAGCCAAAGATCTCATCTCCTGTCTCTGCAGTGCCTATCCACCATGTCCAAGGCAGAAATCAAGAGTATGATGAAGTATTCCCCACTTGCTTGGATGTGTGTGGCTCCAACAACACTCTGTAAGCTTGACACATTCCAGGACAAAGCCTCCTGCTTGACAGGTACCCTAACCACCACCTTCAACTTTTACTTCCTTTACCACCGACGCACAGTGACAGTAGTTTGTGCCATCCACAAACATTGTAATAGCTCACCAAAGCTCTTCCTACTGCACCTTACAAACCTACAACATCTACCATGTAGAAAGACAAGAGCAGCAGATATCTGGCAACATCACAAGCTGCAAATTCCCCTGCAAGCTGCACAACATCACAACTGGAACCTATAATGATGCTCCTTCCTGTCCCTGGGTCAAAATCCCAGAGCTGCTTTTCTATCAGCACTGTGGGTGATAGCTTACCACCAACATTTTAGGGCATTTAGGAATGGGTAATTAATGCTAGCCTGGCCAGCAACACCACATTTCATGGATAAATATAAAAGAAAACACATGATGGCTCCGGTGAAGGAAGAACATGTTTGTATTGGCATGTTAAGAATGTTGCAACTGAGCACTATGATCAAGGCAACACAACTGACACTGCCATGTGGATATTTACTTCAATTTCCAGATCGTTGGACATCTTAATGTCTCTATCTTTGATGGTCAGAACATCCATATGCTACTGATTTCCAGCATTTACTCCTCAGCAGCTGGCAACTGTAATGTTTGTAGAGGATCATCTCTGATCAGAGGGTTTGAGCTACAGGGAGAGGATGAATAGGTAGGGGCCATTTTCCCTGTAGTGACGGAGCCTTAGAGGTTTATAAAATCATGTGGGGCATGGATAGGGTGAATAGCCAAGGGGATGGTGGGGGGGGGGATCCAAAACTAGACAGTGAAGGTTTAAGGTGAGAGGGAAAAGACTAAAAATGGACCTAAGGGGCAACGTTTTCATACGGGGTGGTCCTTGTATGGAATGACCTACCAGAGGAAGTGGTGGAGGTGGGTACAATTACAACATTTGAAAAGCATCTGGATAGATATGTGAATAGGATAGGCTTGGAGGAATGTGGACCAGGTGCTGGTAAAGGTTACTAGATTAATTTAGGATATCTGGTCGGTATGGACAAGTTGAACCGAAGAGTCTGCTTCTGAGCTGTACATCTCTGCAATGTTATGGCTCATCCCATTATTCTATGCCCAACTGTCCTGCAAGAAACCTGAGTACCTATAATGACGTGTTCACACAATTGATGCAAAATATTTAGTGAGGGTGATATCTGGGAGTGAGATGAAGTTTTTTAAGGCCCAAAGTGAGAAGCAGTGTTAGAAAAATAAGGGTATGAGATCATGCACAGAAAAGAAAGAATTGTGTCAGAGTTGTGAGATGGAGCAGGGATGGCAAAGCAGAGGAAGGGTATTGCATAGAATGATGTGCACAATCAACGTAGATAAATTTAAAGCTCTATTTACCTTTCTTGATCTGCTAGATTGTTAATGCATCAACTGTATTGAAACCAGGAGCAAGCACAATCCTCCAGTTAATGAAACAAAAAAGAGAATGCTGGAGAAAAATAACAGCTCTGGCAGGATCTGTGGAGAGAAAACAATTAAGGTTTTGCATCCAGTGATCCTTCTGTATGTTAGTGTTTGTTTTTTTTTTCAAATAGTTGCTGATCTTAATTGCTTCCAGCTATGAATTCCTCATTAGGCTGTCTTAGAATAGATCTCCCTCCACTCGCTCATTGTACCTACCAGTGTATAAATTAATGCATCATTTTATGAAGGCACTCTACTTGGCTTCCTATTTCCACGATGAAACTACTGTCTCTCTCTCTCTCTCTTTGTCATAACTCCAAACTCTTTCAAATTCCACCTTTGGATATTACTTATAAATTCTCCTGTTGAGATTGTGTCATGTGGGTCTACACCATACTGCTGGTCCAAATTCAATGTCAAATCTGGAATTTATAATAGCTCTGTTAATATGTTACAGATGTGCTTCCAGGTTTTGCACTCATTATCATATCCCCTGTGTTAGTTGAGTTCTTGTCTATTAGTGAGGCTTTTGTTTGTGAATTTTGTATTCTTCAGTTCTTTTAGCTTTAAACTATTTAACTGCATATTTTGCTTACTATATTTATAATATCTATGAGAATGTTTTGGTTATCAGTAGCTTCAACAGTTCAAACATTAATGTTACAAATATCAGTGTTTTGGTGACCAAGTAGTACAATAATTGCTTTGTTATTTTGCCTTCTGATAATTTGTGAAAGATTTTCTCATGGTTCAGAGTGATATTTATCCTCTTCGGAAGCATAATCTAAACATTACAGTACTGTTCCTGTCAATTTACCATTTGTGACAGGAAGCCAGATATAACTATCAGTACTATAGTGGAAACAAATAGAAAATTATTAAATCAGAAAGATAATGCGATCTAAGATAAATATAAAAAGGGTCCAAGATGTTGAAGCAATGGACTGAGGTGTAGAGCATGGAGAAACTTCCTGTGAAGGAGTGACTTGCGATAAAATGGACTATTGCTGGAACTTCCTCTGCCACACAATGCTCGGGCAGATTTTCATATTCTAGAAGTTGCAAGTCTTTAGTGAGGGCTATATTCTTTTCCATTTAAGTAAAAGGTAAAAAATCAGGTATGTTTTCTCAAGCTACTCATACAAACTTGAATAATTTTGAGACTGTCCTGTCCAGGAACAAGTCATTTGTACAACTACTCAGGTGAGATTGATTCAAAGCTGTTCAAGGATTAACTTACATAGCTATATTAGGCAGAAACTGTTGAAGAGATTTGGCTATATACTACAGTCTAATTATATAAAGCCACTTGAGATAGTGGCTGCCATTAAATAAGCCCTAATAGGATGGAAGCTGACTGAATTATGTATAACCTTATTTGATACTTACATGATTTATTATTTTGGAACAGTAATAATAAGAATAATGAGAAAATTATCTTGCGGGAAACTGAGCTACTAACTAGATTTCTTTGCCAGCTTTAAATTTGATGAAAAGCTAATGAAACTTTGTGATGAGAATATATCCTTTTTTTCCAAAAGAAAATTCTCCAAAGTTGAAGATTCTTAAATCAGATCACACCAAAGATAATTTTATAAGATGTGTATCACTTATTTGAATTCCTTATTTTTACAGAATATTTAATAATTATGTTAATTTGTTTGGTGGCTTTAAACTCATTGTAATTGTTGACATAATGTTTGTAATATTATAGGTTTAACCATTAAATTCTCAATAAGATATGAATACAAATTATTTTTCTTTCACAAAACCAAATAATAATTAAATGAAACTTTCTGACAAACTGAGACTACTTCAGCATTTTATAATGGATATTACTAACCCTTAAATAGAAAATAAATTTCCATTTTAAATTAAAGAAGTGAATTTCCATACCTCTTTCAGCTGCCATGCATGAATTTAAAACCAAATCTGCCAGTAATTCATTATTGTGTGAATGGTACTGGGATCTGGAAATTTGCCTCTAAAACATTTTGAAGTATAAACTATGAAGTGAACCAGAACCAAGAATTCCTGGAAGGATAAGCAATGAACAAATTTGCATCAGTCATGAGAATTTCAGATTAACCAGTGTAGTACAGGGAGTTGTCACAAATCTTAGTTGATTTTTGTAAAATTATTTTCTTCCAAGTAGTGCAAATGCTGTACATTAGAAAGTAAAGCAGGCATGGCATACTTGCAGCTGTGTAATGGGTTTGCACAGAGCCAGGGAACTACATGTAAATGAGAGTTGCAGTTAAAATTACCACTTTTTGTATTTGTGTGCATTGCCCATCTCAGACCTACTGTCTAATCACTGTTTTATTAGAATAAGTTCCTTTAGGTCAGCTTGGCTCATTGATAGCATTATGGTCCCTGAAGCAATAAATCATAGCTCCAATTTCCATTCTGCAACTTGAGGACTTGATGCGGATTTACAGTCCAGTTCAATACTGATGGAGTGTTGGCTGGTACGTATTTTAGATGGGATGTTAATCAAGGACCATTGGGGTTCACTTAGCATTGGGAAATGATTAGTTAGGTTGACTGGACAGTTGGTTTATAGTGTAACTTGACGCTAATAACACAGGTCCAATTCCCACACCACATGAAGGTCCCTCCTTCTCAACCTTGCCCCTCACGTGAAGTTCAGTGTCCCTCAGGTTAAACCACCAACAGCCAACTCTCTCTAATGAGATGGCAGCCCTATGGTTCTCTGACACCTTGATGACTTTGCTTAGTAATCCAGAACCAATGATTAGATATTGCAGGATATAACTTATTTAAGATGGAGAGGGAAAACAGTGAGGTTACATAGTCATATTTGTTCATGATAACATAATGGCAGTAGAAAATATGTCAGTAAGATAACAACAGTGGAATCCCTATGGATAGAAAAAAAATAATAATTTATTCCACTTGCTATCAAGAAATGGCTAAAGGCCTGGATACAGCAAAGGCTATGGGCCCTAACCATATTCTGGCAATTACACTAAAGACTTGCGTTCCAAATCTAGTTGCACACCCAGCTAAGCTATTCCAGTATAGTTGCAACTCTGTACCCAGCAATATGGAAATGTCCTGTCCACAAAAAAAACAAGACAAATCTAACCCATTTAACTACTATTTAACAAGTACCTGCAAAGTGATGGAAGGTATCATCAACAGAGTTATTAAACAGCTGTCAATCAACAATAACCTGCTCGAGGATCTATAGTTTGGTTTCAGCCTCCAGATCTCATTGCAGCCTTTTTCAAACAGGAAAACAAGAGATTAACTTAAGAAGAGAATTGAGGCCCTTGACATTAAGGCAGCATTTCAATGAATGTGGCATCAAGGAGGCCCCAGAGAAAAAAGAAAACTGGAATCCGTGTGATTCAAGGCAAACCCCTCTGCTTGTTAGAGTCATATCAAATGAAGAGGATTGAATTGTTGGAGATCAAACATCTTAGCACAAGATGCCTTTGCAGTAGTTTGTCAGGGTGCTTTTGGCTTAATAATCTTCAGTTGCTTATTAATGATCTTCTCTCCATAATAAGATCAGAGTTGGGATGTTATCTGATGACTGTATTTGTATCTCTTCAAATATTGAAGCACTCCCTACCCAAGTGCAGCAAGACCGACAACATTCAGGCTTGTTCTGATAGTGGCAAATAACATTTGTGTGTCTCAGTGCCTGTTATCACTTAATTTATTATCTACAACAAGAGACTGTAACTATTATTCCTTGAATTCCCACTATCCTAAGACATATATATAGGAGAGCAGAATTAGGCCATTCAGACCATCGGGTCTGCTCCGCCGTTCAATCTTGGCTGGCATATTTTTCAACTTCATTCTCCTGTCTTATCTCTATAACTTTTGATCCCCTTACTAATCAAGAACCTATCTATTTCTATCTTAAATACTAAATAACATGTCCTCTGGTGCCTTCTGTGCAATGAGTTCCACAGATTCACCACCTGCTGGCTGAAGGAATTCTTTCTCATCTCAGTTCTAAAGGGTCATTCATTCACTCTGAGGCTGTTCCCTCAGGTCCTAGTCTTTCCTACCAGTGGAAACATCTTCTCCACATCCACTCTATCCAGGCTTCTCAGTATTCTGTAAGTTTCAATAAGATCCTCTCTCATCCTTCTAAACTCCATTAAATACAGACCCAGAGTCCTTAACTGCTCTTCCTATAACTCTGGACCCACTCCAAGGCCAGCACATTGTTCCTTAGATACAGGGCTCAAAACTGCTCACAATATTTCAAATGCAGTCTGGTCAAAGCATTATGCAGCCTCAGCACTACATCTCTGCTCTTGTATTCTAGCCTTTTGAAATGAGTACTAACATTGCATTTGTCTTCCTAACTGCCAACAGAATCTGCATGTTAATCTTAAGAGAATCTTGAACAAGTCCATTTATGCTTCATTTTTCAAAGCCTTTCCCCATTCAGAAAATCGTCTATGCCTTTATTCTACCCACCAAAGTGCATAACCTACAATTTCTCATATTATATTCCATCTGCCACTTCTTTGCCCACTCTTCTAGCCTGTCCAAATCTGTCTGCAGTCTCCCCATCTCCTCAGCACTGCACACCATCACCCCCAGCCCCACCCCAACCTACCTATAACCTCTTGGGAATTACCATTGACCAGAAACTGAACTGAACCAGCGATATAAATACTGTGGCTTTAAGATCAGGTCAGAGGCTGAGAATTCTCACCGAGTAATTTACATCTTGAAGCCACTAAGCTTGTTCAATTCAAGGGTATGAAAGAATATTCTCCACTTGTCTGGGCAATTGCAGCTCTGATAACACTTAAGTTGCACAAAACCTTAAGAACATAGCAACCTGCTTGATTGACATCTTATTAAACATATTCAACATTCACTCACTTCATCACCATCCAATGGAAGAAGTGTGTTCCATTTACAAGATGCACTGCACAATTCCTTCAACAGCACATTCCAAATCTGCAATCTCTATCATCTTGTAGGATAGCAGCAGATGTCAGATGCAGGGGATCAACTGCACCTGTAAGTTCCTATCTAAGCCGCATACTGTTCTGACTTGGAAGAATACTATTGTTCTTTCACTGTTGCTCGGTCAAAATCTTGGAACTCACCAAAAGAATTACAGTGGTCCAAATTGCATTTAATGAACAGATTTTATCCTGGGTGATTAGGGATGGGCATCAAACACCGGCTCAGCCACTGGTGACTATATATATAATGAATAAATAAAGCAAAAGATAATAATAGTGAAGAATAGTGAATCCTTCATACAAAAAAGGTGTAGGCTAGAGATCACTTAGTAATGGACAGCAGGTTAAGGAAGGAAAATGCAGACAAATTAGGAAGCTACTCTAATAGTGATTGGATAGAAGAGGTAAATAAAGGACAATGTGTGTACAGAACTGCTTTTTAACCCAATTGGAAAGAGTCCAACACAACAGGAAGAAATACTGAATTATTGGATCTAATAATGGGATTTGAATTAGAAAGGTAAAACATGCACTAGTGATCTAACAATAGTGATCATAACATTGAATGTATTAAGTTGATGACCGGAAGAAAGGATGTTTGATGAAAAGTAAACTCATAAATTTCAGAAAAGTCAATTAAAGAAAGAAATTTCAAAAAGTAGAATGGTCAATGCTGTTGCTAAACAAAAATGTAGACCAATGGACAGCTTCTCAAGTCATATTCAGCAGAGAGTAGGGAACAAATATTTTGCTAAAAACATTGGGACCCAATAAAGAAAGTTTTGAATACCATTTCATAACATAAAGGCACGGGAAAGAGTAAAGAGAAGACTTACAATGATAATACCAGATGTGAGTGGATATACAAATCAGAAAGAACTGGTAGTCTGTGTCTCTTCTATTCTCAAAAAAGAACACGAGTGGTGACAGAAAAACGTTTAACATTGTGAATCATTTTAATACAATGGATACTGAGCTAATATTTTCTCTTTTTAAAGATAATCACCTCAATAACCAACATGGAACTCAGAAGAAACTGCTTCATCCAAAGAGTGGCAAGAATGTGGAACTCACTACCACAGGAGATGGATAAAATGCATTGCATGAATGAGATTAAAGGAAAACTAACTAAGCAAATGAGGAAGAACAAAATAGATGATTACAATGGCTAACTTAGATAAGAGAAGATGGGACAAAGCTCAAGTGGAGCGCAAAAGCTGACACGGACAGGCTGGGCTGAATGGCTTTCTTCTGTGCCATATTTCCTATAATCTTGTAGTGGTTATTCTGTATGATCCAAAAGGTAAAATTACTGTATGATGGAATTAAATACTAGTTGTTTACACTTAGACAAGTCAGCCTATTAACCATTTCAGTACTTAGTGAAATAGGACAATTTTCATAATGCTGAGTAGCAATATTCTTACTATGCTAATACCAGTCCCTTAATTTTATTTTCTCTGTCAGGGCTATCCTGTGCTCAGTAGATGGTGGATTCTTATCCTGGATGGTGTGAATCCTAAAAGAAAATGATTTCTTCTCAGGTTCTCAATGGATGATTTGACTCCCAGAGACTTTCTATACATTGAAGCTGTGAATGACAATGAAGCAGTTTTCAAGCCTCAGCTCTACAGACCAACTGTGCAGGGCCTGGGAGCCCAGGACCTGCATCCTACAGGTTAGTCAAACTCTGACTTTACATGCAGGAATGATCATACTTGCACTTTGCTGTACCCAGTGGAGACATGTATTGGGATGTCATTTAGTGACTCAGTTCACAAATGCCTATAAGAGGATAACAATGGCAGGCACAATTATGGAGACTCAACATTTGAGGGCTTACCCCTCTCCAAGCTCTGTTCAGTTAAGACATAGATATTGTACCCCAGGGGTAGTAGATATGAAGCAACAGAAATTCAAAGATGTAGTGATATATCTTCTATACACCCATTCTCTAAAATTACAGAGAATGGATGATCCCAGTTCAAACATGATTTGGTTGATGACATACAGCATTGCAAGGATCTCTTCTCTCCATAAAAAGAATCATTCTGTACAATATCAGTTGCTGCAAAGGAGTTCATGGAGGCCTTGACTATGGCTATGCAGACTCAGGATGCCAGAATATCTGGCTCCTTTAATTGACTGACAGTCATCCTACTTTTAGCTTTAAAATGCATTGTTGATCTGTATGAAGCTGTTCTCCAGCACAGTGGTAGCAGTGAAATATGACTGGTCCATACGAAAGATGCTGACAAACTAGAACATGTTAGTTTGAACTCCACTCACAGTACTCTCACTTATCACCCTTTGCACAACTCTTACACACTACTGCTTCTCTCATTGGCTGAGTTTGATATGTTGTTAAGTTTCTGCTGTTTGATTGATACACATATGGTTAATCATTTGGACTATTTTCTTCGGCTTTCTTGATTGAAAATCATTGTTTTCAGTTTTTATTGTTGATGAACAGGACAGAAATTAATGGGAATTAAAGGAAAGGTTTATAAAAGAAAGGCTGTTTTGTTATAGGACTGCTTTATGTCAATGGGATTGGGGAGCAAGGGTAAGTGAGTGTGTGTTAAATGGGATTGCTACATGAGTCAATATCTGATAACTAAGTGTATAGCTCTAAGAGCCTGGGGAGCAATGTGACTGGCTGATGACACATTTGGGATTACTATTTTCCTCCATTTTTTCCATCCCCAACTCATCACATTCATCTGCTGTCAATACGTGGTCAACAACCTCTCTGCACTTGCATTCTTTGTAGAGTGGAACAAACCACAATCATGCTGGAGTCCATGGCTAGTGATCTGAAGGGATCCTCCAGATCTCTCCAAGCATTTTAAACATGCACTCACTGAAAGCCATATCTGAGTGCTATAATCTTTGGCTGTTAGGCTGCAATAGCTGGGTTCCTCACAAAAACATCATTGGCTAAATTTGAAGAAGGCTATCTTTGTCTCCTAAAGCCACATCTAAGGTCCGTAAAAATTAAGGCCAAACCACTTGGGATAGACATTAGGACAAACTTCTACACACAGGGTAGTACAGGTTGTGGAATTTTCTTACACAAATGGCAGTTCATGCTGGATCAATTGTTACTTTAAATTCCAAAAGGGATAATTTTTTTTAATCAAAGGTATTAAGGGAAATGGGCTAAAGGCAGGTATATGGAGTTAAGATATAGATCAGCCATGATATCAATGAATAGTGAGACAGGCTCAATGAGTCAAATGGCTTCCTCCTGTTTCCTTAGATGTGGCTTCCTCCTGTCCTAATCCATCACGCTAAAAGGGGTTACTCACAGAGCCAAAATCCACCATGTTGAAATCAGTTTCCAGATGCGACCATTCATTCAACGATCTTAAACTCTACCTGGAACTATATCCCATGCTGCAAGACAACAGGAGAAAACTTTTCTTATCTTTCAAGGAACTAATCAAACCAGTTTTGTCTAATTGTGTGGTTCAAAAGTGATAAATGAAACTCCTTTAAAGTAGGGTATATATTTCCAGTGGGTTAAGACCTGTGGATAAATGGTACACCAGGAATGCAACATAAGCCTTTAAATATGAACTTAAATGAGCAGAATTTTGACTTAGATTTTATCATCAGAAGCAGAACAGATCTCTGTTGCATTAATGGCTTTTAAAGTATAATGCTAAAGACCTAGTTTAAACGCTAAAAATAAGTTGTCATGTGATTAATTTATAATAGTATTTCATGGTTAATCAAATGAACATAACATAGTCTAATGTGATTTAATATTGGATAATCATTTTACAAAATGAATTTTGTAAAATGGAAGCCTCAATGAGGCTCAGAGAGACTTCGCTTAAAATTAACTACACAGAAAATATCAAATTTCATTTTACCAAAAAGTTGATATTTATCACAGAAAGAAAGTAAAAATGAAACAATCCAAAACCATTTTCTTTAAAATGAGCACTTTTTTAAGTCAGACAAGAATTAAAGTACCAAGCCGAAAAACATTTCTTCATTTGAATCTTTCCGTGGATGAAATCCATTTGCAACATGTTAGGTGTTTAAAATAACACCAAAATGCTTACTCGGGGACAAACTTGTGCTTGTTCCAAGGTCTTAGTATTTTCTGACTTATACCATCTTATCAGAAAATGGGCTACAGTAGATTACAAGAAAATCTGGTTAAAATTTGTCAAATTTGTAGATGACACAAAAATAGATGGAAAATGTTTCCGGAGGAAACATTAGATATTATTGATGTTTAAGTGAATAAAAAGTTGGCAAGTGTGGGAAAATGTAAAATTGTTAATTTTGGAAGGGATAAAACAAAAGATTATTAATTAAAATGGAGAAGAACGGCAGAAAACTGCAAGACAAAGGCACTTGGGGTACTTATGCATGAAACACAGAAAACTCGCACTTAGGTACAGCTGATAATCAGGAAGGCTAATGGAATGTTGGCCCTTACTTCAAGGGAGTATAAGAGTAAGAAAGTCTCACTGCAAATATACAAGGTGCTGGTGAGCCCATATATGAAATCCTGTGAACATCTTTGGTCCCCTTATATAAAGAAACATACTATTTCAATGTAAACAGTTCAAAGAAGGTTCATTACTCTGATCCCCAGTCTGGAGGGATTGCCTTATGAGCAACGTTTAAATAGGTTGGGATTCTATTCATTGGAATTTAGAAGAATGAGAACTGATCTAATTGAAATATTTTAGATTCCCAAGAGACTCGACAGGCTAAATGCTAAGAGAATGTTTCTCCTCATGGGAAAGTCCAGGACCATTCTTCTACTCAGACCACTGTGGAGCAAACAAAAGGCTTCCTGAGATGAGGTTCTGATGCTTGGATCAGTCTTGGTGGGGTGGGCTGGGGTGCTTGCAGACCAGACAGAGCATGTGGCAGAATCCTTTCATGTTGTCTTCTACACAATCGAAGCAGGCAAAGAGGGAATGTGATAAACATTAAAGAGCTGGCGAAAGTGACAGCAACCTTTCAAGAAGGAACATGATGGAACGGTGCAGTGTTGGGCCCAAGATGCCTGACCGGATATAAATGACACCCAGTTCCAATAAATCTGAATTGCATGAAGTGCCTGTAAATTTGCTATTGTACGAAAGTCAAACAGCCCCTAGTTGTTTCCAAAAATAAATGCAGATTTTACTTTTCCTGTTTGATAAAATTTAATGTTTTCATTTGTTTGAGGTCTTTCTAACATGAGATGATCCCATGTTAAACAATGAGAAGGTGTTATTCTACCCTGGGCATTAGGGAAAGTAGCACAACTTCAGACAGAGATCTAATGGGTAAGGGTGTCAAAAATGGATTATCTGTGCAGCTTGATTCTTGTGGCTGCTGCTGCAATGACTGTCAATCAGACAGGAACTGATGTAAAACAGCAATACATTTACAAATGTGAGATTCTATTTTGAATGAGGTGTTACTCATGCCACCTGTGTACCCTTGGAAGCTATTCACTTTTGTTTCCCTCCCACTACATCTACTGTGAAGGACTATTCATAGTTGGCAGCAATTGATTTGGTGCATAGCTGGGGTTTTAATATGGCATCAACAGTGAAAACCCTGGAAGGTCCCAGTAATAGCAAGTCTTTGTGCTGCTGGTAAGCACATGATAATACAAACATGATGCCATAATTTGCCAAAGTTCAAGGAGAGAACCCCTCTATGAAAGTCTCTAAAATTAACATTGAACAGATTTTTGGAAAAATTCAGCTCTGTAATTCTGCAGTGATATCAGTTTCATGAATTTGAAATCACAGGTCCTGAACATTTAAATGTTCTTCTTGAAGTAAGATTCAATAAGTTGATTATGAGGACAACATGCATATGAAGTGCCTGTAAATTTGCTATTGTACGAAAGTCAAACAGCCCCTAGTTGTTTCCAAAAATAAATGCAGATTTTACTTTTCCTGTTTGATAAAATTTAATGTTTTCATTTGTTTGAGGTCTTTCTAACATGAGATGATCCCATGTTAAACAATGAGAAGGTGTTATTCTACCCTGGGCATTAGGGAAAGTAGCACTACTTCAGACAGAGATCTAATGGGTAAAGGTTCTGGGAAGGGTGAGTAAAAGACAAAGACGTTTTTGATCAACCATGATCATATTAAATGGTGTGCAGGTTCAACAGGCTGAATGGCCTACTCCTGTTCTTATGTTCCTGTTTCTTCTATGGGTATTTTCTTTTGTGTGCATCATTCTATGTACATTTGTGTAACTTCAAGAAACCCTAAGCAGCATGTGACTAATTAAATTTACAATAGAGCAAATCAATGAACACTTAGGATTGTATACACTTTCCCCCTTGTTGAAGCCAGGGTGATGCTCATCACGGATAAACATCCTCCTGCAGTAACCCATGTTCTCCCATGTTCTATTGTCTCCCACCTTTATAAGTCGACCTCTGTCCTCTTTACAAATATTGTCCCCTCCACACTCCAGAGTGTTGCCTCCAAACTCCACACACATCTTCTCAAATTTATGACCAGAGCAATGTCTCCTGATAAACTCCCTAAACTTTCAGTGAAGGGAGCCCCAGGACTGATCAGAGGCCATCCCCTGGACTGTAATGATAGAGATCGCTGATCCTGAACACACCAAATTGCCAACAGATCATGTGCAAGCCCCTGACCTGAAATCAGATGATGCCCCTGACCAATGACCATCCGTTTTGACTTCACTGAGGGGTACTCCCCTTCGACTTTGAGACAATCATTTTGTTAAGGCTTGTTCAGTATGTTTGCTGTATATGCTGTTACCACATATTTCAGGTGTGACATTGATGTAGTATAGTGCCAGAAACATCATGTCCATCTCTTAATCAATCACTGCTCGCAACTGTGAGAAGCTGTTGGGTTGTGTGCTTGTTATAAAAGGCAAGGTGAACCAAAAGCTTTGTGAGGGTGTAAAATTGTGAATGATGCAGAAATGCACAAAAGGCAAATGCAAGGTAGAGATGGTGTGAACATCTGAGTACATGCAAAGTGAGCAACACAAAAGGAGCAAATGAAGAGCCCTGAGATGCATCCTGTTTTGATTCATGAGCAGGTTGCCTTTTCTTGCCCCAAAGTGGCCTGGCATTAGCATTATAAATAAAAACATTAGAGAGCAACTTGTGCAGTATTGAAGTGGTGAGCTGCATTATTTTGTTTGCGATAAATATAAATGATACAGATAGGAGGAATGGTAAGTAATTTTGTGGATGACATGGAGATTGACTGGGTGGTTAATAATGAGGAAGAAGGTCTTAGGTTACAGGAAGATAGATAAGGAGTGGTTAGATGAACAGATCAGCGGAGATGGAATATTACCCTGAAAAGTGTGTGGTAGGTGGCACACTTTGGAAGAAGTAACAAGACAAGGGAGAAATCGATGAATGACAGGACATTAGGAAGGTCAGAGGAACAGAGGGATTTGAGGGTACTAGTCTACCGAACCCTGAAGGCGATAGGACAGGATACTAGGGTAGTTAAAAATGCATGTAAGAATATATATATATATATCTGTGCACTAAAATAGTATGTTGTTAGCTGTCAGCGTTCAGCTAACTATGTTGGAATCCAGATCTTCCAATTAAGAAGTGCATTGACTTTTTCAATTGGATTTCAATTGAATAAGTCATTTCAATTCCATCCTGTATTTTAACCATATTATGTTTCACTCTTTCCTCTGCTGGCAACTACTGTGTTAGCACTCATTCATCAAAATCAGACATAAAACCCTTGAGGAAAGCATTTTTTTTCTGAATATATGATTGCATCTTGATATAATTAAGGAATCCATACTTGTATATCTTCTTTCCATGGGTGATTGCTTTACACACCAACAAAGGACTACAAGCTTAGAGAACATAAAATGTATTTTTATAATACTGCAACATGATACAAGCTAGCTGAATAAATAGAAAATAGCAAATGACAGAATTTTCTCTATTGGATTCTAACTACCAAATTGTTTTTTGCTTGATTTCCAAGCCTCATTGGATTTAGGTACATGACTTTCATTTAACACAAAGTTTGTTTATTATGGGTGGAATTTTTCCATTATCAATTAAAATGAATTTTTATTGAGTGAGATGCACTGTGTCTGGTTCACCATGGTTCAGAATGACTTTTCACGTGCAATCTTTTGCTATTCAGCTCAATAATAATGTAACTGGGTGCTTTGGCATCCTTCTCAGGGAATCCTGAAGCCAGAGAGGTTGAAGTGTTCACCACTTCTGGCAGTGACATCTTGAGAGTCACATTAGAAGCCCATTGGATGGCACTTCAGATGCTGTAATCAAGGAGCATCCTCTCACACTGGTGCTCAACCAAAAGTACACAAGCAGATGCAAAACATAGTGAAGAAGGCAAATGGTGTGTTGGCCTTCATAATGAGAGGATTTGAGTACAAGAGCAGGGATGTTGTGCAGCAATTGTACTCGCTCTTGGTGAGACTACACCCAGTGTGTTGTATGTAGTTTTTGATTCCATGTCTGAGGAAGGATGTTTTGGCTAAAGAGGGAGTGCAGAGATGGTTTAGCAGACTGATTCCTGGGATGGCAGGACTGACACATGAAGAGAGACTGGATCCAATGGAGTTTAGAAGAATGAGGGGGATCTCAAAGAAACCTAGAAAGTTTTTGAATTCATTCATAGGATGTGTGCATCATTGGCTAGACCATTATTTATTGCCCATCCCCAATTGCTCAGAAGGTAGTTAAGAGTCAACAGTATTGCAGTGAGTCTGGAGTCACATGTAGGCCAGACCAGGTAAGGATGGTCGCTTCCTTCCCTAAAGGAGATTAGTGAACCAAATGTTTTTTTTTTCCCCTGACAATGGATTTATGGTCATCATTAGACTCTTAATTCCAGAATTTTAATGAATTCAAATTTCACTATCTGCCATGGAAAGATTCAAACACAGGTCCCCACAACTTTCTCCTGGGTCTTTGGATTAATAGTCCAGTGATAATACCTCAAATATGTTGCCTCTCCTGAAATTCTAACAGTACTAGACAGGGTAGGTACTGGAAGAATATTCCCAAAGACCAGTGAGTACAGAACAAGGGATCACAGTTTAAGCATACAGAATAGGCCATTTGGGACTGAGATGAGGAGATATTTCTTCACCCAGACAGTAATGAGCCTGTGGAATTCTCAGCTGCAGAAAGTGGTTGAGAACAAAACATTGAATGTTTTCAAGAAGGATTGAGATATATCTGTCAGAGCTAACAGAATTGAAGGGTGTAGGAGGAGAAAGTGACAATGAAGAAAAGAGTCTTAAAGATAATATTAATAATCATCACCATCACTATAAAGAACATCTGAACAAGAGAACCTAGAAACAAAGAATAACAAATTGCCTTACCAGTTTTTCCCCTCGTCCTTAACCTATTTAACCACAACTGTTTGTGTGCATCTGTCCATGTGTAAGTGGGGGGAGGGGGTTTATAAGGCAGATAGAGCTTTAATGAGTTGTAGTATATGCCAGTGTGGCAGAAGACTGGAAGTTGGCTGACGTGGTGTCAGTATTTAAGAAGGGTGGTAAGGAAAACCAAGGAACTATAGACCAGTGAGCCTGACATCAGTGGTGGGCAAGTTGTTGGAGGGAATCCTGAGGGACAGGATGTACATGTATTTGGAAAGGCAAGGACTGATTAGGGATAGTCAGCATGGCTTTGTGCGTGGGAAATCATGCCTCACGAATTTGATTGAGTTTTTTGAAGAAATAGCAAAGAGCGGTAGACATGATCTATGTTGACTTCAGTCAGGCATTCGACAAGATTTGTCATGGGATACTGGTTAGATCTCATGGAATACAAGTAGAACTAGCCATTTGCTTACAGAACTGTCTCAAAGGTAGAAGGCAGAAGGTGGTTGTGGAAGGTTGCTATTTAGACTGGGGGCCTGAGACCAGTGGCGTGCCACAAGGATCGGTGCTGGGTCCACTGTTTTTTGTCATTTATATAAATGATTTGGATGTGAACATAGGTATGGTTAGTAAGTTTGCAAATGACACCAGCATTGGAGGTACAGTGAACAGCAAAGAAGTTTACCTCAGAGTACAATGGGATCTTGATCAGATGGGCCAATGGGCTGAGGAATGGCAGTTGGAGTTTTAGATAAATGCGAGGTGCTGCATTTTGAAAAAGCAAATCACAGCAGGACTTATACACTTAATGGTAAGGTCCTAGGGAGTATTGCTGAACAAAGAAACCTTGAAGTGCAGGTTCACAGTTTCTTGAAAGTAGCGTTGCTGGTAAATAGGATAGTGAAGAAGGTGTTTGGTTTTGTTTATTGGTCAGAGCATTGAGTATAGGAGGTGAGATGTCATGTTGTGGCTATACAGGACTTTGCTTAGGCCACTTTTGGAATATTGCATGCAATTTTGGTCTCCTTCCTATTGGAAGGATGTTGTGAAACTTGAAAGGTTTCCGAAAAGCTGTACAAGGATGTTGCCAGGATTGGTGGATTTGAGCTATAGGGAGAGGCTGAATAGGCTAGGGCTGTTTTCCATGGAGCACCGGAGGTAGGGTGGTGACTTTATAGAGGTTTATAAAATCATGAGGGGTGTAGATAGGATAAATAGACAAGGTCTTTTCCCTGGGGTGCGAGAGTCCAGAACTAGAGGAAATAGGTTGAAGGTGAGAGAGGAAAGATATCAAAAGGGACCTAAGGGGCAACTTTTTCATGTAGAAAGTGGTGCATGTATGGAATGAGCTGCCAGAAAATGTGGTGGAGGCTAGTACAATTACAGCATTTAAAAGGCATCTGGACGGGTTAATGAGTGGAAAGGGTTTGGAGTGATACGGACCAAATGCTGGCAGGTGGGACTAGATTAGGTTAGGATATCTGGTTGGCATGGACGATTTGGATCAAAGGGGCTGTTTCCGTGCTGTACATCTCTATGACTTCCTCTGGCAGTTCATTCCATACATGTACCACCCTCTGCATGAAAACATTGCTCTTTAAATGTCTTTTATATCTTTCCCCTCTCACCCTAAACCTATGCATTGCCTATCCATACCCCTCATGATTTTATAAACCTCTATAATGTCACCTCTCACCCTCTGATGCTCCAGGGAAAACAGCCTCAGCTTATTCAACCCTATAGCCTCAAATCCTCCAACCCTGGCAACATCCTTGTAAACCTTTCCTGAACCCTTTCAAGTTTTACAACTTCCTTTCGATAGGAATGAGACCAAAATTGCATACAATATTCCAAAAGTGGCATAACCAATGTCCTGTACAACCGCAACATGACCTCCCAACTCCTGTACTCAATACTTTGACCAATAAAGGAAAGTATACCAAACGCCGCCTTCACTATCCTATCTACCTGCGACTCTACTTTCAAGGAGCTATGAACCTGCACTCCAAGGTTTCTTTGTTCAGCAACACTCCCTAGGACCTTATCATTAAGTGTATAAGTCCTGCTGTGATTTGCTTTTCCAAAATGCAGCACCTCGCATTTATCTAAATTAAACTCCATCTGCCACTTCTCAGCCCATTGGCCCATCTGAACAAGATCCTGTTGAAATCTGAGCTAAGCTTCTTCTCTGTCCACTACACCTCCAATTTTGGTGTCATCTGCAAACTTACTAACTATACCTCCTAATTTCATATCCAAATCATTTATATAAATGACGAAAAGTAGTGGACCCAGCACCAATCCTTGTGGCACTCCACTGGTCAGAGGCCTCCAGTTAAAAAACATCCCTCCACCACCACCCACCTCTGTCTTCTACCATTGAGCTAGTTCTGTATCCAAATAGCTAGTTCTACCTGTATTCCATGGGATATAACCTTGCCAACCTGTCTCCCATGGGGAACCCTGTCGAATGCCTTAATGAAGTCCATATAGATCACGTCTAACGCTCTGCCCTCATCAATCCTCTTTGTTCCTTCTTCAAAAAACTCAATCAAGTTTGTGAGACATGATTTCCCACACACAAAGCCACACTGTCTATCCCTAATCAGTCCTTGCCTTTCCAAATACATGTACATCCTGTCCCTCAGGATTCCCTCCAACAACTTGCCCACCACCAACAGCAAGCTCACTGGTCTATAGTTCCCTGACTTGTCCTTACCACCTTTCTGAAATAGTGGCACCACATTAGCCAACCTCCAGTCTTCCAATACATCTGTGACGCAAATATCTCAGCAAGAGCCCCAGCAATCACTTCCCTAGCTTCCCACAGAGTTCTAGGGTACACCTAATCACATCCTTGGGATTTATCCACTTTTATGCATTTCAAGATATCCAGCACTACCGCCTCTGTAATATGGACATTTTTCAAGATGTCACCATCTATTTCCCCACATTCTATATCTTTCATGTCCTTCTCCACGGTAAATACTGATGCAAAATACTCGTTTAGTATCTCCCCCATCTCCTGCTGCTCCACACAAAGGCGGCCTTGCTGATCTTTGAGGGATCCTATTCTCTCCCTAGTTACCCCTTTGTCCTTAATGTATTTGTAAAAGCCCTTTGAATTCTCCTTAACCCTATTTGCCAAAGTTATCTCATGTTCCCTTTTTGCCCTCCTGATTTCCCTCTCAAGTATACTCCTTCTTCCTTTATACTCTTCTAAGGATTCACTCAATTTCTCCTGTCTTTACTTGGCATATGCTTCCTTCTTTGTCTTAACCAAACCCTCAATTTCTTTAGTCATCCAGCATTTCCTTCACCTACCAGCCTTTCCTTTCACCCTAACAGGAGTATACTGTCTCTGGACTCTCGTTACCTCATTTCTGAAGGCCTCCCATTTTCTAGCCTTCCCTTTACCTGCAAACATCTGCCACCAATCAGCTTTTAAAAGTTCTTGCCTAATACCATCAAAATTAGCCTACCTCCAATTTAGAACTTCTACTTTTAGATCTGGTCTATCCTTTTCCATCACTATTTTAAAACTAATAGAATTATGGTTGCTGGCCCCAAAGTGCTCCCCTACTGACACCTCAGTCACCAGCCCTGCCTTATTTCCCAAGAGTAGGTCAAGTTTTGCATTTTCTCTAGTAGGCACATTCACATTTTTAATCTGAAAATTTTCTTCTACATACTTAACAAACTGTTGTCTTTTAACTCGTTTAACTTAAACCAACAATGGTTAATGGATAAATATGTATGTATTTGTTCACACGATGTGGATTTCTTTTTATTCATTTTGTCACTGGAAAAGTGAAGAATTATAGCCAAATCCCAATTGCCCTTGAGCAGAAGTTGGTGATCCACTTTCTCAAACCACTGCGGTCTACATGGCACACTGTCACAGTTCTGTTGGCAGATAAGTTCCAGGTTTTTGGAATGTGAGGAACACAGGGATTCTAGCACCTTGTATAATTCAGCCACGATCATTAGTCCATCAGGCAAGATTGCCAATTTTTCCTTGTGAATGGCAGTCATATGCTAAATAGTAAGTAACCTATCACGAAGGCATATAAAAAAAATACAATGAACAGCTATCCAGTAATAGCATAGAATACCCATTGAATCTTGACCAAGAACCAGACAGCTATTACTCTTTTGAAACACCTGACAGTCTGCTTGATTGACAGCTCTGGCTGTCTGATTTCTGCTGTCAATTACACAATATTTATTTCCACTGGATACCTGCTTATACATAATCATATCTGGAACTGATGAAGGAAAGCAAAGAAGTTTGGTAAGATAGTCACAAAGCTGTTTTACAACCCAGTTAGGTTTCTGAAATGTTACTTTTATTTTCTTTCCCAACGTAGGCATCGCAATATTTTCTCTAATTTTACAGCAAATTAGAAGAATGTTAACATATTTTTCAACCATTGTATGGAACATAAGGGTCTTAGGCAGTAAGTCTAGGTATGTGACAGAGCATTTGATCCCAAGAATTAAATAGAAAACACAAAGTCATCAAACAAATACAGTACTTTCTCATTAAAAATCTCTAATTTGATATCAGCATTTGGTTAGCTTTCACTCCAGAAAGAGACAGCTTTAAAAATAAATGCAAATTAATTTTAAGGCTCAAAGCATTCTTGCCATATTAGTAACAAATATACTGGTGTAAAATTCCTTGGTCAGCACAACTGTCATTACTAAAACTATGATCATTACTAATGGCACACAGCACAATTTAAAACGTTTTATATCCCACCAATATAACATTTACTTTGTCGTTAACTTTAAAAAATAAAGTTGAAAACGAAAGCATGCTAATAATGTAAGAAGTTGCATATTTTATTGTGTTCTGCTAGAAATATTTTTAGCGCACACAAAATGTGCTGACTCCCCTTCTGCTTCATAATGATTAATGGCTAATGTTCAGCTGTTCTGACACAATCCTCTTTTTAAGGTTCTTTCTGAATTTAGACCTAGCTTGCATCAGCTTTAATAGGTTTTTCAGGATCCGACACATGTTGTAATAAATAATTTCTGTAATGGGCTTGTTCAGCATTGTTGTAATCTGGCAACCCATCTCTTTCTAAAGTTGAGGGCACAAGAGTATTTGTTAACTTTTGATTAGCTTATTTTCAGTGGCAACACAATATCACAATGACAATGTATCTCAAATGGTACGTTTTCATTTTAATGAGGCAAAAATGTTGATTAAAGGTAGTATCATTTCATTCTAAGGTGATTACTTCTCAAAATGACTGACTTTGGTTGAGTATAAAAATAATATCTTGCTGAGTTCAAATTTATACATCTTTTGATATTTTTATTTTGAAAATCAGGAGAGATATATGATAGGTTGTTGATCTGACATTGTTTATTTATGACTGACCCAAAGCCAAATTACTTTCGTTATCTTCAGAGTTACAACACATAGGTGACATTTCCCTACCTATCCAGCACGTGAAAACATTACAAGTTCAAGTCTAATGATGGATGTTTCTAGAAAGAGAAACAGCAGAGAGTTAATCTGCATTCTATGTTTGTAAAGAGTGTAGCTTTTATTGATTTAGTTTCTATTTTGAGATCCTCAGCATCAAGTATTCCTGACCTGGGTTTCAATTCACTAAACTGAGTTGAATGGCATATCTATGGTGAGTGGCCATGCACTTTAAATTAGGCAAAAGAAACAGTAGTTATGTAAACTTCTCAATAATTTAGTTGGGATATTCTCATAACCATGGCGCTAAGGTTCTTTGCCCTTCAGACAACACATTGACCAAAAGATTCCCCTCCAATCACAAACTGAATTAAAAGATAATTGTCACATCAGAGTATTGAACAGGGAACATATTCAACATTATTGGGGAATAATACTTGCATTGCCCACGTCTTCTCAAAAACCTGCTGCAAAAAGATGTGATGTTTCAATGGGCCAACTTTGTTAACAAGATAAACATAAAGAAATCATTCATTTCAGCTCATGGAAAGATGAGGTAAAGTTGCGAAATCAGCAATGCAATAACCTGCTTCGTTTGCATTGTGCATCAGTCTCTCAAATTAAACTACGCTATGAAGAACATCTCCTATTACAACTCAAGTTGTAAATCACTGCAGGCATTAAAAGCTAAATGGTTCATCATGATGAAAATACCATATACATCAATTTATTGAAATGTACAGCTAAGTAGCATTAGGGCTAATTTAATTAGAACAAATAGTTTCGCTTTAAGTTAACAATATCTCAACCAATTGCTGCATCATTCATTCTGATGAAGAAATGTCTGAATAGTATTTTTTTTTCTGATCATTCATAGGATATGCACATTGCAGTCTGGTCAAGCATTTACTGTGCATCTCCAGGTCTCCTTAAGGAGATAGTGGTGAGTTGCTTTCTTGAACCGTTGCAATTGATTTGGTGTAGGTAGACTCTCATAATGCTATTAGGGAGGAAACAGTGATATATTTGCATGTCAGGATGGCGAATGGTAAGGAAAGAAATTGCAGGCAGTGGTACTCCCATACATCTGCTGCCCTTGTCCTTCTAGGTGGTGGTGGTCATGAGTTTGGACATTGCTGTCTAAAGTGCCTTGGATGAATTTCTGCAGTGCATCTTGTGGATGGTACTTACAGCTGGTACTGAGCATGACAGGAGTGAATGTTTGTGGATGTGGTCTCAATCAAATAGGTTGCTTTGTCCTGATGATATCAAGCTTCTTGAGTGTTCCTGAAGCTGCACTCATCCAGGAAAGTGAGGAATATTCCATCATACTCTTGACTCATACCTTGTAGATGGTGGACAGGCTATGAAGAGTCAAGAGGTGGGCTACCTGCTGCAGTACTCCAAGCCACTGACCTGCCATTGTAGCCATAGTATTTATATGGCTAGTCCAGCTCAATATTTGGTCATTAGTAACCTCCAGGATGATGATTGTAGGAGATTCATTGATGATAATGCAATTAAATATCATAGGTTGATGGTTAGATTCTCTTGTTGGAGATGTTCATTCCCTACCACCTGTGTGGCACAAAGGTCACTTGCCACATGGATATAGTTCAAGTTTTGCTAAGCATGGATACAGACTGCTTCATTATCGGAGGAGTCACAAAAGGTGCTCAACATTGTACAGTCCTGAGTGAACATCCCCACTTCTAGTCTTATGATGGAAATAAGTGTGCAGAGAAGAAAACATAAGGAGATATGTTGTGGTTCTGTTCGCCGAGCTGGGAATTTGTGTTGCAGACGTTTCGTCTCCTGCCTAGGTGACATCCTCAGTGCTTGGGAGCCTCCTGTGAAGCGCTTCTGTGATTTTTCCTCAAGCTCACAGCTTGAGGAAAGATCACAGAAACACTTCACAAGAGGCTCCCAAGCACTGAGGATGTCACCTAGGCAGGAGACGAAACGTCTGCAACACAAATTCCAAGCTCGGCGAACAGAACCACAACAATGAGCACCCGAGCTACAACCCTTCTCACAAACTTTGAATAAGGAGATATTTTTAAAAAAGTAAAATGGCATCTGTTTAGTGTTAGAAAATGTTGATATTGACTAGGTATTAGTAATATGTTTGACATTGAATGACAGTCATGTTTAATGTAGAAAATGGAACTTTCTTCAATATTTTATCTAAGATATTGAGATTATGAAAATAAACATTTTCATTTTTATTAATATTGAATGAATTATTCTTTCACTTTGGATTGGTCTCCAAATCATGTATCAGAGTAATTTTATATGATCACTTTTGACCTTTCTGAGATTCTGGCTTGTATCCCTTCTGCAGTGAATGTATTCAACAATATAATTCCGTAATTGCATTCCAGTGAAACCTCGTTTAATAGAAAATCACTTAATAGAAATAACGAGACTTATGGGAAAAGTGGTGTTGGGGCAGACCAACAAAAAATATCATCCACAATTGCTCAAAAATCACCCAAGGTCTAACACAAGGTATACCACAGCTTGAATGAAGGTGTAAATCATATTTATCAATGAAATAAAAGTAAATTTAACACAATACATTTAAGAAATATTGTTAATGCAGGGGCAGAGGGTCATCATGCTCTGTAAGGTAGACTCCCTCACTCCTCTCTCCTTATGCTCAAAATGCTTTATAATATTGAGCTTCTCTTCTGGTGTTATAGCCTTTATTTTTGCATTCACCACCCACCATTTTACCATCAGGACACTTCTTGCTAACATTCTTGTCATTATACCCCTCCGTTTTTTCAAAAAACAGGATAATCTAGTAGTGCAAGGAAGCTACACAATGTGTCTCTCTCAGAAAGCTGCTCTCTGTACAGTACCTCTCATTATAAGCTGCTCTGTCGGTGCTGACATCGGCGCATGCGAGAACAACATGGAGACTTCAGTGCACACATCAGCGCATGCACATAACAAACTGCACCAACCAATCCCCACTGGAATTGTCCTATTATGAACAGAGGAAAGTATTCTTGAAAATACCATTCCTTAATTCCTCAACGATCTTCTAAGCAAATTGTGCAGTCAGAAAGCACGTTATCAGAGAACTACCTGTATCTGTCACTGCTGTAAGTTACAAAAATCGATATGAGCAATTAAAAGATTTACCTGTATAGAAAGAGAAACAGAGAATAATGGTGGAACTACATCAGCTTTTCCATTAATTTATCAATCAAAGAAACTGGCCTGGATCCCACAATCAGCATTTTAATTTACTTATGGCATTTTTGTAATGCATATAAAGTCATAGAGTCCTAAAGATGTACAGCACAGAAACAGATCCTTTTGTCTGACTTGACCATGCTGACCAGATAGCCTAAATTAATCTTGTCCTATTTGTCAGCACATGGCCCTTATTCCTCTAAACCCTTCCTATTCATATACCCATCCAGGTGCTTCTTAAATGTTGTATCAGCCTGCCCCACTTCCTCTGGCAGTTCATTCCAAACATGCACCACCCTCTGTGTGAAAATGTTGCTTTTAGGTCCCTTTTAAATCTTTCCGTTCTCACCCTAAACCTATGCCCTCTAGTTCTGGATTCTCTCACCCCAGGGAAAATACCTTGAAAAATTACCCTCTCTGTGTCCCTCGTGATTTTATAAACCTCTATGAGGTCACCCCTCAGCCTCCGACGCTCCAGGGAAAACAGCCCTAGCCTATTCAGCATCTCTCTAAAGCTCAAACTCTCCAACCCTGGCAACATCCTTGTAAATCTTCTTGGAACCCTTTCAAGTTTCACAACATTCTTCCTGCAGCAGGGAGACCAGAATAGCATGCAATATTCCAAAAGTCACCTAACCAATGTCCTATACAGCCAACGCTTTGACCAATTGGAAAAGACCATACCAAATGCCTTCTTCACTATCCTATCTACTGGCGACTCCACTTTCTAGGAACTAATAACCTGCACTCTTGTTCAGCAACACTATCCAGGACCTTACCATTAAGTGTATAAGTCCTGCTAAGATTTGCTTTCCCAAAATGCAGCACCTCGCATTTATCTAAAATAAACTCCATCTGCCATTCCTCAGCCCATTGACCCATCTGATCAAGATCCCATTATACTCTGAGGCAACCTTCTTTGCTATCCAATACACTTCCAATTCTGATGTCATCTGCAAACTTGCTAACTATACCTTCTACGTTCACACCCAAATCATTTATATAAATGATGGAAACTAATGGACCCAGCACCGATCCTTGTGGCACACCCTGGTCACAGGCTCTTTGAGCAATTAAATCAACTTTCACCAAAGTGTGAAAATGTGTCTGTAGTGAGTGCACAAGGTGCAGTTTCCTTAGTGAATGTTTTGAAAAGCGGAAGAATGAATTGATCAATCCAGCTTCAGCTGCAATAAAACTCTTCAGGAAAAGATGTTTTGGAACTAGCAACTATTACAAAGTAGGCAGACAAATGACTGAATTAAACAGGAGCTGAAATTCTGCTTTCCCAAAGTTCAAACTTTAAAGATTTACTCAGCAGCATGGCCTTATTGCATCCCATGGTAACTTCATCTGCAAGCCTTGAATACTCATAACATTAAAACTTTTTATAATTACATCCCATCTTCATGCAGTGCACAATAACCTTGTTCATGCTAAATTAAAATTGCATGCAATAGTTGATTTTGTGCAGTTGTGTCTGAAATAGGCTGTTTTCCTATGTGAACTCCACAGTCCAAAGAAGCGAAGTGGAGAATGCTTGCTTACATGGAGGCTTGGGATGTACAAGTGTAAGTCAGTGTGGTGGGGAGTGTGTGGTGTTGTGGAATATGGTTAGGTGCATGGAAGAGTGTAGAGAGATCCATCGAATACAAAGGCTGTGGTCAGGAGCAGGAAATTTTAGATTAGATTACTTAGTGTGGAAACAGGCCTTTCGGCCCAACAAGTCCACACCAACCCTCCGAAGAGCAACTCACCCAGACCCATTCCCCTACATTTACCCCTTCACCTAACACTATGGGCAATTTAGCATGGCCAATTCACCTAGCCTGCACATTTTTGGACTGTGGGAGGAAACTGGAGCACCCGGAGGAAACCCACGCAGACACGGGGAGAATGTGCAAACTCTACACAGACAGTTGCCTGAGGCAGAAATTGAACCAGGGTCTCTGGCGCTGTGAGGCAGCAGTGCTAACCACTGTGCCACCGTGCCGCCCACAAGCTGATATGCCTGACTTCCTGAAGATGGTGGACATGTTGAACAGTCAGTCAAGATTAGAAAATGAAGGCCTAAAAGATGGAGTCAGTACGGTCTACATTTGGATTCATCGCAGGGTGTTGACTAGCAGAGTATTTAAAGGACTTTTACCTCACCTGCAGTATTTCAGTTATCCACACTAAGAGTGATCCTGGACAATTGTCCTTTCCAATGCAGAGAAGGGAGGGCCAGGGAGGGTTCATCCACCCCACCATGTGACATTAAGATTAATATTCAAGGAAGTGTGAACAAAAACATAACATTGTTTCTTTCATATAAACTAACATCCCGAACTCCCTTCAAATGATCAGCATGTGCCATCCGTGAGGTGTTCCAAATACATTATATTGTTCACTAAACAATCTCAACAAATAAGGAAATTGATAGATGAATAAACTGAAACCAAAGTAATGAAAAATATTTACAAGTGGAAGTTAAATCAGAAAAATAACTGTGCCTCTGTTGTGTTCTCAATTCATCCAATGTGAATGACAATTGAATTGGGAGCCAAGTTTTAGTGACTATGTGGAATCTCTCAATTTGTCTATACATCTCTGTTAGTGCATTTCAGCAATGAAAAGCTTTTCCCATTTAACATGCAGCATGTTAAATTTTAATTCTAACTAGGTTACATGTGGGAATCAGGAAACAAAAAACAACAGGCCAGAAGTGCTGCACCATTAACTGTTCTGCCATCAGGAGTGATGTGCGCCCTGGTTAATACTCTATGAATGAAGTGATGAGAGACTGAAATGCCATGGCAAGCTGCAACACAGAAAAATAGAGATGGCAAGATATAATCCCCACTCTTACTGTTTAGATAATAATTGACTTGCCTTTAACACTGATTGCATATCATTTGGTTAATGATTAAGGCATTGTGGAGTGTGTATTTATGGTGAGATGTGGAGGTAGTGGGCTTGGGGGCAATAGTGTTCATGGCCAGGAAACCCAGAAATGCAGCCATCCAAGAAACACTGTGAAAATCTACCCTTGAGCATTGCAACAAGTTTATTTACTGAAAATATTATGTCAGCTATTGAGTGCCAATTACTGAGAATAATGTATAGGAGTACAGCTAAATCACACTATAGCTGCAGTTGCATTCACTGCAAGAAGAAAATTGAGTACAGCTTTTTTTTGGATAAAAATAAACCACAATAAAAGTTGAATGCATTACGCTCAGTGTTCAATGCTGAAATTCTGCTTAATATAAAGTAAGAAGCTAATAATTGGGTCCCAGAAATGATCTCAAGACATTCATCAGAGTATGCAAGACTGCATACAAGAATATATTGAATCGGCAAAAGTATTGGATTTTCTGTACTAATCAATTTTGCTTTTGAAAGAGGCCTCCAGAACACTGCTCCTGCAAAGTATTCAGCTCAGTTGTAACCAATTTTTAAAATAATTTCATGTTGGTGTTTAAGAAAATGCGGTGTCATGATTATATAAAGAATGAACTGCTGATTTTTTAATTCTGTCATCAGATTAATTACCTGGGACTTTCATGAATTGAAATGGTTTTAATCAGGGATAAAACTATTGACATAAAAATGACCATGGCTGGCATCTAACTGCATAGGTTATCCAAGTTTATGAAATCAACATGGAGTCATTAAGAAAAAGCCTGAGTAGTCAGCAAAGGCAATGAAACTGGATAGACCCTGGAAAAAATGAGAAAGTACTCATCGCTTATCTAATTTGCATCACCATGAGAATGTCCTCAAGTTGGAGATGAATGCATGATTTATAATGATCAAGTTTTAGATAATCTGAGACACAAAACAAATGGGCTATATAATGGTTTGTATTTCCAGGAGATTTTTGGGAAAAAAAGGCAGAGAGACAGGTTATTGATGATCGTACCAAAATAGGCTGTGGTATTCCCTCCTTCTCTTTGCTTCTCAAGAAATAACGGAAAGAATTGTCAGGAAATTGAGAACATAAAAGATAACGACAATATACTCTGCTGCTGATAGTTCCCGGAATCAATTTACAAATGGTGGTCTCAGGTTAAAGCCTTGGATAGAGAGAGGGAATGTGTGGATGTGTTTGGGTGTGTGTCTGTTAGAATAGGACCTGACTTTCAATACCTTTACACTCCTTTTATTTTGCAGATAAACTGGAAGCTTAATGTTGAAAATTTCCTTAACATTCCAATTACAGTCTTATCAATACTTAATATAGATTGACCATTCTCCATCCGAGTTTTGAACATTGTTACATCTGCACCCAAAGATTTCTCTTTTACCATTTAGTATGATGAATGTTTTCAGAGCCATTGTGAGGACCTGATGAGAAGAGAAACTGACTCCCTTTCTTGCAACCTCCAGAGCTGACCACAGCAAAAAATTAAATTATTTCTTTGCCTAAAAGTATATATATATTTTTTACAATTAAACATCAGTTAACTAATGTTTACTGTAGCAGATCACAAGAGGCAAACACAAGATTTTCTTGTGTATTTTTTTAAAAGCACATTTATTACCTGAAATGAAAGTGCTGGCAAGAGGGCTGATGGTAACAGAGGGTGACAAAGAAAGGAATTCCTTAGTCCAATCTTATTCAATGTACATAGTGTATATAACCCTTGTTTATTCTTAACTTATGTTCCTGTTTATAATGACCTGATGCCAATAGAATTAAAAAATGCCTGCTTCATTATCTTTAGGTCTTTCATGGAATGAAGTTCAAGCACATGAAAGTTAATAGGCCCGAAGGAAATATCAGCTTTTGGTTCCATTAATTTCTCCAGCAGCTTTTTAAAACCAATGTTAATTTTTACCTATTCACGCATTCCAATATGCTTTCCTAACATTTCTGGCAAGTTATTTGTCTTCTTCCATGAACACTGTACCAAAATCATTGCTGAATTGTTGTATCATTTCCTTGTTCTCCATTAAAAATTCTCCCATTTCAGACTGTTAGGGACCTTCATTTCTTTCACTATCCTTTAATCTTTTTTACATATTTAGTGATGCTTTTCTAGTCTGCTTTTATGTTACTTGCAGATATACTCCCGTATTCCATTATTCCCCTCTTAGTCAATCTCTTGGTCATCATTTGCTGAAGTCTGAACTGTTCTCAATCCTCAAGCTTACTACTCTTTCTAGCAACTTTATTTGACTCCTCTTTGGATCTAATATTATCCTTTAATTTCAGTACAGTGAGAACTGGACAGAGATCTGTGATAGTGGCTTATTTAGGCTTTCTAGTTTCTTTCTGAAGTCATAGAATAACCAAATTCGAAACCTGAGCTTTTAACACATCAGTACAATAACTAAATTTACTTTTAATTTTTTTTAAAAAAGAAAACTGTGACTCAATGCATGCTAATATTTTGTTTGGGGTTAATACTGTCAGGTCTAACAAGTCATTACATTTTTTCTCATGGAGGATATCCCCCTCCAACTCACTTTTATGTAGAGAAATTGAATTATTAATGATATATTGAGAAGCGGCTATGCCTATTAGATACATGCCACCTTGCTGCTGAGCAAGCAGATCAGTCCCACTATGCACTTGGTCCCCATAACACAGCAAATGTATTTTCTTCAAAGCCCCATCCAATTTCCTTTGACATCATTGATTGTTTCTGCATCCAAAACTCTCATGGACAGCACGTTTCAGCATATTATGCTTGCATAAAAATGATTACCCTTATATTCCCCTACATCTCTTATCCAAAATCATGAACCTGTGTCCTCTAGTCTTTGTACAATCAGCTAATGGATAGAGCTTTTCCATGTTGTTCCAGTCTTATCTATAATATTGTAATCTTGTGCTCCTTCTCAATCTCCCTCCAAACTCCTGCAGGGTTTGGTGCTGTTTGTGGTGCACATTAGTGACTTGAATGTAAATGTGAGGTAGAGTCATAGAATCATAGAGATGTACAGCATGGAAACAGACCCTTCGGTCCAACCCATCCATGCCAATCTGATATCCCAACCCAATCTAGTCCCACCTGCCAGCACCCAGCCCATATCCCTCCAAACCCTTCTTATTCATATACCCATCCAAATGCCTCTTAAATGTTGCAATTGTACCAGCCTCCATCACTTCCTCTGGCAGAATTCCATACACGTACCACCCTCTGCATGAAACAGTTGCCCCTTAGGTTTCTTTTATATCTTTCCCCTCTCACCCTAAACCGATGCCCTCTAGTTCTGGACTTCCTGACCCCAGGGAAACGATTTGCCTATTTATCCTATTCATGCCCCTCATAATTTTGTAAACCTCTAAGGTCAGCCCTCAGCCTCCGATGCTCCAGGGAAAACAGCCTCAGCCTGTTCAGCCTCTCTGTAGCTCAGATCCTCCAACCCTGGCAACATCATTGTAAATCTTTTCTGAACCCTTTCAAGTTTAACAACATCTTTCCGATAGGAAGGAGACCAGAATTGCACACGATATTCCAACAGTAGCCTAACCAATGTCCTGTACAGCCGCAACATGACCTCCCAACTCCTGTACTCAATACTATGACCAATAAGGGAAAGCATCCCAAACACCTTCTTCACTATCCTATCTACCTGCGACTCCACTTTCAAGGAGCTATGAACCTGCACTCTAAGGTCTCTTTGTTCAGCAACACTCCCTAGCACCTTACCATTAAGTGTATAAGTCCTGCTAAGATTTGATTTCCCAAAATGCAGCAGCTCGTTGCTCAAAAATTGATAGACTGGTAAATAGTGAGGAGGTTAGCTGAAGACTACAGGAGGAAATCAATGGACCAGTCATCAAAGTCAAATAAAATTCAGTTTGGAAAAGGTGTGAGTTATTACACTTGGGGAAGACTGACCAGGTAATGGTTCTGCTAGTAGGATGATGGAAAGTATTGAAGATCAGAGGACCTTGGTGTGCAGATCTCTGAAGGAGTGGCACACGCAGATAAGGTGGTTAAGAAGGCATAGTAAAGGCACTTGCCTCTTTTATCCAAGAGAGAGATTACAAGAGTAAAGGAGTCATGCTGAAAACGTATGAAGTACTGGTTAGGCCGTAACTGGTGGACTTTATGCAATTCTGGTCACCAGGAAGTTGGAAGGATGCGATTGATCAAGAGAGGATGCAGAGGAGATTTACCATGATGCTGTATGGGCTGGAGGTGGGAGAAAAGAGGTAAAATTAAATAGGCTAGGTTGCTTTTCTTGGAGCAGTGAACTTGAGAATCGATTAGGATGAATAAAGTTGTGAAGGGCATGCATAATGTGACTAGGAAGGCCCTTTACCCTTTGGTAGAGGGGTCAGAAATGAGGGAGACATAGATTAAAGGTAAGAGGTAGAAGGCTAAGTAGAGAGTTGAGCAGAATCTTTTCTTACTCAGTGGGTAGTGGGAATCAACCCCACTGTTTGAAAGGGTGGATGAGTCAGAAACCTCACAACATTTAAACAGTTTTTAACTATTCACTTGCATGATGGGATTAATGTAGTCAGAATGGAATGAGTGTTGTCAAATGTTTGTCAACCAGCATGGATATGATGGACTGAATGACCACTTTTTATAGTGTAATTGTTATAACTCTATGAATTTACCTCAATTTATGAAGTCCAAGAATCTATATGCACAGCTAACCAATCCCTCAATATGTCCACTGGCATCTTCAAAAATCAATGTACATACACCTCAAGTCCAGCACCTCTTTAGAATTATACCATCAGCACTGTATTGCTTCTACTTTACCTTTCTGCCAAAATGCATCATCTCATAATTTTTTTCTTTTAAATTTCATTGTCCACTGGTCTGCATATTCTGATATCTTAGTTGTGTTCTTTTGCAGACAATTTGTTTCATCCTCACTGCCAATTCTCCAAGTTTAGTATTGTGGGCAACTTTTGAAATTTCATTCTGTATTCTGTGATCTGAGTCACTTTATATATGGGGGGAAGAAAGTAATGCTCCTAGCTCTGAACTTTGGGGAATATTACTGCCCACTACAGTTCAGTCTAAAAATTACCATCAAACTTGCTGTTTTTTTACTTTTATTCAATGGCTCTCCTATTCTATAAGCCTCAATTTTGTTGACCAGCCTTTTATGAGACATCTTTCTTAAAATCAGCATAGATGAGCTATATTGTATTCCACCTTTTCTGGTGGAAGTTCCTTGAATTTCCTTTTATGTTGACTGCCATTCTATTCTCATTTTATCTTGACTAGTATCCTCCCTCCTAACCTATTGTACTTGACCTGACTTGTAATTAGAGAACTTGACTGCATTGTACTCCCTTTTTTGTTTCAGTACAATCTCAATCTTACTTGCTATGCAAGGAACCTTTTTTTTAGCTTCCCTTACCTTTTGGCCTTGTTGGAATGGGCCTAGTGTTATAGAACATAGAACACAGAACTAAACAACGCAGAACAGGCCCTTCGGCCGTCAATGTTGCACCGACCTGTGAACTATTCTCAGCTCGTCCCCCTACACTATCCCATCATCATCCATGTGCTAATCCAAGGATTGTTTCAATCTCCCTAATGTGGCTGAGTTAATTACATTGGCCTTACCACTCTCTGAGTAAAGAACCTGCCTCTGACATCTGTCTTAAATTCTATCACCGCTCAATTTGTAGTTATGCGCCCTTGTACAAGCTGACGTCATCATCCTAGGAAAAAGACTTTCACTGTCTACCCTATCTAATCCTCTGATCATCTTGTATATCTCTATCAAATCCCCTCTTAGCCGCCTTCTTTCCAATGAGAACAGACCCAAGTCTCTCAGCCTTTCCTCATAAGACCTTCCCCCCCACACCAGGCAACATCCTGGTAAATCTCCTCTGCACCTTTTCCAATGCTTCCACATCCTTCCCGAATATCTCTTAAGTATCTCTTCCTTAAATATCACCATTTATTCCATTGCAACCTACTTGTCAGACTCTGATTCCATAGATCCTTTCTCATTACATTGAAATTTGTCCTCTTCCAAAATGAAAATTCTAAATTACGCTGTACCTTGCTCTTTCCCACAACTGAACCTTACAATGTAATGATCACTTTCCCCAATGTTCCCCTCACTTGGTTCACTTCATTTTCAGCAGCAGCCCAGCAATACCTACATTTTCACTGGGCTAAGGAAGTTCTCCTAAAAAACAGTTCATAAATTCCTCTCACTCCTTCCTTTAGTCCTTATGATTCTGACTTTCCTGTCGACTTGTACCAATCTCACTCTATTTGGATTTGCAGCTACAAAGCCTTCAGCGGATTCTTCCAGGACCACACCACACCTAATTTTTCTCATTTGCACTGTTCAGTTGAACTACTCTGCACAATATCATGAGGAGGAAAGCAATTTGACCCATCTTCATTCATCCATCTAGAATGAGCCTAGACACAGTAGCATCTGGTTGTTTCTAAAATGATGCCAGATAGTTTCCACTTCCAGTGTGACAAAACACCTTTAATTCTGGAATTGCCTCCCTAAATATCTCCCTCTCTACCTTTCTTTTTTTCTTTAAGATGTTCTTTAAAACATACTTCTTTGACCGTACTTTGGGCCATCTGTCCTAATATCATCATATGTCGCTCACCTTCAATTTTTATTCCTTAATGCTCCATAGAAGCAACTTATCGTATTAACGTATTATATAAGTAGATGTTTCTGTGATTCTTATGTCAGTCCTGAAGTTACCTCATTTGAACCTGTGTCCCCTAGTTTAACTCCAATGATTTAGTTTAGGGTAATATTCCAGATTGGTTTTATCCATACCATTTACGATCCAATATACAGTACTATATACAGCAATTGAATGGTGTAGGCACTGCAGGTTCCACACCTGGATCATTTTGATCAACTTCCATCATGAATTTAATATGCTGTCTAGGAATCATTTGAAAAAAAATGTGAGCAACATTAGTGCAGCTGAATTTTGAGATCCATACCTTTTGCTTCAGAATGATATACAGTAGTCTCAAATGGATGCACATTCTTTGTTTTCCACTTTGTTCCATTATATTGCGATACTTGAGAGAATTCTTTAAAAATAAAAATGCTGCTCCAAAGGTAGCAGTCACTGGAATTTTGGATAAGTTCACTTTATTCTCAGACTTAAGTTTAGATAACACAAGCCAACATTTTCTATTGCATTCACAGCGCATAACATTGTGTCCACTCTAGCTTTACAAACTTACTGGCACCACCTAGTGGGCACACAAAGTTCTGGAAGACACTTTTGGATTTATTTTTGAACTGGATCGTATATAGAATAAGGCAGTAATTAAGTTTGAAACCCTTCCAAACCCACAAGTGAAGTTGCCATTGCATTTTGTTTTATATATTTGCAGAGTGATATCTTTTCAGTCTTCAACGTTTTCGTTTGTTACAATAATGTAATCATATTTCTTCAGATTGTTGTTGGCATTCATGAAAATTTGTTCTTAAGATGTTGATAATGGGAACAAGGTGACATTTATTGGTCTGTTTTAGTTGACCTCAGAAAGTGGTCATGCATCATGTTTTGTATTGCTGCAGTTCTTGTAGAAACAATTCTCCTGTTTGTTATAGAAAAATAATTCCACCATTCTAATTCTGTTGCAATGATGGAGCAATGATATATATTAGAGTTACAGTGGTAATATTAAGTGTGCCTTTGAAGGTTGAGGAGGTTCTGATGTTCAAGACACCCATTATCAAGCACTTAAGTAAACAGCAGTTTGCACTTAAGTAAACAGTCAGCGAGCACGGGTCCAGAAAAGGGAAAGTGAGTGGCCAGAATTATTTAGAATAGGGTCAAGAGAGCAGCAGTCAGTTTTCATGGACTATGTAAACTTAAACCGGGAAAAAAATAAGGACAGGCGAAAAACTAGGAAAATATGTAGGTTCAGGACTACCATAAAGGGAACATGTAGGAGGTTTTTTTTGTGGGCAAGGAGTGGTGAGACGAGGCAGTAAATGGATGGTGTTCATTTTTAGTCCTGATGTGGAGGTGCCGGTATTGGACTGAAGTGGACAAAGTTAAAAATCACACAACACCAGGTTATAGTCCAACAGATTTATTTGGAAGCACTGGCTTTCAGAGCACTGCTCCTTCGTCAGGTAGCTACTTACTTCCAAATAAATCTGTTGGACTATACCCTGGTGTTGTGTGATTTTTAACTTGATTTTTAGTGATAGTGCTTGATGTAAACCAGCCAGATCTGAAGATAGATAGCTAATTATGTGCCAAATATGCTTGTCCATATCCCTGATGCCTGAGAAAGCCAAAGCAGGAAACTTAGCAGGAGGAATGATGCAGTAGATGACAATAATGTCTGATTAGGAGCACACATGACAAGTAGCATTGTATTTATGTTACTGGACAAACCAATCTGGAGGCTGGAATAATAATTTAAAGCAAATCTAAATTCAGTTCTTGAATGATTTTAGAATTTAACAACAGTAAGTAAATGGTGAACATGTAGGTGCTGGATTGTTACAGAAGTCCATCAGGTTCACAGTTGTCCTTTATGGAAGAAAATCTGCCATCCTTTCCGAAATATGGCTACAAACCCACAGCAAGGGGGTTGACTTTTAATGTCTTCTGAAATGACTGAGAAAAGTTTAGTTGTACTAAACTTCCCATCTGTAATAGTTCAAAACACAGCTCACCATCGCCCTCTTAAAAGCAACTCAGGATGGGCAATAAATGATGATCTTGCCAAAGACACCTACATCCTATGAACGAGTATTTTCATAAACCAAAGAAATGTTAGACCCCTGACCCAAGAGCAGTGGAAGGATATGGCCAATCTGTTCGGGAGATGAGAGAATAATAATTGAACAGATTAACACGATGGAAGTACTGTGGTGTATAGGAACAGAAGATGGACAGAAAGTTACAAAGACTGTTTTTAAGTTTCTTAGGGGTGGATTATTCAGGAGCAACAGAAGTGAGGCTGGAAAGAGGTGAGATAATGGAGGCCTTTTCTTCAGAGTTTTCTTTGTTCATTAGAAGATTCATATTAAATCATATCTCAGTTTCTGCCTCCACAAATGATGCAATCTGACCTGCTGGATTTCTGCAGCACTTTGGTTTTGTTTGATTTTCAGCACTGCAGTAATTTTATTTTATTACCAGTTAAAGCGTCACAAGGTGATTCAAATCAACCAACAACTTCAGTCACGATTCAGATTTCCAGCATCTGCCGTTCTTTGTTTCATTGTAACTTCAGTCATGTAACTGGAGTTTCAGGTTTAGCCACTTAGCTGATGAGGTGGGCTTTGATGTCCTGGCCAAAACGTATTGTGATTTGGAGCAGGGAGTTGGGAGTCATCAATTCTAAACCAAGTAATAATGGGTTTCGATGGTCTCCTTTATTTAGAACTGGCTGTGATAGCAATATCATTTACTCGCCTTTTGTGTTGGCCAATTCATACAATGCAAGGAGTGTCACATACCAGGAGATGATATGTTTGCTTTTGTCTTGGTAATGGCTGGAAATTTCTAAAAGCAGGCAGCTTGCTTGTTCTGTGTTCAATAGCAGCCATTTAAAAATTACAGCAAAAGTCCATTTTAAGAAATTGAAGCAGGCAAATATAGTTTTGTTTAACAGAAAGCTCTCTTCCTGACTCTTGGGCATTACCAACTGTCATCTAACCAACAAATTTTTTAAAAAGAGTTCCAATAGTTTTTTAACATGTTCTTGGAGGAAAAAGACAAATTTTTCAAAGAAGTGTACATTCATTTTCTCACTCTCTCAAAAGACAAACACCCAGGTAGCAGGGGTCAATGTCAGTTCTTGGCTACATTCTTAAAGTTAACCCATGAGGTAGAGCATCATCCAATGTAAGTAATTTCTCTTTTGGGGGTTTTCTTGCTTGTTAAAAGGCTGTGAAGAGCCAACCCTAGCAAAAGCTATCTAGCATTGGCTGCCTTGCACTTTGTGGGAATTATCAAAAGTGAAGAATGTGTTGTGTCATAGTGAAGGCCAACGGTATGACTGTATATTGATATGGACCTTCCAAATTGAGAGAGCTGAGATTTCTCTCACATTGAGAGTCAAGGGGACTTCCCAATACCCTCTGAAAAAAATGAAGGCCATTCTTGCTGGTGTAGGTCAAATGGCCCACCTTACCTGTACCCTCCTCGAGATTGGAAATTGAGAATCAAGTCTGTCCTAGTCACGGTGTTTATGTCCCAGTCTTTAAGGTGGATCTGCACTGTTTTGCCCAGCCCTGGGAACCGTGCATTGAAGAACCTCCAATTACTTGCAACTCGGCAATTTTGGCATCCAGTATGGGCTGGATTTTCTGCTTTAATCCTGTCAGAACTCAATTGGTAGGCCTCTGTTCCTGATGAAGGGCTTTTGCCCGAAACGTCGATTTTGCCTGTCCTCGGATGCTGCCTGAATTGCTGTGCTCTTCCAGCACCACTGATCCAGATTCTGGTTTCCAGCATCTGCAGTCATTGTTTTTACCTCTTGATGTACCAGCCAAGTTTCTCCTATGTCAATGTTAGTCCGATATCTTTGAATTTCCCAAGTAGGATAGCTATATTCTTCCATTACTCTTGGGTCAGGAGTGCTATTTGGCAGATAAGATACTAGTCTCCCAGCCTGAAAGCCTGGGGTTCAACTGGTGTGACTTTCTGTCCCAACTTCTCATCTGATCCCTCCTGGCTACCCTCAGATGTGTCTTCCCTCTGGTCGACACTCACTAGTTGATTGGGTCTGAATTTAACACTGGTTTTAACTACACTTGAACTCCCCATATAACAGTCACAAGTGTGGTAGAGCTGTGGGGTTACTGACTTTTCCTCACTTGTTAATTTGGAGAAGGGTTGGTTCCAACCTGTCCTAAGTCATTTGGGAGTCTATTGCTGTCAGGTGCTGCCAGTTTCTCTTGCATTGCCCTGCAGCTTATCAACTAGGTGAGTCAGTTAAAATGTTTGCTGTTAAAGTGAATTACCTTACAAGGGTTAAATAGTAAAAAAGGAAAGAGCGGATTTCAAGCAATGAACCTTGTACTAGATTAACCTTGTGCATCCTAGAGGATAGTGTCAGCAGGAACCTATAAATAACAACTAATGCTATCAAAACATTCTAGACAGCTTGAGAGACAGAAGCTGCCAGACACTGATAGGGAATGGGGAAAAATAACAACATAGAGGATAAGATCTGTTGTTCTCTGACTGGATGAAAGGGAAGAGACATAAATAACTTTAGCCGATGACCTACTTGTTTCAGATCTCCAGCATCTACAGGCCTTTGTTTATTTTAGTGTTTAATTCACTGCCACATCTCTTCCAGGTATACCCACTTTGAAGAGGTTGTGCTCCTCTCTCTAACAGGATTTCTATTTTATTCTTTCTTCATGTTCAACGACCGCTACTCCCCCCACCCCACTTTGAACAGCATAAATGCCATGTTATTGTAGCTGCTGGCAGTTCTGAAGAAGGGTTACTGGACTCAAAATGTCAACTGATTTAACTTAACAGATACTGCCATGCTTGCTGAGTTTCTCTAGCAATTTCTGTTTGTTTGCTTCGGACTAGTTATCAGTAAGCTTCACATCATCAGGAATGAGAGATCACATTGAAAGTGAGACATATAATTTGGGGAATTTGGAGACAACGTGGGAATTCGGTGCAGAGGAGAAGAGGAGCTTTTTGCTTACAGTTTTTTGGGCTCATAGTTTGTACAGTTCTATTTAACACGATAAGTTAAAGCCCAGGACCAGGGGCCCAGCACAAAACAGTGACATCTCAGGTGAACTGTAAGCTCATTGATTGGCATTTTAATTTAACTATACATTTATAGGTTACTATCTGATTGAAGGTAAATCAGGCGAATATTTACCAGCTGTAAACAAAATGAGTATTTAATTTTTAATAGTCAAATTAAGAACTAGGTAAATGAAAAAGAGATGCAGGACCAGACAATGTGTTGTATCTGCATGATGTGGGAACTGGTGGATCCCAGTGTGGTTCATAGTGACCATATGTGTAGCAAGTGCTTAAGGAACTCTGGCTCAGAGTTGATGGGCTGGGGTCTGAACTTCAAACACCCCAACACATCAGGGAGGGTGGACTCAAGTGCATGGAAAACTATGGAAAAATTTAAAGGGATGAGGACTCAGCAGAAGTTATTAAAGTTTGTAAAACAAGTATAAGGACAGGGAGTGTGCAAAGGGCCAGGAATCTAACCTCAAGTATGCAGTATATGAAACAAGCTTGTAGAGCTGATTGAAATTGGCAGGTACAGTGTCATAGAGATGTGGCTGCAAAGTGATCAGGGCTGGGAACTAAATGTCCAAGGATATACGTCCTATCGAAAGGACAGGCAACTGGCAGAGTGAGCAAGGTTGTCTGGTTAGCAAGAAATTAAATTAAATCAGCAGCAAGAAGTGATATTGAGTTGGAATGCGTAGAATCTGTGGGGGTTGAGTTCAGGAACTGCAAAGTAAAAACTACCCTGACAGGAGTTGTGTACAGGCCTCCTAGCAGTAGTCAGGCTGTGGAGAAGGAAACAAATCAGGAGAAAGAAATAGCATGTCAGGAAGACACAATTACAATAATCATGAGGTCTTCAATATGCAGGAAGGCTGGAAAAATCAGGAGGGCAGTGCATCTGAAGAAAAGGAATTTGTGGAAGGTCTATGAGATATTTGTTTGGAGTAGTTTGTGGAAGGGCCCTCTAAGAAACAGGCAATTCTGGATTTGGTGATGTATAATAAGGCAGACGTGATTAGGGAGTTTAAGGTGAAGGAACCCCAAGGGGTCAGTGACGATAATATGATAGAATTCACCCTGAAGTTTGAGAGGGAGAAGCTGGAATCCAATGTAAAGGTAACTGCAAAGGTATGAGGGAGATGCTGGCCAGAGTTGATTGGAAGAGGAGCCTAGCAGGGAAGATGATGGTGTAGCAATGGCAGGAGGTTGTGGGGTTAATTCAGGAGGCACAGCTTAAGTTCATCCCAGGAAGAAGAAACATACTAAAGGGAAAACGAGTCAACCATGGCTAACCATGGGAAGTCAGGGACAGCAAAAAAGCAAAAGGAAAGAGCAAATACTGTGGTGAAGATTGGTGGGAAGCCAAAGGATTGGGAAGCCTTTAAAACCAGCTGACGATAATTAAAACAGCAATAAGGGGGAAGAAGATAAAACATGAGAGTAAGCTAGCTCATAATATAAAAGAAGATTGCAAGGGTGTTTTTTTAGATTTATAAAAAGTAAGAGCGAGGCAAGAATGGATATTGAACTGCTGAAAAATGAGGCTGGGAGAAATTGTAATGGGAAACAAAGAAATAGCGGAGGAAATGAATAGGGTACTTTGCATCAGTTTTCACAGTGGAAGACACCAGCGACATACCTGAACTTCAAAAGGGTTGGGGGGCAGATGTGAGTGTAGTGGCCATTACTATGGAGAAAGTGCTGGGGAAGTTAAAGTGCTGGGCTGAATGGACTACAACTCAGACTTCTGCAGGAGACAGCTGAGGAGATTGTGGAAGCATTGGTAGTGATCTTTCAGGAATCACTGGAGTCAGGGAGGGCCGCAGAGGATTGGAAAATGGCTAATGTAGCACCCCTGTTTAAGAAGGAACAGAGGCAGAAGACAGGAAACTATAGGCCAGTTAGCCTGACCTCTGTAATGGTAAGGTTTTAGCATTCATTTTTAAGGCTGAGAATGCAGAGTACTTGGAACTGAATGGTAAAAGAGGATTGAGGCCAGAAGGAGGCCAAACCTGACAAATCTGTTAGAATTCTTTGAGGCTGTAACAAACAAGAGAAAGGATAGCTAGTGGACATGACATGTTTGGATTTCCAAAAGGACATTGACAAGATGCCGCACAGGAATGAGATAATGCTAAATGAGCTAAGAGCCCATGATGCTAGGGGCATGGTATTGGAAGAGATAGAGGATTAACTGACTGGCAGAAAGCAGAGAGGGGGACAAAGAGGTCTTTTTCAGGATTTCAGGCAGTGACTTGTGGAGTTTTGCAGGCGTCTATTTTGGGATCACAGTTATTCATGTATACATTAACGACCTGGATGAAGGAAGATAAATGTGAGGTGCTGCATTTTGGAAAGGCAAATCAGTACAGGGCTTATACACTTCATGGTAAGGTCCTGGGGAGTGTTGCTGAACAAAGAGACCTTGGAGTGATGTTCATAGTTCCTAAAAAGTTGAGTCGCAGGTAGATAGGATAGTGAAGAAGGTGTTTGGTATGCTTTTCTTTATTGGTCAGAGCATTGAGTATAGGAGTTGGAAAGTCATGCTGTGGCTGTACAGAACATTGGTTAGGCCACATTTGGAATGTTGTGTGTAATTCTGGACTCCCTGCTTTAGGAAGGATGGTGTGAAATTTGAAAGGGTTCAGAAAATCTTTACAAGGATGTTGCCAGGGTCGGAGGGTTTGAGCTATAGGGAGAGGCTGAATAGGGTGGGGCTGTTTTCCCTGCAGTGTCAGAGACTGAAGGGTGACGTTATAGAGGTTTATAAAATCATGAGGAGCATGGCATAGGGTAAATAGACAAAGTCTTTTCCCCGGGGGGGGGGTAGTCCAGAACTTCAGAGCAAAGGTTTAGGGTGAGAGGGAAAAGATTTAAAAGGGACCTGAGGGGCAACATTTTTACGCAGAGGGTGATGCATGTATGGAATGAGCTGCCAGAGGAAGTGGTGGAGGCTGGTACAATCACAACATTTACAAGGCATCTGGGTGGGTACATGAATAGGAAGGTTCTAGAAAAAATGGGTCAAGTGCTGGCAAGTGGGATTAGATTAATTTAGGATATCTGGCTAGCATGGATGAGTTGGACTGAAGGGTCCGTTTCCATGCTGTATATTTCTATGAATCTATGATTGTAATTGAGGGTACTGTTGCAAAGTTTGCCAAAAACTCAAAGATAAGTGGAGGGACTAATAGTATGGAGGAAGCAGAGATGCCACAAAAGGACTTGGACAGGCTGGGAGAGTGGGCAAAGAAGTGGCAGGTGGAATACAATGTGGGAAAGTATAAGGTTATGCACTTTGTTAGGAAGAATACAGGGGTGGATTTTTTCTAAACAGAGAAAGGCTTCAGAAATCTGAAGCGTGAAGGGACCCTGGGAATCTGAGTTCAGGATTCTTTTAAGGTTAGCATGGAGGTTCAGTTGGCAGTTAGGAAGGCAAATCCAAGTTAGCATTAATTTCAAAAATATCACAGCAGAAGTACACTGCTGAATCTGTATAAGTTTCTGGTCAGACTGCATTTGAATATTGGGAGCAATTTTGGACCCTGCATCAAAGGAAGGATGTGATTGTACTGGAGCGGGTTCAGAGAAGATTTACAAGAATGATCCCAGAGATGAAATTCTTGTGACATAAGGAACAGTTAAAAACTCTCTGTCTGTACTCGATAGCGTTCAGCAGGAACAGGCAGGGTTCCGATTGAAATTTACAAAATACTGACAGCCTGGATGTGTGGATGTGGAGAAGATATTTCTTCTATGTGGAGTATGAAAGACTAGGACTAGAGGGCACAGCCTCAGAGTGGAGTGATGACCCTTTAGAACTGAGATGAGGAGGCATTTCTTCAGTCTGAGGGTAGTTAATCTGTGGAACTCACCTGCTGCAGAGGGCTGTGGCAGTCAAGCCATTGAGCATATTTGAGACAGAGATAGGTTCATGATTGGTAAGCAGATTAAGGGTCATGGGAAGAAGGCAGGAGAACCAAGTTGAGAAACATTTCAGCCATAATTGAATAATGGAGCAGTCTGGATGGACTGAATGGCCTAATTCTGCTCCTATGCCTTATGGTCTTATAATGGACATCTGTCTTTTGTGTTGCTATGAAGCAAAAGTGGGATTTGGATAATGAGGTGCCCAAGTAGCAAAACAAAATTGTTAAGAATATTATCATTTCCTGTATTGCTTTAAGTTATTTTGTATGTCCTCGAATACACTCTCATGGCATACACCTGAATAAATGATCAAATTTCTGTACTTGAATCCTGTGGTAGACCATTGGAAGTAACTACAACTCTCACAATTTGCATATTGTCCTGTTAGCCAACCAGACCTTCTGCTCACCTACCAAGTGTGTGCATTGTATTTAAATTTTCCTGCCACTCTTATTGTCCCATATCTCTGGGGACAAGCTCACACATGTGTTGTGCTAGCTTTGGCTACTGCGCTCTACCGCTCTTCAACTGAGTGAGGTAGTTTCCTTCTTAGCTCTGAGGGTGATGCAGGATTCTGGGCTCTACATGGCCCTGTGCAAATTCACGAAGTTCTTCATTGTTTTCATCCACAACCAATCTCTCTGCACCACCGCACACTGCACTTGAAGCAACTGCTCTGGTGAAGAGACTGTCACACATCTCCTTTTGGAATGTGCTTTTGTCAAGGAGGTATGGAGAGAGATGTAGTGATTTTTTATCAAAGTTCATCCCGCGCAGCTCCATGACCCAGTACGCTGTTCTCTGTGGCATGTTCCCCAGCCAAACATTGAATGTGCATGGAAGACCATCAGCTCTACGAAAGACAGTCTTTGGCCTGCTTGAATCTTGTTGGTGTTCCAGTGTGAAGATTTGGAGATGCCGATGTTGGACTGGGTGTACAAAGTTAAAAATCATACAACTTCAGGTTATAGTCCAACAGGTTTAATTGGAAGCATTAACTTTCGGAGCGCTGCTCCTTCATCAGGTGGTTGTGATGATGGAGCAGTGCTCCGAAAGCTAGTGCTTCCAATTAAACCTGTTGGACTATAACCTGGTATTGTGTGATTTTTAACTTTACCAGTGTGAAGAGTTGGCCTTGACCAACTGTAGCAGACTAGCCCATTCCAAGGTTCAGGACTACATGATAACGGACACACTAAAGCTTGGAGTAGCTGCCGCCAAGGGACAGTAGGGAAAGGCCACTGACTGAGGTCTTTCTGCCAGAGTACAATGAGGGTCCGTTTTCTTTGCCACAAAATGTATGTAAATATTGTCCTGCATGACTAGGAAATGCCTTTGGTTTCTGCAGGGAATGTCAAATTCTATTGTTTTTTTTTAATATGCAAAGATTGTACAGAACATCTTTGGTACCTGTGTATGCATATAAAGATTTTTTTTAATGAATAAAGTACATTTTTGCAGTTAATGAAAAAATCCTCAGGCTCGTTGGGAATGTCTTGGATTTCAAAGAGGTAGAACTTTCCTGTTATCACTCTTGTAAAATTGAGAAGAAAGCTTCAACTAGCTAGTCTTCCTTGCTCATCCAGCCAGGGTACATGGTTCCTTCCTTTTAAATTTGGATACTGTCGGTTCACACCTACAGTAGGTTATGTGGAAACCTCTCTCATTTCCCATTAAACATGAAAAGGTTTCAGATAACCAGACCTCTTGCTCATTCAGCACAGGCATCACTTTGATTTAAATTTGCAGGCAGGGAGTGAGAGATTTCTATGCTTCTGTTTACTCCTGGGAAGGATTTTGCTAGCTAGACTTTGACTATATTTCCTTTGACCTTGGCTTCTCCCATCCTAGGCTTTTTGCTCCCCCTGGTGCCTTAATTCTGTACTGCACAATATTGGCCGCCTGGGAATTAGCAGCCAGCACCTGAATTGCTTTTTGAGTGGTTGCAAGTATGGACGTCCTCATAAGATAATGATTTCTCCAATTTAGTTACTGAAAGCTATACTAGTCACAACTCTAAGAAGGTGTTTGCTAAATCAATTATTGAGTCTGTCCCTTCATTCATCCCTTTTTAATCTATTTCCCTAATCGCTTTTAGTTTTACTGGCACAGTCTAAGCCTTTCTAAATCTAGGGGCCTTCCCCGAGCCAGGTTCCCTGATGGATTCTTTGACCTCAGCAGGGCCTTTGAACTTCCTCCAGCTTTCCGCCACCCTGCAGAATTCTGGTCGGAAGTATTTAGTTTGTCCATTTTCTCTGGGCTGTCCTCTGGATACGTTCTGACCTTTTCTGGATCTACGAGCTCTTTCATTACTTCAGCAGGGTCAGGTTCTATTCATCTACAGGTACCTGAACAGCATTTTTCTCTTTAGGTTCTGTCTTATCTCTTGATCCATTCTGAACTCTTGGGGCACAAAGCTTGGGACCTTATCAAGCCATTTCCCTACAACATATCATTAACTCTGTCCAGCTCATTTCTTTTTTTTCCCAGCATCCCTTTTTTTGTCCTGTACTTTTAGTTTCATCTTCAGCCCCTTTTCCTGAAAAACACTTTCTTTCTCTTTTGTTCTGAAATTCCCTGTCTTTCTCTCCCACTCTCCTGAAACATTCTCTGTAGTGTCCATCCTTCCAGCTCTATCAGCCATTGACCAATTGGTTTAATTATTGAGGATACAGTATCCCTATTCAGTTTAGATTTTGACGCTCCTGCCTAATGTAGATATTGGCTGAGGTTCAAATAGCTGAGAATCAATTGTAGTAACTCAGATATTTTATCCCACTTAGGTACTTTCACCTGTATTTTCTTAGTTCTGGATTAGTGATGCTGGAAGAGCACAGCATTTCAGGCAGCATCCGAGGAGCATCCCAAAGGGCTTTTGCCCGAAACATCGATTTTACTGCTTCTTGGATGCTGCCTGAACTGCTGTGCTCTTCCAGCACCACTAATCCAGAATCTGGTTTCCAGCATCTGCAGTCATTGTTTTTACCTCGTGTATTTTCTTAGTGACAACTTCTAACTGTCCAGGGCTTCGGGCTGGGTTCCGCCAGTTAATTATTACAAAAAGGGTACAGAAAAGTAATACAATTTATCATGTTGGTCTGATGTTAATTACAAGAATATGTTATTGTTGCAATTATTTGTCTTTAATTTAAGCCACTGAATTTTCCCTCTAGCTTCCAGTTGATTAGTATTTACCAATTTAGGCTTGTTTCTTAAATTTGGATTGCACACAGTTTTTATGTGCATTTTGGTAAATTTTGGCTCATTTTCATTATTCAATCTCAGACAGGAGGTCCCAGTTTTTGTCACAGAAAAGAGGAAGAGATGAAGTGAATTATTTTTACTTTGCTTCTTGTCCATCATAGGGGCTGCTTTTTAAATTTCTTGTTCTTGTTTTCAATTTCTTTTAAGAAAGAGGCATTGTGGTGCTTCCCCAAAACCTGCTGGTGAAGTCTAATTTAAAAATGATTTACAGCAAATTGTTTAGGGTTAGAACAAAGAATGGTATATTACTGCATTTAAAGTATTAGAGGAATTGTTCATTTGCAGTGTTTAATCTCAGACTTGAGGTCTCAATTTTTGTCACAAACAAGAGGGAGAACTGAAGTGAATTATTATTACTGTGCTTCTATCTTGTCCATCCTAGGGGCTGTTTTTAAAATTTAATTTTCTTGTCTCCTTTTAAAGACAGGTAACATTGTCTTTCCTCAAAATCAATCATGAGCTGATAGGGTTTGGTCCAGGAGCCCAGCAGAGCTAATTGATATCCTCATAGTTGTTGGCATGCCAGCTGATCTATTATATCTGTAAAAGAATGAGGAATAATAGAAATAAAGAACAAAAGGAGTGAAACACAAAGGCTGGCAACAGTGAAGCCCAAGGAGCCAAAGAACAGTGAAAGGTAAGTCTATGACATCAGGGCAGATGAAGGAGTCACTCTAAGGGGATGAGGAGCACATAAGCTGAACCAGTCTGGAAAATGGTAGCTCAGCAATTCTGAAAGATAAATGATGTGTGAAATCAGAGCATTCTAAACCAAAATATGACACCAAGCGACATAAGGAGATATTAGAAACAGAAATTGCTGGAGAAGCTCAGCTGGGCTGCAGAACAAAAGCTGTTAACATTTCAGGTCCAGAGACTTTTCTTCAGATGTAGCAATTTCTGTTTTTGTTATTGATTTCCAGGATCTACAGTTTTTAGTTTTTTTAAGGAGACAGATTACAGAGGAGGAAATGCTGGATGTCTTGAAACGGTTAAAGGTGGATAAATCCCCAGGACCTGATCAGGTGTACCCGAGAACTCTGTGGGAAGCTAGAGAAGTGATTGCTGGACCTCTTGCTGAGATATTTGTATTATCAATAGTCGCAGGTGAGGTGCCAGAAGACTGGAGGTTGGCAAACGTGGTGCCACTGTTTAAGAAGGGCGGTAAGGACAAGCCAGGGAACAATAGACCAGTGAGCCTGACCTCGGTGCTGGGCAAGTTGTTGGAGGGAATCCTGAGGGACCGGATGTACATGTATTTGGAAAGGAAAGGACTGATTAGGGATAGTCAATATGGCTTTGTGCATGGGAAATCATATCCCACAAACTTTATTGAGTTTTTTGAAGAAGTAACAAAGAAGATTGATGAGGGCAGAGCAGTAGATGTGATCTATATAGACTTCAGTAAGGCATTCGACAAGGTTCCCCATGGGAGACTGCTTAGCAAGGTTAGATCTCATGGAATACAGGGAGAACTAGCCATTTGGATACTGGCTCAAAGGTAGAAGACAGAGGGTGGTGGTGGAGGGTTGTTTTTCAGACTGGAGGCCTGTGACCAGTGGAATGCCATAAGGATCGGTGCTGGGCCCTCTACTTTTTGTCATTACATAAATGATTTGGATGCGAGCATAAGAGGTACAGTTAGTAAGTTTGCAGATGACACCAAAATTGGAGGTGTAGTGGACAGTGAAGAGGGTTATCTCAGATTACAACAGGATCTGGACCAGATGGGCCAATGGGCTTGAGAAGTGGCAGATGGAGTTTAATTCAGATAAATGCGAGGTGCTGTATTTTGGGAAAGCAAATCTTAGCAGGACTTTTACACTTAATGGTAAGGTCCTATGGAGTGTTGCTGAACAAAGAGACCTTAGAGTAGAGGTTCATAGCTCCTTGAAAGTGGAGTCACAGGTCGATAGGATAGTGAAGAAGGCGTTTGGTATGCTTTCCTTTATTGGTCAGAGTATTGAGTACAGGAGTTGGGAGGTCATGTTGCAGCTGTACAGGACATTGGTTAGGCCACTGTTGGAATATTGCATGCAATTCTGGTCGTCTTCCTACCGGAAGGATGTTGTGAAACTTGAAAGGGTTCAGAAAAGATTTACAAAGATGTTGCCAGGGTTGGAGGATCTGAGCTACAGGGAGAGGCTGAACAGGCTGAGGCTGTTTTCCCTGGAGCGTCAGAGGCTGAGGGGTGACCTTATAGAGGTTTACAAAATTATGAGAATAAATAGACAAAGTCTTTTCCCTGGGCTCGGGGAGTCCAGAACTAGAGGGCATAGGTTTAGGGTGAGAGGGGAAAGATATAAAAGAGACCTAAGGGGCAACTTTTTCACGCAGAAGGTATGGAATGAGCTGCCAGAGGATGTGGTGGAGGCTGGTACAATTGCAACATTTAAGAGGCATTTGGATGGGTATATGAATAGGAAGGGTTTGGAGGGATATGGGCCAGGTGCTGGCAGGTGGGACTAGATTAGGTTGGGATATCTGGTCGGCATGGACGGGTTGGACTGAAGGGTCTGTTTCCATGCTGTACATCTCTATGATTCTATGACTATATAAGGTCAGATGAAAAAAATCTTGGTTAAATTGTTATATTTCAATCAGCATTTAAATGTGGACAGTGAGATGGAGAAACAGAGAGGGAGACAAGGGCTTGGACAGCTGAAGTCATGCCCACCAATGATGGAATGATTAAAATTCTGATTGCTTACGAGGCTAGAATTGTATAAATGCAAATATCTTGGAAGGTTGTGGAACTGCAAGAGATTACAGAGATGGGGAGGGACAAGACCATGGAGGGATTTGAAAGCAAGGATGAGAATTTTTAAATCAACATATTGGTTAAACTAATGTTGAGTCAATAAGGAAAGGGACAGTAAATTAATGGAACTTGGTATGGAGGTAGTAAAATGGTACGAAAAGATTCATGACATTGGGCCCAAGTTGGATGGGTTTACTTAACGATGAAAGGCTGAGTAATTTGTAACTATGTCCTCTGGTATTTAGAAGAAAGAGGCAATCTCATGGACAAATGCAAGATTTTGAAGGAGTTTGACAAGATGGACGTGAACAGATCATTTCCACTGGTGAGGGAATCTGTAATCAGGATAAAGGGATGATCATTTAGCACTGGGATGAGGAGAAATTTCTTAACTCAAAGGGTTGTGAATCTATGAAATTCTCTACCCCAAGAGTATTGTGGGTGCTCCATTGTTAAGTACATACAAGATTGAGATAGACAACTACTTTCAGTCATTCAAGTGTTTTCTATCAATATGATCATGACTAATTTGTGCCTCAAGTTGTTCCATATGCTTTGATGAAACAATTGCACAACAAAATCAATCTTGAAATGTTATTTCATCCACAATTTCTCAGGCTCTGTGGGGCATGAGTTCCATATTTCTACAAGCCTTTGTGTAAAAAAAGCTTCCTGATTTCACTCCCAATTTGTCTATTATCTACAATAACCATAGCAACAGAGTAAGACTGAGATATCAGCAGTGTAATGGTAGATGGCAGGAAATAATGGGGGATGGGAACTCTAGGCTCATTCAAGTTGCTTTAAAATTTTATATGACTTGTGTAGCAGAGCAGAACATGGCATTCTGCGGTGCCTCAGTACACTAGTTGTGTATACCATTTCCATTTCAAGTCAAACATTCTCTGGTGCATACAGCCTGGGGATTTTTTCCAGCTCTTCCATGTACTATTGTAAGATGGTTTTACTCTGTGGTCTTTTGCCATTGTCTTTGTGGGCCGACCCTGAGCTTGAGTATGTTCCTCATGTCTTGGACCCTGGAACAATCAGTAGTGGTCAGTTCTTTGCACTGGAAGAACAAGAGTTTTGTGTAGACCAAAGAGTGTCCTTTCACTGTTTTGATGGTCCATTAGTTGATGTTTGTCTCAGTGTGCATCGCTTCGAGCAGCCAAGAGAGCACATAGTCCAACATTAGAATGGAACACTCCCTGTAAGTGTCTCTCCTCAATAATGCCAAAAGTGTCGCTCCTTCTAGCTACTTTGACTTATTCATTAAACATGTCAAAATTTGCTATTGTGAGTGGAAGAAAATGTAGTTCTCCTCCAACTGCCTTTCATTTCAACTGGCACATGGACAAGAATATTTGCAGCCATTGTGCTTTATTCAGTGCTTTCAGCTGTGTCCTGTTTCTTTGTTCTTTTTTTAAGGACTCGCAACTTTCAACATCTCCAAACCTTCCTGTAATTCTCTTTTAGTAGTTCTGCTTCTATTCAGCTCTCCAACTCTTAATCACAGCTCCACTCTGGCACCATGTTATGAGCTCACGGGATGAGATTTGGTTTGTACTGTGTTTTATTAACCTGACTGTAAGGTGGATGTCTGTATGCTAATGTTTCATTGTGGAGGTTTAGTTGGGGGGGGGGGGGGGGGGGGGAGATAGTGGGGTTGGTGATCCTTCTTGCCACCAACCAAGGCTACACCTTAATTCTTGTTTTGGCAGTGAAGAATTATGTCAAATGACTTGACTGCCTACTCAAGACTTCATCTGACAGGATCTGCAATGTTGAAGACATTTCAAGAACAATAGACAGTAGTTGCAGGAATAGGCCATTCTGCCCTTCGATCCAGCACCACCATTCATTATGATCATGGCTGATCATCCTCAATCAGTATCCTGTTCCTGCCTTATCCCCATAAACCCTTGATTCCACTATCCTTAAGAGCTCTATCCAACTCTTTCTTGAAAGTATCCAGAGACTCGGCCTCCACAGCCTTCTGGGGCAGAGCATTCCATACACCCACCACTCTGGGTGAAGAGGTTTCTCCTCAACTCTGTTCTAAGTGGCCTACCCCTTATTTTTAAACTGTGTCCTCTGGTTCAGGACTCACTCATCAGCGCAACATGCTTCCTGCCTCCAGAGTGTCCAATCTTTTAATAACCTTATACGTCTCAATCAGATCCCCTCTCAGCCTTCTAAACTCAAGCGTATACAAGCCCAGTCGCTCCAATCTTTCAGCGTAAGATAGACCCGCCATTCCGGGAATTGGCCTTGTGCTGGCAGGTATGGTCTAATTTCACTCTCCAGAGGAAGTAGATGATGACTCAAATGATTGCCATGGCACATGTATGGGGTAGACTGTGCTCCACATTCAGTAACAGCAAATGTACTGTGTACCTGATGACCATATTGTTACCTCCGACAAGGCTAGTTCTTATTTGAACTAGCTTTAACCTCCAGGAAATAACATCACCACAGGAAATGACATCCCCAACCCCAAAAAACCCAAACATATAAATAGAAAGCAGGAATTTTCAGCATTGCTTCGCGTGAGGTCCACTGAAGATGTTACCTAGTAAGGTAACGAAATGTCTGGAAATGAACCTTTCAGCTCAGCAAGCAAACCTACATCCAAAACCTAAACCTGAGCTACAAATCTTCTCAAAACTCACTAAGCTTTAACCTCTTTCCAATATTTGGAACCATCTGAACCCAAGCCCCAGCACCTTCAAATAGTCTGACTAAACTATATAAAGGAAACAAGGGATTTGTCAGCTCAGTTGCCAAAGACTTGCTTTACCATGATTTACCTTCATTCCTGAAGCCAGTTTGAGCTGATCGCAAATGGTTATTAGTCTGCAAATTGACAGTGGTTCTGAGCAGAAGACAGCTGCTTCTTTATGCTCTAATTTTCTAAATATATAGGGAATCTTTGACTTGAGCATGTCTGCTTTCGAGGATCAACATCTTTCTGACGCACAGATCTTTCTTGGTGGACTTGACAATAATTCAATACAAAACACAGCTAAGATAGATAAAGGATTGGTTTACTTGTTTCCAGATTTAGTCAGAAAGCTTTCTGATTCCCATTAATTAATTTCAACTGAATGACTGCAGAATACTTGGATGTAGTTGCAGATTCCTTATTAAAATCCCATTTTGGAGACCATATCCGTTTTGTGATTTTTCTGTCGAAGGCCTTCTCCTGCTCCAGGCTGATGAAGCAGCTTCTTTCCTGGCTTGTAGCTGATCATAACCCTGAGTAACTCCAGGCTATGCAGTATGCTCTAAAAAATAATCACAAACAGCAGCACTTAATTTAAAATTTCAAAGAGTTACATTCTGGTATAATTTGTCAAATAATTTTTGGGCAATTAATATTTGAGAGGGTACAAATTAAGATGTGTTTTTTATCAACACTGAATAATTTCCATTTATTATTTTACTTTTCATGACTGCAGTGCATTTAATAACAGTTCATAACCAGTAATACCAGAATAACCATTAATATTGGGAAATGCATCAAGTTATTGGTACTGTGCAACGTCCTGCAAATAGTAGCACAGTCCCTTTTTGATTGAAGAGTCTATAATTAACACATTTAACTCTGATACCAATAATACATTCACCAATAGTCTCATACATCACCTTCTCTCTGTTACTGGTCATTCCTTGAACAAAACGTTGAAATATAATTCACTTAAAAGTAAACCTTCCAAGACAAATTTATAAATCACACTGTGCCATATTGCAGACCAAAGACAACCAATGATCTTTTTCTATTCTCTTCATGCCTGCCCTAGGAAGGAAAAGATTCCACTGGTGTAGATAGAGAAGATTTACAAAGACAAAGGCAGTATTGGAAAGATATGGTTGTGAGGAATTATTGCTTAGGCTGAAGTTGTTTTCTTGGAAAGAGAGGAGGCTGAGGGATGATTTAACTGAGATGCATAAAATTATGAGGGGCCCAAACTAAAATGGATGAGAGACCTGTTTCCCTTAGCAAAACATTCAATAACTTGGGGATAAATCTAAATTTATTGTTATGAGTATTAGAGGAGAGTTGTGGAGAAACATTTTCACGTAGGAGGTATTGGGTGTCAGTCTGGACACACTGACAGAAACCCACATTGTTTTGAAAAGTAGTTGGATATAGAGTTGAACTGTTGTAACCTTCTGGGAATGTGTGGATGAAGGGCCTCAAAATATGTTTAGGGTGGATGCTTTTTTTTATCAGGCACAAACATGATTGATGGGCTCAATAGCTTCCTTCTGTGTTGCAATTTATTATGGTCTAGATATTCCAGTCTGCAGCAATACTGGGAGTACTGCGAAATTTTCAATGTCCCAACAGAACTGTGCATTTTCAGCAGGGGTTTCACAGCACAGCTGAAGTAGAACTGGCCCAATGCAACATTTCCAAGGTAAGTACAGCAGGCACAAAAGAGATAAAGCAAGGACAGCAAATGTCCTCATTTTACAAGAGTACGACCATATTTAGAAAAGTTTTGGATTGTCCTAAGCTTAAGAGTCTGGGCTGGGCTTTCAGCCAAAAATAAACAATGACATTTGAGCAAGAGCCCAGACATCCATCATTCTGTTGAAAAATCTGAAACCCTGCTTGATTGACAGTTCTGGCTGTCTGAACCCTGCTATTAATTTCATAATGTTTATTTGCAAGAAGGTTAATAAATTTAAAGTCATTTCAGTTTCAGCTGTTGAAACATTAAAGGGTGTGAATGATAGGCACTTTAATTGCTTTGTAGTAGGTAGGACTGTTTTAACTTTTGGAAAATCATAAATGGATCAATGTGCAATGTTTTTTACACATGCAATTTTCATGATGGGTTTGCTGTGTGAATTAGTACAGAAGTGCAATAGTTTGGCTTGCAGTTCAAGAGAAGAATGGGATTGTTGTTAGTCTGGCATACTTCAGTATAGGAAGCATGTTGGAAATAGGGTTTATTCGGGACAGGAGGTACAGGTGGAGTAGCGCAGCATGTAGAGTATGAAAAGGACATTTTGAATTAACCTTCAAAGCATTTCTTAATGTAGACAAGGGTTCACAATAGCTGTGATCCTGTGAACCATGACACTTTAAAATGATGTAGTAGAAAGTAGGACTGCAGATGCTGGAGATCAGAGTCAAGAATATGTTGCTAGAAAAGTACAGCAGGTCAGGTAGCATCCAAGGAGCAGGAGAATCAACGTTTCAGGCATAGGCTTTTCATCCTGATGAAAGGCTTATTCCCAAAACGTCAATTCTCCTGCTCCTCAGATGCTGCCCTGGCCTGTTGTGCTTTTCCAGCACCACACTCTCAATTCTTTAAAATGATGGCCTAACTCTATTAAGATTGCAAAAGAGTAGGCTATGCCTATTTCCACACTGGGGCTGATCAGGTTGGGCTTGCAGGGTACAGGCTTCCAACTTGCATCAACCAGCAGCTTTAAAGTACACGCCCAATTATCACAAACATTGGATAAAAGGCTGGGAATCACAGAATTGGATTCCACCAACGACTTTTAATGAGTTTCTGAGTCATCAGAAATCCAGGCTTTGGAGTTACAAACCAAGTATAAGAGTGGGCTGTTTTGGACTGAAATGAGGAGGAATTTATTTTCTAAGAGATAATGGATCTTTAGAATTCTCTTTCCTATTGCACTTTATGGATGCTTAATCACAAAACAGATATCAATGTATCTTTGTTCAACAAGGAAATCAAGAGATATGTGAAAGTGGAGTTTATGGAAAAATCAGCAACAACATTTATTGAAGGAGGGAGCAGGCTTGAGTGACCCATAATCTGATTCTGGAGCAAAGTGAAGCCATATTTTTTCATCCACATTGAAGCTGCACTTTAACTCTATTTGTGATAAAGATGCAAAGTAAAGCTGCAATTTGCTGAGACTGGCAGGGTGTAAATGTATTTCAAGAGCTAGCAAATTGGAGATATCTCGTCTTGGTCTTTGAGATTTAAGTAATTCATTGTTCTGTTGGACTCCTAACTAATGAAAAATGTGATGTACATGGATTTTCAGAAAATGTTCATAAAATCCTATACCGGAGATTGATAAACAAAACTAGGGGACATGAGAACAAAAACTGAAGTTGCTGGGACTGGGACTCAGCAGGTGTGGCAGCATCTGTGGAGAGAAAGCAGAGTTAACATTTTGTGTCCAGTGACCCTTCCTCAGAATGAGTAGAGGTGGAATTTATGCTGAAGAGAGGAGTGCAGATGGGGTGGGGGTGGGTGGTTGAGGGGGAGGTTAGTGGTGGTGGGGGGTGGGGTGCGGGGCAAGGTTGTAAAGGACATGGAAGAAAGCATTCAGGCCCTAAAATTATTGAACTCAGCATTGAATCCCGAAGGCTGCGGAGTCCCAGTGGAAACTGCAATGCTGCTATCATGTAATACACATGCTTCTGAGGACTTTGGATGTGGGTAATATACCGGCATGGATTGAGGCTTATTTAATGGAAAGTAAATAGAGAATAAGAATATATGGGTCATTCTCGGGCTGTGAATGGTGAAGCACTGTCACGATTAGTGCTTGGGCCCCAGATACACATGAGTTATACTGATGATTTTGATGTGGCAACCAAATGTAATATTTCGAAGTTTGTGGATAACACAAAATTAGTTGGGAATATGAATTGTGAGGATTATTCAAAAAGATTTCAAGAGAATTTAGATAGGCTGATTGAATGGAAAGAATGTGGCAGGTAATATATAGCGTGGGCAAATGTACATTTTTTATATTTGATTTGATTTATTATTGTCACATGTACCAAGACGGAGTGAAAAGTATTGTTTGCATGCTAACCAGACAAATCATACTTTACGTAAGTACATCACAGTAATAGAATGGAGAATATAGTGTACAGCTACAGAGAAGGTGCACAGAAAGATCAACTCTGATAAGAGGTCCATTCATTTTCAAATGTCTCTATCTTCCACACAATGGAAGAGAACATATAACCAGGCTGGGAGGGGCCTTTGATTAGGTTAGCTGCTTTTCTGAGGCAGCAGGAAGTATAGACAGAGTCACTGGAAGGGAGACTGGTTTTAATGATGGAAAGGGCTGTGTTCACAATGCTCTGTAATTTCTTACGGTCTTAGACAGAGCAGTTGCCATACCAAGCTATGATGCATCCAGATAGGATTCTTTCCATGGTGCATCCATAAAAACTGGTAAGAGTCATTGTGGACATGTTGAATTTCCTTAGTCTTCTGAGGAAGTAGAGGCATTGGTGTGCTTTCTTGACTGTAGCATTGATGTGGATGGACCAGGATAGATTGTTGCTGATATTTATTCCTAGGAAATTGTAGTTCCCTACCATCTCCACCTCAGCACCATTGATACAGACAGGGGATTGTCCTCCACTCTGCTTCCTGAAGTCGATGACCATCTTCGTCATTTTGCTGACATTGAGGGAGAAATTGTTGTCTTTACACCATGCCACTAAGCTATCTCTTTCCTGTACTTTGGCTTGTCATTGTTTGAGATTCGACCCACTACGGTGGTGTAATCAATAAGTTTCTAAGTGGGGTTAGAGCTAAACTAACGAGTATAGAAGTATAGTAAGGAACTAAATAGTCAGCCTTGTGGGACACTGGTTTTGAGGATTATTGTGGAAGTGGTGTTGTGAGCTATCCTTACTGATTGCGGTCTGCGGGTCAGGAAGTCAAGGATCCAGTAGTATGCAGGGGAGCAGAGACCTAGGTCTTGGAGTTTGAAGATGTGTTTGGTTTAAATTATGGCGCTGAAGACAGAGCTAAAGTCAAGAAGGAATAGAGGTGCAGAGTATTTCTTAAATTGTGAGAGTTTGGGAAGTGTTGTTGAGAACTGGCTGTACTTGCTCATAACTCACAGAAAGCTAGCATGTAGGTGCAACAAGCAATTAGGAAACAAGAGCATATGAGTACAAGAATGAAGAGGTTTTATTTCAATTGTATAGACTTTGGCAAGACCACATTTGTAATATTGTGAACAAAGGTTGACCAGACTAATTCCTGGGATGATAGGATTCTCCAATGAAAAGAGATTGAGGAGTTTGGGGCTATGCTTTATTTTTGAGTCTTTAAAAATTGTGGATTACAAGGAGAAAGAACTGTTTTTAAAAATAGGAATTAACTGCAAAATTTCACAACAAGGAACTCAATATCTTTTCTGAACCATTTTTTTCTGTGGCTAAGGGCTCCCTGCAATGTGCAGACGATCAGGAGTTGGGCTATTGTTTATGGTGAATCTGATTGGTTATCAGCTAACTGAACTGCAGACATCGACACACAGAAAGATGTGATATTGTTCTCCCTAACAGAGTTTAAACTTGAAGATGAGTTACTTTTTATGCAGCAGTTGCTATGAGCTGTAATGTTTGAATTGATAAATCAGAGACATTTCCCAAGTGAGTCAGTTACTCTGCACTTCCTAGAAACCAGTTATCATCAGTTATCACTTGCTAACAAGTGTGATTGTCAATCAAGGAAATTCTGTGTCAATGGTCATGGGTCTTTGTGTGACTGATGAGCCTGATCCTGGAGCTGCATCTCCAACCACACATGTGCCAGGTGGAATTGGTTTTTGGCCTTGAGATCACTGGTATTCCTTTCTCTGGTTCCTTTTCCATACATTCTCTTGCCAATACGTGTTCTCAAAAATTTGTGTCCCCTCATATAGCAGATTCTTCCAAGTCGAATTCTTCTGAACTAGAGTCTCCCAAGCATTGATGTCCACACTCCTTGAAGCACTTTCTTTATCCTCCTCTCATTCGAATGCCTTCTGTGAGCTGGACAAAGAAGATTTACTCTGGTAGTTGAAACTCAAGCAGCCTAAGCTTTTGGATCGCTCAGTGGAGTTGATTTTGGATGATCTTGGCCTCGATGCTGGTGCTATTGGCTCCTTCAGAATGATGATGATAGTATGCCTGCCTGCCTGCCTTCCCAACTGACATGCAGAATCCCTCTCAAATAGCATTGATGGTACTTCCCCAGGGCCTTGAAACAGCATCTATATATAGGCCAAGTTTAGGAGGCACATGGAAGAGTCGGAAGATGACTACCTTATACACAAGGACCTTGGTAGCATTATTGATGGCACAATCTTTGGAGACTTTCATTCTCAGATATCCATTGGTCATGTTTGTGAATTGCATCAATGTCAGCCTTAGGTGAGAGGTGGCTCACAAGGTTGGGGAAATATTCTATGTTTGGGAAGATTTCTCCATTAAGCTTAATAGAGGGATTGACTGGAACTTGCCCTGGAATGGGTTTATAGAGGACTTGAATCTTCTTGGATTTGAGACTGAGAACAATTCTTCAGTATGATTCCACAAAGGCATTCAATGAGACTTGGAGATGCATGTCTGAGAGAGCAGAAATGAAATTCCATGAGCTATATTAGTGTGGTTTTCTTTTGGATTTTAACCAGTTGAGGCTGAAAAGTTTTCTGTCCATTCTGTAGACATTATCCATAGCACTGGGAAATTTGTTCTTGAAAAGATGAAGAATGGTGGCGATGTAGGTGGAGAAAAGGATGTAGGTGATGACAATTCCCTGCTTGACTCCTGTTTTGACTTTAAAATATTCTGTCACATTACAACTGTGAGGTCTGTCACTGACATCTTGTTGTGAAAAAGTCAGAGGATGTTGATGAATTTCACTGAACAGCTCACCTTTGACAGGGTCTTCATAGCAATCAAGAAATAAGAGGTACAGAACAGTGAAAAAAAAGATTAAAAAAAATAAATAAAATAAATGAAATAAAATTATCTGAAGTTGTTGAATTCAATGTTGAGACTGACAGGCTGTAATTGGAAGGTATGCAATCAGGTCCCGGACCTTCCCGTGGCTTGCCACTTCAACACACAATCCTGCTCCCATGCCCACATGTTTGTCCTTGGCCTGCTGCAATGTTCCAGTGAAGCTCAACGCAAACTGGAGGAACAGCATCTTATCTTCCAACTAGGCACGTTACAGCAACATTGAATTCAACAACTTTAGATAATTTTATTTCATTTATTTTATTTTTAATTTTTTTTTTCACTGTTCTGTACCTCTTATTTCTTAATTGTCTCTCTTTCTCTCGCTCCCCACTCTCTCATCACCTTTTCCTTCCTCTTGCCCCTTTGCTACCCTTCTCCCCTGTTTTCCATTTTGCCTCTGCTTCATCCCTCCCCCAGCCCCAGCCCCCACATCCCCCACACCCCACATCCCCCACCCCCACATATTTTGTCACACAGCACTGGCTTCAGCCTTGGTCATTCACAGCTCCTAATCTCCCTATAATCATCTCTTTATTGCTACCTTTGCTTCTGGAGCCATAACTCACCTTCTCTCAACCTGGTAAAATACCTCCCTATTTCTCCCTTTTTTTTAAGCTTTGACAAAGGGTCAGTTAGACTCGAAACGTCAGCTCTTTTCTCTCCTTACAGATGCTGCCAGACCTGCTGAGATTTTCCAGAATTTTCTCTTTTGGTTTCAGATTCCAGCATCCGCAGTACTTTGCTTTTATCTTCATAGCACTTCCTGACTGAATGAGTCAAAAAACATGGCCAGGTCAATGAAGAGCTGAAAATGTGTTGCTGGAAAAGTGCAGCAGGTCAGGCAGTATCCAAGGGCCAGGAGAATCAACGTTTCAGGCATGAGCCCTTCTTCAGGAATTGGGAAGTCCTCCATTCCTGAAGAAGGGCTCATGCCCGAAATGTCGATTCTCCTGCTCCTTGGATGCTGCCTGACCTGCTGCGCTTTTCCAGCAACACATTTTCAGCTCTGATCTCCAGCATCTGCAGTGCTCACTTTCTCCTCAGGTCAATGAAGGCCAAGCAAAATGGTTGGTGTTCTTCCTGGTATTTCTGTTGGAGTCATTGAATAGTCAAAATCATGTCCATATTTCCATGGTTTGGTCGGAAGTCACTGGCTTTTGGAATGATTTCTTCAGAGACTGGGAGAAAGTGCTTTAGTATATATTCAGGTGATAATCTCCCCAGCAATGTAGAGTAGAGAGATTCCTCAGTTGTTTCCACGTTCACTTTGTCTCCTTTCTCGAAGACAGTGGTATTGGCAGCATCCCTGATATTGTCAGAGATTTCTTCTTTTTCCTAGATTTTCAGGAACAGTTCTTGGAGATGACATGTAAGCTTTGCTTCTCCAAGTTTGAAAATCTCCGCTGGAACCCTGTCCACTCCAGTAGATTTACCATTCATCATGTGGTTACTAGTGGTTTCAATTTATGCCACAGTAGACGGTAGTCCAAAATTATCCTCGCTGGGAAGTTGGGGGTCTCCTTAATTTGTCCTCAACTCTGATTTTATCATGGTTTGGGAGTGTTTTGAAGTGTTCTCTCCATTGTTGACTGTATTTTCTCTGAATTTCAAAAAGGTTCCATTCTTATTTCACACTGGTTTGAGGCCAAGGATGTTGGGTCCATATATTATCTTAATAGCAAACCATTAGAAACTTCCAGAGAAAGACAGCAGATCACCAAGGTTCTAGTTAAGTGAAGAATCTTCCAATCTGAATATTGGAACCAGAAAGCAAAGACTACTGAACTGGTCTTCCAGCTTTGCTTTACCTCTGCCAATAATCTGTTTTCCATAGTTATTTGTCTCTGTATGTATAAAGAGTCATTTATAAGAGGGTTAGATTTTGTTTGTATATGCCAATATTAACCTCTCTATTTATAATAAATAACAGTTCTTGTTTAGGACAGAAACTTGGTCTGTGTTTTCTTTCAGCCTTGGTCTGAAAGTCAGGTAAATTATACTTTTCAAAAAATAACCTTTGGTATGACTCCAGGAAAGCAGGGCTCCATTTACAGTGCTACCCAAGTAGGCCGTAAAAAGTACAAATTATATCAACAGATATAGGGATAGCACTGCAAATGTTATTGACGTAGGAGCCTAATCCTCTTCCTATCAACAATAAATTAATTGCTTGTTCATATTTTCCACTGTTGGACATCCTGGTGACACCATCTCCAATCTCTGACCTAACCAGTAAGACCACTGTCAAGTTTAATACAAGGCAGTGAGATAATTCAATGAGTCACTTCTCCAGTAAAATACCCTCAGTGGAGGACGAAGGTAAAAATGGCACAACACCAGGTTATAGTCCAACAAGTTTGTTTGGAACCTGTTGGGCTATAACCTGGTGTTGTGTCATTTTTAACGTTGTACACCCCAGTCCAACCCCAGCACCTCCTAATCATAAATGGAGGACAGTAGCTAAAATCAGTTGCAGTTGCGATTGACAGCAAAATAGACCAATCATCCCCATCTTTGCGGCGGTCCCCGCCTCTCTGGGGTGAGCCCCTCTGATGAATGGCTAATCCGCAGCTATCCCGTATCTGATTGGTCAATCCACATGTCAATCAGAGGGTGGCGCCGGCTGGCGAACCTGATTGGCTACCGGAGGTGGAGGTGGGTTTGGCCGCGGTGGAGCCGAGCGTTGCTGTGGCGATAATCAGCTTGTTGCTCGATTTTACATTTATTGACTTTACAGATATTCCTGTTTTCACATTAATCGCTTTAATCCCTTTGTTCCGATTTATCAGAGAAGGATCGGGAGGACTGCAATGTCTTCGAAGGAAGACAGGGCTAAGGAGATTCTGAAGGGCTTTAAGCTGTATCCTTTACCCGTGTGAAGGTTGGTGTTTTACCCGATTTGTGAGCTGCCTCTCCCCGGGGTAAGTGCGGCTGTGGGCTCGGGGCCTAGGCCTGCAGGCAGCTCTGAACTGCCAGCACCAACCGTCCGAGGATAGTTTGCAGTGTCCCAGGACGCTGAAGGTGACTCCTCAGGACAGGGCCGAGGTGTCTGCACCCGGGTTAATTCCCCAGTCTCACTCTGTGCTGCAAAGGACAGCGATTTAACGCAGTGGCAGCGCTGGCGCCTTATTCTTAACTGTCAGGGCAAATTATCATCTTTTGAGGCAAAAGAAAATCCAAATCATGATATGGGCACGTTTGGGACAAACAATTGAATTTCAGTTCCGTTCAAGATTATTGTTTTCGTACTTAACCCATTGACAATTTGATGAAACGCACAGTTTTTTATTTGGTAAAGTGATGTTTAAATGTTGTCAAGATCGCCCTTGTGTTGGAAGTGACATTTATGATGAGAAATGATGCAGATTGCAAGCCGCTTGACATTGCATACTAAATCAATATATGTCACTCCTAACTAATGACAGTTGAACAGGTTTCCTGATGCAGGCCTTTTGCCCGAAACGTCGATTTTCCTGCTCCTCGGATGCTGCCTGACCTGCTGTGCTTTTCCAGCACCAATCTAGACTCGAATCAGCAGCATTTGCAATACCCACTTTCACCTAGTTGAACAGGTTTTACTGTGTTAAGGAACAAAACAATGGTAGAGGTAGTTCGATTATGATAAGTTTATGAGATATGGCTGCTGAATGGCAGTAGCTAGGTAGCTCTTTCACGAGACAGTACAAACATGATGGGCCAAATGGCATCCTTTTATACTTTAAATTTAATTGATTTCATTATAATAAGGATTCCTTTTATTCATTGATGTAGATGTTAGTGCTGCTGGCAAGGTCGGTATTTGTTGACCATCCCTAATTACCGTTGAGCTGCTATATGATTTAACGATATTGTGGAATTTGAGACATTAATTTTGTTCTCATCAGGTGAGAATTGTTGTGTCCTAATGTTGTTTAATCCCTTGAAAGCTAAATGAGTTCAGTTGCTTGAAACTTATGTATGAAGACATATTGGATGGCCTTGATTTTGTGATTAGCAGTGAGCAAACAGTGTTAGCCTTTCATTACGTTTGGCCACAGATTCTCTAAGGGCTTTTGTACAATTTCTTGCAGTATTTTGAAAGCCATTTTGGTGCAGTGCCCTCAGCTGAAATTTGGGACATGTCTGAACTGGACAAAGAGTGGTGTGTCTAATTAACGAATGGGACTTGTGGATTCTCACTGGAGCATGTATTCTGAATCAGGAAGTGTAGGTTAGAATAGTTAATTAAGTGGTAATTAATGTATAAGGAAAAAGTATGAAATTAAGAGAGATGAGACAAAAAAAAGTTTTTTTGTTTAAATTCACAACAACAAAATCTAAAGGAATGAGAGCTCCACACAGATGGAAGTTAATTTTCAAAGCTAGTAGGTTGTTTGGCAATAATTAAGATGTATTTAAGACATTTAACAAAAAGACATACTCAAATGGTCAAACTCTTAACTGTATACAATCAGTTCATTGGTTATATAACCTAAATTCTGTGTGTTGCACCATTGAGTCTTTAATGCAATTCATTATTGTAATGAAACCTATAGAGGAACAGGGCAGCTCAGACAACTGATTTTGATTTTTCTGATTTTTACACTTAATTGTGTGTATGTGAAGTTGCAGTCCAATTTATGCTTCAGTAATGCTGTTGGAATATTTTTACCTCAAGTTCTAGGCTAACGGATGTTTTTCAGAGGATAGTCTTTTGATAAATTGATTCATTACAGAGCCATCTTTCTTCAGAGTCTTGAATGTGATGCATATCTTTACACGTACTAACAAAAATTGCAAGGGTATGAGGATTAAATAAATTACAATGTAAGCTATCCGGCCCTTTTTTAATTTGCTCCAACATTCAATAAGATCTTAGCTGATCTGATTGTGGCCTCATCTCCACTTGACTCTCTGCACTCAATAATCCTTCAGTCCCTGATCAATCCAAAATTTGTCTAACCATATCATGAGTAAGTGTAAAAGACTCAGTTTACAGTACCTTCAAGGGTCAGAGAATTCCACAATCTCAATAATCCCTGGATGCATAAATTCTTCTCATCTCTATCTTAAAAGGAAGACTTTTAAACTATCTTCCATTTTATGAATGATTTTTGGTGGAAACCACCTGAGCAAGATCTCGCATGGTTCGAAACGATCACCTTGCATTCTTCTAAACAATGGATTTATGCCTAAAAACGTACTGATGATTCAGTTAGAATTAGCAAGTTATTTGGCTATGCTAGGTACTGAAAGATGCCCCTCCTCAATACAAGAAGCATGATCCCGTATGATAACCAGTATTTAAAATTCTATTCCATTAAGAATTTAGAAGGAGAGAGAATTAGAGAGCATCTTGAGTAATAGAGGATGGGTTAGAGAAATCAGTGAAAAAGGAAACGCTGGAAAACATGAAATGTGAACATAAAAATACAGACCTGTACTACTCCCTTCCTAACAGCACTGTGGCTGTCCTGACAACTAAGGAATTGCAACAGTTGAAGAAGTCAGCTCACCACCCCATCTCTAGGAGAATTGGGGATGAGCAATAAATGCTGGCCTAGCCAGCAACACCCACATTCCGTGAAGAAATTTAAAAAAATATGTTTGACTGAAATATGTAGTTGAGCAAACTATCTGGACACTGCTCCCTTTCTCTTATTCATCAGTGTGTTCAGCTAACACTCCAGCATTTCCGATGAAGAGTCACATCAGACTCGAAATGTTAACTCTGTTTCTCTTTCCACAGATGTTGCTCAGACCAGCTGAATTTTTCCAGCATTTCAGTTTTTTAATACTTTGCATTCTAGCTCATTGACTTTGAACCAGAACAAATGGTAGAAGTAAATTCAGTAGTAATTTTGAAAATGTAATTGTATAAATACTAGAAGGGAAAAATGTACAAGATTACAACAACTTGCCTTTAAGAGTTCTTCACAGGAGGCTTATCAAACAAAATACAATATAAAAAAAAAGATATTTGGATAGATGATGAAAATTTCTATCATAGGTATGTTTTAAAGAATATTTTAAAAGAGGTGGACAAGTTTAGGGAGGGAATTTCAGAGCTTATAGCCATGCAACTAATGGCATGGCCATCATTGGTATAGTTAAAATAAAGGATGTTGAAGAAGTCAGAAATAGAGGTGCAGATATTTTGGAACATTGTGAGGCTGTGGAAGATTAGAAATGGTGATCGCGTATGACACAGTTCATGAACAGTCCAGTTTAGCCTCAGATAGTTGCAGGGAAGAAGCATGAAGTTTATGACTCAGGAGTTGACTTTGTGGTACAAGCTGAACAGATGTCTTCATCTTTCCAACCAATGTTTCGTAGCAGGTTAAGAGATCGAAGAAAACATAGTCTCAGACAAATTTTGATTGACTTTTTAAAATACATTTCCATCCAGTCTAGATGGCTTTGGAAGCATTAATGTCTTAGATCAATTTAATCAAAAATGTAGGCGCTGTAACTTTAGATTGACCTTAAAGCTGCATCTATCTCAAGAGGCATTCTCAAGATGGTTGGAATGTAAAAGCAGCGATGTGCTACTGAGACTTTATAAAGCTCTGGTTAGGCCCCATTTAGAATAATGTGTCCAGTTTTGGGCCCCACACCTCAGGAAGGACCTCACGGATGCTCCCTGGAACGGTAGGCCTAACATCCTCAGATGCTGCCTGACCGGTTATGGTTAATTTGATTTATAATACAGTGGAAAAGAAAGTCTCTATTCACTGAGTATTGATGTGTTTGAGGCTGCAGTAGGGGCAGCAAGCTGTGCCTGGAAAGGGAACTCCTGGCATCATCAAGGCAGGAACAGAGCCAGGGACTCTTGATTGCAGTCATGGTAGGCTTGCGGCAGGGACTCCTGATTCCTGGTTCTGGGTGAGGTGGAGTGGAGCTGGGGACTCCTGATTGCAGGGTGAGTGTGGTTCAGTATGGGACTCGGCAGCAAGGTGTCCCCAGCAGGAAAGACATGGCGCCTAAAAAGTGGCGACTGCTATGATGATGGGTCCAGTGTAGATGGCAGTGTGGAGATGGAGGAGGAGTGGCAGTGCAGGTGTTGTGTTGCTGGTGAGCCGGCTCAGGATTCATGGAGGAGATGGCAGAACAAAGATGGACTCTGTCAATTTAACTTTTATTTTATTATTCATCTATTCAAAATGGCACCAGATTGTGGTGATAGTTGAAGCTTTTACTGTATTATTTACTGTGATATTCTCTGTAAAATGCAAGTGACAATAAATCATTCAAATTCATCTCCAAACCCATTTAAAATGAGACCTTTGCTTGCCTGAAGGGAAATGAGAGAACAATCCTACGAAGGAAACACAGAATGCTAATGAAATTTAGCAGATCTGACATTATCTGTGGAGAGAGAAACAGAGTTAATGTTCTTCTTCAGCATTACATCAGACTTGAAGCATTAACTATGTTTCTCTTTGCACAGATGCTATCAGACCTGCTGAGTTTCTCCAGCATTTGGTGTTTGTTTCAGAGTTTCAGCATCTGCAATATTTCTTTTTATTGAAGAATTAGGTGATTTGGTTTCCTGGAGCAGGATGTTGCTGTTGACATATCTATAAATGTGCCATGAGGTTTCAGTGTGGTTTAGATTGCAATAGCATATGTTGCAATCTGAATAAAAGCTCCATTACTTCCTGAAAAGATTTAACAGTCAGTTCCATCAAGTTTAAAACTCAGCAGATATTTTCTGATCTAAAGTGCATTACCAGAATATTTCGACACCAGTAATTATCTTTAGGCATTGGCTGACATTGGTAAAATGATGAACATTTCTGAAATTTGTACTTATATGCATTGTGGAACGAAACACACTGTAGATTGGAACAAAAGCAAAAGTACTGTAAAATCCTATCTTCAGTTTCTATGAAAAATTATCAGCAGATTATTGTGATCTCTGCAGAGAGAAACAGGGTTTATGACCCGGAAATTCTGGTCAGGTTGGAAGCTCTATTTCTGTTTGTGATCATATAAAAACAATGTAGGTATAGTGAAATGATTTCTACTTTGGAAATTCCTGAAAAAAGCTTGCAGTCAAAAAAAACACACGGAGGCCTATCCAGGAATTCTCACAACAATCAGGGAAGAGGGTCATCATCCAAACCATGCTCCCTTTTCCAGCAATCAGTGTGCTATGCTCTGTGCTTTAAATGTTCACCAGCACAGCCAGACAATTTGACATATACTTTGAAAGAATAAGTGTGAGAGTAGGGAGCAGGGGTAAGTGGATGAGTGTCTAGGCCATTTGTTCCAACTTAGTGGGTTGGAGGGGATATGCATTGGTTGGGTTCCTGGAGGAGGGTAGTGGTTGTCAGGGTGGGGGGTTTTGGAGGGGCTGGAACAAGCTTCATGCCCAGTAGATTGGATTGAATTGGGGAATGTTATGTATGTAGTTGGAGGGATTACTTGCTGACCTTCATGGTCATTTTAACAGTTATTCAGGAGGTAGATTTTAAATAATCCGATTTTTGCTTGGCTAACTATTAAGCTTAAGTGAGTTGGGACCCTCTGTATTTTCTGACATTAGAGGTTATTATGAGGTGCTGTAGACACTGGAATCACACAGCAGAATTTTCAGTTTCCCCGGTAATTCCCTTTGCGTTAGCTACGTCTAGTCTTTCACATAGTCCTGAACTGCAACTCTAGACTGTGCAGCTGTGGTGACTTTCTGACCATTGGAATATCTAAGTCAAATTGATGACCATAACTGGGAACAGGTAGATGTAATAGGTTTCGAGTAAGGTGTGATTAGGAAAATAACAAAAGGAAGTTTTATGGTGAGGTGAAAATTGGGAGAATTTGAATGATAGAAATGTTCATAGAATCCTTGTGGTGTGGAAACAGGCCATTTGGCCCAACAAGTCCACACCGATCCTCCGAAAAGTACCCACCCAGACCCATTCCTCTACTACTCTGCATTTATCCCTGACTAATGCACCTAGCCTGCACATCCCTGAACACAATGGGCAATTTAGCACAGCTAATTCACCTAACCTGCACATCTTGGATTGTGGGGGGGAAATCAGAGCACCTGGAGGAAATTCACACAGACACAGGGAGAATGTGCACACTCCACATGGACAGTCGCCCAAGGCTAGAATCCAACTCATGTCCCTGGCGCTGTGAGGTAGAAGTGCTAGCCACCGTGCCGCCCACTGTTGTCTTCCAGATCCTAAGAGCAGGTATGCTACTGCCTGAAAAAGAAGTGGAACAAGCAAAGAAAAGTGGAGCAGAGATTATATTTTGAAGTTGTTGAACTTTTGCTTAGTCTGGAAGGTTGTAAAGTGCCTAACTGAAAGATGTGTGGCTTTTCCTCCAGCTTTCATTAAGCTTCATTTGAACAGTGCTGTAGGCCTGCTAACCTGCACCACCGACAAAGCAAACTTAAAGCCTGTGGTAGTTTTCAAAAATAGGACCATGCTGAAAATGAAACTCCCTACAGGATTTTGTGTACAACTCCATGACGGTGTATGAATGGATGAGGATGGAGACAAGCTACGCATTGAAAAGGTGTGGAATAATTATTCCAGTAGACACTAAACAATATTCTAGAGTAGAGTGGTGCTGGAAAAGCACAGCAGTTCAGACAGCATCCAAGGAGCAGGAAAATCAACTTTTCAGGCAAAAGCCCTTCATCAGGATCCTGATGAAGGGCTTTTGCCCGAAACGACAATTTTCCTGCTCCTCTGATATTGCCTGAACTGCTGTGCTTTTCCAGCACCACTCTAATCTAGAATCTGGTTTCCAGCATCTGCAGTCCTTGTTTTTACCACTGTAAACAATATCTCTTATTCATGGGACATACAACTGCAAAATACTGTTAATTTTTAATATTATTTAAATGAGGAAAGACTGTTAAAAAGCTGCAGCACAGAGGGGTCTGGGGATCCCAGTGCATGGATCACAACAAGCTAGCGTCCAGGTTAAATGGGAATGGGGAAGGCAAATGGAATGTTTGCCTTTATTTCAAAGGGAATGGAGTATAAAAATATGGAGGTTTTGCTGAAATTATGTAAGGCAGTAGTCAGAACACACTGGGAATACTGTGAACAATTTTCGTGCCGCCCCGAGGAAAGATATGTTAATGTTTGAACCAGTGTAGAGAAGGTTCACAGGGTTTATCCCAGGTATGAAGGGATTTCTCTTATAACAAGAGGTTAAGCAGATTATTCTTGTACTCATTAGAGTTTAGCAGAATGAGAGGAAACCTTGTTGAGACATAAGATTCTTATGAGGTTGACCTGGTAGCTGCAGAGAGGTTATTTCCTCTTGTGGGAAAATCTAGAACCATAGACCATAATCATAAGTATATTCAAGGGTGAGATAGATTTCTAACTATTCTAATCTAATCACAGGTTATGGGGTTAAGGCAGGAAGGTGAAGTTGAGGATTATCAGATCAGCCATGATCTAATTGAATGGCAGAGCAGACTTACTGGGCTGAATGGTCCACTTCTGCTCCTATGTCTTATGGTCTTATGGATCCCATATGATCGATGATATGAAGAGGCGCTTACTAAAAACTAACACATACATGGTAGTCAAACCAGGAGGTCTTACATCAAGATTTCAACCTTTGGATATCTGCATCAACAAGCCTTTCAAGGATCATATTTGCACCAAATGAAATAGGTGGATGGTTGATGAAAAACCAAAAGAAGTCCTAAAGATATACAGCATGGAAACAGACCCGTCCGTGCCGACCAGATATCCCAACCCATTCTAGTCCCACCTGCCAGCACCCGGCCCATATCCCTCCAAACCCTTTTTATTCATATACCCATCCAAATGCCTCTTAAATGTTGCAATTGTACCAGCCTCCACCACATCCTTTGGCAGCTCATTCCATACACATACCACCGTCTGCGTGAATCAGGTCTCCTTTGTATCTTTTCCCTCTCACCCGAAACCAATGCCCTCTAGTTCTGGACTCCCTGACCGCAGGGAAAAGACTTTGTCTATTTATCCTATTCATGCCCCTCAATTTTCTAAACTTCTATAACGTCACCTCTCAGCCTCCGACACTGCAGGGAAAACAGCCACAGGCTGTTCAGCCTCTCCCTGTAGCTCAGATCCTCCAACCCTGGCAACATCCTTGTAAATCTTTTCTGAACCCTTTCAAGTTTCACAACACCTTTCCGATAGGAAGAAGACCAGAATTGCATGCAGTATTCCAACAGTGGCCTAACCAATGTCCTGTACAGCCGCAACATGACCCCCCAACTCCTGTACTCAGTACTCTGACCAATAAAGGAAAATGTCGTTCTGCTTAATGTTTTGTATGGTTTAATCATCAAATCATAGGATGCTATTAGTGCCCAGACAGGCAGTAGATCAAAAAAATGTGGAGCATACAATTTAGTGGCTGGAAGGATGATTCTGAAACTAAAATGCCAGAGTAGGATGCTTACAATAATGCCTTAGCTGGGACTTGGAAAGAATTTTAGGAGCTCTTTGCATTCAATATGGAAGCAATGAATTTGATAGGCTTTAAAAACAATTGTTGTGTTTAGATGTGTCATTGTAGCATTGAGTTATTCAATAAATAATGCTACACAAAGTTAAAACGAATCACCAGTTTTTTTTCACACTTCAAATGTTGACCACCCATTCTGGTCATTTATACCCAATAAATCAATCCTGTTTTTGTTTCTGTTTTTGCAAAGATCTTTTTAGGGCTTCAAAAGTCAACTCATAACATTTATGGTGGCTGTCCACCAGATCTGTTCAGGTCTGCATTCTTTGGACAAAGGGAGAAGATATGAGGGCTATATCAGAGACATGAGCATAGTTGTTTTATTTGTGACTAGAACCAGAGCATTGATGATGGAGATGAGAATATAAGTAAGCATGTCAGATGTTGCAGAAATGGTATGGTGAATGGGGTGGGTAGGTTGGTGGGAAGGAGGAAAGTTTTTGGCTTTTGGTTGTGAGAAAATTGGTGAAATTTAGTTTTTTCAGGGGAGAGAAAGGGATTCAAATTATATTTGGGTTAAGATTCTCAGTTCTATCAGCATTTAGAAAATCTATGCAACCGTACAGTAGTGTTGACAGGATTTATCACATCATAGAATTATGTCATAGAATCCCTACAGTGTGGAAACAGGCCATTCAGCTCAACAAGTCCTCACTGACTCTCAAAAGAGCATTCCACCCAGACTCAGCACCTACTCTATCCCAATGACCCTGCATTTCCTATAACTAATCCACCTAACCTACACATCCTTGGACACTATGAATAATTTAGCGTGGCCAATTTGTACATCTCTATGACTCTATAACTTGCATGTCTTTGGAATTAAGGGAGGAAGCCAGAGCACCCGGAAGAAACCTACACTGACACAGGGAGAATGTGCTAACTTCACAGAGACAGCCACCCAAGGCTGGTGCTGTGAGGCAGAACTGCTAACTATTGAGCCACCACGCTGCCCCTTTTTGAGTGTGGTGAGGGAAATGTGACCATCAATATGTAGCACCACTAAGATAGGGATTGGAGCTGAATGTATGAAAAGGAGCTTTCAGGATCTCTGCGTTTGGGGACTACTTAATGTGGACTAAGTATTTTAAAGTGTTTAGGGTGAGGCAATCCAGTGACTTGAGTAATGCCCTAGAACACAGATTTGAATCTTGCTACAGACGGTGGTGGAATTTGAATCAAAAATATATCAGGAATTAAATATCTAGTGATGACCATGAAGTCATTGTTGATTGTCCATCTGGTTCGCTAATGTCCTTTTGAGACAGATATCAGCTTTTGTTCCTTGTTTTGCCAGACCTGCAGTAATGTAATTGACTCTGAAATGTCCTCAGAAATGGCCTAGCAAGTCAGCCAGTTGTATCTAACCGCTGCAGCATCTCAAAGGAATGAAACTGAATGGACCACCTGACGTCACTCTCTAAGCCCGTCAACCTGCAACGTCCTCCTTACTAATCTTTGGGACCTAGTCCAAAGTTGGGAGAGCTGACTCAATAACCTAGTCAAGCAACAGCTAGACACCGTAATACTCGTGAATCATATTTTACAGAAAATGTTGCAGACATCACTTCTTCATTCCTGTCTCACTAGCAAGACAAACCCAGTAGAAATGGTGGCTCAGTGTTATACAATTGGAAGCGAGTTGCTCTGGGAGTCCGTTATATTGATAATGGAATCAGTGTATCCTAGAAGTGTCATGGCATTAGGTCAAACATGGGAATTACTAATTAACATACATCATAACTTAAGGATGATGAATCAGTACTCCTCCATGTTGAAGGAATCGCAGAGTGGCAAGAATGCAGAATGTACTCTGGGTAGGGGACTTTGATGTCTATCATCAAGAATGGCTCAGCAATACCATTACTGACCAAACTAGTCCATTGCTAAAGACCATTGCTGCTAGAATGGGTCTGGGCCAGGTGGTGGGAGTACCAATAAGAGAGAAAAGCATACTTGACCACCTCAGTAATTTTGGATTAGTGGTGCTGGAAGAGCACAGCAGTTCAGGCAGCATCCAAGGAGCAGCGAAATCGACGTTTCGGGCAAAAGCCCCTGAAATGTCGATTTCGCTGCTTCTTGGATGCTGCCTGAACTGCTGTGCTCTTCCAGCACCACTAATTCAGAATCTGGTTTCCAGCATCTGCAGTCATTGTTTTTACCTCATCAATAATTTGCCTTTTGCAGACACATCTGTTCATGACAGTATCAATAAGAATGACCACTGCATAGTACTTGTGAAGATAAAATAATCTTCAAATTAAAAACACCCTCCATTGTGTTAGGTGGTACTACCACTTACTAAATTGAATCGATTTCAAACAGATCTGACAGCTCAAGATCGGGCAGCCATGAGGTGCTTAATGCCATCAGTAGCAGAAGATTTGTATTTTAACACAGTCTGCAACCTTATGTCCCATGTGCCCCCAACTCTACTATTATCATCAAACCAGAGGATCATCCTTGGTTAAATGAAGAGTGTTAGGAGGGCATGTTAGGTGCAGCCTAGGCATACCTAAAAATGAGTTGATAACTGGTGAAGCTATAACACAGGACTAATTGTGTGCCAGATAAAACAAGCAGTAAGGGGCCAACAGAACTAGGTGGTTCCACAACTAATGAATCAAATCCCAGTTGTGAATCAGGGTGGCCAATTTAAGGAACTTATTGGAGCAGGAGACTGTACAGATTTCATCCTGGAACTTCTTCCCTAATAGCATTGTGGGTGTACCTGCACCAAATATACTGCAGCTAATCTAGCTTTTGACCCAGTGTTACATTGTTACCTTTTTGAGAACACTTGGTGCTATCACATATTCCTTCTATCTTCTAACTCTTAAAGATACAGTACACCCACATCTTCATAACACTAGCCTAGGGCAATAAATGCTTGCCCAACTGGTCAAACCCACATCCTATGAATGAACGATTTGGAGATGCTGTTGTTGGACTGAGGTGTACAAAGTTAAAAATCACACAACACCAGGTTGTAGTCCAACAGGTTTAATTGGAAGCACACTAGCTTTCGGAGCGTCACTCCTTCGTCAGGTGGTAGTGATGAAGGAGCGACGCTCTGAAAGCTAGTGTGTTTCCTATGAATGAATGAATTTTAAATATATAATACCTGAGCATTATGCTCAAAAGAGGTTTGAGAAGTTCAGAATAGGTCATTGGTGTGCCTGCAGCATCTCAGAAGCAAAATCACATTAACAATTGGGTCACCTGCAAATATTTGTGTAGTAGAATAGTATAAGGGTAGAAAAATGTGGGTGAATACAGCCTTAATTTCAACATTTTAATGGAATGTGTGTTATATTGACAAACATGACCAGAAAGTGTCTCATGAAGAGTATGCACAATCCTGTATACATGTTACTTGAACTCCAGATGCCTGATAGTTTAGATTTTACAGGAATGTTAAATGGATGATTTCCGGGAAGTTGGTGATCTTGTGTATTAATAGGAGGCAGAAGTTAATTGGAAGTTCCCTGATTGGATGAGGGAGTCCTGTCTGACAGATGTAAACAGGAGTTCTGCTCGCTCTAGGATCTGGCTCTGAGCTAGCTTGGTCAATGTCATGTATTACGCAACTATAAGAAAAGGGCGGCTTGGTGATGGGATACCAGCCTTCTTGGAGCTAATTCAGTGACGACAAGAGAAAACACATCCCTGAAGAGATTCACTCACAACAGTAGTCTTTGAGTTGATGTAAGCATTTCTGGCATCATCCTGCAATTTGGTAAGCTTGACTTGTTCGATCCTGCTGTCGAAGATTGGGCCCAGTACGTGGAAAGAATGCATTATTTTTCTGGGCAATTGACATTGGGGCAGACAAAAACAATGAGGAATTCTCCTGACAGCTTGTGGACCCACAGCTTTTTTGCATATTAGGGATCAAACTTTTCTGGAGGAGCCAGATACTAAGATCTTTCAATAATTGCCAGATTTCGCTAAGCAATTATACAACCCAAGCCTTCTGTAATTCTGAAATACTATCGATTTTTCTCAGAGTTCGAGAATCAAGGGAATCAGTGTTGGGAATTTTGACGAGGTTAAGAAGACTGGCAGAGGCATGTGATTTTGGCTTAACCCTAAGGGAGATGCTGAGAGACCGTTGTTATGTGGGATTTATGATGTAACCATGCAAAAGCACTTACTAGCTGAAGTTACTAGTTGAAGTCTAATTAGACTTCAAACAGGTGCTACAACTGCCTTTGTCATTAGAAAATGAGGCAAGTAGAGCTTATGAATTACAGAAGTGGGTACCCTAGTCAGTCTGACTGAGCTTGGGAGAAGCCAATTGGATAGCCTCACTCAGGACAAATTGCAAACAGAGGGACTCTGGATCTGCCCACAATAAAACCCTCAAACCAAAAACAAGCCTCGGCATAATGGTTAAAATTTTCTTGAAGATCCAGTCTGGCAGGCTTTTGTAGTTGCTGCTAGAATGTGGGCTCGAGACAGCAAAAGAGGCCCATTAGGCCTGAACTGAATAAGGGAACTCATAGGCCAGAATTGAAGTGAGTGCACACCTTGGAACGTCCATCCATAGCTGGTTTGGAATAGTTAAATTGCTTAGCAACATGCAAATCAGAACCAATCAAAATATATGTTTGGTTAAATGGTCACTCAGTTTGAATGGAGATTGGTGTGGTTGTAACAGTGATTGCAGAATCAGTCTTTGCCAAAATTCACTCTAGACTCCAGCCCTTAAGACTTTGGCCAACCTGAGAACCTATACTGGGGAACCCCTGCAGATTAAGGATAAAGCTTTGGTTCCAGTCTCTTAAGACAAACAGCTGGTTCAGTTACTATTGATTATAGTAATAGGCTGGGGCCCAAGCTTGATGGGGTGAAATTAGTTGAAAAATATTCAACTTCAACATTTTTTGATTAGAAAATGGCTGCCTGAGTGAAGTCCTAATTAAATATCTAGATGTTTTTTCAGGAAGGTCGAGGGACTATCAAAGGGACCAAGACCACCTTACATGTTGATCAGTAAGCAATTCCCTGATTCTGTAAAGCCTGCCTGTTGCCATTTGCCTTACATGCAAAAGAAGAGGCAGAAATCAGAAGGCTGGAAAGCGAAGGAATCATCAGATCAGTCCACTTTGTGGAATGGGCAGCACCAGTTGTAGCAATTGGGAAGCCCGATGGGTTGGTTTGTCTTTTGTGGGGATTTCAATCAAATGCTTGTAAGCCACATTTTGCAGTTGGATAAATACCCAGACTCTCGCGGAAACAGCTTATATATGCAAAACTGGCAGGGGGGAGCTGTCCTTTATGAAGCTGGACATGAGCCATATGTACCTGCAGTTGCATTGAAATGAGGATTCCCAGAAGTATGCTGCAACTAATACCCATAGGGTTTGTACCAGTATATGTGACTGCCTTTTGGGGGAATCATCAGCCTGTGCTATTTTCCAGCGGGATGATAGAAATCATTTTACAGGGTCGACCCTAGGTCGCTATTTATCTGGATGATCTGCTAATAACTGGAAAGACAACTCCAATAAAGAGCACTTGGAGAGCTTGGACATAGTGCTTATAGATTTCTCCAAGGCAGGTGTACACCTTCGGGAAAAATGTGACCTACTTGGGCTACAGAGTCGAGAAGACTTGAGTTACACCCATTGGATGATAAAGTGAGAATAATCAAAGGTGCCCCAGCTCCAACATCTGTACCGGAGCTTAGGTCTTTCCCTGGGTTGGTGAATTATTATGGAAAATTCACATGTAAATTGATCCCATCCTGGCATCCCCACACCTGCTATGTAGCTTTTAGGGAAGGGAAGAAGTATCTATTGTTGTCTAAGGTGTTGGTACTTTGCGATCCCAAGTGAGATCCCAAGTGTGACCCAGTGGAGAGGCACACCCGAGAGCTTATGTTCCCCAGACTTTGGCTGATGCCAGATGAAAATACACTCAGATTATATCTGGTCAGTATGGACGGGTTGGACCAAGGGGTGTTTCCGTGCTGTACCTCTCTAAGACTGTATAAAGAAGTAAAGTTTAGCAGTCATCTTTCTTTTTAACCATCATGGACATAAATTTGTGATAGTAACAGACCACAAATCCTTGCGAGGTCTACTCAAAGAGGAAGGCCTGTGCTGCTCACAGCTTCAGGTCAAATTCAGCAGTAGAATCTTATTCTAAGTGTGTACGATTACAAGATGAAATACCATCTGGGAGGCTAAGTAGCAAAATCAGATGCTGGTGGTGCTGCCATTAGAAGAGTCTGTTCTGATTTTAAGCTTTCTAGACACCCTTCTGGTCACTGCTGACAATATTGAACTGTGGACACAATAAGATCCCATCCTGGCAAAACTAAAACGGCTGTGTGATGAGGGAAACAAAAAGACAATCACAAGCAGAATTGAAACCTTTCTAGACCCAGCAACATGAGATCACCGTAGAAGACGGCATATTACTATGGGGAGCAAGAATGATTGCACCAAGCAAAGCTCGCAGCCAGACACTGGCCGAACCCTTCCAGGACCTCCAGTGTTTTCCAAAATGAAAGTGTTATGTCCAGTGGCCAGGATTATATCCAGGCATAGCTGTGTTGGTGGGGCAGCACCCAGAGTGTCAACATAAATTATGGCCAGCAACTCCCCTACATTCATGGGAATGGCTGGGTAAAATCTGCTTTCGGTTACACATCAACTATGCCTGGCCTTTCATGGGCTCAGTGTCCGTAATCATTTTGGACGCCCAATCAATGAGGTTGGACATGCATAGGGTTCACTTGTCATACACTGGGTCAATGACTGAAAAGCTGCGAGCATCCTTTGCAATACGTGGACTCCCGGAAATGTTAGTTACAGACAACAGGCCACCACTTAACGGCAGGGAACTTGAGTATTTCCTAAACTTGAATGGCATTCGAAATATAAAGACAGCTCCCTACCATCCATCGTTCAATGGTCTGGCAAAAAAAGCTATCCAAACTTTGAAGGTAGGCTTAAAGAAACAGCCTACAGCTTGACTTGATACAAAACTGTCTCAGTTCCAGTTTGATTATAGGACTAGCCTTCACACAATTACAGTGATAGCTCCAGCAGAGTTGCTATTGAGGAGAAGACTCCACACCAGGTTAAATGTAATCTTCCTGGAGCAGGCAGGAGGGTAAAATGGCATCAGACATGCCAGTGCTGGATGCAAGACTCCTCTAAGTGAGAGAGGCAGTTTACTTTAGCGGACGAAGTTTGGAATCATGGGAATGGTCCTGCATGGGAAAGAGGCATGATCGACGCAAGGAAACGTCCTGTGGCATACAAAGTTCGGGCAGGAGAGGTGATCTTGAACAAGCACATGAACCACCTAAAAGCTACAACTTCTCAAATGGGGCAGGAGCAAAATATACTCAGTCCCTCAGAACACCCAGCAAGGCTTTCAGAGGCCGCGGGTTCTTCCCTGCCACCTTGTGTCAAAGAAACCTCGAGGATGAGATGGACATGGTGGATGTCACAGCTTCAGTGCTTCTTCTGAAATGCTTTCGATGCAAGGAAAAAGAACAGGCCAGTGTCCCTTAGAGGGGAGGGATGTCCTGATTGGAATGAGGTCAGCCAGGTGGATCTCATTGAATATGAGTTCCCTGATTCGGGCCTGTTAATCTGGCTGACAGATATACACAGGAGTGTTAGAGGTTCTGCTCACTCTAGGATCCAGCTTTGAGCGAGCTGCGTCAGTATAATGTTTTATGCACCTATAAATAAAGGGTGACTTGGTGCCAGGATACTGCCCTTGTGGACTTATTTCAAATCCTTTTAAGAAGTTTGTAGTTTCAACTGCATCACTTTCATTTCTTCTAAATTTTGGGAATATAACCAGAATTGTAGGAGGGCAATTCTCTTATCACAGGCAATAGTCTAGTGAACGCAAAAGCAAAATACTGGAAAAGCATTAAAAAAAAGAAAAGGCTGTAAATAATCAGCACTCCTGTAGTAACAGGAGAAGGAAACCAGCCAGGATTTTATAGGGCTCTAGGGGGCATGTTCTGAGGTCAGTAGAGCGTACATAGAACAGTTCAGCACAGTACAGGCCCTTCACCCCACGATATTGTGCCTAGTGTTTATCTTAATCTCAGATCAACATAATCTACACACCCCTCAATTTATTGTCGTCCATGTGCTTGTCCAACAGTCGCTTAAGTGTCCCTAATGTCTCCGACTCTACTACTGCTGCTGGCAGTGCATTCCATGCACTCACCACTCTTTGCATAAAGAACCTACCTCTGACATCTCCCCTATACCTTCCTCCAATAACCTTAAAATTATGACACCTCATGACAGCCATTTCTGCCCTGGGGAAAAGTCTCTGGCTACCTACTCTATCTATGCCTCTCAATATCTTGTACACCTCTATCAAGTCACTTCTCTTCCTCCTCCTCTCTGGTGTGAAAAGCCCAGCTTACCCAACCTCTCTTCATAAGACAAGCCCTCCAATCCAGACAGCATCCTGGTAAATCTACTCTGCATCCTGTCTAAAGCATCTACAACCTTCCTATAATGAGGTGACCAGAACTGGATACAATATTCTAAGTATGGTCTAACCAGGGTTTTGTAGAGTTACAGCAAAACCTTGTGGTTCTTAAACTCAAACCCCCGTTAATGAAAACCAAAACACCATACACCTCCTTAACAACCCTCTCAACTTGGGTGATAATTTTGAGGGATCTATTTACATGGACCCCAAGATCCAATTTTCCTCCACACTGCCAAGAATCCTGTCTTTAACCCTGTATTTGGCATTCAAATTTGACCTTCCAAAATGAATCACTTCACATTTATCCCAGGTTGAACTCCATCTGCCACTTCTCAGCCTAGCTCTGCATCCTCTCAATGTCTTGTTGTAGCCTGTAACAGCCCTCGACATTATCTACAACACCACCGACCCTAGTGTCATCGGCAAACGTACTCACCCATCCTTCCATTTCTTCATCCAAGTCATTTATAAAAACTACAAAAAGCAGAGGCCCAAGCCGAAACTTGCATTGGATAGTATGAGACCCACAGGTGGCCAAATAAGGACTGTGGGAGTCCCTCACACCCCTGCTACTGGTATACAAGTATATTCATCAGATTGGGAGACCACTAACAATGCTTTAATGGTTTTCCTGTGGGCTCGGTAAAGGGTGCTTTCAAGCAAACACCCTGTGGCACATGGATGTCCCTGTCCTGCTGAAACATGTACACTTATCAGGTTGTGCTTGATTGGCCCTGGAAATTCCAATCTGGCATATCTGGGGCTCTTCCATTATGTTTGACCTGATTAAAGGGCATTCACCTCCCACCTATTCCCTGCCTGCAAAATGCTAATTTTGTAGAAAGGCATCAGATCCTGAGCAGTGGCCAATCACTCCCAGTGGTGTTGCTGGAACAAAAACTGCAAGCCTTCCTGCTGAACATGAATCTACCTGAGACTTCCATGATTACCCAAGGCTGAGGTTGCCTCAGTTTTTGTCATCCTATACAATCCCAGCCAGAATTGATATTTTCGTTCATTGGCCTTTCACCCTGTATTGAATCTTTGTTGCATTCTCTGCAGGGCCACTACATACTTTGTTATCTAAAGACAGAGTACTTCTGATATGCGATCATGAATGCCTCGTGTCATTGTACCAAGATTTCTGTATCATTACCTGAGTAACAAAAGCTAACATATCGTTTATTTTTCCTAATTGCTTGTGGTATCTGCATGTTAAGTTCCGAGGATTCATGTACATGGACACTCAGGTTCATCTGAATGCACGCATTTATCGATTTCTCACCATTAAAAAAAGTTTTGCTTTTTTTTAACATATTTACTACTAAGAAAATATTTTCATATGGCATCACATTGTATTCTATTTTGTATATTCATGCTCATTCAGTAAACCTGACTGACTGACTGTGCATCCTTATTACAGTCTTCTTGCATCCTTCTCACTCCTTACTTTCCTACCTAACTTTACAAAGACAGTTCAGGGATCTAGAGAAACAGTGGCGAGGTAGAGCTAGGGAGGGGTGACCTTATAGAGTCTTATAAAATCATGAGGATAATGGATAGGATAAGTAGACAAAGTCTTTTCCCTGGGGTGGGAGAGTCCATAACTAGAGGGCATAGGTTCAGAGTGAGAGGGGAAAGATATAAAAGAGACCAAAGGGGCACCTTTTTCACACAGAGGGTGGTACATGTATGGAATGAGCTGACAGAGGAAGTGGTGGAGGCTAGTACAATTGCAACATTTAAAAGGCATCTGGATGGGTATACGAACAGGAAGGGTTTGGACAGATATGGGCCAGGTACTGGCAGAAAGGACTAGATTGAGATATCTGGTCGGCATGGACGAGTTGGACCGAAGGGTCTGTTTCCATGCTGTACATCTCCATGACTCTGACTGTATTCTTACCAGAAATGTGGAAATTGTTCCTGAGAGGGAAGGAGAGAAGTATACAATAGAAGTGTACCAAAGATATATCCTTATGTAATTCCAGGGCAAAGATGTGAGAGTGGAAAGAAAAGTTTTATTTTTGGAGATCAATCAACATGGTTGAGTAGATGTGGAACCAACTGAGGTAGTACCACTCAGCTAGATAGTGGAAGTAAGGCACAGGAGAAGGATAGTGTGATCAACTGGGGTTGCATAGACGCTTAAAGCAGTGACTTGTTCCCACTGTGACTCCAAATTGAGGCGTGAAAAAGCCACTCGTCATTTTGACTTGAAAATATATTGTTGTTCTTTCAGTGTCACTGGGTCAAAAACCTGGTATTCCCTCCCTAACAGTATCGTATACTTGCACATCGTTCTGCTAGAGCATATGTTTTGTTATCGCAAATTCGCAAAAATGCAATTGACGAATTGGGGACACTGTTTTTAAAGTGTGCTCTTTTAAAACGTGTTGTGTGGAACGTGATTACATCGCCAACACTTTAAGTGCTGTTTCTAAAGTGCAATCTTTCTATTACACAGGGTTGTAGAAGAATGTAACCATTGCATTATGGAATTACTGTACATCAAACTAACTGCAGTTCAAGAAGGCAACTCATTACCAGCTTCTCAAGGTCAATTAGGGATGGCCAATAAATGAAGCCCCAAAAGCATGCCCACATCCCATGATCAAATAATTTTTTACAAGTTGCAATCCCTCTGTGAGAACTGTAAGAGTGGAATCAAGCCAACTAGAGGAGGAATAAAGATGTTCTAACTTGGTGAGAGCTCCATGACTCCCAGTGCTATCTCCAAGCTCAGTCATGTGACAGATGCAAACCCTGATTTTTAAATTTAAACATGTAATTGTAGGAAGATTGGTATTACTTTTGGGAAGTGTTCAAAGACTTTGAAAAGGAAAGCGAGATTAGCAGTGAAGTTGTAGGTTTTCAAGAACAACGGGGTTAAGTGTGGGTATTTTGAGCAGAGTGATTATAGCAGTTTTGAAAAAGAAGGCAACAGTACCTGAGGAAAGTAATCAATTTGTGGTGTAAATCAGTATGGGGCTTGGGAGAGTAGTTACTTAGCTAGCTGTTAGTATATACAGGGCCAAAAGTGGTTTGCTCATACATGATGAGCTCTGAAAAGACATCAGTGAAGCTGGGAGGAGAAATTTGAAAGATTCAGCTAAAGCATAGAGCTAACATTGAGGGCAATAAATTTATATGATGTGCAAAATGTATTTAAATTTGCAAGTATATAATTTTAATTGTCTTTTGAAAACTGAAAAACATACCACATTGATTCTCGATTTTAAAAATACTTTAAGGTATTCAAATATTTAAATAATTTTGAAAGAAGTAGTCAGTGTCTTCAGCATTACCCGATCAGAATCAATGAGCTATAAAGTCATCAGAAATTTTGCGTTCTGGTTTATATTTAAAACATGACATGCATTTACAGAAGACAGGCAACCAGTTTTCTTCATTTGAGCTTACACAATAATGGAAACTTTAGGTAGTGTTTGCTGATATTACATGTCTACATGGTGCATTGAACAGCTGCTACAGACAGTGAGTACCAGGCGATGTCAGAAACTAATGTTTTGTGAAATCAGAGAAGTGTTTGGACTACATCCCTTTTGTTGTGTTCAGCTGCCATTTAAGACTGAAGATTATTAGTAGATCAACTTGAGTAGATGTGAATGTATACTCAGTTGTCGTTATCCATTGATTTGCTACCCATGGATTTATGTACTTGCGAGGTCTGCTCCCTACCTTCATCTTTTTTTTATTGTCCTCAGTAAACCGATCGCGCACAGCTTTGTGGTATAACATCTTTTTGTTACCTATATGAAGTCCATGCAACCAATCCCTCATGGATAATGGGGACTGAGTGTATTAAAGAATATCTGTAACATGAAAACTTTGAATTGTTCAACATTCTTATTCATTTCTTTTTTAATCTACATTTTTTAATGTAGGATTAAACTGTTATAGGATCGAGTGGGATGTAATTTTAAGTAGCCTCAGAATCCTCTTCTTTTACATTGTCATCTGTGGCATTGCTCTTCCCTTTCTCTTCAAGCTTTTCCATCCTTAAATAGTTCATACTTTTTAAATTCCGGGACGGTTCATATAGTTAAACTGATCTGTTGGGTCACACAAGGAGTCATAACTGTAACCTTCAGGTGAAGCAGGATTACAAAGGCTAAGTGAACTAAATCAGGATTGAGGGAAGAAGGCAGTTATTATTTTTGGATTTGGATTTTTCATTATAACCAATCTGGGAGATATACATTGTCCTTTCAGTTCTGGTGAAAGATGCACCTTTGAAACATTATTATCTGCCTATACCTAAGAGTTGCTGAATACCCTGCTGTGTATCTCTATTTTTTGGCCTTGTGTCAGATTTTTACCATTTATGACTTCTCTTTTCTATTTTATTGTGAATTATGATTCCTACTTGGAAATTTTCTACTTGAGTTATTGTTTCTCTTCAATCCTGAAACTAAATATAGTAGTTAGTCAATTAAAATTGAGCATCTTCTGTTTTCTCTTTGCAGCAAGTCCTGTTTTTAAATTTCAATTTCTGTTCAATTTCTTCACTACCTCACTGAAATTCTGGAGAGTGCTAATTATGAAAAGTAATTAATCAAAGCAATGCCTATGAAGCAAAGGAAACGAAATGTGAGAACTTGAAGCCATTTTCCTTGAATATGATTCTCCCTTCCATTGTCTGATGCTGCTACCAATGTTGAAAAGGGATGGCTACTTTTGTTGGATTATTTATTTCTTAAGGAGTCTCTGAGGTAGAACATGATGGGTTTTAAATTAAATCTGTAGTCTAGAACACATGTAGTTTAAGATGTTGCCTTGTCAGAATCATTGAACCATATGCATGTAATGGCTGCCAGGCAAATGTAATGAGGTTGATTAATTATTGGATTCTCTGCTTGTTATTTTTAAAGAGGCATTTTGGTGTGACATTTTGGTGGATAATGCTTTAATTAACAACCTTTTCATTATTACAACCACTTGTTGAAAGTTGTTGTTGTTTTTCAGAATTACTAATAAAAAATAAAATTTTCACATGTCGCTGAAGAGCCCTTATGCAGCATGTTCCAAATCCACAACCACTGTAATCCAAAGAGCAAAGGCAGCCCATATATGGCAACTCCACCTGCAAGTTCACCTCCAAGCCACTTACTGTCCTTGCTTGGAAATACATCATTGTTCCTTCGGTGTCGCTGGGTCATTATTCTGGAACTCCCTTCGTGGTGACATTGGATTGCAATGGTTCAAGAAGGCAGCACACCAGCATCTCAGGGACAACTAGGGATGGGCAATAAAGCATGAGTAACTTGCATCTTTAAGAATCTGAGGTTTACCAAGGAGGTCATCACAAATATCTGTAGCTATATAGGATTAAGTGTCAGAGCTGGCAGCATAGCCAGATTGCATTGTCTTTGTAGTCAAGGTTGCAGTAGCACTTAGTATTTCCAGTGGCATAAAAATTGAGACTGCAACGGATGAGAGGAGTCAGAGGCCAAATCTAATGTTTGTTTTTGGCAAAGTGCAGCTTTGTTGATGTTCATGGAGGAGTTCTTGCTGTATCTTACCAAATGTAGCTCATAAACTATGAATCCCACCTTTCTGGTGCCGCCTTGCCTGATTCTAGCTCATCTTCTCATTTCCCATTCTGAAAAAACATGTCACATGAAACTCTAGCATGCCTGGCACCCGCACCTTATTTAAAAGAGTGCTTTACATGTAGATAAGCACGAGCATTCCGAAGCTACCCTGCTCAGTGACGGACATTCATTCAAAAGTTGTTGGAGAAGGGAAAAATGGCACTAAAGTTCTCCAACTGATACTGAAGGTCCTAGTGGATGAGGTGGTGCAGAGGTGGAGAATCCTTTTCCCAGATGACCAGCTGAGGAGGCCACACCATCAGATCCCCGGAGCTGAGCCAAGGTTGCCACTCAGTTCCGTGCAATGTCCATGGCCTGGAGGAATGGCTAGCAATGCCGTAAGAAGGTCAGTGGCCTTCACCACTCCACCAGGGGAAGTTCCACATTCTTCACTCTGCCAGCTCACACTTACTCTATGTTTGCCACTGCACCTAACTCCCACCTAGCCTCCACCACTTCCTCTGTCATGTTCTTACTATTGTATACAACATTGTGTGTCACTCACTCTCAACTTTCTTGTATGGCATCTGCGTTGCCTCATCACTCACCTAAGACACCTAATCAATTTTCAAACCCTTGTACCAGCACTTGTGTCACCAATTTTCATCTCACTCAATCTCTCCCTTTCTCTGATTCCAGGAAGAAACCGCCCACAATTGGGCATAAAGGGTCTAGAGGGGTGTCCATCATAAATCTCCTCACTCACCATGGAGAGAATCCTGCCTCTTGTAGGAAAAGATTGGGACCACATGTCCGGCAGCTGAGTACCATTCTTCATTTAATTGCAACTCTTGCAATAACACTGCTGTCAGCGACAGTCATTGCACACTGCTTCTGACTATTGACTATGATTCTTCTCTCCTTTGTGTCTTGCAGGATTTTCATGGTCCTGGTAGAGTAAGGGGCTGCTCTGCCAGAAGTCATCTCCTCAATCTGTGCAGAAGAGGTTTGAAGTCTTGGAGGAAAAATTGGCAAGGCAGCCTCCTATACCTTTCCCCCCCTCCAGCTCAAATACTGACACACCTCATTGGGAACGCCATGTTTAAAAAATCTGGGAGCACAAGTTGTTATGTACCATACTGCGACAGCTCCTCAGTAGGCTGAGGAAGACGCACCCAAGGCTACTAAGAACTCCATCCAATGGCATAGGAAGGAACAGGAGCAGCAGACAGATGTGTAGGTGGCAATGGCAAGAAGTCATAGAATTGTAGCTATGCTATGGAAATACAGCTGCTTCAAGCTTGCAATCTCTGGCTGCATCCATGGACAGATTAGTAGCTGCCATGGAGAGTCAGTTCCAACCCCCATAGTGTCTGCTGTAGAGCGCACACACCAGCATTGCATTGGTCCTCAGGCAACAGTGGGGTGGTAGCCTGGCACACATTCCAGGTGCTCCTACCACAAAAGGAGAGTGGATTTTGCCAGGAGGTACCCAGCCAGCTGTGGAACTACATATAGGCTCCAGAAGTCTTCTGAAGAGCGCTCCAGATTTGATCATGTCATGCCCAGTACCTCCACCCTGCATGACTCTTTCTCAACTCTTTTGCTTTTGGCAAGTCTGGGTCGTCCAGGCATTGTAATCTTCCACATTGCTTGGTGAAACTTCCAAAGCCATTGGACTTCACTACTGGGGTGTAGACAGGAAAACAGAGCAGATCATGATCTTACTAAAGGCTCAAAGGACAAAATGACCTAGCCTTACTTCTAAGTCATCTTTTCCTATGTGACAAAGAATACCCTGATGTCATTGCTCATGACTTCCCCAAGAATCCATCAGGCACCAGCTGAACACTTATACAATGAGACGAAAACAGAAAGTGCTGGAGAAACTCAGCTGTTCTGGCAGTATCTGTTGCATGAAATACAGTTAACGTTTCAAGTCCAGTGACCCTTCGTCACCTAATCAGAGGCATTCTGCCACCAAGAATTTAATGAACAAACAATTTAGGTCTTAGATTTAGATACCCTGACCGCACCAAAGAGAATGCTAGGTGCCATCTAATTGAAGAGCACTTTTGAGGCATGTCCTCTACCATTAGACTGGTAGACAATGTCATATGCTTTCTTTTTCGAGACTGAAGACCCACTGGAAAGTTCACTACTCTCATTCATTTCAAAGGCTTTTCTTTAAAAGAGCACAGTCAAAATGACCACCAGTTCCACCATTTTCCTGTTATCATTTTCTGTCTTTTACCTGCAGTCAAAGTAATCTGAAAAAATGACAGCCAGCAAATATGAAACTTCTTTGCACTGATGCTTAACCTTAACGGCTACTTTTTTGATTTCTAATCAGTCTGTTCAGAGATGTTATTACACACTTCTGGAGCAGGTGGGACTTTAATGTGGGATTCCTGGTCTAGGAGTAGGGACAATACCACTATGCCACAAGAACCTTAATAGTTCTACTGTAAGTTCTCTTCCTACTCTGGTGCAGCTGCGAAGTGCAACCTCAGTGATAGGTGAGTTGAATGGCTGCTGAAATTCTGAATATAATCGCTTAATAGTCTCCCTAAACCTAAAATGTTTTGGGTCATGATGGTTCTGCCTTAGACTGTATCATCTCCTCATAGATTGAACAGTCTAGGAAGAGTAACAGATAGAGCAGGGCAGTGATCACTTGGTGGGGAGGAAAAAAAATAATGCTGGCATTCAGAGATAAATCAGAGGGTTCCTTCTCTGAATTTTACTACACTTTGTTCAGCCAACCCAGGGATCAGAAAAACTGATGGTGGTTGCATAAGTTTCCATTTCTGTACTTTGCTGTTCTATAGAAATCACAATGACTGTAAAGTGCAAAGTAAAGGTCTGACCTTGATCGACATTTTGTATTAACCTGAAATTGACCAGTCTTCAGGCTAGAGAGAATGGTTTCTGGCTGTGTCAAATCACAAACCAAGCCAAAAGTGCACTCTTAAAACCTTAGTCAGAGCCCATAATTGTTGAAGCAGGTTATCCATTGAACCAAGTGTTTGATTTGTCTCTTACGTTATCCTGCTTCTGAAAGTTGGTTCTGTGGTCTCCTCGATTATTTGATTGATGTATAGAATTGGTTTGCAATCATGTCCTCTCTAGCCCAGAAAGATTCTATGTGTGGTGTCTCTTCCACCTGGATGTTATTGCTCATATGTGCTTTGTGCACCACGGTGCCCATCTAGCTCCAGTTTGTACAATTCAGCAAATGACACAATTCTCTCCCTCCCCTCACAACCTTAGAACCTTTGGTCTTTACGTCAGAATAGTGTCCTCAAGGTTTCCCTTTCTAACAACACATGAATAAAACCTTTTGATTCTGTTTAGAAATAGCACTATTTATTTGTTTTGTTCATTTAATTTTATATTTTTAAGTGAAAAATATTATTGATGAAAATATAACTTTCCAAGGAAATGTTACAATTGGTGAACCTCAAACAATGAGAATTAATTTTCAAATAATTGAAATAATCTGTTCCTCACTTGGAGTATAGCTCTACCTCCCTTAGCCCCCTTCTAAAACTAGAACTTGCAATTCGTCATCGCATTATCATATACAGAATGTCACTGTGCAATTAGGCTGTTGTGCTTTTTTTATATAACCGGATTTGCTTTTCTTGATAGTGAAGTGATTATGCTTAATAAATGCAATTTTATTATCATTTGAACAATTATAACTGTATTGTAGTTCTTAATGTGTGACATTTTACCACTGGGAAGTTTGAACATCTTTATTAAAATCTGAACTCTTGTACAAAAATAATTAAAGTAAAACTCATATTTTACTATTTATATTGGTTGTTTCTAAAACCTGTTAATACAACCTGTGAAGTAGTTTTTCTTATGCGTCGTTATGGGAGAAGACCCTAGATTTTAAAACTATTATGTTAAAAATAACAAATTGTATTGGAAAATTTGACCCTGTGTAAGCAGTTTGTTTCAAGAACAGTACTAATGAGATTTTTTCAAGAAAAATTAGATACTTGATATACTCAGCTGCTGTTTACTTAACAATTCTAATTCATCAGTAACTGGATGAATCTCCGTGATGCAGAAACAGGAAAAGTTTTATGGCAAGGCACAGAAGATCTCTCGTTACCTGGAGTGGAGCATGAAGGTACTTTTAATCATATGTTTCCTATGATTAGTGTTGATATTGCAAGTGGAAGATCTAGACTGCGATTTAAATCAGAAACATGGTCAGTTGCAGTGGAAGCCTGAGGACTGGGAACAATCTAGAATTCAACAACAGACAATAAAAAAGATTGATCAGAAAGGGGAAAATAAAGCATGAGAGGAAACTTGCAAGGAACATAAAAAAAGACTAAAAGCTTCTAAAAATGTGAAGAAGAAAAGATTAGTGAAGACAAATGTAGGTCCTTTACAGTCAGAAATGGGTTAAATCATAATGGGGAACAAAGAATTGGCTGAAGAATTGAATACAGTTTGTTCTGCCTTCACAAAAAGAGAACACAGATAATTTCCTGGAAAATTTAGGGAACCAGAGGTCTTGTGTGACAGAGGAATTGAAGAAAATCAGTATTTGTGAAAAAAAATGGTGCTAGACAAGTTAATGGGGTTAAAGGCTGACAAACCCCCAAAGCCTGACAACCTGTACCCCAGAGTACTAAAGGAAGTGCCCTGGAAATACTTGATGTATTGGTTGCCACCTTACAAAATTCTACAAGCTCTGGAGCAGAGTCAACCATAACAAATTTAACCTCACTATTTTAAAAAGGAAGAGACTGAAAAAAAAGAGAATTACACACCAGTTAACCTAATGTCAGAAGTGGGGAAATACTAGTCAATTATAAAACATTTGGTAAGCATTAACTGGATTAAACAAAGTTACCACAAGTTGATGACAAGGAAATCATGCTTAATAAATCTACTGAGGAGTTTTGTGGATGTAGCTGGAAAAATAGATAAGGAGAACCAGTGGATGTGGTATGTTTGGATTTCAAGAAGACTTGATAAGTTTCTACATAAAAAGCTAATCAATACACTTTCAACACACTGGAATTGGGAACAATCTACTGACATGGATTGAGAATAGGTTCTCATAGACAGGAAGCAGCGTGGGATGAAATGTGTCTACTTCTGGGTGGCAGACAGCGACAAGTGGTTTACTGCAGGGGTTAGTGCTTAGGTTGCAGCTATTCATGATATAAATAAATAATTTGGATGAGGGAACCAAATGCAGTATTTCCAATTTGGCTGAACATTTAAAACTAGGTGGGATTTTGAGTTGAGGTTTTGAGTAATACAGACAAGTTGAGTGTATAGGCAAAAATGGCACATGCAGTGTAACATGGCTAAATGTAAAGTTATATACTGGTTTGAAAAACAGTTTTGTTTAAATGGTAATTTGTTGAGGAATGTGATATACAAAGAGATCTAGGTGTACCTGTATACAGTCAATGCAAGTAAGTAAGAAGGTGCAGCAAGCAGTTAGGAAGGCAAATGGTTTGTTAGCCTTCATTGCATGAGGATTTGAATCAAGTAGTAATGTTTTACTGGAGTTATACATGGCCTTGGTAAGACCCCACCTGGAGTGCAGTTTTGGTCTACCTACCTAAGAGAAAATAGACTTGCCAGAGAGGGAATGCAGCAGATGTTCTCTAGTCTGATGACCGGGGCTGGCAGGTCTGTTATATGAGGAGAAATTGGTTCAATTGAGCCAGTATTCACTAGAATAGAAGATTGATAGAGGATCTCATTGAAATGTATTAAGTTTTAATAGCTAGACAGAATAGGTGCAGGGAGGATGTCATTCCTGGTTTGGGAGTCTAGAAGCTGGGGTTACAGTCTCAGGATATAGATTCGGCCATTTAGGACTGAGATGAGGAAACGTTGCTTCACTCAGAGAGTGGTCAAACTCTGGAACTCACTACCACAAAAGGCCGTGTAGGCCAGACCATTGAACTTATTCAAGAAGATGATTGATATTTTTAGATATTAAAATGGAACATCAAGGAGTTTCAAGGGAAAGCAGGAAAATGGTGTTGAGGTAAGAATCAGCCACAATCATATTGAATGAGGCTGTAGGATCAAAGGGCTGAATGGCTTACTCCTCCTGGTTTCTGATCCTAACCTTTTCCTGACCTTCCCTTTTGTTCCACTGGGTTGTCCCCATTTCTTTGTATAGCATAAAGCCTGTCACATTTCCAGTTTTCCTCAATTCAAAGATGAGTCATATTGGGCTTGAAATGTGAAAATGAAATGTTTCTATCCCAACAGGTTGGCAGAACTCTTGAGTTTATCCAGAACTTTATGTTCTTATTCCTATTCATCTCTTTCATTTAAATAGCCTGCTGTACTGTTGTCTTGTGGACAGTTTACTAAAACATCCCTGCAGACACTTCATATACACAGGCAAAAATAACCTCTTACCTGTTAAAATGGGGTGAAGGCTGATGCTCCTCAGCAATGCACCTGGAGTTCCTTTATTAGCCTGTCTCTCAGTAAAATTCCCTGTTCCTGACTACTAACTAGACATGTACCACTTCCTAACCTAAGGAGTATAACTACCTCCTGAATTTCCACTTAAACATATAGCCATTCTTCTCAATATTTTATCTTTTAGCTTGATTTTTGCATGACTTATGCATCCTTGTACAGACTGATACTATATATTTATAAGCTACTATATCGGTGGGCAGTGCTGAGTGTTTCCAGAGTTATTGCTTTCCTTTTCGTTTTGTGTAGACTGTAACAGACAGCTTTTTAAAATAAATATTTTTATTGAAAAGCTTTTTTAAATCTTTTACAAAACATTTATATATTTAAAAAAAGCCATCAAAACAGAAAAAAAAACAGTACAAAGAACAAGGCCACGACATAGTACCATTGTTACTAAACCACCCACTACTCTACCAAAACAAACCTATCTACTTGATTAAAACTAAACTAACAGGCAGCTTTTAAGGGAGTACTAATACCTATGGAGCAGCCACATATGTTTGTGACATTATGGACATACTTTCAGTACCTAACCCTAAAACCTGATTGTGCAGGTTTTGGATGAATTTTCACTAATGAGAAACAAGTATCTGGGAATATGCTGTATAACACAGCATAAAGAGCTTCGCATCTTTTGACAGAACTAGAAAGATTTCAAATATAAACCATATTATTTAAGAATCTGAGAATGCACAGAAAAGGAACAGGGTAGGAAGCATTTTAAAAGCAAGGAGATGAAGACCGTCATGAGATAAACAAGGCAGGAAACATAGACATATTAAGAAATTGTTTCTTGGTCCGGTCATTTGTTCAGTAGTTTTCTATTGGAATGATATGTGTTAGAATATTTTTTTAAAAATTAGATAATGAAATGGGACACTTCTACTTAGTCAAAAAGTTGAAATAGACTGATTTAGTAATTAACTAACTGTGATTCTCTGTTTTAAGAAATGTATATATTGTGTATGTGACAATGAGCAGGAAGAAATTTATGAGAGGTGTTTAAGCAGGATTATGTGATTGGATGAGCAAGTAATGCATGCACATATACTTGTTTGATTTGATTACAGAGAAACACGAGTAGGCCATTTACCTGTTGAGCCTGTTCTGCTAATGAGATCATGGCTGCTATGTGACCTAACTCCATAACCCTGCCTTTGGCCCATATCCCTTAATACATTTGCTGAACAAATTTATTCATCTCAGCTTTAAAATTAACAACTGATCCAGTACCTACTGTCATTTGAGGAAGAGGAAGAGAGTTCCAAACACCTACCATTCTTTGTGTGTAATGTGCTTCCTAACATTTGTCCTAAACAATCTATTTTCAAACTATTCCCCCTAGTTCTAGAATCTCCAACCAGTGGAAATGGTTTGTCTTTATCTATCCTGCCTTTTCCCTGTTAATATTTTGAAGACTTCAGTAGATCACCCCTTACCATAAGGAAGGACTTGGAGCACAATCTTATGGGCACCAGTGTAGACCTGGTGGTGTGATGTAAACGCAATGAGGAAAGGTGGTGACCTAAATCCCATTAGTACTCTTGTGGTGCAGTGATAGTATCACTGCCTCCTGGACCAGGAGACCTAGGTTCAAATCCCATCAGCTCCAGACGTGTGTTGCTCAACTAGAAAATGTATATCAAAACCCAACACCCCTTTACCTTTGCCTTAATTAAGTTCTGGGTGGGAAGACCCAAGCTTAGCCTTCCTGCCCTGCTCCACTTGAGAACTATAAGTAATCAAGCAACCACTTAAAGTGCTTATCATGCCTGGGCTGCTATTTCAGCTCCAAGTGGGACCATGAGGCTCAGATTCAAGTCCTACCTATTTTGGAGTGGTGCAGACCCACAACAGTTGTCAGTTGTGGGTCGGGGAGATATGTTCGATCAGCAATGATTTGTACATGACAGACATTATGGCTGTTGAGAACTGCCATTTTACCCTTGCCTCTGACTACCCTAATCCCTCTCCACAGTTTGAGCTGAAGGACACCCAACCCATGGGTGCTGAAATGGCTCAGTGGTTAGCACTGTTGCCTCAGCATCAGGGACCTAGATTTGGTTCCACACTTGGGTGGCTGTCTGAATGGAGTTCGCATGTTCTCCCGATATCTGCAGGGATTTCCACCGGGTGTTCTGGTTTCTTCCCACAGTCCCAAAGATGTGCAGGGCTAAATTGCCCTGTAGTATCTAGGGATGTGCAGGCTAAGTAGATTAGCCATGGTAAATGCAAGATTATGGGGATAGGATGGTGGGTTGGGTCTGGGTGGGATGCTCTTCAGAGGTTTGGTGCAGACACGATGGGCTGAACGGCATTGTATAAACGCACCCCACTGTCCTTAACCAGAACCTTCCTGTTAGCAGTCCTTCATCCTGGAAGTTGAAGGGATGTTTTCCTTGCAGCAGCAAAACTGAGAACTGGAGCTGCCAGCCCCGATTCACAGGCAGCTCCAGGTGGCTGGAATTTCCTAGTCTAGGCCTAATTCCATGATAACCTAATCACTTGATGATGGTTGATAGTGGAATAAATGTTGACCAGGAAACAGGAGATAATTCCTCTGTTGTTCTTCAAAATAGTGTCATTTGATCTATTACACCCACCTTAAGAGGCATGCACAGCCTCAGTTTAATGATCTCAAAAGTCACCACCTTCAACATTGAAGCACTCCGTCACTACTGCATTGAATTATCAGCTTTGATTTTTGAGCTCAAGCCCTTGAGTGGGGCTTGAACCCACAACCTTCTAGAGTGTTTCCATGATTGACATCAATTTACACTGAGGTACAGATTACATTGTTCAATGAGTGGAGATTACATAGAATTTATAGCGTATGCAAGCTATTCAGCCTAATTGGACTGTACCAGTATTTATGCTTTATAAGAGCCTCCTCCAACTCTATTCGTAATCTAATTTTATAGGAGTATCCTTCTAATCTGTTATCTCTTCTGTACTTAGCCATCTTTCCCTTCAATGCCCCAATGCTATTTACCACAACTTCTCTATGATATAACAAGTTCCACATTCTAAACACTCTCCCTGAATAAGGAGATTTCTCTCAAATTTTAGATTGAATTTAATTAAAATTATTTATTTTTCTTCTTCTCAACTCTGTTCCCCTAAGACATATAAGGCAGACAACACATGCTTAAATCTGTTTCTGTAGTTAGACTTGCAAATTGTTTCAGGAAAAACTGTCCTTCGAGGGTATAGCTTGAGGGGAGCCACTTCATGTCAAGCACAGCTGTCCAGGAGACACTCCCACTGTTGCTTTTTGAAATAGGCACATTGGAAAGATCTACAGACTGATAAACAACCTGTTAGACTATGATATGAGCAGTGGACCGTCCGTGGAGCTCAGTTCCTTGAGTGGGACTTAAATCCAAATTGCCCTGGCTCAGAGACACGGATGCACTCATTGTGCAGAATCTCCTCCTTGTACTTAAGCTCTTTGTTTTGAACTCCCATGTGAAAAGAACCTTTTATCTATTCTGTCAACCTCCTTCATAATTTTAAAGAACTCTATTAGGTTAGCCATCAACCTTCGCTTTTCAGATGAAAGGGCTTCAGCTAATTCGTAGTTATAACCTTTCAGTTCTGGTATTGTCCCTGTATGTTCTGCAGTTTGGAGACCTGAACCAATCACAGTATTTAAATGGGGTGCACTGAGTTTCTGCAGAAGTTTAATGTTTTCAATTCTGCTCTTCTAGAAATGAACCCTAATTTTTTGACCTCTTTTTGAGGTCAAACTAGCTCACATTTCTACTTCAAGAAATTTGCAAAACTATTCTCTTAGATTTCTTTGTATTTCAAATGACAGAATTTTTTTAAAAAGAATTTTGCCCAGTTATGTTTTGAATTAATTCTTGAAAAAAAGTGTTTTTCTTACTCATTGCAGATGATTCAATTTTTTCTCATTAATAGGATATGAGTGTCACTAGTTAGGCAAGATTTTTGATTTGATTTGATTTGATTTGTTATTGTCACATGTACCTAGATACAGTACAGTGAAAAATTTTGTTTTGCGTGCAGTACAGCAGATCATGCCAAACAAACTGCATAAGAGTAATAGAACAGAACAAATAATTCAATGCACAGCTGCAGAGAAGGTGCACAAAAAGCAAGATCAACATTAAATTTAAAATTTGAGAAGTCCATTCAGAAGTCTAATTCCTAATTGCTCTCTGGATGTCGTGTGAATTGACCTCTTCACTCACTGCAGTACTTGGGTTACAAGGACATCCACAATGCTATTAGGAAGAGAGTTTCAGGATTTTGACTCAGTGAGAGTGAAAGAATGAGGATGGTGAGTGGTTTGGAGGGGGACTTTTAACTGATGGTGTTCCCATGCATCTGCTGGTTGGTCTTTCAGGCAGTAGAGGTTAGAGATTTAAAAAGTGTAGTCAAGAGACTTGGTAAGTTCCTACAGTCCACCATGTATATGGTGAATATTGCTATTGTGCATTGGTGAACGGTGTGAATGTTGAACTTGGTGGATATGGTGTGAATGAAGTGGACTGTTTTGTACTGGATGATGTCAAGCTTTTTGAATGTTGTTGGAGCTGCACTCATTCAGGTAAGTGGACAGTGTTCCATCATTATCCTGACTTGTGCCTCGTGGATTGTGGATACATATTAGGGTATCAGGAAGTGCTTTACTCAATGTAAAATTCCTAGCCTCTGACTTGCTCTTGTAGCCGCAGTATTTATATAACTGGTCCAAATCAGTTTCTACTCAATGACTAGCTCCAGGAGGTTGATAGAGTGGGGGAATTCAACAAAGGTAATGCTATTGAACTTCAAGCGGTGATATTTATATTCACGTTTGTTAGAGATGGTTCATTGCCTCACACTTGTGGTACAAGTGTTACCACTTCCCAGTCCATGTCCACATCCAAGTCTTGCTGCATATGGACATGCACTGCTTCAGTATCTGAGGAGTTGTGAATGGTGCTGGACAGTGTGCACACAACGTCACTTCTAGCTTTATGATGCAGTGCAGATCATTGATGAAGCAGCTATGAATAGTTAAATAAATTGACATCACGGTGCATAATTAAGTGAGATGAATGAAAACGAACGGTGCAATAAATATTTAGAAAGCATCAAAAATGGACAGCTTTCTCTTCTAAACTTGGCAATAATTTTAGGGTAAATTGGCTTAGTAACAAATTGAAGACTTTTTCCTTTGTTGTAGACAAAGTCCTAAAAATAGTACATACAAATCTGGTCACTTTAATAAATGTATAAATTGCATTAATACCCAGTCTTAGCCAATGCTATTTTCCAGAAGAATTTGCCTTAAAGTTGAAAAAGTAGTATTTCTCCAAACAAAAGATCCCAACCTTTATTTTTATCTTCAAACAGACATGCTTTACTGCCTTTATACATGGTCAACAGTATCTAAAAGGAAGGGGGAGGGGTGTTTTGGGTTTGAGTAGCATTGTTTTGTGGGTTAGTAATAGTTTATTTATGACCTGTTTTGATTAACAGCTTCCAAATTCATCTTCCCTTCCGTTCTTTTGTTTTTCCTTAACCGCTGCAATTATATAAATAGCTAGTACAGTTGTATAATTAAATGTTTCTGTTTTTAATTTTAACATAGTATGTCCAAAATCAATCGGTTTCTCTGCTTAAGAAAATCTTTTGAAATATTAGATGTGAGAATAGTATCAAATGCAATTTCAGGTATATTTTGCAGTCAATGTATCATATTAGAATTTTCAGTTACCATCTCAAGGTTATTGTTTTAACATAGTGCAATAGTTTGTAATAGATATTTGGCAGAGGTTTGGGCACAAAGGAGAATGCCAGGACTTGCAAAATACTTGGCGATGCAGCTGACACTAACATAGAGAATAAAAAGTTATTAGGTGAAGTCAGAGTAGGGAAGAAAGAAAGGAAGACCAACAAAGAGTGGAACTGTACATACGTAAATATAAGAAATATCACAAATAAAGTTGGGGAATTACAGACCATGAATATGGAATTATAATGTGGCGATGATGGAGACCTGGCTCAAGAAAGTGCATGACTGGATGTTGAATATTCCTGGATATAAATTATTCAGGAAAGATAGAAGAAGGAGGAGGAGTATTAATGTTGGTTAGGTAGGGCATTGCAGTGCTGGAGAAGGAACATGTCCCAGACGGTTAAACAAAAAGTAAATTTGGCAAGTTCTACAGAATAAAATTTGTGTGCAATTACCATTGTTAGGTGTAGCTTATAGACCAATGACTATGGAAAGGATGCTGAGGAGCAAATCTACAGGGAAATTAATGAGAAATGCCAACATAATGATGTAGTTACAATGGGGGACTTCAATTACACAAGTATAGACTAAGATAATGGTCGTGAAAGGGGCAGCACAGAGTAAATACAGATTGTATTTGGGAGAGTTTCTTACAACCAGGAAGTATGTATTGTTGGACCTGTTCCTTGGCAATCAGATGGGCAAAATAGATCAAGTGGCAGTGTGGGAACATTTAAGAGACAGTGATCATTGTATTGTAAGGTTCAGTGTAAGAAAAATCAATAGGTGGAGAGCTGACTTTAAGGGGCAAGAACAGAGCTGACCAGGGTTGATCGGAATAGTAAGTGATTAATAATAGTAAGTAGAAAATAATAAGTTATTAATGGGCAATCTTCAAAGAGCAGATGGTTTGGGTACAGTTGAGGTATATTTTCTTTAATGGAAAATGTAGGACAAACAAATTTAGAGTTCCCTGGGTGACAAAGGAAGTGGAAGTTAACAATCAAGTATCAGTGGGAATATTGAAGGTTTAGCAGAAGCTGAAAAAGCAAATAAAAGAAGGAAAAAGGAACTATGAGAAAAGATTAACGGCTAAAATAAAGAGAAATCCCAAAGTCTTCTATAGGCATGTAAACACTAAGAGAATGGTTAAAGGAGGAGTAGGGCCATTCAGAAACCAGAAAGGGGATTTAAATGTGGAGGCTGGGGTATACCTGAGGTGTTAAATTAATACTTTGCAGCTACTTTGACAAAGAGGAGGATGCTACCCAAAGGAAGAAACTGTTATGAAAAGGGTGCAAGATTAATGAGGGTATAGTATAGATTGGATAGATTGTTCATAATTAAATTTGACAAGGCAGCAGGATAAGACAAGATAGTCAAGGATTTTGAAGGAAGTGAGGACAGAAATTGCAGGGCACTGGCCATAATCTGACAGTCTACCCTGGATCCAGAGGAAATGCAAAAGACTGGAGGGTTGAAAACATTACAGTCTTGATCAAGAAAAGTTATAAGGATAATCTCAGCAGTTACAGACCAGTTAGTTTAATTACATTGGGAGGAAAATTTCCAGAAACAATTACTTGGGATATACAAAGTTAAAAATCACACAACACCAAGCGCTTTGAAAGCTAGTGCTTCCAAATAAACCTGTTGGACTATAACATGGTGTTGTGTGATTTTTAATTTAGTACATCCTAGTCAAACACCGGCACCTCCAAATCATTACTTGGGATAGAATTTGTAATAACATGGGGACAGATGAGTTAATTAGGATGAGCCAGCGCAGATTCCTAAAGGAAATATCATGTTTGATTAATTTGCTGGAGTATTTTAAAGAGGTAATAGAAAATAGAACGGGCTAATGAGGATAATGTTGTTATAGTATATATGGATTTCCAGAAGGTATTGATACAGTGCCACACAACAGACCTGTGAGGAAAGTTACTTCTCATGGCTACAGGGTCAGTAGTAATGTGGATACAAAATTGACTGAGTGATAGGAAACACAGTACAGAGAATATGTTTTGGGCTGGAGGAAAGTGTATGGAGGTCCTGAGGGATTGGTAGTCGGACCTTTGCTTTTCCTGATATCTATTTAATGATTTGGATCTTGGTGTGTGGGGCAATTTTAAAGTTGCCAGATGACATTAAATTTGGAAGAATTTTAAACTGTAAGGAGGTTACTGAAAATCCAAAAGGACATTGAGAAGTTGTTGGATTGGACATACAGCTGGTGCATGAGGCTCAACGCAGAGAAGAGTGATGTGATGCACATTGCTCGAAAGAGCATTGAAAGAGCGTTGAAAGACAATATAAGATAGGGGATTCAATTCTAAAGGAGGTTGAGGAGCAGAGAGACCTGGGTGCATATGTGCATAAGCCATGCACAGGACAGCTGGAAAGAACGGTTAGTAAATCATGCAGTGTTCTCGACTTCATTAATATGGGCATAGAGTACAAGAGCAGAGAGGTGATGATGAACTTATGTTAGACACTTGTTAGATATCAGCTGGAATATTATGTACAATTGTGGATGCCAAGTTGTCGAAAAGATATGAACACATTGGAGAGAGTGCAGAAGCAATTTACAAGAAAGATTACAAGAATAAGAAAATTCAGTTACGAGGATAGATTGAAGAAGCTGAAACTATTATCCATGGAGAAAAGAAAGCTGAGAAGAGATTTGATAGAAGTTTTCAAAATCATGAGCGGACTAGATACATTTGATGGGGAGAAGCTGTTTCCATTCGTAAAAGTAAAAAGAATTAGAGAACATAGATTTAAAGTGATGTGTAAGTGAAAGAGAACGAAAGTGAGAAAAACATTTTCACATAGCAAATAGTTAGGGTATGGAATGCACCGTCTTGAAATGTTGTGAAGGCAGATTCAATTGAGGCATTCAAGAAGGGATTGGATGATTATTTGGATAGAAGTTGTGTGCAGTGATATAGGGAAAAGGTAGGAGAATGGCACTAGGTCATAGAACCAGTGCAAGAGCAATAGGCTGAATGACCTCCTTCTGCACCTATAACAATTCTGTGATTTTAAATTTTTTATTCATGTTAAACTTTTGTGATAGAACAATTGTCCCGTTCGCCGAGCTGGAAGTTTTTGTTGCAAATGTTTCGTCCCCTGTCTAGGTGACATCCTCAGTGCTTGGGAGCCTCCTGTGAAGCGCTTCTGTGGTGTTTCTGTCAAAGACAGCATACTTAAACTACTGGACTTGTGCCTCACAACACACTTCACATTCAACAACCATATATACGAACAAATCAATGGAACACCCATGGGCTCACCGATCTCGGGACTCATAGCAGAAGCAGTAATGCAAAGGTTAGAACAAACAGTCTTACCACAAATTCAACCCAAACTCTGGGTCAGATACGTTGATGACAACTTTGTAATCATTAAAAACACGGAAATAGAGAATACACACCGGATCATCAACTCCACACTCACAGGAATCCGATTCACGAGAGAGGAAGAAAAGGACAACCAACTCCCATTCCTAGACGTGAGGGTACAGAGAACACCAAACGGAGAATTCACCACTAAGGTACACAGGAAAGCCACACACACAGACCAAGTCCTGAACTATGAAAGCAACCACCCCAATACACACAACGAAGTTGCATCAAGACACTATTCACAAGGGCCACAACACATTGCAGCACACCAGAACTGCAAAAAGAGGAAGAGGAACACCTATACAAGGTATTCCCAAAAAACGGATATCCTTGCAATTTCATCAACAGATGCCTAAGGGAAAGACAACAGAACGAGGACATGCCGCAACCCAAAGGACTAGCCACACTACCATACATCGAGAACATCTCTGAAATGACAGCCAGACTACTGCGACCACTAGGACTTATAACAGCACACAAACCAACAGCCACTCTCAGACAACAACTCACCAAAACGAAGGACCCGATACCCAGCATGAGCAAAACTAATGTAGTGTACAAAATCCCATGCAAGGACTGCACAAAACACTATATAGGACAAACAGGAAGACAGCTAACGATCCACATCCACGAACATCAACTAGCCACGAAATGACACGACCAGCTATCCCTAGTAGCCACACACGCAGACGACAAGCAACATGAATTCGACTGGGACAACACTACCATTATAGGGCAAGCCAAACAAAGAACAGCCAGGGAATTCCTAGAAGCATGGCACTCATCCACAAACTCCATCAACAAACACATAGACCTGGACCCAATATACCGGCCAATACAGCGGATAGCTGAAACTGACAACCGGAAGCGGCAGGGACAGGCCACTATAAATGCCGGAGGAAACACCACAGAAGCGCTTCACAGGAAGCTCCCAAGCACTGAGGATGTCACCTAGACAGGGGACGAAACGTTTGCAACAAAAACTTCCAGCTCGGCGAACAGAACCACAGCAACGAGCACCCGAGCTACAAATCTTCTCACAAACTTTGAAGAACAATTGTCCTTTTATTAAATTATTATTGTTAATTTATTTGTAATGCTTTGGTGAATGAGCAATGCACCCAAATGAACTTCTGTGTGGATAACTATTTGGAATCAAAATTAATGATCTAGATATTATGTAAAGAAGATACACAACAGATAGCACAGAGTTGCAAAGTTTGTTGATAGGAATGACTGGTGACATGAAACCAAGAAACCATTAGCATATGAGGACAGCACAGTGTCTCATTGATTAGCACTGTTGCCTCACAGAGCCAGGGACCTGGATTCAATTCTACTGACCTGTGTGGAGATTTCACATTCTGTCCGTGTTTGCTTGGGTTTCTGCTGGGTGCTACGGTTTCCTCCCACAGTCCAAAGATGTACAGATTAGGTCGGTTGGCCATGCTACATTGCCTATTATGTTCAGGGATGTTCAGGCTAGGTGGGTTAGCCATGGGAGATGTGAGGTTACACGGATAGGATGGGAGTGGATATCTTGGTGGGATGCTCTTCCGTGTGGACTCCATGGAGTAAATGGCCTGCTTCCGCATTACAGGGATTCTGTCATTCTATAAACTGAATATTGAGATAATCCTGAAGCAAAGAGTTGAGAGGAAGAGAATTAAAGCAAATTTGATGCAGCTGCAAGTTGAGAGTGAGTCAGTGCTATGTGGAAATTAGATAATAACATGAATCTATACATTTCCTCAACAGGAACTCAACATAAATGTCTGGAAAGCTGAACTTTCTGGGATAGGTAACACGCACTGGCTTATACTTTATATATTTATTTGTAGCTAATTAATCAAGAATGAAGTATAAAGGCAGAGGGAAGTGTGAATAGGCTGTTAATAAACAGCTAAGTCGACAGCAGTGGCTGCCCACAACTTAATCGAAATTTGTTTTTTGATGAAGCAAGCAGTGTGAGCAGGAGTTCCACAATTATGTATCAATCAAGAAGAATTAAGGCAGCAGTAAAGGGGCAGTCAATGATGTTAGCAACAGAAGAACATTCATATCGGAGAGGATTCAGCAATGATAATATCGTTAAATGTTCAAGGGCGATAGCTGGAATCTCTCTTGTTTGAGAGTCATTGCATAACACCTGTTGTGTGAATGTTATTTGCTTTTTAATAGTTTAAGCCTGGATGTTGTCAAGATATTGCTGCATATGGGCATAACGTACTTAAGTATCTGTGGAATTGAGAATGGTGGTAAACAGTATGTAATTACCAATGAACGTTCGTATTTCTGACATTATGATGGAAGGTAGATCATTGATAAAGCAGCTGAAGATGGTGATTCTGTACAGCTTTGCTTTTAAGGCATCACTCTCACCCCACCTCAAGGCTGCAGTGAATCCAGTAGCTGAGTGGCCCTGGTGAAACCTAAGCCAACTGACGATGAATATGTTATTGCTGAACAAGTGCCACTGATAGCACAGTTGATGTCCCTATCCATCTCTTTGCTGATGATTGAGAGTTGAGCGATCTGGCAGTAATTTACCAGATTGGATTTGTCCTGCTTTTTGTGTACTGGACATACCTGGGCAAATTTCTTCCACACTGGCAGATATATGTTGTAGCTGTACTGGAACGCTTGGAGAGGGGCATGGTTAGTTCTGGAGCACAAGTATTCAGTACAGTTACTGGGATGTTGTCAGGACCTACAGCCTTTACAGTAATCAGTGCCTTCATTCGTTTCTTGATGGGATGTGGAGTGAATTGAATTGGCTGAATAATGGCACCTATGATGTTGGATTTCAGGAGGAGGTTGAGCTGGATCATCCACTTTGTTCTTCAGTCTGAATTCTGAATGACAAAGCATTGTACCAAGGGAATGTGTTTACTTTAGAATCTAATAATAATGACTGGCCTGTCCCTTTATTCAGAGTTGCTACAGAAATAGTTTGCAATCCAGTTCAGAAATGTTTGGGGTGGCTCAGTGGTTAGCACTGCTGCCTCACAGCAGTAGGGACCTGGGTTCAATTCCAGCTTTGGGCGACTGCCTGTATGGAGTTTGCACGTTCCCCCTGTGTCTGTGTGGGTTTCCTCCCACAGTTCAAAGATGTACTGGTTAGGTGGATTGACCATGCTAAATTGCCCATAGTCTGCAGGCTAGGTGGATTACCAATGCGAAATGCAGGGTTACAAGGATCTGGGGGGGGGGGGTCTGAGTGGGATACTCTTTGGGTGGCATGGTGGCACAGTGGTTAGCACTGCTGCCTCACAGCGCCAGAGACCTGGGTTCAATTCCTGCCTCAGGCGACTGTGTGGAGTTTGCTCATTCTCCCCGTGTCTGCGTGGGTTTCCTCCGGGTGCTCCGCTTTCCTCCCACAGTCCAAAAATGTGCAAGTTAGGTGAATTGGCCTTGCTAAATTGCCCGTAGTGTTAGGTGCAGGGGTAAATGTAGGGGAACGGGTCTGGATGGGGTGCGCTTCGGCGGGTCGGTGTGGATTTGTTGGGCCGAAGGGCCTGTTTCCTTACTGTAAGTAATCTAATCTAATCAGTGTTTATAGGCCTTTGGCCCCTTCTGGATTGCAATTCCTTCACCTCACAATTCTGATTAATCAGTATTTCTGATTGTGTTTCTTGGTGTGACACTCTTGTTCTTATAAAAATGTTAACTAGTTGTGAACAATGCTGGGGGTGATCTTTTGGTGATACCAAAAAATACAGTCCACACAGGAAGGAACACTGTAAAGTTCACAAATTCTCATACTGCTTTCAGTTTAGCAGTCAGGGTAGTGCACCAAGTCCCAGTTGGAAGTGGGAGATTTAAAACAAAGCAACCTTATTGTTTGAAGATTATTAGTCCAGATCTGTGGTTTCTAATCCTGCAACATAATTAATGGATTACTGTTAATGGATGCACCTTATTAATGCATCCACATATACAGCTAGTCTGCTTATATATTTGAGTTAATGGCCCAAATCTTACAGTAGCCAGATTGTTAGAGATTGGACGCAAGTTGCCAGATGTGAGCATAAGAGATACAGTTAGTAAGTTTGCAGATGACACCAAAGTTGGAGGTGTAGTGGACAGCAAAGAGGGTTACTTCAGATAACAATAGGATCTTGATGAGATGGGCCAATGGGCTGAGAAGTGGCAGATGGAGAGTTTAATTTAGATAAATGTGAGGTGCTGCATTTTGGGAAAGCAAATCTTAGCAGGACTTATACACTTAATGATAAGGTCCTTGGGAGTGTTGCTGAACAAAGAGACCTTGGAGTGCAGGTTCATAGGTCCTTGAAAGTGGAGTCACAAGTAGATAGGACAGTGAAGAAGGTGTTTGGTATGCTTTCCCTTATTGGTCAGAGTATTGAGTACAGGAGTTGGGAGGTCATGTTGCAGCTGTACAGGACATTGGTTAGGCCACTGTTGGAATATTGTGTGTAATTCTGGTCTCCAACATCGGAAAGATGATGTGAAACTTGAAAGGGTTCAGAAAAGATTTACAAGGATGTTGCCAAGGTTGGTGGATTTGAGCTATAGGGAGAGGTTGAATAGGCTGGGGCTGTTTTACCTGGAGCTTCGAAGACTGAGGGGTGACCTTGTCGAGGTTTATAAAATGATGAGGGGCATGGATAGGGTAAATAGACAAAGTCTTTTCCCAGAGGTGGAAGAGTCCAGAACTAGAGGCCATAGGTATAGGATGAGAGGGGAAAGATATAAAAGAGAACTAAGGCGCAACTTTTTCACGTAGAGGGTGGTACATGTATTGAATGAGCTGCCAGAGGAAGTGGTGGAGGCTAGTACAATTCAACATTTAAAAGGCATCTGGGCGCATGTATGAATAGGAAGGGTTTGGAGAGATATAAGCCAGACGCTGGCAGATGGGACTAGATTGGGTTGGGACATCTAGTCAGCATGGACGGGTTGGACCAAAGGGTCTGTTTCCAAGCTGTACCTCTCTATGACTCTGTGTGTGTAAGGATCCTGTAGAAATCCTGATGAACACGCAAGTGCTGTAATTCCCTGGAACAGTAAGCTTCCAGTGGACTCCTCTATATTTCCTGAGATCCTTCTTGAGAGTCTCCACTATTGAACTTTGTGTCAAATATTCTGACTACATCCTAGGACTTCCCTACATACTTATCCTGGAAATGTTATTCTGGTAAACAATAGTATAATTTAGAGATAAGCAGGCATAAATTGACTGAGATTCTTCCCCCCCCCCCCCTCCACACACACACACACACACACACACATACATTACTCCTCTTCAACCCCTGACATAACCCAACCTCAATCTTGCTCTGGATGTTTCCTTGCCCAACCTAATTTACCCAACGTATCACCCGCTCCATCCACCTTACATACTCATCAATCCAATAAACATTTTCCTAAATATTGCAGCTAATGTCATAAAAAGAGGCCTTGTCTTTGCTTTATCCATCTTTTCTTACATCCTACAATCATCTCTATGGATGGCTATGTTGACCCTTCAATACTTGAGCTGGCTTTGGAACTTTCAGCTGAAAAATCACACAAGAGATGGGTCACAGAAATCATTGCAGTCAGTGTTAATGCACTTAACATTGATGCTGACCAGAAGATCTGGGCCAGTTGTTTTAGGGTTTTCATTGTGCATTACTTTCTGTACTTTACTTTCTTACTGTCTCCATCAAAAATGATGATTTTGGACTCCTCTTGATCCTCATGATAATATTTATAGAACTTGACATGCTGTTGAATAGTTTAGAATGGAAAATTATGAAATATCTCTTTGTTTTGATTTCTCTGCAGCTCGCGTTCCTAAGAAGATCCTAAAATGCAAAGCTGTTTCCCGAGAACTAAACTTTTCCTCATCTGAACAGATGGAAAAATTCAGGCTAGAGCAAAAGGTTTTCTTCAAAGGACAGTGCTTAGAAGGTGATTATCTTATTTAAATGTATCATGGTACCATTATATTAAAGGTTCTCATGATGAGTCACCAGGCTCAAAATGTTTAATCTGCTTTCTCCCCACAGATGCTACTAGATCTGCTGAGTTTCTCCAGCAATTTCTGTTTTGATTTACTGTCTAGGTTGATGTAACCTAAAGTGTAATATTCGACTAAGTCTTGATTTGTATAACCAATTGCAAATCCAATGAAGACCGAGTTAGAGGAATGGGTTTGAGACGTTGGCTTTTTGACTTCCTGAAGACACTTGACTCTGTTGTCCTCAAATATCAAAGTTACTTCAGCAAGGACTTCGGTGTGTATGGTTATACCTTAAGCCTGCAATAACAAGTCCACAGCATTCCTTTCCCTTAACCACAGGGCTTAGTATGTCTGCTTTGTTTGATGACTTGCTGAACCTCTGGTTAGTGAGTATATTGAAGTGAGTGGGGTTTATGTTGAACCTTTGCTATTCAGTCATTGAAGGAGCTAATCCTGGTGTAACAGCAGAAAAGGATATAGATTTAATTTTGAAGCTTTCCTTCTCGATGAGCTGCTGAGCAGGCTGAAAAGTCTCATGTACCCTTGATATTGCAGTCTATTGCATTTACGATTTGCTACATAGTCAATTGATGTATACTTAGTTAGTCAACCAATAACTGTTTGAAATCTGAGTTCTCCTTGGTAAAGTACCAGTTAAGACAAACAAACCTTACCAATCTGGAGGTGCATCCAAAAATTCAGCTTCACCCGCTCACCATAGTTAGAGAGTCATAGAGTCATAGAGATATATAGTACGGAAACAGACCCTTTGGTCCAACTCATCCATGCTGACCAGATATCCCAACCCAATCTCATCCCACCTGATCGCACCTGGCCCATTTCCTTCCAAACCCTTCCTATTCATATATCTATCCAGATGACTTTTAAATGTTGCAATCGTACTAGCGTCCACCACTTAATCTGGCAGTTCATTCCAGACATGCACCACCCTCTGCATGAAAACGTTGCCTCTTAGTTCTCTTTTATATCTTTCCCCTCTCACCCTAAACCTGTGCCGTCCAGTTCTGGACGCTTCCACCCCAGGGAAAAGACTTTGTCTATTTATCCTATCCATGCCCCTCATGATTTTATAAACCTCTATAAGGTCACCCCTCAGCCTATGGGGAAAACAGCCCTAGCCTAGTCAATCTCTCCCTATAGCTCAAATCCTCTAACTCTGGCAATAGCCTTGTAAATCTTTTCTGAGCCCTTTCAAGTTTCACATCTTTCCGATAGAAAGGAGATCAGAATTGCACGCAATATTCTAACAGTGGCCTTACCAATGTCCTGTACAGCTGCAACATGATCTTCCAACTCCTGTACTCAATACTGTGGACCAATAAAGGAAAGCATATCAAACACCTTCTTCACTATCCTATCTACCTGCAACTCCACTTTCAAGGAGCTATGAACCTGCACTTCAAAGTCTCTTTGTTCAGCAACACTCCCGAGGACCTTACCATTAAGTGTATAAGTTCTGCTAAGATTGATTTGTTTTCTCAAAATGCAGCACCTCACATTTATCTAAATTAAACACTACCTGCCACTTCTCAGCCCATTGGCCCGTCTGATCAAGATCCCGTTGTAATCTGAGGTAACCTTCTTCGCCGTCCACTACACCTCCAATTTTGGTGTCATCTGCAAACTTACTAACTATACACCCCTTATGCTCACATCCAAATCATTTATATAAATGATGAAAAGTAGTGGACCCAGCACCGACCCTTGTGGCACTCCACTGGTCACAGGCCTCCAGTCTGAAAAACAGCCCTCCACCACCACCCTCTGTCTTCTATCTTTGAGCCAGTTCTGTATCCAAATGACTAGTTCTCCCTGTATTCCATGAGATGTAATCTTGCTAACCAGTCTCCCATGGGGAACCTTGTCGAGCGCCTTACTGAAGTCCATATAGATCACATCTACCACTCTGCCCTCATCAATCCTCTTCATTACTTCTTCAAAAAACTCAATCTAACCAGAATGGGCAAGTGAAGCTGGGCAGTAGGAGTTTGATTAGGAGAGACTATTTCAGAGGTTCATTTCATAGCACTTTCGTGGATGGAGAACATATCAACTCTGTTTGCTACCATGGTCTTTCTTGACCCTTTGATCTATACTCATGCATTAAAACATTTAAAAATGGAGAAAAATCATTTGGCTCATTAAGATTGCTCCAATCAAAAAGGTTGTAGCTACACATATCATTGACCCATCGTCATGTTGTCATGTTCCGGGAAAAGTTAAACGCTGATGACTTTCTGAGAGAAGAAGTACTTCTGAACTTGTACCCTAACCCTTTCCCTAAACATCTTAGATGCACTAATTTTTTAAAAAGCTTTTTTAAAGACATCAATTATTTTCTCTGGAAACCTGGACTTCTCTAAATCCTTGAGCTTATACTGGTAATTACCGCCCAAAAATATCTTCATGTCCTCTATACCTTCTCCAGAACCTTTGCTTTTTCTAGCTATAAAATCTGCAAACCCAGATGCTTTGTCACATTTAACAGACTTCCCTGTTTTATATATAAATACTTCAAATTTTCCAAATGTAAGTACTGAACTTATTCAGGAAATCTGTCACACATTGGTGCAGATCACTAACTCAAGAATGTTCCTTTTGGTTCTTTTAACAAATTTTGTATTCTCTCCATTCATGTGTGTAAGAACATCTCTTCGTCCTGGATCTTCTGATGATTTTTTCCACTTTCCAACATTCTAATTGCAATAACATTCCAATTCTTTGAGCAACCAATTTCACATACATGAACAAACATTTTATCACTAATGTCTCTGGCCACATTACTTTTCTAAGAATGTCCTCTTCATAAATAAAGCTGGGCAGATAAATACTTCTGGAGAATGGAATTGTAGATTCACTAGTTTCAGTCTATCCTGTTCATTATCCTATTCCAGAAAGGATTATTTTCCAACCTTTCACAATTGTATTTCAGGTTTGTTGTTGAGACAAATATTAAGCAACCAGAAGTAGTTCTGATATAGTATTGTCATACCCTCCCAAGTAATAGTTTATGAATATGTAGGAACATCTTCAAGCATTAGTCATCTTCCATATATATTTCATCACATTCAACAAATGAAAGATCATGAATCTGAAATATTAACCGTCTTTATCTGTATACAGATGCTGCCTCACCTACGTCTTTCCAGTTTTTTTTATATTTCAGACCTCCAGCATTTGCTGTACTTTGATTTTGTACTTCTCGGAGTATGCCGCTTCGTAAAAAATTTTATGAGAGTTATATCCTCCGTAAACTGTAAAATCCTTACTAGGTGACATATCTAAAATTTTGAAAAGCATTTAATAAAAGCAATATATTTAATAAGTAATTTAATTTTGTAAATAAATTAAATGAGTGCAAAAGCAGCTACTTAAATTTAGTATGATTGAGAATTAGAGATAAAGTCTGGGAATAGCTAAGAAATTGACTTCAAGATAGACCAGAGGTTTAGGGGCATGATAGTTTGGAAATTTACTATTTACCTAAATAAATAGTTGTTGGTTATCTACTGTTTTTAAATTATAGTTTGCATGTAGGTGTAATGTTGGGCAACGCACACTCTTTATGATTAGTGCTGCAATAATTTTAGATTAAGTTGAAAGAGATCCAGGAATATTCGAGTTCAGTTTAACTTTGATTTATCATACTCTGTCATTGTAAGGCTGCTATTAATAGAACAAACAATGTCAATTCATGCAACTAAAACAGTACTATACAAGTTAGAATATGTCATTGCTCAAACTGCATTTTGAAAGCTTTAGTAATTGCACCCAAGAGAAATACGTTCTTTGAAATGGTACAGGTAAAAGAAAACACAGAGGAGCAAATGATGCAGGCCACCCAGCATGCCAAAAGAGAAAAGTGATAGAAATATTAGATTTGTTTTAAGAAAAATCTAGGGGTCAGTCTTATTGCCACTATTTCCCTGTTGACTCATTTCTGTGGTGAGTGACTGGTATTGTACTGTTTCAGTGCTTCATTGTTTGAAACAGTATGCAATCTTCCATTTGATAAGTCAAAGACGGGAAAATCCATCAAGAATTTCATAACAGGCATCATGAATTATGCCTGAGATCCTATATGACTCATGAAAAATTGAAGAAGACGTTATATTAAAGTTAAATAATTGCAAATATTTAATCATAAATGGTACTTGTTGTATGTACCTTGCCTTGATCATAGTTTTCCATTAAGGAAAATATGTGCCATGTCTATACAATGTTGTAATTCTACCAGCTGTTAGGCTGCTATGGATCTTCAAGCTGCACACACAAATCAGTAGGTTTGTTGTAGTGTCTGCTTCATAGTTTGTTATGCATTTTATTGTTTTATAAAAACCAATTTACGTAATTGCCAATTGCCTAGGATTGATTAATCATGAGACTATTTTCGGTAACATGATTTGTTTAAGCTTTATGAAAACTGACTTTTCAATTTTTTTTTCCAGAATGGTTTTTTGAATTTGGCTTTGTCATTCCTAATTCTACAAACACTTGGCAATCATTAATAGAAGCAGCACCAGAATCACAGATGATGCCAGCTAATGTGTTAACGTAAGTGACCTGTGATGTGATATCTTTCATTAGTGTATCATTGCATTTGTGTTTGAAAAAGGATTGGTGATTTTGAAATTTAAAGTAGATTACCAATGCTAAAACATACACAGTATTACTTGCAGCTTGCTATCATGTCATTTCTTTTCCCTTATTAGTTGTTTTTTCTTACATTACTGATTTCTTTACCAAATTCTTAATATACCTCTGTCCTTTTCACTTGCCACATCTAAGCATCCCCTTAGTTCACAAAGAAAAATTATATTAGATTGCTGCCTTTCTGAAAGCACTTTGTATAAACCTACTTTATGATTTAGATTTTCTCAGGGTTCTGTTTTTTATTTTTATTTTCTTTTTTCTTTTTCTTTTCTAAGTACATTGTTTGGTTTTAGTTAGTTGATATAAAGCTAAGTTTACAATGGCAGGGGACCTCAGACCTGTGGCATGTGCCTCTTACTTGATGTGGGAGCTCAGGAAAGTGGCTGACGTTCCTGACTCTTACACTTGCAAGAATTGTGTCCAGCTGCAGCTTTTGTTTGACCGCATATGGCTCTGGAGCTGCAGATGGACTCACTGTGGAGCGTCCGTGATGCTGAAGAGGTCATGGATAGCACGCTTAGTGAACTGGTCACACTGCAGGTTAGAATTGCTGAAGGAGGCAGTGAATGGGTGACCAAAAGGCAGAAAAAGAGTAGGAAGGCAGTGCAGGTGTCCCCTGCGGTCATCTCCCTCCAAAAAAGGTATACCGTTTTGGATACTGTTGGGGAAGATGGCTCGTCGGGGAGGGCAACAGTTGCCAAGATCATGGCACCGTGGTGGGCACTGCTGTTCAGAAGGGCAGGAAAGGGATTCGTAGGGCCATAGGCATAGGGGATTCTATTGTAAGGGGAATAGATAGGCAGTTCTGTGGCCGAAAATGGGACTCTCGGATGGTATGTTGCCTCCCAGGTGCTTGGATCAGGGATGTCACTGATCGGCTGCAGAGCATTCTAAAAGGGGAGGGTGAACAGCCAGTTGTCTTGGTGCATATAGGCACCAATGATATAAGTTAAAAAATGAAATGAGGTCCTGAAAGCAGAATTCAGGGAGCTAGGAGAGAAGTTAAAAAGGAGGACCTCAAAGGTAGTGATCTCAGGATTATTACCAGTGCCATGTGCTGGCCAGCGTAGAAATGAAAAAATGGGCAGGATGAACACTTAGCTTGAGGGATGGTTTAGGAGGGAGGGGTTCAGATTTGTTGGACATTGGGACTGGTTCTGGGGAAGGTGGGACAATTACAAAATGGACAGTCTACATCTGAACCAGACTGAGCTAATGTTCTTGGGGGAGTTTTTGCTACTGCTATTGGGGAGGTTTTAAACTAACCAGAAGAGAAGACAACTAGACAGCGAGGTGGAAACTGGAGACTGTAAGAATCATGAAGATAGCATTAATACGGGGAAGAGTAAGCAGAGAGCAGATGAATGCAAAAGAACTGGTGGCCTGAAGTGCATCTACTTTAATGCAAAGCGTATAGTGGGTAAGGCAGATGAACTTAGGGCTTGGATTGGTGCCTGGGAGTAGGACATTATTACAATCACAGAGACTTGGTTGAAGGAAGGGCATGATTGGCAATTAATTGTTCCAGGATATAGACACTTCAGACAGGACATGGAGGGAAGTAAAAGGGGGTGGGGGGGTGGGTAGAGTTGCATTTCTGGTCAGGATGCTATCACAGCTGTGTTAAAGGAGGACACTATGGAGAGCTTGAGTAGTGAGGCATTATGGGTGGAGCTGAGAAATAAGGGTGCAGTTACATTGTTGGGGCTGTATTACAGGCCTCCCAACAGTGAGCATGAGGTAGAAGAATAAATAGTTTGTGAGAAGATTTGTAGCTCGGGTGCTCGTTGTTGTGGTTCTGTTCGCCGAGCTGGGAATTTGTGTTGCAGATGTTTCGTCCCCTGTCTAGGTGACATCCTCAGTGCTTGGGAGCCTCCTGTGAAGCGCTTCTGTGATGATTCCTCCAGCATTTATAGTGGTTTGAATCTGTCGCTTCCGGTTGTCAGTTCCAGCTGTCAGTTGCAGTGGTCGATATATTGGGTCCAGGTCGATGTGCTTATTGATTGAATCTGTGGATGAGTGCCATGCCTCTAGGAATTCCCTGGCTGTTCTCTGTTTGGCTTGTCCTATAATAGTAGTGTTGTCCCAGTCGAACTCCCGTTGCTTGTCATCTGCGTGTGTGGCTACTAAGGATAGCTGGTCGTGTCGTTTCATGGCTAGTTGGTGTTCGTGGATGCGGATCGTTAGCTGTAATCCTGTTTGTCCTATGTAGTGTTTTGTGCAGTCCTTGCATGGGATTTTGTACAACCAATGTAGTATTCAAAATCCCATGCAAGGAGTGCACAAAACACTACATAGGACAAACAGGAAGACAGCTAACGATACGCATCCATGAACACTAACTAGCAATGAAACGACACGACCAGCTATCCTTAGTAGCCACACACGCAGATGACAAGCAACATGAGTTCGACTGGGACAACACTACTATTATAGGACAAGCCAAACAGAGAACAGCCAGGGAATTCCTAGAGGCATGGCACTCATCCACAGATTCAATCAATAAGCACATCGACCTGGACCCAATACATCGGCCACTGCAACGGACAGCTGGAACTGACAACCGGAAGCGGCAGAGACAAACTACTATAAATGCCGGAGGAAACATCACAGATGCGCTTCACAGGAGGCTCCCTAGCACTGAGGATGTCACCTAGACAGGGGATGAAACGTCTGCAACACAAATTCCCAGCTCGGCGAACAGAACCACAACAGAAGAATAAATAGGTAAGCAGATTATGGAAAGATGTAGAGGCAATAGGGTAGTAGTGATGGGAGATTTTAATTTTCCAAACATCTCCCACTTAACGTCAGAGGTCTGGATAAGGTAGAATTTGTAAGAAGCGTCCAGGAGAGTTTTCTAGAGCAGTATGTCAATAGTCTGACAAGGAAAGGGGCCATATTGGACTTGGTGTTGAGGAATGAGCCAGGCCAGGTGGTAGAAGTTGCAGTGGGGGATTTCTTTGTGAACAGTGACTACAATTCTATAAGTTTTAGACTACTCAAGACAAAGATGAGAGTGGTCCTGAGGGAAGAGTACTAAACTGGGCCAAGGCTAATTATATCAAAATTAGACAGGAGCTGGGAAATGTGGATTGGGCACAGCTATTTGAAGGGAAGTCCACATTTGAGATGTGGGAGGCTTTCAAATATAGGTTAAAGAGGGTGCAGGATAGGCATGTCCCATTGAAGGCAAATGATAGGAAAGGCAAGATTCATGAACCGTGGATGACAGGAGAAATCATACAACTAGCCAAGAGGAAAAGGGAAGTGTACATAAGGTCCAGGCATCTAAGAACAGAATGGGCCCTGGAGGAATATTGGAAGAGTAGGACCAGTCTTAAATGAGGAATCAAGCGGGCTAAAAGGGGTCATGAAATAGCTTTAGTGAGCAGAATTAAGGAGAATCCCAAAGCCTTTCATTCTTATAGAAGAAATAAGCAGGTAACGAGAGAAAGGATTGGTCCACTAAAGGATAATGAAGGAAGGTTTTGTGTTGAACCGGAGAGAATGGGTGAGATTCTGTATGATTACTTTGCATCAGTGTTCACTGAGGAGAGGAACAAGATGCATGTTGAGATTAGGGATAGAAGTTTGAGTAGTCTGGATCACGTTGACATCAGTAGGGAAGATGTTTTGGGTTGGCTAGAGGTTATTAAGGTGGACAAATCCCCAGGACTGGATGGGATCTATCCCAGGTTGCTGAGGGAGGCGAGAGAGGAAATAGCTGGGGCCCTGACAGATATCTTTGTGGCATCCTTAAACACAGGTGAAGTGCCAGAGGACTGGAGGGTTGCTCATATTGTCCCCTGTACAAGGAGGGTAGTAGGAATATTCCAGGTAACCACAGACCAGTGAATCTGACGCAGTGGTGGGAAAGTTGCTAGAGAACGTACTGAGGGATAGGATCTATTTATATTTAGAAAGGAATGTGCTTACCAGTGATAGGCAACATGGTTTTGTGTGGGGGAGATCGTGCCTTGCCAACTTAATAGTTCTTTGAGGAAGTGACAAAGTTGATAGATGAAGGAAGGGCTGTAGATGTCATATACAAGAACTTTAGTAAGGTGTTTGACAAGGTTCCCCATGGTAAACTAATAGAGAAAGTGAAGTCACATGGTGTGCAGGGTGTTCTAGCTAGGTGGATAAAGAACTGGTTGAGCAACAGGAGACAGAGCGTAATAGTTGAAGGGAGTTTCTCGAAATGGAGAAAGGTGACCAGTGGTGTTCCACAGGAATCAGTGCTGGGGCCACTGTTGTTTGTGATATACATAAATGATCTGGAAGAGGTATGATCAGGTATGAACTTTGTGTCATCTGCAAACTTGCTGATCATACCAAGATTGGTGGAGTAGCAGAAAGCATAGGGGACTGTCAAAGAATACAGGAGAATATAGATAGTCTGGAGAGTTGGGCGGAGAAGTGGCAGATGGGGTTCAATCCAGACAAATGTGAGGAGGTGCATTTTGGGAAGTCTAATTCTAGAGCGAATTATACAGTCAACGGAAGAGCTTTGGGAAAAGTTGATGAGCAGAGAGATCTGGGAGTGCAGGTCCACTGTACCCTGAAGGTTGCTGCACAGGTGGATAGAGTGGTCAAGAAGGCATATGGTATGCTTGCCTTCATCGGACGGAATATTGAATATAAGAGCTGGCAGGTCGTGTTAAAATTATACACAACGTTGGTTCGGCTGCAATTAGAATACTGTGTACAGTTCTGGTTGCCACATTCTGGGCGGCATGGTGGCTCAGTGGTTAGCACTGCTGCCTCACAGCACCAGGGTCCCAGCTTCGATTCCAACCTTGGGCGACTGTCTGTGTGGAGTTTGCACATTCTCCCCATGTCTGCGTGGGTTTCCTCCAGGTACTCCGGTTTCCACCCACAGTCCAAAGATGTGCAGGTCAGGTGAATTGGCCATGCTAAATTGCCCATAGTGTTAGGTGCATTGGTCAGAGGGAAATGGGACTGGGTGGGTTATTCTTCGGCGGGTTGGAGTGGACTTGTTGGGCCGAAGGGCCTGTTTCCACACTGTAGGGAATCTAATCTAATCATGAGTAAAAGGATGTGGACGCTTCGGAGAGGGTGCAAAGAAGGTTTACGAGGATGTTGCCTGGTACGGAAGGTGCTAGTTATGAAGAGAGGTTGAGTAGGTTAGGTTTGTTTTCATTAGAAAAATGGAGATTGAGTGGGGACCTAATTGAGGTCTACAAAATCATGAAGAGTATAGATAGGGTAGATAGAGATAAGCTTTTTCCCAGGGTGAAGGATGCAATAATGAGAGGTCATGCTTTCAAGGTGAGAGGTGAAAAGTTTAAGGGGGATACATGCGGCAAGTAGTTTACACAGAGGGTGGGAGGTGCCTGGAACGCGTTGCCAGCAGAGGTAGTAGAGGCAGGCAGGATAGGTCCATTTAACGCGCATCTGGACAGATGCATGAGTAGATGGGGAACAGAGGGATACAGATGCTTAGGAATTGGGTGACAGGTTTAGACAGTTCATTTGGATCGGCTCAGGCTTGGAGGGCCGAAGGGCCTGTTACTGGGCTGTAAATTTTCTTTGTTCTTTTTTTTATTCTGAGGTAACTATAATCAGTCTTTTTTACTGAGTTCATTAGCTGCTGTTCATGAAAGAGGCCGATTGTCTTTTTTTGCTTGTGTGTTGGTTTTTTAGTTATACTGTCTCCCTGCATTTCTTTCCACTTCAGGCATTTACCCATTTCTGTTTCTCAGCACATTAAAATTAGCTCATTTTTCATTTGAGTATCGATTTATCATGTCTTTTTCCATATATTTATATAGCACCTTTAGCATAATAAAATGGCCAAGGCACTTCAGTTAGATAGTTGAAGTAGGTTTTAGAGAGTACCTTAAATAAGGAAAGAGAAGTAGAGATCATTTGGAGCAGAACTGAGGGTCTAGATAAAGGCAAGGTGAGCATTTAATGGGGTAATTAAAATCAGGGGTGCTCCAGTTGGCAAAAATTAATTCAGTGCAGATATTTGAGACTTGTGGGGCTAGTGGAGAATACGGAGATGAGGAGTGAAGCCATAAGGTATTTGAAACAAAGATGTACATTTTATAATTGAGCTGTTACTCACCCACAGCTAGTGTAGGTCAGTGAACAGAACTTTGTGTGAGTAAACTTGGGCTGTAAAGGTTTGGATGACATCAAATTTACAGAAGCTAGAATGTAGGAGACCAGCCAAGGCTGCATTGGAATGATCAAGTTGAATTTGTGTCCTTTGTTGTCTGTGTGGTTAGAAATGAGAAAGTACTGGTCATGCCTGGCAGTGACTAGCTGGTGTTTGTGCATGCATATGGTCAGTTTTCTTCCTGTTTGTCCTATGTAGCATTTTTCAAAGTCTTTGCAGGGAATCTTGTTAATAACATTTGTCTTGTTGGATGTTGATGTTGGATCTTTAACCTTTGTGAGGAGCTGGTACAAGGTGTTTACTGGTTTGTTGGCCACTAAGATTCCCAGGGTCTGAGTAGTTGGGTATGCCTTTGATATATGCTGTGGTCGCTATCGTGTCTGGTCGTATAATGTTTTCTTTGGGCTTGTCCTTTAAATACTGGAGGATAGTGCTCTTGGGGTACCTGTTTTGTTTAATTCCTTTAAATAGTTGTTCCAATTCTGCCTTCTGGAATTCCGAGTTGCTGCAATGTGTTCTTGCCCGTTTAAATAATGTCCTAACGCAGCTCCGTTTGTAGATGCTGGAGTGGTTGCTGTTTTAATTCAGTATCTGATCAGTATAGGTCTTCCTCCTGTACACACTAGTCTGGAGTTCTCTGGTAGGTGTGTGTTCCACTAATTCGTCCAGGAAGGGGAGTCTGCTGTTGTTTTCCTCTTCTTCAATGAACTTTATTCCTGTGAAGATGTTACTGATGTGGTGGTGCGTTTCTTCCAGTTATGTACATTTATGACATACAAAAGGTGTCATCTACATACCGGGTTGGATGGTGGGGAGGGCTGTCCATTCTAAGTGTTGCATTACAGTCCTGATATTGGGAACCCCATTGGTATGTCGTTGATTTGACTGTATACTTGTCCATTGAATGTAAAGTGATTTGTGAGGCATAGGTACAGTAGTTTTAATATGCTGCTGTTGTTGATGCTGCTCGTGTCATCAGGTGTAACCGCTTATCCAATGATGTAGCAATGGTATCTTTGGCTAGGCCAATGTCTATAGATGTGAAGAGTGCTGTTACATCAAATGAAATCATTATTAGCATTCCAGTAGCCTTAATTATTTGCTGTTATCTCACGCTAACATTTTCCCACATTATCTTTGCTCTAGCTGCCAGATATTTTTTCCAACTCATTCAACCTGTCAAGTGTGTCTACATCCTCCTTGTATCCTTTCATAACAATTTCTCTGCCTTATCTTTGTGTCACCTGCAGAGTTGACTACCATGCCTTTACTCCCTTCATCTATGCCATTATTATAAAGTGGAAAAAATTAAGGTGCGCGCACAGAGCTCTGCAGGACTCCACTCATTACATTCTACCAATCTTAAAAGAAAAAATCCATTTATGTATACGGTCTGTTTTCTGCCAGCCATTCAGCCAATTTTCTGTCCATGCTAATATTTTACCTCTACACCACTACCTCCTACTTTGTTCAATAACCTTTTATAAGGAACCTTGTCAAATGCCTTCTGGAAATTCCAAGTAACAGTATATTCATATTATTCTTTCAAAGAACTCTAATAAATTGGTGAAAGGACATTTTCCTTTCACAAATCCATGTCAACTCTTCTCAATTTATTTCCCCCCCAAGTTTTCCTAAAGTCGACGCTATAACCTCCTTTATAATAGATTCTAAAATCTTTGTGATCACAGACATCAAGCAAACTGACCTATAGGTTTGTGTTTTTTGCCTCATTTCTTAAATGGAGGAGTTGTAATATCTAATTCCCAGTCAGATGGAATCTTTCCAGAATCTAGTGAATGCTGGAAAATTAACACTAACCCATTATCCACCTCATTAGCCCCCCCCCCCCCCCCCCCCCGCCTTTTTAAGATAATAGGATGAAGTCCATTGGGATGTGGGGATTTGACAGCCCAAAGCTGCATCAGTTTGCACAGTTCTGCTTCCAAAGTGATTGTAATTCATCAGGTTTTCTCCCTGGAATTTAGAAGAATGAGAAGAGTTCTTATTGAATTATTTATGATACTAAAGGGGATTGACAGAGCAGATGTAGAAAGGATGTTTCTTCATGTGGAGCAATCTAGAACAAGAAGTCTTAGTTTTAAGGAGGAGGGATAGCAGATTTAAAACAGAATTGAGGAGAAATTTCTCCTCAAAGGATCTTGAATCTGGAAAATTCAGTGCCCCAGAGTGCCATGGATGTTGGGACATTGAATAAATTTAAGTGGGAGATAGATTTTTAAAACTGAAAGAACTGCAGATGCTGTAAATCAAAAACAAAAACATAAATTGCTGGAAAAACTCAGCAGGTCTGGCAGCATCTGTGGAAAGAAATCAGAATTAACATTTCGGGTCGACTGACTCTTCCTCAGAACAGATAGATTTTTAATTAGTAAAGGGTTGATGGGTTATGGAAATGGGCAGAAAAGTGGTGTTGAGGCAGAGTTGAGATCAACTGTGGTCATATCAAATGGCGGAACAGACTGGAGGAGCTAAACCACCAAGTCCTGCTCCTAGTTTTTACTTTTGTATCCCCATTTCCACCTCCTGATTTATAGTTATTACTGAGATGCTTTCATATTATCTGTAGGGAAGACAGAAGTAAAAATATTTGTTCATTTCATTCGTCATTTCCTTATGTTTCCCTACTGTTAACTCCTAATTCTCACTCCTAAGGAGACAACACTCAGTTTAAATCATGGAATTCTACAGTGCAGATAGAGCCCACTTGATCCGCTAAGTCTGCAACAACCCTCCGAAGACTATCCCACCCAGACCCTATTCCAGCAACCCTGCATTAAGCATAGCTAATCCACCTAGCCTACACAGCCCTAGATATTATGGAGTAATTTAGCATGGTCCATCCACCTAACCTGCATATCTTTGGATTATGGGAGGAGGAAACCGGAGTATCTAGCGTAAACGCACAGTGAGATCATGCAAACCCCACACAGAAAGTCACCAATGGTTGGAATTGAACCTGGGTCCCTGGCACTGAGGCAATAGTGCTAACCACTGTGCCACCATGCTACCCATTGCCCTCTACTTTTTAAACATTTGCCATCTATTTCTACATTTGTAACCTGCTTAACCTCCTCCTCTAAAAGATTGATCAGGAGGAATAAACTAGTCATTAGGACTCAACAGGGTCACTGGACACAAAACATTAACTCTGCTGCCTGACCTGCTGAGTGTCTCTAAAATTTCTGATTTTATTTTCCTAATTTCCAGCATCAGTATTTTTTTAATATAAATTAGTCACTCTTTACTGTGCTTTATAATTTGACCAATCAACTGACCTGTCGCTCATCTTTTCAAGTATACAATTTTTCTTCAGATTTGATTATTCATTAATGTTTTTAGATGTAGACTTTTTTTGTAAGAATATTCTTATTCTGAGTATTCTAAATTATACTCAAATGTCTGCTGATTTTCTTTTCTCTCTATTTACATATCCCCTAGCATATTATCCCAGTTCACTTCAACTAGCTCAGCTTTCATGCCTGTACAATTGCCCTTATTTAGGTTTAAAATACTAATCTTCGACTCATTCATCTACCATTCAAGCTTATTGTGGTCGCTGCTACTTAGGGGGTGTGTTTACTCTGTTATCGTTATGAAATATGAAAGGATTATTTAACTTATTTTTTTAATCAACCTGTTCAGAGATGTTATTATACACCCCTGGAAATGAGTATTTAATGGCAGGTTGAAATATGGTCTCTGGTTTGTTCCAGAGCCAAGGTTACAAATCTAATATTGTAATCAATTACAGTTATATGCTGCTCCTGTGTGTACATCGTATTTTTTCAATTACTAATGAGTAGTGAAAATATCAACATTTTTGCTTGATTCATCATTGTCTCATCTATATATCTAATTGCAGGATTTCATTTTGTGTTGCTTTGAAGCAAGATGTTGTGGAACGATACAGAAACAATGCATTTTGAGGTGATACTTGTTACTCTAAGACCAGAGTTGCAGTTTATTCTGTACTTTTTTTGTCCCAATCTACATAACGTTAGGGATTTTGTTCCACTTCTTAACATACTTGGCTTCACTTTATGTACTTGATAATCTGTATTTTAAATAAAATATCAATGATATGGCAAATTTCCCTCCCATGAATGCAAATGGCAAGATTTATACCTGAACAAGTAAATGGAAGTAGATTTCTTTTAAAATCGGAAGACAACTTTTTTGTTGGCAACTCTTTACAGATTTTTTATTTCTCTTCTACAAATTGCTAACATTGTTTTAACATGCTACTTCAGCAAGTATATTATATCATCATCCTTCATAACTGTCTTGTTATAAAGTATTTTCATTTCTACGTCCACCTCAAGGAATCACAGGTCCTACTTCCGCTTTCCCCATACCTCCCAAACAACTGGATGGATTAAATATGAGCAAAATGCTGGATATTCCCAGCAGGACTGGTAATATCTGAATAGAAAATCAGCAACATCACCCTCGTCTTTGGATTAGCCATTTAACTGCCTTCCAAACTTAACATTGAATAGAATTTAATGCCCACCTGTGTGGTACATTTGGTGGCAGGAGCTATTCAGTTGGTTGGGAGGGTAGTGGATGGGAACTCCACTGCCTTTCAGTCTCCACATCAATTAAGTCCATGGCAGGAAAGGCTAACTTCAGATCATAACCCTGATCACATGTTTTTTCTTTTTTTCGTTGTTGAATGACAGCTGTTGTCTACTTGCAGAGCCTGCTGCAGGAGAATTGGCACTGTATGTAGCCTTGCTAGAACAGAATAAATTTCTTCCCTTGTCTCTTCTTGAAAAGAATTGGCTGAGAAATGACTTGATTGACCTTTTTAAGATTACTACATTTTTCTGAAAGACTAACATAAAAAAGTGTTTCCATTTGTGGGGAATTAAATATTATCTTTTTTTTTATTTTTAATTGTGGCTGCAATTCTGCTTTCCTTCCTATTGGAAAGATGTTGTGAAACTTGAAAGGGTTCAGAAAAGATTTACAAGGATGTTGCCAGAGTTGGAGGATTTGAGCTATAGGGAGAGTTTGAATAGGCTGGGGCTGTTTTCCCTGGAGCATCGGAGGCTGAGGGGTGACCTTATAGAGGTTTATAAAATCATGAGGGGCATGGATAGGATAAGTAGACAAAGTCTTTTCCCTGGAGTGGGGGAGCCCAGAACTAGAGGGTTTAGGGTGACAGGGGAAAGATATAAAAGAGACCTAAAGGGCAACTTTTTCACACAGAGTGGTAAATGTCTGGAATGAGCTGCCAGAGGAAGTGGTGGAGGCTAGTACAATTGCAACATTTAAAAGGCATCTGGATGGGTACATGAATAGGAAGGGTTTGGAGAGATATGGGCCAGGTGCTGGCAGATGGATCTAGATTGGGTTGGGATATCTGGTCGGCATGCACGAATTGGACCTAGGTAGCTACATAGCTTGTGGGTGTGAATGATAAGGCCAGAAGCCTTCAAACCTCCAAAGAAGAGAGGCAGTGTCTGTTTCTCTGCAGTAAAAATACCTGAAGCCTGAAGAAAGCTAGTTCCTAATAACTGAACAAAAATATCAGGATTCTGCTCTAAAGAACATTGTAATTTATATCTTCATTTGCAAGCTTACACCTTGATATGTAAAATGTTGTTTCATTTGAGTAAAGGAAAGCTACAGTATGTATTGTCTTGGTAAGACTTTGGTGGACTCTAACCTTCCAGTTTATTTAAATGCTTTGGTGGAGTCCATGGCTGCTCTAGTACATCCTTTAATCATGCATGTTGAATCATTTCAATGAGGCTTTTGTGGCTAGCATCCTCAGACAAACAAATCATTAAGTTGGTACTGTGGGTTGCATACTTTTTTTTGAGAATATGTTGCAACTGCATAATAGCTGTATATGTAATCGTCATCTGTTGACAAATAGTTCATTCCTAATAACACCAGCTTCACATTGGGGATTTAGTTTTTCAATCTTAAATTTAAATTACAATGATGCAATTATTCCAGCTGAGAATACCTTCCAAGCAACCCAGGCAAAGTTGAAGGTTTGTATGACCACTATTATATTGAAAGGATTTCTACTCTTGACCCACCTCCAGTTTGACCTTCAGACTATCAGCCATTGTATTAGATCTAATGTCTGTTTTGATTATCTGGTATTTATGACTATTGTCTCTGATTACAGTTTCATTTCTGTCATTTCTGTTTCACCATTCCTCCCATGAAAAAAAGCAGCTTTATGAAAATGTGAAGACTTTATTGTGCTATCAGTGTGGCCTGCCCAAGAGTATTGCAATTCCTATCATAAAGACCATAGCTTTGGATAACTTACCCAATCTTTGAAGAATCAAAGAATCATCCCGCCTGAAAATTAGATCAAGGTTTCGGACCGAGTAGTCTGAATAATATTGTAATATATTAAAATAGGAGCAGAGTCAGATAGTGTTGCTTCTGGATTCAGCTGATGAGCAGTGGTTGTCTCACTGCTACTCATATATTGGTGAATTAGTGGTGAAATGCTCTCTGGGATAGGTCATTTTCTGGTTACATAGCTCTAAAATGACTAAGTGGAACACTGACAGTTAAAGGCACATACCAGGTTTATACCTGTCACTTTTATTTCTGGTTGATTAATCCTATTCTGAACAGCCCTTATGATTATTGCAATACTCATTACATTTTGTGAAGAGGAAAGCAGAGGACAAAGATAAACTAGGTTAGCAGTGGAATTACATTAAGCATCTGTTGCTATTGCACAATTTGACTGAAGATATAATCTTATCAGAAATTTGATTAATATTGGCAACACAAAATATAACCTTATGTCTTACTCAGTTCTTTTAAAATTGAACCTATTGAACATATCTGGAATTTGTGGAAATCTGAAATTCTGTGTTTTTAGTTTCTCAACATAGAAATTGATCAATGATCAAATCCAATGTTCTCACTTTAAACAAATTTTGCTTTTTGATATGATGCTTTTAACCTGGATGAATGTTACATTAAGGCATGTATTTTTGTTAGGATGACCAGGTAATTTCAGTAGCATATGAAGGGTTCCCTACCTGACCATCAATAAGGTGACCTTGCAAATTTCTTCATTCAAGATACCAGAAAATAATTCTTCTGTGTTTTAGTCTCCTGCACAGTAATAAATTACACTGTTAGAGGCATTTCCATGTTTTTTTGAAATCAGGAGTGGTATGGATTAGTTGTCACCAAGTAATACGCAAAAATCTGCAGGCAAGCTCAAAGCCATTGTGCCAAATCTATAACTAAGGTTTGATAGAGGATTGAATCAACATTCACTCTGTATTACTATGTGTTAATGGTATACCTCATATTTTGAATAAAAAAATTAAAACTGTTTATGAAAGATAGAATTGAGACATTAACAATGTATTAAATTCAAGCATTTTAATAAATACTACCAAGTAGACTTTTAAGAGTGGAAAGGGAACAGTATATATTGTGTGAATAAAAATCCCCTGTAGATCAGCTATTGATTTAGTTCTTTTAACCCCAATATTTAAAAGGGTTTTGACAAAAATAACTTCTAAATATTATCATTCTAATTAAGTTCACTTTTTTCTTTACCAACAGTGGTAATGTAGTCATAGAAACAAAATTCTATGATGATGACCTTCTTGTAAGTACTTCCAAAGTCAGACTTTTCTACGTCTGAAGTGAATTCTCTACTGTTTAGTACGAAATGTCTTGCTGATGGCAGATAGATGAGACACTTTTCAGCGTCATGTGACCAATGGACCAGCTGTACCTGGATGGCACCTGGCAAATTAGGCTCTTCAGAATTGGGTTAGAAGATTGAATATGCAAGACTCTACAAAAGAACGAACTTTTGTGACAGAAATATGGGCAGTAACACTTAATACTGTACTTTCTTGAGACCAATATTGTACATTATTTTAAATGCTATTTGTTTTGCTTCAAATCTGTACACACTGCTTACCTTCCTTAATTTGTACCATGCATAGTTTCACTTCAAGTTACTTTAGAATTTTGTCTATGTTAATTGTTTAGTTTTTTTATTGACTGCTGTAATTTGTGACACATTCTTCAGTTGTAACAAAGTGTAAAATACTCCTAGTATGTTACATAAGGTTATAATCCATAAGTAAATGATAGGACTGAGCAAGATTGCAGTCTTAAAGAAATAAAAGCTGTTGCTTCTGTATTTTAAAGTCAAATTTAGTTAATACTGTACATAATTGTGCAGTATCATTTTATAGCATGTTTTGGCTACAATCTTTTAAGGTCCAGTATTAAATGAGTTAGCCTTAAGTAAGCATTCTAAGTAAAGAATCTCATTTTAAAAAAAACGATAGGATTGTAAACAGCATAAATGTTTCTATGCAATTGGAGATTCAATGCAAAATATGTTCAGTATGTTAGTGAAAGATGGAAGAAGTCACTCATCTGACAGCACATTGGTTGACAACAGCCACTGCACCCCGTAAGTAACTGACCCACTTATATCCTTTATTTTCTACGTGGTTTAGCATGCAATAGTACACTTTAAGTGGGGACACAAAACATAGTAAAATTTTGAAATTTATTTGCATAAATGTGACTCTCACCAGAAAATTATTAGCTGCAGTGTAACTGTCCTTTTCAAAATCTTTTGCCTGAATTTGTCTTCCTTCATTTGTTGTCCTGTCAATCCTTAGAAGTCAATCTAGCTGCATTTTCCCCTACTTTCAGGAATACCTAACCTCTGTCCAGCATCATAACTGATATTAGCACTTATGATGCAAGCCCTTTGGCGACAGAAATTAGAAATTTTAATGCAGTATATTCTAAGTTGATGGTACAATGGTGAAAATGTGTTGCTGGAAAAGCGCAGCAGGTCAGGCAGCATCCAGGGAACAGGAGAATCGACGTTTCGGGCATAAGCCCTTCTTCAGGATGGTACAATGGTCCAGGCATTCCTCTGACACACTTTCTTCTCCTCTCTTATCCTTCCCATCATACCGCCACGTACTTCAGAACGTGGTTAGGCATATTTAATTGTTGCGTTCTCTTTAAAAATATGTTTTGTTTATGATTTTGATCACTGAATCATAGAATGAGCACTACTTGACTGGCATTAGGTTGGCTGTGAACAAACTTTTGTTCACAGGTTGTCCGACCTGTGAATAGTAAATTAAAGTTTTCCAAGGACTTTGCAATCTTCTTGCAACAGCTATCTGGCTAGAAAAAATACTTTCTCACAGTCTTGTGCCATTTTTAGCAAATACAATATAATTATTATTCCTTATGTTGAGTGGTTGAGACTATTGCAACTGATGGTTGACATATTGCTGCACTTCATTTTGATGTCCTGATGCCAAACAGATTTGCGAATGGTCCTATGAATGTCTTGCAATTTACATCCCTTTCATGTTTTGTGTGAAAGTAATATTGAAGTGAAAAAGCAGGTCATCAATGGAGATCAGTGGTCTGAACTGAATATTTTGCCTATATTTTGTAGTCATAAGTGAACAAGTGGTGCTCATCATTCATTCACCCAGAGAGTGGTGGCTGTGTGGAATGCTCTGCCCCAGAGGGCAGTGGAGGCCCAGTGTCTGGATTCATTTTAGAAAGAGTTGGATAGAGCTCTCAAGGATAGTGGAATCAAGGGTCATGGAGATAAGGCAGGAACAGGATACTGATTAAGGATGATCAGCCATGATCATATTGAATGGTGGTGCAGGCTTGAAGGGCAGAATGGCCTACTCCTGCACCTATTGTTATTATATTTGCAAACAAGCTTCCTGTGCATGTTTGCGCTGTAAATTGTGTGGATCATAAATCCAAAATGACGTGTTGTGCTATACAGCGGAGTTTGGATTTTATTTCACAAAATCCATATGTCTAACTAACTTAAGTTACTGATAGATGGTTAATTTGAGGATTAATTATAACTGCTTATTTTGATTCTCTGGTTATTTAATTATGTCAGAAATTACCAGTCATTGAGTACAATTTTGATCAACTATTTTGAAAAATTCCCTTGAAGGCATGGATATTGGTAAGAAATGTGGGAAGATATGGGGAAATTGAAATCAGAATCTTAACAAAGAGGAAAAAAAATTGATTTTTTTTTCCCCTGGAGGTTTATTTACCAATTTCAGACTCTCTGTAATGAGCAACAGCTACCTATTTCCTTATATTTGCATGTTGTAATATCCAAACTCCCCTCACTTCTATACAGCTTCCAGTTCTCTTTCTGTGAGAAACTAGAAGGTGCCAATTCGCAAATGAATGTCAGGGTGGTTTGCTGCTTGTTTCTCTGGGTCTTCATCTATATCTTTCTCCATCACAATGTCCCAGTATGCTCCATGGACACTATACTCCTCCACCCTTTCCCCAAGTAAATCAGCATTGCCAGACCAGCAGCCTCACTACATCATCATGTCTGCTCTTGGACCATTTCAGCCCTTCAGGATTTCATTTTAGAACTCAGGGACATCTACAACTTACAAACTGGTATCAAGTCACTTTGCACATAGAGACACAAGTGTTTCTCATGCATCTAAACATGATTTATCATGGGTCTTAACTTTGTTTGTTAGCATTCACTCTCCTTGCAGGTTTAGTAGCCTCTGTGACTTTCATTGCTTCTTAGTGCTTAGGTAGAAGTGGCATTATGTCACAGTTCACAGGATTGAACAGCCAAGGGAATGGGCATATTGTCCGGTGGCACTGTGTTCCATCAAAGGTTATGTCAGTTGCTCATGTGGCAAATACATTACATTTGCTTCAATTGAATGACCATGTCAGAAAGTCAAAAGGAACCAGATCTCATTATGGTCAAGGAGGACTATAGTCAATCGGGGTCTGGATACAGTTGATCAAGGGACTCATGCGATTTCAGTCTGGTATGGGGCGATGTGATAAAAGACGATGCTGAGAGATGATGAAGGTGGATAAAAGAGTAGTCAGTGGTGATGCAGGAGAAGAGAAGTTCAGGTGAGTGAGTAAGAAATGCAGAGGACAACAAGGATTAGGAGTTTAGGAGGATTAGGTGAGTGAGAGCCAATGAATGAACTGGATATTTGCAATAATGAGAACAATAGTCCTAGAGCTTGGTGATAGATATGTGCTGTGGCAGAGTTAGAGTGCACGATGGACCAATAAACATGAGGTAACAGAGAGACGATGGTGGCACTTACCCTTGAGGGGCACAAAGGTCATTCACCATCCTTTGACGCCATGTAAACTCACATGAGACATTGCACTTATCTGGGCCACTTTTTCAGTCTATGCTGTCTGGGAATAGTGGTGTAGTCTCCTTTACATATCTGGGCTGGTAGCAAAGGTGAAATGTAATAATCACACAGTAGTGGGGTTTGCAAAGAAACAAAGTGGAGTTGGAGCATGAAAACGTGCAACAAGACGGCATTGGTGTACTGGGGATTGGGGAGGGCCGAGGTGTGAATGTGTTCCAATGAACGAATCGTCTGGTCTATACGGCGAAATCCATCATTTAAGATGAATAATCACAGTATTGTCAAAGTGTGTATGTCCAACTACAGAGTTGTACAGATTCAGCTGACACATGTCTGGATTCAGTTGGTGAATCATATGAAGAGGGTTTTCAAACATTGGGATAACTGAGTATCTGTTGGAATTGGCATCAATGTCCCAGTGGCCAAAGGAAGCATTCTGCGAGATAACTGCAGCTTCAGTGGTGAAGGGAGCAGATGCACTGATTGGACTTCATCACATTTTTTGTTTTATCTGCACCATCTTTAATGCAGGTAACTGACTCTACATATGTGCATGTTTGGGACCTGTGCCAAAAATTGCACCCCAACTTAATGCAATACTCAGAAATTCCATCTCTGTATAAACAGTCTAGCAATAATACCACTGGGCCATCTCCCCTTGATAATGCAATACTAATTTAACAGCTAAAAGTCCCACAGTTAGAGAGATGGTAACAATGTCATCACCACCATATAAACAGTCTATATTAATAATAACAATAATTATATTTTATTCAAGAAATATCCTTCAAACCTCAAGGCTGAATTATGGTGTGATCTGCATCAAGAAATTTATATATGCACTAAGTCATCAGGTTATAAACATCCAAACGTAATAAAAGTAATCAAATACAGCAGGTAACAAAGTGTATAATAATTAAGGCAATTAATGTATAGTTTTCATTAAAAACTGAACCAATATGCAGAATTCAATTCATAAAACATCAGTAAATTGCCAGAATGCTATACAATAAAATGAAATTTGATTTAGCCATTGTAAATCTATTGTAAATGTTTGTTTTTATTGTTTTGAAGGAAGAACTTAACATATACATAGACATATGTTACAGTCTCAGTGTATTGTTTTAGTGCTCCTAATCGAAGAGGGTATGTTTAATCTGAACCTTCATTTCATAAATTCCATAAGGTACCTGTAATTCTTCAACAAGTCAGCAGGGGGCTCTAGAATTGAACTACAAACGTGATACAGAAACTAGACTAGACATTGCCATTAAGTCCTATGCAATGTCAAGTTACTATTGAGGAGGAATTAATCTTGGTTTCAGTAGGTAAAATTTAGTAGTAAATTTAAAATTGAATAACAAAAAATTGCATTTAAAAGGTTTTAGCTTTTTTTGTGTGAATTATAAATAACTATTATATTTTACAGCTTAAAACATATACCATGGAGATCCAAGATAGCGACGATCTGAGAGGTCTGCTGTGTTGGGGTCTGTGCCATACCCCGGGCAAGGTTGACCTTTACCCACCCTTTGCTAACCACCTCAGGAGAAAATTTGATAATAGAGTCGTTGAATATCTAGAGCTTCCAGAACTGTAATTTGAAAGCTCTAAGACCAGAATAAATTGAATAAAGGAAAAGGGGTGAAAGGAGTACAGCAGGTAGGGCACTCCCCTACTATGTCGGAGCCATTGCTCAAACTCCTGTGGCGGCTTCTTTGGATTCAACAGAGCAGCAGTGTTTACTCTCAGAGTTTGCTAAACTCTGAGAAAAAAGTCGAGACAGCGCTGGTGCTGATCTCTGCCATGCTGCCATGGCAGTGTTGTGTTTGCCTTACGGAGGGATGGTCTATAATTTTGATTTGGCAGAAAAGGCAAAGGACTTTGTGAACTCTTTGAAATAAAGAACTGAGGTCGGAGGGTGTTGGGGAAGGGACAGCATTATGTACAATTGTGTAGTTTTTCTTTACTTTCTCTGCCCTTTTTTTCTCTCCATTTTTGTGGTTATCTGTCTTACAGATTCTCTACTGCCTTGGTGTAAAACCTGATTTATTTAACATCTGTTGGTTATTATCTGAGGGTTTTAGTTTTTGCTATTCTTTTCTGGATTGGGGATGGTTATATCTGTGGTTAAGATGTATGGAGAAGAAGTGTGAAGAAGCATGAGCAGGAGATCCAAATACTGAACCGACGAGTGGAAGTAGTCAAGCAGAGGACCACAGCATCGGAGACTGCAGCGGTGAAAGCAGGAGGACGGATCCGAACGTTGGAAGGCTGGTTTTGGGTCCTTCAAGAACAAGTGGACAACCTTGAAACTAAAAAGAAAACCTAAGGCTCCTGGATCTCCCAGAGCACGGGGAAGGCAAGGATCTCGTTGGATTCCTGGAGAAGTGGCTTCCAAAGTTCCTGGGCCTGAAGATAGAGTTGGGCGTGGTGAGTGTGGAGCGGGCCCACCAGATTGCGACATGCAGGTCCAGGTCGGATCCGTGTGCCCGCCCGGTCCTAGTACGACTCCAGCACTATAAAGAAAAACCATTAATGACCGAAACAGCTAGAAAACTGAGATGGGATCCACAGGCTTTAACATACAAAGGCTCAAGAATAATGTTCTTTCAAGACTTCTCTGGAGCCATAATTAAGAGGAGAAAGGCATTTGATGAAGTTAAGAGGAAATTAACTTCCTTGAGGTACCCGGCGGTAGTGCATTTCGCTTACAGAGGGATCGTCTATAATTTCAAATCGGCAGAAATGGTAAAGGACTTTGTGAACTGTTTGAAATAAAGAACTCAGGTCGGGGATCGTGGGGTAAGGGGCACCGTTATGGACAATGGTGTCATTTTTTTTTACTTTCTCTGCCCCTTTTTTTCTCTCCCTTTTTGTGGTTATCTGTCTTACGGATTCTGTACTGCCTTGGTGTAAAACCTGATTTATTTAACATTTTGGTTGGTTGGTTATTATCTGAGGGGTTTTTTTGTTCTTTTCTGGATTGGGGTGGCTTTATTTGTGGTTAAGATGTATGGATGTGGTTAAGATGTATGGAGAAGAGGTGTGGAGGGGGGAGGGTAGGTGTCGATTGTTAACTCTCAGGAATGTAAATAACATGTTTTCTTTGTCTGTGAATTGCCTGGAACTGGGTCACAGCCTCAGCTGGAACGAGCCAGAATGGTTGCAAGGATTGAGAGCATTGTCCCCTATGGGCAAGGTGGGAGATCTCATGTGAATTTGGGTATTTGTTTAAGTTAAATGTCGTGGTTAGTTTTTTAGTTATATATATTTTCAAAGGAGTTAGTGCTTTTTTCATTCGCTGCACCTCAGATAAGCTTCCTCTTTGTGGGAAACCACGGGCTGCCCTGGACGGCCATGTGATCTGTTTAGCTGGTGCACCTGGAATGTAAAAGGGAACCACTCCCCCATTTAAAAGAAAGAAGGTGCTTTCAAGCCTTAAGAAGGAAAGGGCTGACATTGCCCTGCTGCAGGAGACACACTTAACTGATCAGGAATATCTGAAACTGCAGCAGGGGTTTTATGATAGGGTGTTCTTCTCCTCCTTTAGCTCTAAAAGAAGAGGAGTGGCGAGACTGGTAAGAAGGAGCCTCCCATTCCAGGTAACTGAGCAAATTAAGGATGATCATGGATGGTCCAACATTTTTAAAGCTCTAATACAAGAAGAGAATGGCATCCTGAATGTTTATTGTCCCCCAGCACACCTTCTTAAATTTCTCATTGATACAGTTACTAAATTAATTAATCTTGGGGTGCACCATATGATCATAGGAAGTTTTAACCGCCTAATGGATCCTGGCGTAGACAAGATGCCAAGGGGCCCAGCAGGCACACCCATGCAGTCTGGACAGTTGGTGGACTTGTATGAAGAGTTGGGATTGATGGATGTGTGGGGGTATCTCAACCCTAATGGAAAAGACTTTACTTTCTATTCCAACCCACACAAGTGCTACACGCGAATTGACATGTTCTTTAAGCCGTCGGTCTATTTGGACAGAATATTGGCTTGCAAAATCGGGAATATATTGGACCATGCGCCAGTGTATTTAGATGGGTGATGGAATAGATGTACAGTACTGGCACATGGACCCATTCCTGTTAAGCGATAGCAAATTTGCTGAGTACATTACAAGAGAGTTCAGGGTCTTCCGGGATATCAACTTGCATACAGCCAGTAATCCATTGGTACTTTGGGAGACAACTAAGGCATACTTATGAGGCTTGGTCATTTCATATTCAACAACTAGAAGGAGGCAGAGAGGTGAGCAGCAACAGATGCTGGAGGCCTGGCTGAAATTAGCTGAAGAAACATATTATAATAGGCCTTCAGTGGTCAAGCTGCAGTGGGTCACGGCTCTCCGGGCTGCTTTTGACTCAGATGGGTTTTTTTTGCCACCTGTGTGTGCACTCTTTTGCTAAACAAAGGTTACTTGAATTTGGAGATAAGCCAGGTAGATATTTGACTTAACTGGTTATTATGCTTCACAATCCATTTCATCTATCAGAAAGAGGGCCGACACAGTTACCCATGAGTTGAAGAGGATCAATGCTAGATTTCGGGAATACTTTGTAGAGTTATACCGATCAAAGGGCGGCTAAGACAGTGCAGTGAGAATTCAGTCCTTTTTTGAGAACCTGGACCTCCCCAGTATAAATGTCGAACAGGCCACCCTGTTAAATGCACCTGTGATGATACAAGAGGTGCAGGCAGCAATAAAGCATCTCCAGGGTGGCAAAGCACCAAGGCCAGATGGATTCCTGAGTGAGTTTTATAAGAAATTCATAAATGTGTTGGCGGAGCCACTTTTGGGGATGTACAGTCATTCATATACTCAGAATTGTCTCCCACCCTCTCTTAGGAAGGCTAATAACTGTCATTTTAAAGAAGGGGAAAGACCCTGAAGAATGTGCTTCATACAGATCAATTTCATTGTTGAATGTGGATTTTAAAATTCTGTCGAAGATTAGATTAGATTACAGTGTGGAAACAGGCCCTTCGACCCAACAAGTCCACACCGACCTGCTGAAATGAAACCCATCCATACATTTACCCCTTACGGGCAATTTAGTATGGCCAATTCACCTGACCCTGCACATCTTTGGACTGTGGGAGGAAACCGGAGCACCCGGAGGAAACCCACGCAGACACGGGGAGAACGTGCAAACTCCACACAGTCAGTCGCCTGAGGCGGGAATTGAACCCGGGTCTCTGGCGCTGTGAGGCAGCAGTGCTAACCACTGTGCTGCCGTGCCACCTTTTCCAATCTCAGGTCCAGATGCTGGACCTGAGATTGGAAAAGGTATTGTCCAATATTATAAAAGAAGATCAGACAGATTTTATCAAGGACTGTAGCTCTACCAACAATGTCAGGAGGGTACTGAACATAGTGAAAGTATGCCAGCAAAGATTGATCCCAGGTTTGGTGGTCCTAGAGTGCTTTGGACTGAGGGGAGTCTTTGCTAGGTGAGTGGTGGTAGTGTGCTTTTTTTTAGATTACTTACGGTGTAGAAACAGGCCCTTTGACCCAACAAGTCCACACCGACCCTCCGAAGAGTGACCCTCCGAAGAGTAACCCACCCCAGACCCATTTCCCTCTGACTAATGCACCTCACACTATGGGCAATTTAGCATGACCACAATTCACCTGACCTGCACATTTTTGGACTGTGGGAGGAAACTGGAGCACCCGGAGGAAACCCACGCAGACACGGGGAGAATGTGCCTGAGGCGGGAATTGAACCCAGGTCTCTGGCGCTGTGAGGCAGCAGTGCTAACCACTGTGCCATCCATAAATAATGATCCTAAGGCGGCAGTCATCACAAATGGTACTAAGTCGGATAACTTTAGTACTGGAAGAGGTAGTAGACAAAGATGTCTTCTTTCACTGCTGTTATTTACCTTGGTAACTGAGTCATTAGCCAAGGCTATCAGGAGGGACCCTGAAATAGAGGCGTCAACGGTGGGAATGGGGGAGCATAAGATCACCCTGTATGCTGATGATGTCCTTTTGATTTTGGCCAACCTGGAGAAATCTGTATCCCGATTGATACAAAAAATTAATTTATTTGGCAGTTTTTTGGGATAGAGGATCAACTTCACAAAATCAGAAGCCATGCCGATAAGGGGATTAGTGGAGGTGCCTAATTTGAAGGATGGAATGCAGTTCTCATTTAGATGGTCGTCAAAACGTTTTTTGTATTTGGGAATTTTTATGACTCCTGCCTTCCACCAGCTGTATAAAGCTAACTATGTACAACTACTGGAGAGGATAAAACAGGATTTGCAGCAGTGGGATGGATTACTATTATCATGATTAGGACGAATAGCCCTAAGAACATTCTTCCTCGCTTGTTGTACCCCATGAGAATGCTCCCATTGTTGATACCCAGATGAGTGTTATAGAGGTCAGTGGTTGGCTTGGGTCCGTCATTTGGTGTCGTAGGCACCCCCTAATTAAATTTACTAAATTACAGCTTCCGCAGGGTGAGGGGGGATGGTGGACCTTCTAGACTTGAAGAGATATCAAATAAGTGCCCTGTTAGCATATGTGGGTGAACTGGGTATGGGGAGATTCAGGGTCGATTTGGTTTGACGTTGAAGCCTTGAAGTCGAGATGTCCCCTAGTTAATCTATTATTTATGGATAAAATGAAATCCGTGATCGAGCAATGTAAGAGCCCAATCATTTTGAATAAGGTGAAAGCTTGGAGGATAATGAAGCAAGACAAGGACAATTGGCTTAAGACCTCACCGTTTACCACGTTGGCGGTAGCCCCAAGATTTAAACCTGGGGCAATGGACTCCAGCTTTAAAGCATAGGAGAATAAGAGAATCTCTTGGGAGACTTATTCGAGGAGGAGGTGTTGATGTCATTTAGTCAACTAAGTCAGAAATATGGATTGTCTAACAGGGACCTCTTACAGTACTTTTAGATAAGGGATTATATACAGAGGAGGACCATGCTCCTGGCTCTGCCTTACAAGTCGAACAGGGGGAAAAGAGAGCTTCAGTGAACGGGCGCTCTTTCAATTAGTACTTTGCATCATTTACAGAAAGAGCATGCCTTAGGAGATATGGAGACACTCTGTAGGACAGAACTAGGAGAGGATATTTCATTGGAAGATGTATGGGAAAATGTAAAGAAAATCTCAATATGTAACAAAGCGCAGGCCATACAATTGAAGATTTTACACAGAGAGGCTAGCTAAGTTCAAGAGAGGAGCGTCTCCAGGATGTCCCAATGTGTAAAATTACCAAGGACACTCTTACACACTGCTATTGGTCATGTTACAAGCTCCAGAGATACTGGAGTGCCATATTAAGGGAGCCGAAGGAAATCCTGGGAATTGAAGTCAAGATGGATCCGGTATTTCTTCTCCTGGGGTTGCCAAACTTGCCCTCTCTGGGGGAAACACAGGAAGGGCTTATGTAACATTCTTATGTATTGTGTGAGGAAGAACATTCTAATGATTTGGACATTGGATAAACCCCCAGGTCTTATGGGATGGCGCAGGCTGGTGATGGAGCATCTCTCCCAAGACTACCTCACAAATATAGTGCACCACAAAATGGAGCAGTTTTATAAGACGTGACAGCCCTTTCTAAATTAGATAGACCCAGACGTGTCAGCAATATTAACCAGGGTTGTTGTATAGCCATGAGAGTTGGATTGGGCAGCCAGTGGGGGCCTGGGAAGGGAAAGCTGGGAAAGTACGGGTACAATGGCTAGTGCTCCCAGGGATGGGAGCTTCAATGGAGGTACAGTGAGTGAAAGAGAAATAACTAATGTGATGTAATTTAATTTATCTTGAATTCAACTTAATTTAACTTTTATTTAGTTTGATTGTAGTTTAGTTTAAGTTAAGTAGATATGTTTGTTCCAGTAGGATAGTAGGTAGCTTATTATTAATAGTATTGTGATATGACACTGTTGTACCACCTCTATCCTTTTGGATTCTGGTTTTCATTTATATATATATACATATAGTTGCTTTCATAAAAGATTTGAAAAAGTTTTTTATAAAAATAATTTTAAAAAACACGCACCAAATGTATGCAACTAGTTGGCATTTGTATGAAATGCTGTTGTGCTCTCCGGATAACAGAATATTCTCGTTCAGATCTACAGAGTGATGAAAATCATTCTTTTGGTATTTGTCATGAACAACTACAACATATTTGCCTGTAGAATACCAGTGTTAAGACTCACCATGAAGAGTGGCTTCCAAACTCAATTGTTCACGAAGCACTGAACAGTGTAGTTGACAAATGTAATGCTTCCATCATATGTAAAAATTACATAAGCTCAAGTATGAAAAACTATAACATCTTTTGTTTATATGTTGGCACATAAAAAATGTTGAATTTGTGAGTGATTTTTGTCTGTGAATATAAGTTTTTATCCTCACTTTGGGATAAACAATTAGAAGTCCCAGCTTCTTTAGTCTATCCTTTCAACTGAAGTTTCTTATGCCTGGAACCATTTCATTTTTGTAAATGGCTTTTGCACCTCTGCAATGGATCATTTTGGGATAGTGTTGGGGGATGAGCTGAGAATAGTTCACAGGTCGACGCAACATCGAGGGCTGAAGGGCCTGTTCTGCGCTGTATTGTTCTATGTTCTAACAGTAGGGAGATTTAATAGTGTTGAATTTACTGGTGATTTGGAAAAGTGTTTTCAGTTAGCATTTAAATCATTTTGCATGGTACATATTAGCTGTGCTATTTTAGTACATTAAAAATCCATTCAAATGTCATTAATGAAATGTACTTTAAATAAAACAACAAAAAGACAAAAAATAGGGAGGACAGCCTTAAACAATTAGTAACAAAGTATTATGCTGCTTCAAAATGTAGCATTGCATTTTGTAAGGATGTAAACTGTCAAGGACTGAAAGAAGAGCCCATAGTTTCATGATGATCCTGGATAATTCATGTTGCCGATCTCAGTTTTGACACAACAAACTCCAAAACACTGTACAAAAATAAACAAATGCACAATAAAAATGTTAAATTGTGCTTAATTGTTCATTTATTTGGCTGTATGTTCAAGAGAGCATTTGGTAAACAATTATAGGACTCTTGTGGTACAGTATTAGTGTCCCTTCCACTGGTACAAGACCACCTGCTCCAGATGTCTGTCATAACCCATTTGAATAGTTGATTCAAGATATGTAATATACTGGGAGGGAAATTTGCTAGAGCTGCTCGGGAGGATTTAAACTAGTCAGGTGGGGGGGATGGACCCAGGGAGATAATGAGGAAAGGGATCAATCTGAGACTGGTACAGTTGAGAACAGGAAGATGGGATTGGGATATCCTAGCAATTACAGAAACATGGCTCAGGGATGGGCACTCCGGATACCTCGACCGTTCCAGAACCTTCTCACGACCTCCGGAACTGCTCTGGCGCCATTGCCCATGCGGCCACTGCAGCCACCACCGCTGCGGCAAACGGTGACGTCACTTCCGCCCCCACCGCCACACGGACAACAGCCACCACCGACCATGCAGCCTCCGCGATCACTGCCCAGACAACCGCCTCCATGATCGCCAGGAAGACCATCGCCGACAGATACACGGCCACCGCGGGATCCACGGACACCGGGACCAGCGCCGTTTCTGCCCGGCGCACCACGTCCGCCCCCGGAGTGGTCGTCGCCACAGCCACTTCCGCCCCCAGTGACATCACTCACCTGCTCAAGGAGATCTCCGCCCCCACATCGATCTCTGCCCCATGTCGATCTCTGCCCCCATGACCAACTCGGTCCCCACGACTAACTCCGCCCTCACTCCCAGCTCCAGCCCCACACCAGGTCCTAGCTCCCAGCCCTGCCGTATTTTCACTATCTCTCCAGACCTCCCCCTCTCTGAGGATGAACGATCAGTCCTCAGCAGAGGCCTCACCTTCATCCCCCTACGCTCCCGGATTAACAAGTTCAACACGCGGCTAGATATCAAGCATTTCTTCCGTCGCCTTTGCATCCGCGCCTACTCCTTCAACAAGGATTCTTGCCCACCCTCTGACGACCCCTTCTCCCGCCTCCAACACACCCCATCCACCTGGACACCTCGTGCTGGCCTCTTACCTGCCCTCGATTTCTTCATATCCAACTGCCACGACATTGACCGGCTCAACCTCTCCACCCCTCTCACCCACTTCAACCTCTCACCCTCACAACATGCAGCCCTCCACTCCCTCCGCTCCAACCCCAACCTCTCCATCAAACCAGCAGACAAGGGAGGTGCAGTGGTAGTTTGGCGCACCGATCTTTACACCGCTGAAGCTAGACGCCAACTCGCGGACACCTCCTCCTACTGCTCCCTTGACCATGACCCCACCTCACACCACCAAACCATCATCTCCCAGACCATCCATAACCTCAGCACCTCAGGAGATCTCCCATCCATTGCCTGCAAACTCATAGTCCCACAACCCCGCACCGCCCGTTTCTACCTCCTACCCAAAATCCACAATGCCTCAGCCGACCCATTGTCTCAGCCTGCTCCTGCCCCACCGAACTCATCTCTGCATACCTCGACACTGTTCTGTCCCCCTTAGTCCAAGAACTCCCAACCTACGTTTGGGACACCACCCACGCCCTCCACCTCCTCCATGATTTTCACTTCCCCGGCCCCCAACGCCTTATCTTCACGATGGACATCCAGTCCCTATACATTTCCATCCCCCATCACGAAGGCCTCCAAGCCCTCCGCTTCTTCCTCTCCCGCCAATCCAACCAGTACCCTTCCACTGACACCCTCCTTCAACTGACTGGACTGGTCCTCACTCTTAACAATTTCTCCTTCCAATCCTCCCACTTCCTCCAAACCAAAGGAGTAGCCATGGGCACTAGCATGGGCCCCAGCTATGCCTGCCTCTTCGTTGGATATGTGGAACAGTCCATCTTCCACAGCTATACTGGCACCACCCCCGAGCTTTTCCTCCGCTACATTGATGATTGTATTGGCGCAACCTCATGCTCCCACGAGGAGGTTGAACAGTTCATCCACTTTACTAACACCTTCTACCCCGACCTCAAATTTACCTGGATCGTCTCAGACTCCTCCCTCCCCTTCCTAGACCTCTCCATTTCTATCTCGGGCGACCGACTCAACACAGACATTTACTACAAACTGACCGACTCCCACCCTGCCCCTGTAAAAACGCCATCCCATATTCCCAATTCCTCCGCCTCTGCCGCATCTGCTCCCAGGATGACCAAATCCACTACCGAACAACTCAAATGGCCTCCTTCTTCAAAGACAGCAATTTCCCCTCCGACGTGGTCAACGACACTCTCCACCGCATCTCCTCCACTTCCCGCACCTCCGCCCTTTAACCGCACCCCTCCAATCGCCACCAGGACAGAACCCCACTGGTCCTCACCTTCCACTCCACCAACCTCCGGATACATTGTATCATCCTCCGTCATTTCCGCCACCTCCAGACAGACCCCACCGCCAGGGATATATTTCCCTCTCCACCCCTATCAGCATTCAGGAGAGACCACTCCCTCTGCGACTCCCTCATCAGGTCCACACCCCCCACCAACCCAACCTCCACTCCCGGCACCTTCCCCTTCAACCGCAAGAAGTGCAAATCTTGCACCCACACCTCCACCCTCACCTCGCTGTAAGGCCCTAATAGATCCTTCTATATCCACAAATTCACCTGCACCTCCACACACATCATTTACTGTATCCGCTGAGGCTGATGTGGTCTCCTCTACATTGGGGAGACAGGCCACCTACTTGCGGAATGTTTCAGGGAACACCTCTGGACACCCGCACCAACCAACCCAACCACCCCGTGGCTGAACACTTTAGCTCCCCCTCCAACTCCACCAATGACATGCAGGACCCTGGCCACACGACGCTTGGAGGAAGAGCGCCTCATCTTCCGCCTAGGAACCCTCCAACCACACGGGATGAATGTAGATTTCTCCAGCTTCCTCATTTCCCCTCCCCCCACCTTATCTCAGTCCCAACTCTCGGATTCAGCACTGCCCTCTTGACCTGCAATCTTCTTCCTGACCTCTCCGCCCCCACCCCCTCTCTGGCCTATCACCCTCACCCTCACCTTCTTCCACCTATCGTATTCCCAGTGCCCCTCCCCAAATTCCCTCCTCCCCACATTTTATCTAAGTCTGCTTGGCACACCAGCCTCATTCCTGATGAAGGGCTTATGCCCGAAACTTCGATTCTCCTGCTCCTCGGATGCTACCTGGCCTGCTGTGTTTTTCCAGCACCACATTTTCCAACTCAGGGATGGGCAGGACTGGCAGCTTAATGTTCCAGGATACAAATGCTACAGGAAGGATAGAAAGGGAGGCAAGAGAGGAGGAGGAGTTGCATTTTTGATAAGGGATAGCATTACAGCTGTGCTGAGGGAGGATATTCCCGGAAGTTATTTGGATGGAACTGAGAAATAAGAAAGGGATGATCACCTTACTGGGATTGTATTGTAGACCCCCTAATAGTCAGAGTGAAATTGAGAAACAAACTTGTAAGGAGATCTCAGCTATCTGTAAGAATAATAGGGTGATTATGGTCGGGGATTTTAACTTTCCAAACACAGCCTGGGACTGCCATAGTTTTAAAGGTTTAGATGGAGGGGAATCTGTTAAGTGCGCACAAGATAATTTTCTGATTCAGTATGTGGATGTACCTACTAGAGAAGGTGCAAACCTTGACCTACTCTTGGGAAATAAGGCAGGACAGGTGACTGAAGTGTCAGTGGGGAAGCACTTTGGGGCGAGTGACCATAATTTTATTAGATTTAAGATAGTGGTGGAAAAGGATAGACCAGATCTAAAAGTTGAATTTCTACATTGGAGAAAGGCCAATTTTGACGGTATTAGGCAAGAACTTTTGAAAGCTGATTGGAGGCAGATGTTCGCAGGTAAAGGGACGCCTGGAAAATGGGAAGCCTTCAGAAATGAGATAACGAGAATCCAGAAAAAGTTTATTCCTGGCAGGGTGAAAGGAAAGGCTGGTAGGTATAGGGAATGCTGGATGACTAAAGAAATTGAGGGTTTGGTTAAGAAAAAGAAGGAAGCATATGTAAGGTATAGACAGGATAGATAAAGTGAATCCTTAGAAGAGTATAAAGGAAGTAGGAGTTTACTTAAGAGGGAAATCAGGAGGGCAGAAAGGGGACATGAGATAGCTTTGGCAAATAGAACTAAGGAGAATCTAAAGGGTTTTTACAAATACATTAAGGACAAAAGGGTAACTAGGGAGAGAATAGGGCCCCTCAAAGATCAGCAAGGCAGCCTTTGTGTGGAGCCCCAGAAAATGGGGGAGATACTAAAAAATGAGTATTTTGTATCAGTACTTACTATGGAAAAGGGTATGGAAGATATAGACTGCCGGGAAATAGATGGTGACATCTTGCAAAATGTCCAGATTACAGAGGAGGAAGTGCTGGATGTCTTGAAACAGGTAAAGATGGATAAATCCCCAGGACCTGATCAGGTGTACCCGAGAATTCTGTGGGAAGCTTGAGAAGTGATTGCTGGACCTCTTGCTGAGATATTTGTATCATCGATAGTCACAGATGAGGTGCCGGAAGACTGGAGGTTGGCAAACGTGGTGCCACTGTTTAAGAAGGGTGGTAAGGACAAGCCAGGGAACAATAGACCAGTGAGCCTGACCTCGGTGCTGGGCAAGTTGTTGCAGGGAATCCTGAGGGACAGGATGTACATGTATTTGGAAAGGCAAGGACTGATTAGGGATAGTCAACATGGCTTTGTGCATGTGAAATCATGTCCCACAAACTTGATTGGGTTTTTGAAGAAGTAACAAAGAAGATTGATGAGGGCAGAGCAGTAGATGTGATCTATATGGACTTCAGTAAGGCGTTCGACAAGGTTCCCCATGGGAGACTGTTTAGTAAGGTTAGATTTCATGGAATACAGGGAGAACTAGCCATTTGGATACAGAACTGGCTCAAAGGTAGAAGACAGAGGGTGGTGGTGGAAGGTTGTTTTTCAGACTGGAGGCCTATGACCAGTGGAGTGCCACAAGGGTCGGTGCTGGGTCCTCTACTTTTTGTCATTTACATAAATGATTTGGATGTGAGCACAAATGGTACAGTTAGTAAGTTTGCAGATGACACCAAAATTGGAGGTATAGTGGACAGCGAAGAAGGTTACCTCAGATTACAACAGGATCTGGACCAGATGGGCCAATGGGCTGAGAAGGGGTAGATGGTGTTTAATTTAGATAAATGTGAGATGCTGCATTTTGGGAAAGCAAATCTTAGCAGGATGTCTACACTTAATGGTAAGGTCTTAGGGAGTGTTGCTGAACAAAGAGACCTTGGAGTGCAGGTGCATAGCTCCTTGAAAGTGGAGTCGCAGGTAGATAGGTTAGTGAAGAAGGCGTTTGGTATGCTTTCCTTTATTGGTCAGAATATTGAGTACAGGAGTTGGGAGGTCATGTTGCAGCTGTACAGGACATTGGTTAAGCCACTGTTGGAATATTGTGTACAATTCTGTTCTTCCTATTGGAAAAATGTTGTGAAACTTGAAAGGGTTCAGAAAAGATTTACAGGATGTTGCCAGTGTTGGAGGATTTGAGCTATAGGGAGAGGCTGAACAGGCTGGGACTGTTTTCCCTGGAGCGTCGGAGGCTGAGGGGTGATCTTATAGAGGTTAACAAAATTATGAGGGGTATGGATAGGGTAAATAGGTGAAGTCTTTTCCCTGGGGTCAGGGAGTCCAGAACTGGAGGTCATAGGTTTAGGGTGAGAGGGGAAAGATATGAAAGAGACCTAAGGGGCAACGTTTTCACGCAGAGGGTGGTACATGTATGGAATGAGCTGCCAGATGAAATGGTGGAGGGTGTTACATTTAAGAGACATTTGGATGGGTATATGAGTAGGAAGGGTTTGAAGGGATATGGGCCGGGTGCTGGCAGGTAGGACTAGATTGGGTTGGGATATCTGGTCGGCATGAATGGGTTGTTTCCATGCTGTACATCTCTATGACTCCTAATCTATAGTGAATAATTGTATCTGCTACAGATGATGAGGTGAGAATCTGTTCACCAATTTGTAACCCCTTCAGTTGGTTCTAACAAATACTTTTAAGACTTTTTAACATGCAATTTTGTACAAGTTCAATTCAGATGTTGTGCCAATCAAGGTGAAGGAGCCAATTACAAGGTTTTCTTGAGTGAAAGAAAAAGGAATATTATTACTTACTAACCATCAGAATAAAATGCAACATCAATATAAATGTACAATTTATGCCCAGTACATAAATTTTGACTGGTACAAAATAAAGATCAAGAATGTGCAGTTTAAAAATATTTTTAGAGTTCTTATTAAGTTAGATTTTAGTCTGAAATCATGGTTGTTTAATGAATGTATTTTTGATCAGCGATAGTGTTTTTATTTATTTCAGCAATTTTATTCTCAGGTATTACAAATCAGAAAATGGAAATTGAAAATGGAGCGTTGATAATTTACCATTATCATTGGCATATTTTGTGTAATCCACTTTCAACAACTGGGATTTGGTAGCATACTGCTGTAGTTAATTTTCCATTCTTTTTCTATATGAAGTCTTTGTGGGTTTGATGACTATTGTAGCCATTCCTCCAATTCAAATAAACAGTAGATGTCAATTAATTAACCAACATGAATCAAAGGCATCCCAGGGGTTAGTGTCAGCAGGAATCTGTGAGCAGCCTTGGACAAATGGAAGTTAATGTTATCAAAAATATTTTAGAGAGACTTTGCAGTCAGGAGAGGTTTAGAGACAGGGAGGTGGCAGACACTGATAGGGAATGGGAAAAACAACAACATTTAGGATAAGATTAATTGTTCTCAGACAGGGTGAAGGAGACATTAACAACATTATGCTATGACTTGGAATAGACATCTGTTTCTTATGTTTGTATGCAGCAAGTTTGGAATTTCGATAATAATAAAAAAAACCATAGTCCCAGAGGAACAGAGGGCTACTCTATCATAAGAGATATTTAATGTGAGGGCCACTATGCCTCAGGTGGGCAATGAAGCATATCCTTCATGGTGAGTTTAGCTGATGCAGGAATTGTTGGCATCACACTGCATTGCAAACCAGCTATCCAACCAACTGACCTAACTGACCCCAATTCTGATAATGAGCTACTACTTGACCAACAATGTATTGTTCAGCATCTTAGCCCAGTCGAGCTGGAATGAAACTATCCTTGAGTTACTTGAATAAAACAAGCATAAACTTGCAGTCAGTCTCTGGTAGTTGATTATTAAAAATTATGTTATAATCCAATTTATAGCACACCATAAATTGAGTCCCATTGTTCCCTATATTGAAATAAATGTTGCAGTGTTTTAAGGTTTGCACAATACCTCAATTTACCTGACTTTCAGATCAAGGTTGATAGAAATCACAGTGTAGGTTTCTGTACTAAACAAGAGTTATAATTTAATGTAAGTAATTAGACTATAGCTATAAATGAACAGATATAAACCTTAAGTGTATAACACTACTAACTAAAACTTTAATCATCTTATTATCTGCACCTTTCACATGCATTCATAAACACACGCACAGACACAAAATAGGGGAAAACATTATTGCAAAGACAGAGAAAAGCGGTAAAGTCAGTTCAGTTGTGTTGATTCCTTATTCTGATATTGGGATAATCAAGCTTCAGCTAGCCAAGCACTTGGTTATTTAGTTGACTTTTTCTGGAAGCTTTCACTGGTTTATAAGAAGTACAGAGTGATTGATTAACTTGGAAGATGTCTGAGTTACCAATTTCAAAGTCACAAATTGCAGAATATACTGCAGGGAAAGCAACTAGTCTTCATATTTAAAATTTTCTTCACTGCAGAAAACAGGCAGCTTCTGTGGGGACAACTTCACCACCACCCTCCTGTAGTTTTCTCTCTTACTGTTTGTGTCTCTGTAACTTGTTTGTAGAGCTAATCTGCTCAGTTAGCTGAGAGCCCATCAACTTCATTTGTAAATGTTGCCTTGGCTCCTAATTGTCTGCACATTGCCGGAACCTACAACCACAAAAGAAAGAGTTCAGAATAAAATTATATTCCTTGCTGTGAAGTTATGCAGGCTTCCTGGGAAATCCCTTTTTTAATGTTCTTTCTCCTTTCAATCCACAGTTGATAATGGCACAAAAATAAAAAGACACAGTTCTGGCAGTTAACAAAATAAATTATGGGCATTAAATCAGTATTGTACTTATAGTCAGATACCATTCCATTTTATTATTAATTAACACACGTATTGCAAAAATAGTTTTACAGTCCTATGGTACTTTAACTAAATAAACCTGATATAATAAAACATTGTCTCATCAAGGTAGATCCATATAACAACTGGTGGTAGTTGCATGTTATTCTAAATTATTGTTTATTGTCTGTATAACTACTTTGTAAACATTTGCCTTGTTTATGACAAAGTGAAAGATGGCATGTGCTGGATAGTATGCAATTCTTTTTTAATTTTATGTTGTATAAAGTATAGTTGTCTTTGTTAATTTAATGTGGGAATCAAGAAGACAGAGAGTGGGAGAAGTGTTATAGTGTAGCCAGTTCAAGCTTGGGCTATTTTCACACCCAGTTGTCATTACAATTAGATATATAAGCATCCCATTTGCTTATGAAAGTTAGGCAAGTCATTGCACATGTTATTTCTGATGGGACATCTAATTAGGAGTGCACTCCTTAAGATGATGTTTAAATAGTCTGATACAAGGTTTATTTTTGAGCAATGTGGACAGAAGTGCTGTCACCACTGTAACTCACAGGTCTGTACAAAAAAATGTCATGGCAACTTTTTTTCTCCAGCACTTGCAAGAGCATTCCCCAGGCAACTACCTAATAGGACTGAACAGCACTGACTGATGGAGTCAATACCAACTTCACTGTCCCCACCCTTCAATGTTCAAGGACCCAACTTCAGTATAGAAAAAGTGTCAACAAGGACAGCACTAGAGAGTATAGTGCACTTTCTACAATACCTCCCAAGACTCTATTTGTGATGCCAAGCCCAATGTTCCAAAAGATCAATATAAGGTGGCCTTAGCTTGGCACCAAAAGACTCAACACTAACACTTGACAGACTTTACAATGCAGCAGAACATTTTTATGCAAAAGGAGGAATAACCCAGTCCAACCACTGGAGGTAGCTATAACAGATCTCCTTCACACATGCTTTCTAAAGAGCCAATGCTCTCTTTGACTCACAGAATAACAGTTGTTGCACATTTTACAGCATCAAAGTATGATAGATTACAGTGTTCATACAATCCATCAATTACACGAGAGGTTACATCCAAGTTTGTATAACACAATTGATACAATATCATTTTTTGGTCTCAATCTGCCCACTCTCTGTTCATGGCTTCTTGCCTCAGATACTAAATTAAAATTGATAAGTCCCCAGGACCAGACCGGGTCTATCCCAGGCTGCTCCAGGAAATGATATAGGAGGTTGCTAAGCCGCTGGTGAAGATCTTTGCTTCCTCAGTCTCCACGGGAGATGTACTAGAGAATTGGAAGGAGGCAAATGTTGTTCCTCTGCTCAAGAAGGGTAATAGGGAAATCCCTGGCAATTACAGACCAGTCAGTCTTACGTCTGTGGTCAGCAAGGTTTTGGAAAGAATTCTGAGGGATAGGATTTATGACTATTTGGAAAAGCATAGTGTGATTAAAGGCAGTCAGCATGGCTTTGTGAGGGGCAGGTAATGCCTCACAAATCTTATTGAGTTCTTTGAGGAGGTGACAAGACAGGTCGATGAAGGTCGAGCAGTGGATGTGGTGTATATGGACTTCAGCAAGGCATTCGATAAAGTTCCCCATGGTAGGCTCATTCATAAAGTCAGGAGGCATGGGATACAGGGAGATTTGGCTATCTGGATTCAGAATTGATTGGCTGACAGAAGCAGAGAGCGATTGTAGATGGAAAGTATTCTGCGGAGGTCAGTGTTGAGTGGTGTCCTGCAGAGCTCTGTTCTTCGGCCTCTGCACTTTGTAGTTTTTACAAATGGCTTGGATGAGGAGGATGAGGGGTGGGTTAGTAAATTTGCAGATGACACAAAGGTTGGAGGTGCCATTGATAGTATCGAGGGCTACTGCAGGCTGCAGCGTGACATAGACAGGATGCAGATCTGGGCTGCAAAATGGCAGATGGAGTTCAACCTGGATACATGTGAAGTGATGCATTTTGGAATGTTGAACTTGAATGATGAATATAGGATTAAAGACAAGATTAGATTAGATTGCTTACAGTGTGAAAACAAGTCCATACTGACCCGCAACCCACCCAGACCCATTCCCCTACATTTACCCCTTCACCTAACACTACAGGCAATTTAGCATGGCCAATTCACCTAACCTGCACATTTTTGGATTGTGGGAGGAAACCAGAGCACCCTGATGAAACCCATGCAAACCCGGGGAGAATGTGCAAACTCCACACAGAGAGTCGCCTGAGGTGGGAATCGAACCCAGGTCTCTGGCGCTGTGAGGCAGAAGTGCTAACAATTGTGCCACCGTGCCGACCTTGGCAGTGTGGATGAACAGAGGAATCTTTGTGTTCAAGTGCATAGATCCCTTAAAGTTGCCACCCAAGTGGATAGGGTTGTTAAGAAAGCATATGGTGTTTTGGCTTTCATTAACGGGGGATCGAGTTTAAGAGCCTCAAGGTTTTGCTACAGCTCTACAAGACCCTGGTGAGACCACACTTGGAACATTGTGGCTAGTTCTGGTCACCCTATTATAGGAAAGATACAGAGGCTTTGGAAGAAGGTGCAAAGAAGGTTTACCAGGATGGCTTGTCTTATGAAGAGAGGTTGACTAAATTCGGATTTTGCTCTCTGGAGAGAAGGAGGAAGAGAGGTGACCTGATTGAGGTATACAAGGTAATGAGAGGCATGGATAGAGTCAATAGCCAGATACTTTTCCCCAGGACAGGACTGATTGGCATGAGTGGTCATAGTTTTAAGATATTAGGAGGAAGGTATAGAGGAGACATCAGAGGTTAGTTCTTTACAGAGAGTTGTGAATGCATGGAATGTGTTGCCAGTGGTGGTGGTGGAAGCAGAGTCATTAGGGACATTTAAGCAACTGCTGGACATGCACATGGACAGTAGTGAATTGAGGGGTGCATAGGTTAGGTTATTTAATTTTACATTAGGATTAATCCTTGGCACTACATCATGAGCAAAGGGCCTTTCTGTGCTGTACTTTTTTATCTTCTGTGTTCTATGTTCTATACCATGGGACCATTCTGGTGGTAGTATTACACTGGAAAAACTCAAGAGCAAATGCTTTACCTGATGGGGAACATTGGTGTAGAGGACTTGTTGGAAGTTCGATAAAAGAGACCACTCCCTCATCCCTTCATTAACCAGGACATTTGATTGCTGAGGTTGAACATAAGGTTGCTCAGCTGTTGTGGATGTGGTCTCTTCTCCCTCTGTTGAGTGGGATGTAGAGGGAGTTCCTCAGTGTAAATTATATTGATATACACATGAACCTATTTAGCATCATATCAGCACCTTGGAGAGGGTTCACAGGTTCTAAAACCATTCAATCACATCACCTCATGATCCATCTCCTTCACCTAAGGTTCCTTTTCTTGAAACAGATAAGCATGACATACTGAGTCAAGGATGATTCTGCCATCACATATAGGGTTAAAGTTACCCTGACTTGAGCATGTGACTAGTCCTCCCTTTGTCATTTTTATCTGGCTTCTACAGGTCTTTCTCAAAGTGATATAATGGCTGAATTGGTGTTCTTGTTTGGACCTGGCTGACCATCGCTATAAGGTGGATCTTTGTAACTTTTCCCAGGGTTCCTTCGATAACAGTCTGAGTGAATTAATCAGTGTTAACCACCTGACATATTTGCGCTCAACCCCAAAGATCCCTTTTCTCACCATTTCCACTTCCTTTTCTGTCACACACATGGTTACCCAATATTGTATATCAGAGTCATTATATTGCTTCCATTGGACAACTCAGTCACCATTCCACCAAGAGACCTTTTATCCTAAACTCACTGCACATATAGCAGATACTACCTGACAACACTGCTGCTCTTTCCCAAACTGGAGATTATCGAGCTGAGAGAGGGAACTAGCCAAGCGTACTCCTTTTCCAAATTTCCTTTAGTATTTCACTCACCCCTAAGGATTTGCCTCCTGGATGTCCTCTGGCCACCCAACAAATTTCACCCTTGTTCTTAGTATACATAATTAAACACTACGTTGTAGCTTGTTCACTACAACTGGTTTCATTCAATTAACAATTGGATGCCACAAAGTGTTTGGTACTGGTTAGTCATATGTTCTGCTGCAAACGAGTATTTTAGTCTACACAAATTCACAATGCAGAATGATCAGCTCTATGACTGTATGTTCATCGTCACCATGGCCTTTTACTATGGTGTAAGCACAGGATGTTAGCCCTCCTCTCCTCCTTTTTACTTCTTTAATTTACTCCAGTGCTTCCAATGCCCACTGCCTCAGATCTCTAAGCACTAGTAAGTATCTCCACTCATTATTATCTGTTAGAGTCCTCGCCACCTTGGGGTTAAGTCTCCACTTTCACCTGATCTCTGAGGGTCATTTACATTCCTGTACAGAAGGTCTTGGATCTGTTGTTTATACTGGACTGCTTGCCACATGTCATGGATCTGAGTATACATTCCCACACATAACATTGTATCATACCCTATGTTTTCCTCCCTGTAATCACATCTGGTGGCAATGCGATTGCTCGCCCTGTCATTAACTTAATTGGGTTTATCCAGTCCCTTGGCTTTTTCATGTTCTTAAACCCAGTGGTATACATTTGCCCTTTCCCCCTCGTGACTTTGCTGAAACTGCTTTCAGGGTCCAATTCATCCTTTCTACCATTCCTGATAATAAGGGATGCGGAATCATTCATCACCTTTCCAGTAAAATTAGTGCCCTGATCTTAATCTATTTATAGTGGCCCATCAGGCTAATATTATTTCAGCAAACGTCTTAGGTACAATTTTGACTGTTCAATCTTTAACTACAAATGCTTCCACCAGTGGATGAACTAATTGATAATTGCCAAGTGATAGATCTTCCCTTGATTTATTGCCAGGGATACACAGTGAAATCTCGCTCAGATTTTCCCATGGTCTTCATCCTCACCTTCATGACTGTCCCTTGGTTAACATCCACACACATGTCATTGGCAATGTTTCACCCTGTCTTGTCCCAGGCCTCCCACCACCAATATACCTGCTTACCAACTGAAGGGTGCTCATATTTCTGGGATGTCCTATTTCATAATATATTTCTGATAGTTGCCCCTAAGGCATTTCATCAGAGCCTATCTGTTCTTCCTTTCACTAGATCCCATCTTTTCCCTTCACTGCTCCTTCCTGTTCCCACTCCTCATGTTCTTCTTGGTCTGCAGAGTCCTTTTTTTTTCAACTGACATTTCCTCCACCCAACACTAAATATCATTGTTCCTTCTTCTTCTGAATCCTCCTCTGATATGTTTCTGGCTCAATAATCTGCCTATATATTACTTGCTTGTTGTGCTTTTCTATCTTCCTATTGGCCTTAATTTTATTTGTAGCTCACATGATGGGTCCCTTAGAAGTCTCAACCAATTGCCTAAGTATTTCCTTGTGTATGTCTAGAGATCCATTGGAGGTAGCATTTCCTCTCTTGGTCCATGATAGCATGTATTCATGTACTACTCCAAAGGCAGAGCAACTAGCTGTTTCACTAAATTCAGGGTCAGTGTGCGAGGCTGATTAATTCCACTATCCGGGCTGAATAGTCCTCAGACAGTTGTTCCACCTTACATACTACTTCTTCTCCAATCATTATTGCACACCTGTTCTAGGGTCTCCATCATAATACTTCCATGATCTATCAATATACAAATCAATATTAATTTTTCAAGGGGCTATTCTACCGTACCCTCTGTTAATCATCTTCCTCTATATGCCCAATACACATAATGGTGATTCCTTCTCTTAACGCTATTCCTTGTATTGGATAATGTCCCATGCCACACACCTCCCATACAGATCCAGCCCAGGGTAATAGCATGCCTTCTATAAAGCTGCCTCCAGCTGTCAGACACTGACCACAGCTGTCCCTGATTCATTCCCTGTAGGATAGTATGCTATGTGTGTAACACTTCGTTGCCATCCATTGGAAGTTGCTCACAAGCCTTCAGTATCCATGAGCACAATCAAACGCTGCTATGCGGCATGCCATGCCTCCCATAGTGGGTAATTGTGTGGTTGAGGAATATTCCATTGGCCGCATCTAGCCAATATTACCCTACTGTGAATGTATAGAGGTTGGTTTAGCTCAGATGGTTGGATGGTTGGTTTGCGAAGCACTATGATCCCAGCAGTGTGGGATCATTCCCAGCACGGGCTGAGGTAATGATGAGGGACTCCCTTTCTCAACCTCCCCCCTCACCTGAATTATGGTGGCTCTCAGGTTAAATCACCACCAGTTCTCTCTCCCTACTGGGAGAGCAGCCCTAAGATCTGGTAAGAGAATGGTGACTTGATACCTTGTGAATATACAGGTGACAGGTCTTCCCAGGATGTAAGAGCCCTATTGTAGTTGCTTTGGTATAGGCCTTTTCCTGATCCTCACTCCAGTGTATCGCTTCATCTCTGGGGTAAACACCCGCTCTGCCTATGATTTTACAAGGGACTGCAGGGAGTTACTTCTGTGTATCCATCAATAAAGTTGCTATAATACTTAAATGTCTCTTCACATTGGTGGGTCTAGGCATTTTCCAAAAAACTAATTTCTGGATCTCAGGCATCTCCATTAGTCACTGAGAGATCTCAAACCCGAAGTGGAAGATCTGAAGTTCCCTGACATGGTCCATTTTTAAGATGGTCTTAAATCTAGTCAGGACTGAACCTTTCAAAAGGTTATTAAGACCCAAGCATGTACCTTCATCACTGCAGAGGCCAGAAGCAAGTTTTCAACAAACTGTATCAGACGTTCCCCTCCTCCTGTCAGTATTCACTCCAGTATTCTTACAATAGCCCAATAAAAATATTGTGGAATCCTTGAGGCACAAGGGTCCACCTATACCAATGCTGCCCTACCGCAAAGGTCAAACAATCCAGAGACTCTGGGTCCAAAGGTATGGCCCAGAATCCATTAGTGATCTCCAGGATGGCAAATATCCAATGTTCTGGAATTAGGGTATTAAATAATCCTGGTGGGGTTAGCAACAATTGGGTGCTTCTTTAGTATTGCCTCATTCAAGGCTGTATAATCTACCAGTGTTGCTGAGTGGCTATTGAGAAGGAACATGGGCCTCCTCCATGGTGTATATACTGAGAGTGAGAACAGTAGTTTGCAAATGCATGAGGTGGTGTTTAATGGAAAACATGTAGCTGGAGTGTGAAATGAGAAAATAGTTATCAAAGAATTTATTTGTTTTGCAGTTACTTTTACGGGAACAGTAAGCTTTTAATACCTACTGTGAAGATAGTAAATGGAGGCAGAGTGTGTTTGGAATGAAAGGAGTGGTACTGAAACTTTTCTTGTGATTTTTGGCAGTGAATTTGTTTCTCTGAGCATAAAAGGCATAAGAAATAGGAGCAAGAATAGACTATACAGCTCCTCAAGTCTGATCTCCAATTCAATAAGATTATGACTGATTTTTTTACATAATTTCTACTTTGTCACCCAATCATCAGATCCCTTGATTACCTCAATGACTCTGATCTAAGTATCTAATATACATCCACAGTCATGCAGGATACATAGTTCTAAAGATTCACAACTCTCTGAGTGAAGAGATTTCTGCTGATTTCAGTCCTAAATACTTGACCCATATCATGTCATGATGACCTCCAGTATCAACTCTTCAGCCAGGGAAAGCATTTATTCTATCAAACCCTTTAAGAATTGTAAACATTTCAGTAAAATCATTTCTCATTCATGGCAGGACAATGCACACTAAAAACTAAAATTCAAACAGGAGCTTGCGCTAACATATTACCATTATATATCTCAAAACATGTATACCTATTCAAGTGGTGGTCCATGGCACAGTATATGAGAGACCATGACACAGTGTATAACTGATCACCAATTCTATACAATAATGGAATCATACTACACTGTCAACAGGTAAGTTCATCTTGGCTTCTCAAATCTTCTGCCTGTTAGATGCCAGTAAGCAATACCAGTTAGCATAGATCTTGGTACAATTCATGAGATTTAAACCATCCTCGCTGTGGAAAAACTGTCAAATGCTGAGCAGATTATCTAACCCACACAGAGAAAAAGATATTAATCTTGATCTAAATGTTGATGGTCCAGATGATGAAGTTGAAGATGTGTGCAAGGTTGATCTGCATCACATTGATCAGAGTCAATGTGAATAGTTGCAACTGGCAACTTTCAAATATGAGCAACTTCAACAAAAGCGCCTGATAGGATTAAAGGGCTTTTGCCCGAAACGTCGATTTTCCTGCTCTATGGATGCTGCCTGACCTGCTGTGCTTTTCCAGCACCACTCTAATCCAGACCCGGGTTTCCAGCATCTGCAGTCCTCATTTTTACCTACGCTGATAGGATTAAAGTACCTGAAAAAGTTTTTTCATTTTGGTCATGCAGTGTTGACCTTGGTATATCACATTTTCAAAGACAAACAAGTTCTAATACCAAAAGTATTATACCAAAGTACCATATCCACGTCACACCAAGGACATACAGCTATAAAGAAAATCTGTGTAATGGTCAGGGATGAATCAGGATTTTCAACACCTCATAGATGCATGTCTCTACATCGACACAATGTTCCATCCATTTCTTCGACTAAAGGAGTGACAGAACAATTCACAGTGTACAGGGCAGACTACATCTTTGTGATGGATTACTTCTCTAAATTTCTCATTGTTAAACGACTTATAAACACAACAAGCATGACTGCAACTGACACAATGTGTGCTATTTTCAATTTATTTGGTGTGCTCAATCAGATAATCCCTGACAACTGACCACAGATCACTGTTCAAGACATGTATGTAAGTTTGGAATTGACCCATATCAATCATCACCCCATTATCCATGCTCACACCATCCAGCAGAACATATTATGTACTATCAAATCAATAGTCATCAAATTTTGAGCAACAAATCATTTTTTCCCCATTACTTTGCTGCATTTTCATGCAAAACCATAGAGAAGAATTACCATTCCCAGCATAAGTTATCCTTGAAAGGTGGTGAAATATCTCCACAGAAGCTACTATCCCATCACCAAGTCACCCTTTATTTACACATGGAGTCTTTGACACTGATCCAGCTTCCTCAGAGCCAGCTCTCAGAGTGAAAACAACCTCTGACACTGCTGTTTTCATCTGACAGCCAGGGCTCCCTGATCAGACCAGATTAATAGCCCTAATCAAGGAATCATATCCTATGAGGTCTACCTGGCTGACCTCATTACAATCACTACCTCCCTCTCCCACTGATTCCGAGGACAGAGATTGGTCCTTTATTCTTAGCGGATGACAGCTTTTTCACTTCCCTGAAAGCTATGGCTTGGCTATGTGACTATTTCCAATGCTGACCCATTTTTTAAGAGTTGATGCAAAAATGCCAGGTTATGTATGAACTTTCCATAATAGTTTGCCAGTTCAAGGAAAGACCTATTTTCTGGTAAAAAGGTGGGAGCTGAGCTACCTTTGATTGCACTCACTTTATCTTCCAATGGATGTAACCTGCCTTGTCAACTCTGTAGACCAGGTAGCTCATTTGGGGTGCTTGGAACACACATTTTTTTCCCCTTTTAAGGCATAAGGTCACTTGGGAGAAATATGTAGGGACTATGTCCAAATTCTCTAAGAGCTCCTTATTGACCTTCCCAGTTATTAGCAATCATATAGATAAATGGTGACCTTGTGTAGAGATCTAGTAATTTTTTTCCATCATCTGCTGAAATATTACACAGGTTGATGATACCCCAAATGGCAGACTCATATATGGTACAAACTCTTATGGATATTAATTGTCGCATCCTTCTGGGAATCTTCATCTAGCCGCAACTGCAAGTATGCATGGCTCATGTTCAATTTCATGAGAGGAGAAAGTGAGGTCTGCAGATGCTGGAGATCAAAGTTGAAACTTTATTGCTGGAACAGCACAGCAGGTCAGGCAGCATCCAGGGAACAGGAGATTCGACGTTTCGGGCACAGGCCCTTCTTCAGGAATGAGCAGAGAGTGTTCAGCAGGAGAAGATAAAAGGTAGGGAGGAGGGACTTGGAGGAGGGGCGTTGGAAATGTGATAGGTGGAAAGAGGTCAAGGTGAGGGTGATAGGTCGGAGTAGGATGGAGGCGGAGAGGTCAAGAAGAAGACTGCAGGTCAGGAAGGCGGTGCCGGGCTGGAGGGATTCGGCTGAGACAAGGTGGGGGGAGGGGGGATGAAGAAACTGGTGAAGTCCAAGTTCATCCCCTGTGGTTGGAGGGTTCCCAGTCGGAAGATAAGACGCTCCTCCTCCGACCGTCGGGTTGTTGTGGTTTGGCGGTGGATGAGTCCAATGACCTGCATATCCTCGGTGGAGTGGGAGGGGGAGTTGAAATGCTGTGCTACAGGGTGGTTGGGTTGGTTCGTCCGGGTGGCCCAGAGGTGCTCTCTGAATCGCTCCGCAAGTAGGCGGCCTGTCTACCCAATATAGAGGAGGCCACACCGGCTGCAGCGGATGCAGTAGATGATGTGGGTGGAGGTGCAGGTGAATCTGTGGCGGATATGGAAGTTTCCTTTGGGGCCTTGGAGAGAAGTGAGGGGGGAGGTGTGGGCGCAAGTGTTGCACCTCCTGCGGTTGCAAGGGAAGGTGCCGGGAGTGGAGGTTGGGTCGGTGGGGGGTGTGGATCTGACAAGGGAGTCGCGGAGGGAGTGGTCTCTACGGAAAGCTGATAGGGGAGGGGAGGGAAATATATCCTTGGTGCTGGGGTCTGTTTGGAGGTGGCGGAAGTGACGGCGGATGATGCGCTGTACATGGAGATTGGTGGGGTGGTAGGTGAGGACCAGTGGGGTTCTGTCCTGGTGGCGGTTGGAGGGGCGGGGCTCAAGGGCGGAGGAGCGGGAAGTGGAGGAGATGCGGTGGAGGGCACCGTCGACCACGTCGGGGGGGAAATTGCGGTCCTTGAAGAAGGAGGCCATCTGTGTTGTACGTATTTTGAACTGGTCCTCCTGGGAGTAGCAATTTCATGAGAGACAACTCTCTTGTCAGCTTTGCATAAAAATCTCCTATGTGAGGGATTGGGTATTTATCCAGCTGCTAAAAGCGGTTTACCGCTCTTTTAAAATCTCCACAAAAGGGAGCAGACCTGCCGGGTTTCACAAACAGTATAACCGGTGCTGCCCATTCTGCAAACTGGACTGGTTTGATGATCCCTTCGCTTTTCAGCCTTCTGGTTTCTGCATTTACTTTTGCCTGGCAAAATGGCATTGGGCAGGCCTTGCAGAATCATGGAATTGCTCCTTGCTCAACATGTTAAGTGGCCTTACCTCCATTCAGTCCTGCAAAACTTCCAGATATTTAATTAGAGCAGCAATTACCTAATCAAAAAAATATTGAGACAATCTAGGTCGTTCTCAAGCAATTACACCCCATCAAGCATGGGCCTGAGCCTTTTACTACAATCAGTGGTTACTGAACCAGCTGTTTCTCATATGAGACCAGAACTGGAGGTATACTCTTAATCTGTAAAGGTCCCCCGGTATAAGTTCTCAGTTTAGCTGAGGTTTTGCGCAAACCTAAGGGTTGGAGTCCAGAGTGAAGTTTGTTAAAGACTGGTTTTGCAATCACTGAAACGGCCATGTAGTATCAACTTCCGTTCGAACTGGACGACCATTTAACCACACTTTTATTTTGATTAGTTCTGAATTGGATGTTGCTGAGCAATTTGTCTGTTCCAAACTAGATGTAGGTAGACTTTCCAGGATGTGCATTCTCCTGGATATCAGCCTATGAGTTCTCTTACACAATTTTGACTCTTTTGATGTCTGCAATCTGCACACCAGCAGCAACTACAATAGCTTGCCGTCCAGAACCTGAAGAAAAGTTTTATGATTTGGCCGAGGCTAGGCTTTGTTTCGGCGTTTTGCTGTGGGCTGACCTAGAGTCCCTCTGACCAGGATATGTCCTGAGTCAGGCGATGTAATTGCTTTCATTTATGTTTCCCAAGTTCAGTCGGACTGGCGAGGGTGTCCACATCCATCAGAATACCTATTAACCATATCCTCCACTTGCTGGATTTTCCAATGTTAAAGCCAACTGTAGTGCCTGTTTGAAGTCCAGTTGGGCTTCAGCGAGTAGCCACTTTGCACAGTGACATCATTAGTCCCACTCTTGTTGCCACTGAAATAATTCGACAGAGGCCGGTATCCCATTACCAAGTTCCCCCTTTATTTTCACATGGAGGGTCCTTGACACTGATCCAGCTTCCTCAGGGCCAGCTCTCAGAGTGAACAGAACCTCTGACACTCCTGTACTTATCTGTCAGCCAGGGCTCCCAATTGGATCAGATTAACAGCCCCAATCAGGGAATTCATATACTATGAGGTCCACCTGGCTGACCTTATTACATTCACTAACAGTAACATTCAAACAGCCTCTGTAACAATGGGTGATACACTGAAGACTTTGGTTATCCATAACTTCCTGGGATATTTTGGACATGAATTGAGCCCTGGCCCTACTGGATCTTCAAGGGCAAAGCATACTGAATGAAGAATTTGGTCAATTCCCTCACCACTGTTTTTGGAGGATACGGATCTCAGGAACAGGCTTTGGAAAACAGTAGCCACATCTCAGCTTGCAGACACCTCCTCCTATTGCCCCCTCGAACACAATATCACCTCCCATCACGAAACCATCATCTCCCAGACCATCCACAACCTCATCACCTCTGGGAAACTCACATCCACAGCCTCCAACCTCATTTTCTGTGAACCTCGCACTGCCTGATTCTACCTCCTACCGAAGATTCACAAACCTGACTGCCCTGTCAACCCAGTGTCTCAGCCTGCGCCTGTCCCACTGAACCCATTTCTTCCTACCTCGACACTGTCCTGTCCCCCTTGGTCCTGGAACTCCCCACTTATGTTCGTGACTCCACCCATGCCCTTCACCTCGTCCAAGATTTTCGTTTCCCCGAACTTCCAACGCCTCATCTTCACCATGGACATCCAGTCCCTGTACACATCAATCTGCTACAAAGAAGGTCCCCAAGCCCTCCGCTTCTTCCTCTCATGCCATCTTAACTAGTTGCCTTCTACTGACACCCTCATCCACCTGGCTAAACTGATCCTCACCCTCAACAACTTCTCCTTCCATCCTCCCACTTCTTCCAAACCAAAGGGGTAGCCATGGGCACCTGTATGAGACCCAGCTATGCCAGCTATGCCTGTCAGATATGTGGAACAGTCTATTTTCCACGGTTACACCAGCAACACCCCCCCACTACATTGAGATCAAACAGTTCAGTAACTTTATCAACACTTTCTATCCTGACCTCAAATTCCTCTGGACCATCTCGGAAACCCCCCTCCCCTTTCTGGACATCTCCATCACTGTTTCTGGCGATGAACTAACCATAGACATCTACTACAAACCCACTAACTCATACAGCTACCTGGACTACACCTCCTCCCACCCTACCTCCTATAAAAATGCCATCTCTTATTCCCAATTCCTTCGCCTCCGCCGCATCTGTTCCCAGGATGACCAATTCCACCTCAGAAGGTCCCAGATGGCCTCTCTCTTCCATGATCGCAACTTCCCCTCCCACGTGGTTGACAAAGCCCTCCTGCACATCTCCCCTACTTCACCCACCACTGCCTTTGAATCCCATCCCTCCCAACACAGCAAGGACAGAATCCCCCAGTCCTCACCTTCCACCCCACCACATACATTGCATCATCCTCCTCCACTTCCACCACTTCCAAACAGATCCCACCACCAGAGATATATTTCCCTCCCCACCCCTACCAGCCTTCTGAAAAGACTATTCCCTTTGCAACTCTTTTGTCAGGTCAGGTCCACTACCCCCACCAGCTCACACCCCACTCCTGGCACCTTTCCCTGCAACTGCAGGAAGTGCAAAACCTGCACCCATAATACTCCCCTCACCTCTGTCCAAGGCCCCAAGTGATCCTTCCACATCTGTCAGAAATTTACTTGTACTTCTACCAACGTCATCTAATGCATCCATTGCACCCAATATGGTCTCCTCTACATCGGGGAGACAGGACGCCTTCTTGCGGATTGTTTCAGAGAACATCTCTGGGACCCGCAACCACCATCCCTACCACTCAGCGGCTGAACACTTCAGCTCCCCCTCCCACACAATCAAGGGCATGCAGGTACTGGGCCTCCGCCACCGCCAAACCGTTACCACTCGATGCCTGGAGGAGGAACACCTTATATTCCGTCTTGGGGCCCTGCAACCACAGGGGATCAATGTAGATTTCAACAGCTTCCTGATTCCTCCCCCCCACCCCTACATCTTCCAAGTCCCAAGCCTCCAACTCAGCACCACCCTACCGTCCATCACACCCCCCTCTGAACTATCACCTTCTCCCTCACCTTCATCTACCTATCGTTTTCCGAGCTACCTTCCACCCAACTCCACCCCCCCCCCCATTTATCTCTCAGTCCTGACTCACAAGCCTCATTCCCGATTGGTTTATTGCAGGTTCTAATTTTTTCCACAAACTGGCAGGTATGGCGGGTTGTACAAACTGTCTTATGGAGCTGCTACCAGTGTGAGCAGTCTGAGTTAATTATTCAACAATGTTTTAGCTTATCAAGCTGCTACCAAGTTCTATTCATCACTTCTTTGTTGTAGTGTTGACTCCTGAAAAAGGTTTCAGATAGCCAGTCAGGAGGGCTTCTGTAGTTTGGAGCAAAATCCACAGGGGATGGCTTGTTATTGAGCAGGGGCTGTAGGTTACTTGTCCTTGTAGTCCACAAGCGATCACAGTCTGACCTATTGGAAATTTCTTTGAAAACTTTGGATGTTAAATCCTATTAGTCCCACACAGAATTTTTGTCAACCAACCAGTGAATTCATATCTATAGTAATTTTGTCTCAGTTGTAGTTAACTTTAAAAACACACACACACACACACAATCATTTTATTGTAACAGATACCACCACAGAATTTCCAGCTTCTGGCCTGTTCTTGTCATCGTCGTATTTATATGGCTCAAATAGTTCTGTTTCTAATCAATGCTAACCCCTAGGATGATGAAAGTGACAATAATGTCAAATTGTATTCCATCCACCATTTCATTTTCCATCAGAGAACGAAGCATTCCAAGCAATGACAATGTTGACTAAAATATAGCATTACTGCCTCCCAACATTCAGTAGAATTTATTGTTGTTGAATCTCCCACCATCAATATCCTGGGGAGGTCATCATTGAACAGAAGGCCAACTTCAGCAGTTACATGAACACTGTGGCTGTATGAGCAGGCCAGAGGCTGAGTAATCTGCAGCAAGTGACTCATCTCTTGAAATCGCCAAATTCTGTTTTCCACCGACAAGGCATAAGAAGAAGTCTATTGGAATCTCACCATTTCCTCAATGAGAGCAGCTTCAGGAACACTTAAAAAATTTAACACTACTCAGGACAAAGCAACCTGTTGGATCAGCTACCCATTTGTTATCTTAAACATTCATTTCTAGCATAAAGTTACATTCAACTGCACAGAAACCTAATACAGTAAAATTGTGATACAACAAATCACACTGGACCCACTCACAAATTCTGGTTAAGCGGAGCTTTCAGATATCTGAGAAGCCTGTAAGTAACATGATTTTGCCTACAAACATGCATTATGTCATTGGTTGGATGCCTGGTTTGCAATGCAGCATGACAACCAAAAGCATTAGGCCAATTTCCGCACTAGCTGAGGTTACCATGAAGGATTATCTTTCTCAACCTCTCCTCTCACATAAGACATGGTGACCCTCAGGTTAAACCACCACCGGTCATGTATCTCTCTCTAAAATGAGCAGCCATATGGCAACTTTATCTTGCACTAATTTCAAAAAAAGTGAAAGCACAGTAAAAATGTGAAAAAAAGCCTTTATTTTTCAAGTTTAATACAACGACCTGAAACTTAAGATTAGAGTGGTGCTGGAAAAGCATAACAGGTCAGGCAGCATCCGAGGAGCTCAGGAAAATCAACGTCATCAGGAATTTGCCTGAAACATTGATTTTCCTGCTCCTCGGATGCTGCCTGGCCTGCTGTGCTTTTCCAACACCATTCTAATCTTAACTGATCTCCAGCATCTTCAGTACTCACTTTCTCCTAATGGCCTGATACTGTTCAGTAAAAAGCTTTGAAACATGTTGGGAGTTAGCTATGGGACAACTCAATAACCTTTTTCTGCTGAGCATGCTGTCATCAGATGAGTGTGATACAGTCTGCTATGTCATTGATGAAATCAAACATCTTTTCCGTGTTTTTGTGCTGCCAGGTAAAATCCCAGATCATTTCAATAACCTTTGCTAATTCAGCTAGAGAAACAAGCAGGAGGGCATTCATCAGATTCTTCAGATCAGCAGCCTGCTATAGGTTGAAGAACATACTACATCTGTGATTGCCTTGGCTGTCAGTTCTGTTGTGGAGCTGTACCTTGTAATGCACATCAGCGTAGGTTTCCATGGTGGTCTCCAGTAGAATTTCCATGCCAGCCTCCCACAAAAAAGCCTCCCACAAAAAAGCCTTGTCACCCCAGTCCTCCTTGCTGTCAGCATTTTATGCAGTTGGAGCCCGTTTGAACTTAGTGTGGCAGATGCAATTGGCGCTTGGTGCATCTTTATTGCCTTGATTATCATGAACATCCCTTTTAGAACAGATTGAGGTGATCATGAAGGTCCTGCCTTCTCAACCTCATCTCTCGTCTTCAGGTGTGATGACCCTCAGGTTAATCTCACCAGCAGTCATCTCTCTCTAATGAGAAAGCAGCCCTATAATTCTCTGGGTTATGGCTACAGTACATTATATTACACAAGTCTAGAACTTCAATATTTGACAAACATCCTTCCATTGGATTTCCTGTTCTGTTCGCGGAAAAGCTGACAACATCAACATAACTGGAGAATTGGGTTATCCAATTTTGACTCATTGTGTTTTCACTGCACAGAGGATGTTGGAAACTGGAAATCAAAACAGAAAATGCTCTATATCCTCGGCCAGGCAGCAGTGGAGAAAAACAGAATTCGCACTTTAAATCAATTAACTTTTGTCAGAACCATCTATTATCCTGAAGCTTTCAAAAGTGGGACCCCAACTTCTTAGAAAGTCAAGGACAGCAAATGCATGGGAACACCACCCCTTACAAGTTTCCCTCTGAACCTAATGTTTCATCCTAATTTGGAAATATATCTTGCTTCCTTCAGTGGAACAGAGTTCTGAAACTCCCTAACAGAAAGGCAGCACCAATAGCTACAGTTCAAGGAGATGACTCACCGCAACTTCTCAAGAAAGATTATGGGAATAGTTTCTGGCCTAGAGAGTGTCACCTATGTGCCATGATCAAATTACAAAAAAAATTGATGAATCGGCTTATTTTGTTGTGTGCAAGTTTCTGCGTTCGCTGCTGGAAAAAGGTGACCGTACTTCAAGAGTAACTCGTTGGGCTTTTTAAATTATTTTAATAAATTATTTCTTCATTGAGAGGCTTTGTAGAAAGCCAGGGAACCGGCATATTCAAAATTCGTTAAGTCATGAAGGCTGGAATTTAATGCATCTAAGACACCAGGTGGCAGCAAATACAGACAAATTTTAAACTGAAAGCTCGATTCACGAAACAAAGAACCACAGGTTTTTTTAAAAAAACGCTTTCGTCGTGTTTTCAACGAGGTTAAATCACCCACATTTCACAAATTAAATCCAGAATCAAAGAAAGGGAAGACAAGAGATGTGTCCAATAGGTCATGCTGTCCAGAATCTAATGAATTCTGTGTACAGATATATTCCCAATGAAGCCCCAATACTGAAGCGCTTTCATTGTCAACTATTTTATCTGTAAGTATAAACAGACACAAGGACGGTCACCACTGTGCTAAAGGAAATGTTTGGCCGGTTTATTTTTGTGCATGGGTGTGGAGTCAGACATCGTGTGTGCCAGTTATGAGTGTGTTTTGGCGAACCCTTTCCTTCTCCTCTTCCTTGAGCGAAGCCCATATTTCTGCACTAAAATATGACTGTTGTGCACCCATAAGAGGGAAAAGATTGACGCAGTTTTTAACTTCTCCTTCCATGAAGAAGCTGATGTTTTTCAGACACACACACAAAGAGGGGCATCTGGTTTGACAAAATAAATATTAATTATGCAGTCTCCTCCCCTGCGCAAAACACGCACACACAATGCACAAAGAGTGGGATCAGTGCACAGCCAGCACATCTCCATGGAAACATTGACCTCATGTTGTGACATGAAATCCAGGCTCATTGCTATGGAAACTATCCGTGACATCAAACCTGCTGCCCGTTCCCATGGCAGCCCACCTACTGATTTCGCAGCTTTTTTTTTAGAAAAAGGACTCCTTTCTGCGCCAGTCAACATCTTCCAGCCGAGCAGGCTGCTGCTGGTGAAGGGCGAATGGTTGGAGTGAAATCTGCTGAACAAGGGGCCCCCGCCAGCTCCTGTTGCACTCACACTGCTGACCTCTTTTAGATACATCAGGGATACTTTTCTTTCTTATTATAGACACATATAGAAACCCCTGGCAGCTTCGGAGACATCCCCGAACCAAAAAACAAAGAGCAACTGGGGCTCTCCTTTCTCAAATCCTCACACTTTAACAAAGCGAAGGGGCGTGATACTGACTGTAAGGTGTAAGTTTGATAGTGAGTATTAGCCCTTCCCTGAGCAGCGCTCAACTGCCTCTCGTGAACAAATTAATTATGAGGAGAAAATGAGGACTGCAGATGCCGGAAAAGCACAGCAGGTCAGGGCTTATGCCCGAGACGTCGATTCTCCTGCTCCTCGGATGCTGCCTGACCTGCTGTGCTTTTCCAGCAACACACTCTCAACAAATTAATTATTGCCAGACACCGAGATGGATTGCTTGACTGTGGAATTGGTGGAAAACCTCGACTTGGGAGAAGTGCAGCTTTCTTTCCCAATACTTGCGGGGGTGTGCTCTCTGTGCGGTTAGGGTCCGCGAGAGATTCCTCTCCCCGAGATTTGCGTGGCTGGAGTTCACTGGGTTTTCTAGATGTTAAAAGTTTCCACTTAGCGTGTGTTTGCTTTTTTTTCGTTGTTGTTGAGAGGGCTGTACAGTAGATCAGACTGGGTGAGGTGGACGGTGTAGGGTAAATAATGAGTTATTGCCCGTGCTGTTTCTCGCGGTTCGAGACTAAATGCGTCTGTAATCGGCAGTGACAACAGAATGGATGGGGTGGAAAACACTGCAACTGATTTTAACCAAGCAGGAGGCACGTTTTAACTAATTTTATCCGAGTTATAAATCGCTTTAAAACAGCTCTTTCCAGGCAAGATAACCGCGTTCTTATTTTCATATTTAAGACCGCGTTCTTATTTTCATATTTAAAAACTCTTTTGATAAAATCTCACTTTACTCAGGGTGCTCTGTTGCCTTCAGTATCTCACCCTGTTATTGCCAAAATACCGACTATCAGCCAAATCTATCTAATTTCATTACAATGATTAAAGGTAAAGCTGTAGGTTTCGACGTGCAATATAGCCTAAAATGGCTTCCGCTGGTGCTTTCCATAATGCGGATTATCTTCATGGGTGGTTTCTCTGTTTGCAGCAGCTGCGCTGCAGGCGATTAGCGGGGGACGGGGTGGGTCGGCTTTTTGTTCACGTCTAAAACAAGGAGAACCTCTTGAACAATGTCACCAGCTGCAGATGTTGTGATTGTTGTAGTTAGCAATAAATAGTGGAAGTTAACCTCGAGAGAGAGGAAAAAAAGCACTGCTTTCTCACATTAAAGCTTCTTTTATCCGCACTCTTGTTATCTCTAACCATGAAAAGTTCCAAGTGTAAGGTCTGATGATTTTTTAAGCGACTAATAATTAACCCGATAATCCTTCTCTTTCTCTCCTGCTCCCCTTCCTCGTGGTATAACCCAAGCTGCTTTGAAGAGCTGGTTATGCAAATATTCTGGAGAAGCCTTTCTCCGTGCTAAAAGCAGCCAGACGCCAACGGTTATTGGCTATTTATTTCCTGCCTGTGTGAGTTGGCAGTTTGATAGAACATTCTAGAAGGTCTCGGCATAAGATTGCATTTTTGTCATACACTGATGCAACCTTTTGTTTATAAAGACAAATCTGCAGTCAAAAGTAAAAGGGACCGAATTCTTTCTGGTAGACAATACCAGAGATCAGAATTATGATTAAAAAACCAGTTTATCCAGGTCTCGAAACAAAACCCCAGAATTAATAGCGATTGTTTTTAGATAATTGCTATAAATAGTGAAAGTCTAGGTAAATTGCAGAGTAAAGCATATACTTGTTAACTGTTTCTCCTGGCTTATGTTTACCAAGCAATTTACTATTGTTAGATTTGCAGCAAATTATTAAATGAAATACTTTCATGTTTCCAAAGCTAGACATTTCTTAGCATGTTATAGTTGAAACATAATGCCAGAGTTTCATACATTACGTTGTTTTTATAATGATAGGCTTAAAAGCGTTTATAAAGTTGCAAGGTTAAAACGATTTCCACTTATATAAACTGCAGCAGCATGTTCTAATAAACTTAGTGCATGCGATTGCTAAGGAGATTGTGATCAATAATGTAAAACATTCCGGTTGTTACACCCTGATGTCTCTTGTGTATCTGTACATATTGCAGCCAGACAGTAAACACCATTATAGAAAGCCACAGCAGTAATTTAACCTTCCTTAACGTCAAGCAAAGCAAGACAATCACTAATGCTGCAAGGGAAGAAGGCGACCACTTGAATACCCGAAGTCAAACGAGTATTAACCCTGAATATGACGTATGCCCGTTACAGACTCCTATTGTTCTCCTTCCAAATGTTAAAGTTGCGCTGAAATAATATGGCTGAATGCACAAGCAGGAATTGTAACGCCGTAATTTTTTTCCAAGTGCCTTTTCATTTTGTCTTCAATGCCAAGTTAGCACCACTCGACCTCACGTTACCATTTGTGAAATAACCTGATAGCTGGGAGTAAAATAGTATACATAAAAATTGTGAGATGTATTCTGCGCCCCCGCCCTCTTCTTTTGGGAATTGTCATCTGATGAACATAGTTGTATCTATACAGTATATTGTTCACCAGGTTAACCTTTTCAGAATTGCTTCTCTGCATCAGCAGCTTGAAAACTCCCCCCCCCCCTCTAATATAACTTGTTTTTTCCAATTTGTTGGTACATGGTGTGACCAAGATTTTGGTCTCATTATTTGCTTTTGTCTCAGATGAACCAGTGCTTTGGAAAATTTGATGCCTCAGTGTGTTTGAGTTGAGGACTCACAAGGGACTACTATTGCTTAGTAACTCTGCCATTTTCTGACAATTTCCAGCTGATATTTAGCAGCAACTACTTACAAAGGATGAAGACAAGAGAACATCATTGACCAGTGATTCTGAGTCATTAAATTTAGGATCTGTAGTCTAGATATTACCTTTTGTAACATTTATATAAGGATTGACATGTTGCTTTGTGTGTCATTTAAAGTGAGTAGGCTGTATAATCTTGCTAATTTCTGGTTTTAAATGACTGACTTCCCTGATAACAGAATTGGTTTTTAGAATGGTCTTAGTGAAACTGGAGAGCTAATAAAGAAAAATAAGGAAGTAGCACATGAATTGAAGATTTTTTAAAAGAAAATTAATGCTGTAAGTGTGACCAAAAATTATTGCCCATCCTTGCATGTCCTTGAGAAGATAGTGGTGAGCTGTCTTCTTGAACCACTGCAATCCATGTGTTGTAGGTTGACCTGCAATGATATTAGTGAGGGAATTCCAGGATTATGATGCAACAGCACTGAAGGAACAGCGACATATATATATATCCAAGTCAGGACTGTGAGAGACTTAGAGAGAATTTGAAGGTGGTGGCATTTCCATGTATCTGCTGTCCTTGTTTTTTGAAATGGAAGTGGATATAGGCTTGGAAAGTGCTGTCTAAGAAGCTTTAGTAAATTTCTGCAAGTCATCTTGTAGATGGTATACTACTGCTTTTTTAATTTCAAAAATATACTTTATTCATAAAAACAGATATCTTTATATACTTTATATACTAACTCAGTTCGGTTCTGTACAGTAGCATATGAAGAAACAAAACATGCACTGGAGTCTTACTCTATCCTGTAAACAATCCCAAGGCACTTGTTACTTGTACATGACTATATTTTCATACATTTAAGGCACCTCCTCATTGCAAACATTATGTATAGAAATACTCCCCAGAGTCTAAATTGTGTGTATGCCCTGATAGTAAAGAGTGAGCAGCTGGCCGTCCTGCAGCAGCTCCCACTGCTGCTGGCGATATCCAGGCTAGTCATTCAGGCCAGAGACTTTAAATTCATTATCGATGTGAATGGATGATCTGGAGAGGCTAGTCTTGAGTTACTAAATCTGTGAAATTCTGTTTTATCTAATTTAGCATGGTGATAGTGCCACTCAACACATTGGAAGATATTCTTAATGTGACGATGGGACTTTATCTCTGTAAGAACAATGCAGTGATCACTCTTTACCAATATGGTCATCGACAAATGCATCTGCAGCAGGCAGATTGGGAATGATGAGGTCGAGCATAGTTTTTCTTCTTATTAGTTCCCTCACCCCCTGCCACACACTAGGTCAAGAAGCAATATCCTTTAGAACTAGAACAGGGCGGTCAGTCGTGTTACTATTGAACCACGTTTGGTGTTGTATTTTAAAGTCCCTAAACAGAGTGCCCTTGCCACTTTCAATGCTTCTTCCACATAATTGGGGCATTGTGTGTAAGGTATGATTCTGCGAACGTGACTGTGTCAGGTTGTTGCTTGACTAGGCTGTGAAACGCTCTCTCAATTTTGACACTAGTCCTCAGATGTTAGGAGGATTTTACGTGGTTGACAGGTCTGTGCTGTTTGCTTGAGTCAAAAAGTGTGCTGGAAAAGCACAGCAGTTCGGGCAGCACCCAAGGAGTGGGAGAGTTGACATTTTGGGAATAAGTCCTTCATCAGGAAGTTGGGGGGAAGAGGAGAAGGGGAGAGGAGGAGGAGGATTAAGGGGGCTGAAAAATAAATAGGATGGTGGGGTGAGGGGAGGGTAGCTGGGAAGGTGATAAGTAGATGCAGGATGGTGGTGATAGGTTGGAGGGGAAGATGGAGGGGACAGTTCGAGAGGGCAGTGGGGAGCTGGAGGATTGGATCTGGGATGAGATGAGGAAGGGGAGATTAGGAAAGCAGTGAAGTTGATATTGCTGTTGTTTCTGGTGCCTTACTCAATGTCAGGTGGTCTATACTGTTTGATTCCTTTTTGGAGACTTTGTTGCAGTTGACACAACTGAGTGGCATGCTAAGCCATTTCAGACGGTCTGGAGTCAGATGTAGGTTAGACCAGGTCAGTATGGCAATTTCCTTCCCCAAAGAACAATAGTGAATCACATAGGTTTATTTTTACAATAATCGACAATGGTATCACGGTCAACAATAGATCTTTAATTCCAGATTTTTATTGAATCCAGATTCCACCAACTACCATTGTGGGATTTGAGCCTGATTCCTCGGAACATTATCTCAGTCTCTCAGATTACTAGTGCAGTGCCAATATTACTCCCCCTCCCCTCTTTTTAATCAGTCTTTGCTATAGAGAATATATGTAACCGCAGAAGCAACAATAAACCAGGAATGGAAAGGAAGGAGGAAATACAGAAAATTACAATCACCAGCGAAATGAAACTGAGTAAATTACAGGATGACAAATGCCTAAGTCCTGATGGATTTCATTCTCGGGCCTTAAAAGAATTGGCTAGTAAGATAGTTGATTTTAATTGGTTTTAATTTTCCTAAAATTCCTTTGTTTGGGAATGTTCCATTAGATTGTAAGGTAATAAAAATTAATCCTTATTCAAAGATGTAAGGAAACAGAAAGCAGGAAGTCCTAGGCCAGTTAGCTGACCATCTTTCCGATGGACATTGTTAGAAGCTATTAGTAAAGAAGCTTAGCTGGACACTTGAGATAAGTTCAAGGTAAGCAGGCAGCATCAATATGGTTTTGTGAAATGTAAAAACCGTACCTTTTTACTTTTCTGTATTTTTGATTGTAAACTGACATGGGAAAAGAACTGTTTTTTAAAAAAAACAAGGATTGATGAAGAATTGATGACTTTTTAAAATCTAGAAACCTAATTCTCATTGTGAGTACTATCAACATAGCTGCTTGGTCAAGCAGTAACAAAAGCCTAATTTGCTGACAATCTGAAGCCAAGGGTTGTGTACTAATGGAACTTGCGTGGCTGATTAGACTGAGAACTAGTGACCAGTTATCAATAACAGGGCCTCCTGCCTGCCACAAGTATGTGTTTGGCTCCCAGGTATCTGAACAGCTTGAGGATGTGACTGTTTGGGAGAAGAAATCAAATCTCCACAGTGGCAGGAGCTGGCTTTGTCTTTGTTCTCTGTGATAAAATGCATCTCAACCAGTTTATTTGCCCTTTCAGTTGCTGTAAGCTGTGACTTCTAATTGTTAAGTCACTGACCTTAACAAATATAATCCAGTCACTCTGTACCTCCTGCAAACAAGTGAAAAGATGTTGATGGAAGACTGAGAAGCTATGTTCAGATTGGTGAAAGGATCATCTCAGTAATCTCTGTCTACAGGGACCACTGACCTGCTTTCCTAGTCTTTCCCTCTGGCCTTAACACTTTTTACCCCTGTCTCTGTGTGTAGAGGTAAAATTTATAATGTGATTAGAGTCTTAACCAGTAGTGTTGATGATTGGCAATTGTTTACCTGTAGCTGCAGACTACTTCCCTGTAATTCTTTTTAAGTACAGAAATGTGGTCTAATTTTTCTGTCCACTTGGATCTGAAAGTCGGGTAATGGAATACAAAAGTTGGAACGTTATGCTTCAGTTATACAACACTTTGATAAGACCACATCTGGAGTACTGTACATCGTATTGGTCACCTTATTTAAGAAAGGATGGAAATGTGTTGGAGGCAGTTCAGAAAATATTTACGAGGTGAACATGTAATAGGAGATGCAAAGACAGTTCTTAAGCATGGTCACTGGCTTTGAAACATTATCTCTGCTTTCTTTTCACAGATGCTGCCAAACCTGCTGAGTTTCTCCAGCAGTCTTTGATTTTGTTTCAGAATTCCAGCATCCACAGTTCTTTGTTTTATTTTTATGTAATAGGAGTGCTGTCTGATGTGCGGATGTTGGTTAGGCTAGGCTTGTATGCATTGAAATTGATAAAAATAAGGGTTGATTTTATTGAAACATCTTGACAGGGTAGACGTGGAGAAGATGTTTTCTCTTATGGGAGATTCTAGAACTAGGGCTTGATGTTTAAAAGTCAGAGTAGCCCTTTTAAAACAGATTTGAGGTGATTTTTTTTTCTGAGGTTCTTGAGCGTATTGTGACTGTTCCTGAAAGGATGGTTGAAGCAGCTGAATATCTTGAAGGCAGATGTAGATAGATTCTTGGGTAAGGAGTGAAATGTTATTGAGGTGTGAGGAATTGCAGGTTTGATGTTATGATTAGATCAGCCATGATCTTATTAAATGACAGTGCAGGCACAAGAGGCTGAATAGCATGTTATCAGCATTGTTTCCAGGATATGGCTTTCATGCAAGAAGAATTTAATGATCTGATCAGGAGTGTTAAGCTTCCCATTCACAACTCTCATATCCTGTAGCTTATGGGAGGCACATTGTACAGCAAGAAAGGAATTTCCGTGTTAACCTCTCTTGATAGTTCTTATATTCCTTCCATCCTTCCTGATGATAACCATTAACTAACCATTTTAGCCTGTGAAAGAAAGATCCCAAGGATAGCATTTGGATGATGAAATTTAAAATTCAATCATCCATATTTATCATGATAGCATCCCCACCCACCACAAAGAACAAAAGTCAGCAATATTTCTAATTTATGTGAGCATTTTGTTACAAATTTAATATAAAACAACAGCCTGGGTGGTTTGGTTGTTAGAGATTAAAGGGGCCCAGACTGTTTTACTAGGAAAAAAGATGCAAGATATATACACTTGGAGGTAATAGCAGCAGCTCTGTGCTAACAATGTGCTAACAGTGAATCTTCAAAAGTCACAGAAGAGTGTTCAGAATGTTTGGTTGGGAACAGTTCTGCTTTTAATTGTCCATTAGCTTCCAAGATAGAGGGTTAGAATAGGATAGCTAATTTCTACCTGGATACAAGTGCAATGTGATCCATGCTACCATGGAGATGGACTTTGAGAGAGGTTGAGTCTAAGATAACCTTAAAAAGTCTCAGACAAGGTCAGTCTGCCAGGATCTGAGAGGCAGAGCCAACACATGCTGTGGTTCACCTTGCAGGAATGTAAACGGTAGCTTGTGCTCAAAATAACACGAGTGAATGAATGAGGGCATAAAGTCAAGGTTGGAAGATTCACCTTCCTCACACTAGAAGACCAACCCGTAAGATGGAATAAACCTCAAGGTGAAAACAGTTCTTAGATTAAAATTTCCCAGACTGATGAGGGAAAACAACAGAAGTTAAAACCTTTTGAGAGTTAATCTGCCTCTACAGGTTTACAACAAATCTGTCTCCAATACAGTCTTAGCAAGTGTATTCCAGACTCTAATAAATTCATCGTGTAAAATGGTGTTTCCTCATTTTACCTTCAGTTCCTTTGCTATTCAACAGAAATCATTTGACCTTTCCACCAATGGGAACGGTTCCTTCTGCAATCGAGACCCCTTGTGATTGTGAATGCCTCTATCAAATGTCCTCTCAAGTTCTTATTAAGAACAGCACCAAAATCTCCAATCGGTCCAAATAACTGAGCTCCCTCATCCCTGGAACCATTCTTGTAAATCTTTTCTGCAACTTTTCATGACTTCCATTTCTTCCTAATATGCATTGCCCAGAATTGGATACAATACTACATGTGAAAAAAACCAATGCTTTATGACATCCTTGCTTTAGTTCTCTATGCCTTTGTTCACAAATTCTAGAATCATTATCTTTTTTATTAATCACTTTCTCAACCTGCAGAACCATTTTTAAAGAGTTTTGCACATACTGTCCCTACACCTCCTTGAATTGTATTTTTTATATTGATTCTCCTTGTTCTTCCATCAAAGGAATTAATTCACACTAATCTGTATTAGATTTCATCTGCCAAGTGTCCACGCATTTCACCAGCCTGTCCAAATCCTCTTGAAGTATATTGCTATCTTCAAATAAATTTTGCAAAGTGAAATGATTGCACAATCCATTATTGTGTTGTTCTACTCTATGGTTCTCGTCAAAGCAATATAAGAACCACTTGTTCTACACCATATCATGTAATTGCAAAACATGACTTATAAACTTGGTAATAAATTATTTACTATAATAAAATTAGTTATTTTTAAATGGTGTAGTCAAAAGAGGACTGTTCGCTTCTCTTGACAAGTAAGCTGAAACGTAGCAACAAAAATGTCAAGATCACAAGCTTTCAGAATCAAGTTCTGCTTTACCTATTAAATTTGCTTCTGGTATTTTACTTTGCCTTTGCACTGCTCACATGTCTACACAATGGTGAGATAGTGTGAATGTCATGTAAAGTCCCATATCAAACCGACCTTGTAGTTCAAATCCTGTTTACAACACAGTTTCCAACAATTATCTTTCCATTCCTGTTAGAAAATACAATTTGTTTGATCAACCGAGATGTTATCAACTTGTTTCTAGTATTAAAACAGTCAAGATAAATAACAATCTGCTCTATTTCGGAATTTGAATAGATCTGAAACAGGCACTTCTTGCTCCAAATGAGTATTAATAGTGAAGTTGAGTTAGCAATCTTGATTTTCCTCATTATCAACACTGAATCCATCTGCAGACTCCCGTAGTGGTAGTCCATTGGCAGTGAGCCCCTTTAATTATTGGACAGAGGGAGATGGCTTAGAAGTAACATCTCTTACCATGTAAATTCTAAACACATCTTTTGTAGACCCTGGATTTGGATTAAGAATTAAATACTCATTCCTTTTCTGCACAACCTTCCAGATACTGTAGCAATGATTCCACTGCATCACTGCCATATAGCTTCACCACTGAAGTAGAGTGTTAGTGCAGGAAACCAATCAAAGGTATGTAATAAGTTTGATCCAGGAGTGTGACTTGGGATTGAGAGGTCAAAATAGTGGATAAAGGCCCCACCTCACCATCAAACCAAACAAATTCTTCAAATAAAGTTCTGTCATGTCGTTCACAATCTAAGTAACAGAAATAACCTCTTGCTTTTGATACCATGCTTATCCTTTTTATTTAAATATTTGAACACAGCCATTTTAGTCATTGGAAGCATTATAAATAAAGCAGCTTCTAAGTTACACAGCTTTCTCCTATCTTCCCCTCAAAATCTCATAAGCTGTCTATGAAGTTCTAATATGTCAAAGTCTCTAATATAATCATCTTGCACTTGTCTTGTCGAGAAAGATGCATGAATAAGATGATCACTTAATAAGGGTAGAATTATTAAACACAGTGTAATCTTGTAAGCCATCATAATGGAGAGCAATCTAATTGGATGCTGGTGGATGTCCAAGGAAACCTAAATCTCTCAGCCACTAGGCCTTCTGCTATTTTGAGTGTGTGACTTTTTCATCTTTCCTCTATCAATTCTTTCCAAACATTGTAACTGCAACTCCCTGAAGCTGCTATTAAGGTACATGCATTCGAAAAACTGATCTACGTATTCAAAACTCTCATCAGCAACTAGCGTTCCCACAACTTAATTGAACCTGCACCACTTCAAAAAAAGCCTCCCTGATGCATGTGCTGAGGAAATGGAAAGGTTAAAGTTATTGCAAGGCTTCCCTATTTAAACACAATGTCGTGGGAAAGAGTAATGCATGCTTTGAATAACATCAGATTAGGCTGCCGTCATTCAGTACTCGCTTCAGTTGGGGTTCTGTGATTTAACCAGCCTTTTTGGACTAGTGGAACACATTGTAAAAGGGTTCTGAGACAATGGTGGGCCTGACTTTAACCTATTCAAAATCTACCCACTTCCACAGAGTTAACCTGGGCCCAGTAGGTCTGCTGGTCCAATGCCAGTTGTTGCATACTGCACTGAGTATCATATTTTGCCAGTAGGAGCAGAGGAACAGAGATGAGTGAAGAAAAGGTGTGAATGATCTTTCCTGTATTGCCTGTTCAATATGTCACATTCAAGGCACTGAAATGTGTGAGTGCAGACAACAACGGTTCTGTTTTGGGAATAAGTAACTTCCAGGATAAGGAGATGTGGTTTACTGATAATATCACTGGCCTAGTAATCCAGACACCCAAATTAATGCTCTGGGGATATGGGCTCAAATCCTACTGTGGTAGCTGATGGAACTTCCCTTCATTTAGTTAAAATTAAAGCCCTGGAATTAAAAGTTAGCCTTGAGGTTTTGACATGAAGCGATCATTAATTGACTTAAAAAAAATCTGGTTTACTAATATCCTTGAGGGAAGGAGATCTGCCATCCAGAGCTGGTCTGGTCTACACATGACTCAAGACCCACAGCAATCTAATTGTCTCTGAAAGGGCTTGGCAGTTCAAAGGTAATTAGGATCAGGCAAGCAATCTCTTGCTGGCTATGCCCACTTCCCATGAAAAATAAAATTCAGTGAACATTAATGTTAACTTATTTATAAGTTGATTTATTGATTTTTCTTCTCCAATTTTCACCTATTACTTCTCCATGGTAATGTTGTTTCTCCACAGAAAACACTTTTTTTGTAATCTCCTTCCCTAAAAGTGAGTATTTTTAATTTGAGCAAACCAACAAATATCCTTCTCCACCATCCAAACCTGTGGATTCTTCCAAATATACATGGATAGTGGGAAAAAATGATTTAATCAATGGCTATAAACACTGTTCATCAGTTGTTCGTTAAGTAGTCTCTCAGCTGACCAGGGACAAACCTTCAAATACTAGTGCTCCTTCAAATTTTAATTGTTGCACATCACTAAGAATCCAACAACGCTTGCAATTTTCCAGTTTGCAATGTGAACAATTAGTTCAAGGTAATGGCTCAACATAAGTCTCACTCACATCGATACAAGCATACAAGAAAGAAATTGAAGGAATGCATGGTCTAGTCGTGAACTTGTTGCTACACAAATGTGTTATGCTATTAAACCACATTTTCCTTACTCTCCTTGCTATAATCTTATACTCAGTGATCTGGAGTTTTTTGTTAGTTATATTTTCTGTATTGGCTGAGGTTGCTGAGATTATTTATCAGGTTCCTACTGCTGCCATGGATAATATTCATGAACTCAAAATTAGATAGAATTAAGTCAATGATCATGGTTTGTGCTGTGAACATCACACATTGTACATTTGAGACACTGAAGCAATTGAAGGGATGACGTAAGTAAAATAATATCTACATGACTCCTGACAACTTTCACTTTGAAGAGTTATGAACTGATATTAAATGGAGCAATTTTAACGTAATTCACTAGACAGAAAGCCTATTGGTTTGGGTGGAGTGTCAAATATACATACTGCCCAGTATCGCTGTCAATTGACTTCAATAGAGATTTAAATCAGGTGGGATTTAAAACCAATGTCACAGCTGATGCCGCAGTTTCTCCAAGGAGCAGATTGAGTAAAATCTGTTTAGGTATGGAAGAGATTTGGGGGTTTATAGTCTGACAAATATATTAGGAAACTTTCATTACTGGACAAATAAACAATTAATATTTGCCACACTCTTTCAATCTACAGAACAACGCATAGCGACCGTGAAACTATTTATTTAAATAGAATGTTTTCTTTTTGTCATCTATTTACCAGAGATCACAAGAATTGAATGGAGAGGAGGGCATAATTTTAAAAAAAATGTTTACTAACAGGGTAGTATTTAAAGGAGTATCTTGGTTATGAACAGTTGTTCTGGAAGTATAGTATTCTGATTCAAACTGTGTGTGCCATCTTGATTCATATGAATAAGCCGTTACAAGATCAATGTCATGCTTTGTAAGAAAGAATTTATAATTTTCAACCTACTGACTCAAAAAAAGTTGCTTTCATTTTTTACTGAGCAGACAGTACATGTAAAGACATGTGTACTTATTACTTACCACACAAATTCCACCACAGCCTACTCACATGGTTCACTGCCCAGAAATGTGTTTATCCTAATCCTGGCATGTTACTGTAAAATAAAATTTTTTAACAAGCTTCAACGCTCTTAAGATATCTGTATGGGTAAACTTTACAATTGCAATTGGTGCATCGAGAACTTACTTACAGACAAATAATATTTTTGTAATATTGTGTAATAAGCCTGTACATTGTGTGGAAAAAAAATGCCCTGATAATTCCAGTTACATCCCCTTCATTTACACAACTTCAAAGAGTGAGTAGGAGTGACCTTATTAGGAATTTGTTATTGCAAAAAATTCCTTTCTGAAAACAGCTGTTTTTGTTGATGAAATAAGTCCCATGGGTACTTACTGCAGATAAAAATGAAGTATTCCTCTGAGTAACTAAAAATGCCCCAAATAGGGTGCAGAGGGAGTTGGCTATGTTGTAGGTGAGATGGAACATTTCACTAAGTAATACTGTATGGAATTGTCAACCACAAAAACAATGGCACATTCTGGAAACAGGTATCTGTGAACTTGATTTCCCCAGGAACTAATAAATTACATGAAGCAGCAAGAATAAACTTGTACTTTGAATTTTGTTTCTAATCATAAGATCCTGTTGCCCATTCAACTAAATTAGGAACAATTGCTAAAATTAACTCAATTTATTAATACAGCGCAATTCACTTATGAAAGATTATTTGGTGTTGCACTGTTTTGTCTGCAATAAGTAACTGTCCATTCAGAATCAAGAACATTCTGTAAATATGGAGTCAGTGGGACCTGAAGGTTAACCTACCGAGGATTAGTTCCACTTGCCCCTTTCTATCCAGCTCAATTTTGCCACAATTCATATTCAGCCACCAAAATGCCAAACTCAACAAGGAAACCAGAATGTCTCCCTGGCAGATTCCACTCACCGCTTTCTTTGAACAGTCTTCATGGAGCCGGCAACTAAACCACAACCTAGGGCACAATTAAAGGGTACCATGCACCCTTCCTCCACAGACATTGGCAACTGGTATCTGTGAACACATCACAACCATACTGATACTTTGCAGTGGCAGTGCACTCTGAAAGCACAGATCTGTATTGCAGGGTACACCAGCAACTAATGTTGAAAAGCTGCTGCAAGGACTCCTTGCACACAGGGACAGGCACCTAGCTTACAGACTGCGCGAGGCTGCATCTTCGGGATGGTTGCTTACTTTTTTAGCACTCACTCACTTAGCGCTTACTTGCATTCTAACAGCATACCTGTCTTGCCTTGCCATGCCTGTTTGCAGCTTGCTTTGCTTCTCAGCAGTCCTCAGTCAAGTGGACGGGCCATCTCACTGTATGGCAGCGTGCTATTTCAATCTCATTGCTCCAATACAAGCCAACAGCTTATGCAGCAAACAGACTGCATGTGCAGCAAGGAAACAAATCTCAAAGTCTTAGGGCAATAGTCCTCATCAAAGTCCCGGAGGCAGCCATCAATTGGGGTTCCTGCACTTTAAGTCAAGGGCAGCCTCCGACACTAGTCCAAGGGATTTGTCACAATCAGGTACCCGGTTGGGGTATTCTCAGTTTAGGGGATCTGTGTATTTGTACTTCAGGAAGTAGGTCAGACTTTGTCTATTGACTCCATAGTCACAGATATAGGGGTTAGGGCTAATGTAGTTGGGGAGATGTATAGGCTCAGATCAGAAGTTGGGGGGCCTGGGCATATATTGCCCACAGTTGTCCAGTCCAGTCATGTTGTTCGTGGGGATGGGCTACAGATTTGACACAGCAAGGGAGCTGGATAGAAAGGGGCAAGTGGAACTAATCCTCAGTAGGTTAACCTTCAGGTCCCTGGAAGCTACATGGCTCTACGTGCATGCAGCCCCTCCAAGATTCCACCAGCAGCAATTAGCATCAGCATGCTGATTGTAGCATTGCTGTCTGGTTCCTGAAGCCTCAGCTATGCATGTGTCTGTGCAGCCAGAATCAAATTAGAATTAACGCTAGCTGCAGCAGTAGGAACTGAAGTGTGCAGTGCAGCTGTGAAGGGTGGGCAGCTGGATTTACAAGTGAGGGATACAGCAAAGCATAGCTGAGAATGGAGTACTGTGGAAGTGGTGGAGAGTCCATCTACAGTCACGAGCATCCTGCCTTCAATGGGGGAGCAGTAAAACACTCTCCGTGGTCATCTTACATGGGAAGAATAGGCAGGTGTTCATGCATTTGGATGGGTTGGCTGTAGACTTGGGGAAGAATAAAGCCTGTGGGCTTAATGGAATGGATTACTAGGAAGTGGATATTTGGGATCACAGACTTATTTAGGTTGAGGCTGGAAGCCACTGGGAGAGGAGTACTCACTGTCACCTTTCATCGTGCTGGAAATCAAAAATGTGCAGTGGGAAATAAAATGGTTCCGAGCACATTTGGAGTGAGTGGGGTTGACTCAACCTGTGAGGGAGAGGAGTGTAGCAAGAACCAATTGTTGGGTTTTTAAAGGGAAAGAACATTGGTCACTAACCCATGCAATGTCCAGCATCCAAAATATCTAATCCCTAGACATGCTCTATCATTAATCCTTTCTGTATGCTGTACCTTCCTGGCAGAGCCATTGCTGGACATCTCTTTGACAGCTACACCTTTGTGGACAGAGAGACCCAAACATTAGGGATGTTGAATGTGGAGGGTCAATGGTGTCACCATGAACCAATGCCAAGTATATGCATTGTTCTCTCTGATTTGAGATGGTGCCGTAGATCTCTGTGTTTACATCCATTCAGTGAGCCTTGCCTGTGGCTTTGAAGTGCTGCCTAATGGTATGAAAATGCATTTAGTGCCGACACACCAAGACTCACAACTACATAACAATCAAAATCAGGAATATTTATGCAGAAACTGAGGGTATGAAAATGCATTTAGTGCCGACACACCAAGACTCACAACTACATAACAATCAAAATCAGGAATATTTATGCAGAAACTGAGGGTATGAAAATGCATTTAGTGCCGACACACCAAGACTCACAACTACATAACAATCAAAATCAGGAATATTTATGCAGAAACTGAGGGTATGAAAATGCATTTAGTGCCGACACACCAAGACTCACAACTACATAACAATCAAAATCAGGAATATTTATGCAGAAACTGAGGGTGACATGCAAGCCTCTTTCACTCATGCCATCAAAGTACCCTCACTAGTTTTATTCATTCTCTCCCTCCCACTACATCTTAGTGTAGTCCCTGGTTCTACAGCTGGGATGGAGGAAGCCTATTTGGCAGTTGAACCCATTAGCCTTGTAACAGCCCAATGGACAGACCACACTTGGCTTGAATATCCAAGGATTGGAATAGGGGACGGAGGTTGTAGCAGGGGAGGGAGGTCAGTGGGGGGAGCAGGTGGAGGTGGAAGGCCCAGCCACTTGTGTGTTTCCCGAGTGGAAGGTGTAGAGGGCCCTGTGTATGGTTTCACCTCTATTTGGGTGCCTCCTGCCACTGTCCTGTCTCTTTGTCAGGAAGGGCACCTGGACTGGGGTCAAGGTTCCCTGTTCCCCAAGACATGGCTTTAGTCCTGAGGACCAATAGTTAGGATGGTGATCTGTCCATTGTCTTTCCAACAGACCCTGAGGATCCTTGACCTAGCTCTCCATGGCAGTCACCAGATTGTCCATGGAGGCAGGTCGACCGTTGAAGGGTTCATTGCATTGATGCAGGTTCTGGGCAATAAGGGTCACGGCATCCCACATGCCTTTCATACCACTAATACTCCTCCCTGTACATTCAGATGAAGTCACTAATTGCCAACACTACAAGGCCCTTTCCTGCTGCCTGGTCTCAGGTGGTGCTGAGTGCCAGCTGCCTGGACTGTTTCTTCCTTGGCCAACTGTGGAACTGTCACAATGAGGTGCTTGCCTGATTGTGTAGTGTAACTCTCTATGTTGATGATTTCCATCAGTATCTGGGTTGGTGGCAGGTACAGGAGGCAGCTTTGCTGATCCTTCCTATCTTGCCTAAGCACTCTTGATCAGAAATACGGGAGGATGCTTCCGGAGGAGCTGGCCATTTCTCCATAGAGGTGATGGTGAGGCTAGGGGACCTTCCAGGGAAAGGAAAGAGGAGACATTGTGGCCAGTGGTTATAATTGATGTTCAATAATTGAGAGTGACAGTGGATTTCATGTGCAAGTTGCTGTGGCAATTACTTGTTTGCTGAGTTATGGAAGTCTCTTCATCCCCACAGGAGCTGTCCTCATCTTCTCCTGCCCAGACTGGGATTCTCCTCTCGTAAAGGGTGAGGTCATGGATATCAAACACCCTCCACCCTTCTTCTGCCCTGTCTTCTTCTGTAATGAAAAAGAGTGGAATGAGTTGGATATCAGTGAGTGGCATGGACATTAGTAGTGGTGCATTTGGGGGAAAGATGTGCAAGGGGCTGAAGGACAGAGGAAGCAACACAGAGAACATGTACGCTAGTAGTGTGGGAAGTTGGGAGGTGGTGGACAGTGACTGACAGAAGGTGTTGCACACAACAGTGAAGGTGGCAGAGTATGAGCCTTGGATGGGTGCAGTAGCAGTAAGTAGAGTAAGTATGAGGGAACAATGAGACGAGTTTGGCTCTTATACTGGTGGAGCAGAGAAAGCCACTGACTTTCTTTCTGTAGTGCTGGCTGTTCATTCACACCCTGAAGATGGGACTGACCCAGTGGTGTCAGGGTCGGCAGTGTGGCCTCATCTGCCACTCCTCCAGGAGCAGAGCATCTCTCTTCTGGACCATCAAATCACCAGGACCTCAGGGTCCCTGTGCAGAAATGCAGCGCCATCTTTCCCTTGTCCAACATACGTAAACTCCAATACTGACAGAGCAGAGTAACTTCAGAGTGCCAGTGCTTATCAAGTTGCACAACAGGCTTTCAAAGATGGGATGGGTGCAAGGGATGCTGGTGTTTTGGTAGATATCCACTGCATGGTGATTTGTTGTGGGAATGGTATATGATAAAACGGGACAGAAGTTGGATGTGAGAGATGCCATGGGGAGTCTAGGTAATTATTAAGATGAGCTTGTTAACATAGGCCGAGAAAATCCACAAAGCTTCACAGCTCAAAATCCTGCAGAAAACCCAAAATAGCTTGGATTTAGCAAAAAACATAAGATTTAGCTCATCAGACAATGAACCTTTGACTCACGTAATGTCAAGATTGTCAAAGTTTTGTTTCGGCTACTCTGCAAATTAGTGTCAGCAGTAATGAGATAGCCTTCATTGTTTTCCTCTGGCAGAGACTAAGGTGTTTTCCTGTGGGAACTTGAGGAGTAATCTAGTATTTCTTATCTTCACAAGACAAATATGTATTTTTTCTAACTGTTTTTGAGGGGGATTCTTTTCTGATCTGATCCAATCAACTGGGAAAGCTATAATAGCTTTCCTGCTCACAGATAATTTGGAGTGAGGTCCCAATGAAGTGGGTATATAAAGAGGGAAACCATTAGTTTGTTCAGGTGACCTTACCACCTTCTGAAAGAGCTAGTTCAAATCTTAGCTGGCAAGATCCGGCTAGTTTTTTCTGGCAGATAAGTAATCTGGACAGTTTTGACTGCTCAACTGTTTAGCTTTTGACAAGCAAGTAGAGTTACAAATTTCTCAAAAATGAAAGGACGTCATCTGAGTTTTTTTTGTGCAATGGGTTTGTAAAGATGATGCGCATATTTGGTTGTGTTTTGAAAATCCAGTTGACAAAGCTGTAGTGACCTAGACACAGACTTCCTTTTAGTTAGAGTGTCACCATAGGAAAACCTGAGGATCCAAGCCTATTTCAGTTTATTAAAGGCATTAATATTGTCTCCATGATATGATTCAGCTTGTCCTTCTCAGCAAAATTGGTAACAGGATTGGAAAATGAACTCAAATTGGAGACTTTCTGCCCTAAGTGATAATTTCCATTGAGACCATTAATTTCTCAAAAGAAAAATTGGAATGCCAACTACTAGCAGAATGAATGATCACCAAGGTACCAAATTTTAAGACTTTTACCATAACAAAACAATATTGACTAATCTTGATTTTGCAGGAAACTTGTGCTTTGAACCACAAAACAGACTATTCCTTTTTTCCTTTTAGCACAACCAAAACACATTTCATAGATTTGCACTGTCCTGAAAGTATTTATTCAACTCTTTTAGAACCAGTCTAAGGTGAGTTTTAGCTCCCAAGAATTTAGTTCTCTTCTTTTGTTTTCTCAGCCTGGGAATTTTTAAACTCTGAGCTACAGAACACAAATTACACATCCTGGAAAAGACAATTCCTGAGGTACAGAATACCTTCCAAACTGAATAATAAGACAGAAGTTGAACCACGAAATACATTTCTGTACATATTTGGGAGTAAAGTATAGCAGATTACATTATAGTTCACTGAAGGCTAGATGAAACATCAGACAAATTTAAAGAGATATGGGAAACCATTGATAATTATTTCAAACCCAGAACTAATAATAATTTTGAAAGTGTAACATTTAACAATAGAATTCAGCATTCATGTGATTCGATAGATGATCACATTAATGATCTCTAAAGGCTACAGGTGAGATGCAAAAATAATGACATAAAGTCAGAATTCATAAGAAGTGAGCTTGTTGCATGCACTACTGATGAGTCATCATCAGACTTATTAAAGTCCAAAGAAGACTTAACTTTTATGAAAGCCTTTCAGTTGAAGCAAATATCCAAAGGTAAGATGAATCAATCCTAAAGGAAGATAACATTTGCAAAGCAGATCTACAGTTGTACAATTCATTTATTAAGGTACAAAACCACAAAAGACACACCATGTAAGTGAGTAGGACAACAAAAGTCCTTGCTGAAAAATGTGTTGCTGGAAAAGCGTAGCAGGTCAGGCAGCATCCAAAGAGCAGGAGAATCGATGTTTCGGGCATAAGCCCTTCTTCAGGAATGAAGAAGGGCTTATGCCCGAAACGTCGATTCTCCTGCTCCTTGGATGCTGCCTGACCTGCTGCGCTTTTCCAGCAACACATTTTTCAGCTCTGATCTCCAGCATCTGCAGTCCTCACTTTCTCCTAACAAAAGTCCTTGGAAATGTTGTGGCACAATGAAACATAGTAGGCATGAATATTGCTCAGCTTTTCACACTGAAGGTTTTTATTATAAGAAAGTAGGTCATGCTCAGAAAAGGTGCCACAGACAGAGAAGAGCAAACCAATGAAGAACTATCTACATGAAGGGATAAATGAGATAGAAGGGTTTCAATTGAAGATAAACCCAGAGTTTCTTTGGAGAAATTAGTGACCCGGACCATTTATTTCAGAATGCAAATATTTATGTGAATGGGCATCCACTGAATTTTAGGTTAGACATAGGACAAATTGTCACACTATTGTTAGATAGACAGCCTTTGTTGACAAAAAAAAACTGCATACAGCTGACAGACATTCAGCTACATGGTCCAGGGGTCATCACACTTAATATTAAAAGTGTGCTCCAACATAAGAACAACAAAATGCTAGAAAACCTTTTATGCACTTCACAACCAAGCCAACGTGCATATATTGTCCCCAATATCATTCCTGAAGTGGGAGAGGTTAAACTATAAAAGATCAAGGAGAAGCCAGTAGAAAATTCTGTGAGGCATCATAAGATCATGACAGAATCTGAACACAAAACAGAATCTCCTGAGATTAGTAATTTAGAATTTAAAAAATTGGTTTATACCATAAATGGGATAGAAAGCTGTGACTAATGGTTTGGTTAAAATGTTTTCCACTGCTATAAAAACAAAGGCAAGTTCAGATTCCAAAAGGCATAAAGTTCAAGAACAGCAAATAAACAGCAGTAACTGAACTGTCTACACCACATTGAGGACATTTAGTGAAAGACAGACAATGATTATCTGTAACTGAATTAAGTCAGATTACCACAAAGCAGTCCTCCAAGTACCAGGGCCCTGGACTATTTCTCAGCCATCTGCAGGTTGTCAGTATTTGAGCTGGTTGGGGATGGAAGGTGAGCTTGGCCAATGCTTCTTTTGATGCCACTGAACTCTCTTCTGAGAGGGTTTTTTTTTATTCTCTTGTGAGATGTGTGTTACTGATATTTCTCAATTATTGCTCATCCCTAGTTGCCCTTCAGAAAGTCATGGTGAGCTGCCTTCTTTAACAGTTTCAGTCAGAGCTGGGGGCAATTTAAAAAAAAACGTAGGAATGCAGATACTAGGAGCAAAAAATAAGTGGGAAAGTGTTGTGATTAAGGGTTATAAATCACATGCTACGAATGACACTGACAGTGGGATTCATGTAATAACGACATTGGAATGAAGAGTGATTCTTGGTTAGCAGGATGGGGATATCTTCTCCTCGTAGGGCTAGGAATCTCTCTGCATAGGGAATGAATGACATCCCTATTTCCATCCAATACTCTTTGCCTTAGTATGGGCTGTTTTCACCTGTAAAGAAAATAGGGAGCGAGTGAATGAGATAAAAGTGAGTGACATAAAAATGCTGGTGTGAAGTGTGGAAAAGGAACAGAGATCTTCCAAATGAGTTAGTAGGAATCACAGAGGGCATGCAGGGTTAGTAGTGTGGAATTTGAATAGGTTGTCGCAAAGGAGGAAAGATGGCACATGCAACAATAGAGCAGGAGCCTTGATGGATGCAGTAGTATGGATACAGTGAGTATAAGGTAACAGAGGAAAGATAGTGGCACTTACTTTGGCAGAGCGGTGAAGGGCATTGACCTTTCTCGGGAACTGTTGTGCCTTTCTCCACACTGTGGAAGCCACACTGATTTCTGGTGGTTGATCAGATGGTCTAATGGGCTGAGGAAGAGCAGATGGAGTTTAATTTAGATAAATGTGAGATGCTGTATTTTGGAAAAGCACGTCAGAGCAGGACTTATACACTTGATGGTAAGGTCTTGGGGAGTGCTGCTGAACAAAGAGACCTTGAGTGCAGATTCATAGCTCCTTGAAAGTAGAGTTGCAGGTAGATAGGATAGTGAAGAAGGCGTCGGTATGCTTTCCTTTATTGGTCAGAGTATTGAGTACAGGAGTTGGGAGGTCATGTTGCGCCTGGACAGGACATTGATTAGGCCACTTTTGAAATGTTGCATGCAGCTCTGGTCTCCTTCTGATTGGAAGGATGTTGTGAAACCTGAAAGGGTTCCAAAATGATTGACAAATATATTGCCAGAGTTGGAGGATTTGAGCTATAGGGCAAGGCTGAATAGGCTGAGGCTTTTTCCCTGGAGCATCAGAGGTTTATAAAATCATGAGGGGCATGGATAGGATAAATAAACAAGGTCTTTTCCTTGGGATGGGCGAGTCCAGGACTGGAGGGCATAGGTTTAAGATGAAAGGGGAAAGATATAAAAGGGACCTAAGGGACAACTTTTTCATGCAGTGTGGTAAATGTCTGGAATGAACTGCCAGACAAAGTGGTGGAATCTGGTACAATTACAGCACTTAAAAGCTATCTAGATGGGTATATGAATAGGAAGGATTTGGAGGGATATGGGCCAAGTGTTGGCAAATGGGACTAGATTTGGTTTGGATATCTGGTTGGCATGGACGAGGTGGACCAAAGGGTCTTTTTCTGTGCTGTACATCTCTATGACTATGGTGGCAAACTCAGAGCAGGCTGGAACAGTCTGATGGCATGATCCTGGGAGAAGAAAGGGGTTATCCAAAGGCCCTGTTCTCAAAACAAGGTGGCAATTTTCACCTGTTTGCTGCATCTGGAAAGAAGGTAGTGAATGTTGCTGGGCAGCTTCAGAATGCCAGTGCTCATCTGGGTGTGCAAGTCTGTGCCAGTGATGCCAGTCCATTCCAGTGACTGGTGAAAACGCCCTGCCATGGAGTGAGAGAAAAGAGTTAGCACTGGACACGTTGTGTACTATAGAAGCATGGTAAATAGTTAATGAGGCATATTTGGGACATGAGAACTCTCGTTCAGTTTAACAGAAAAGAAACCTCTGTGGAACTTAAAATTGTAAGATTCAGTCCATAGCAACATAGGGCAATAGGAGCAAGTGTAAGCCATTCAACCCGTGAAGTCTGCTTCACCATTCAACATGATCACAACTCATTGACAATGTCAATGCCATCCTACTGCACATTTAGCAGACCCCTTGACACATTTAGCTTCTAGAAATCATGCTATTCCTTTCTTAAATATATTCAGTGCCTTTTGTGGTAGAGAATTCCGTAGGTTCATGATCCTCTCAGCGAGGAAATTTCTCTTCATTTCGATTCAACGTAATGTTGCAGCTGTACTGGACATTAGTTCGGCCACTTTTAGAATACTGCATTCAGTTCTGGTCTCCCTGACATAGGAAAGATGATGTGAAACTTGAAAGAGTTCAGAAATGATTTGAGCTACAGGAAGAGGCTGAATAGGCTGGGACTTTTCTCCTTGGAGTGTTGGAGGCTAAGGGGTGACCTTATAGAGGTTTATAAAATCATGAGGAGCATGGATAGGATGAATAACCAAGGTCTTTTTCCCTGGGGTGGGGGAGTCCAAAACTAGAGGGCATAGGTTTAAGGTAAAAGGGGAAAGATTTAAAAGGGACCTGAGGGGCAACATTTTTATGCAGAGGGTGGTGCATGTATGGAACGAGCTGCCAGAGGAGGTGATGGAAATGGCTACATTTAAAAGACATCTGGATGGTTATATGAATAGGAAGGGTTTAGAGGGATATGGGCCAAATGATGGCAAATGGAACTATATTTATTTAGTATATCTGATCAGCATGGATGAGTTGGACCAAAGAATCTGTTTCTGTGCCGTATAACCCTGTGACTCTAAAATAGACCACCATATATCCTGAAACTGTATCCTCTTACTATGGATCCCATGCACAGGGAGTCATCATCCTTGCATACGGTCTGTCCAACCCCGACAGAATATTATGAGATCCCCTCTTATCCATCTATACTGCAGCAAACTTAGGCTTAGTGAGCCAATCTCTCCTCATATGAATAGTTTGCCATCCAAGTCAGTCTACTGAGCCTCATTGCACTCCCATATGGCAAGTATATTTTGTGTTAGATAAGGAGACCAAAATTGTACACAGTGACCCAGGTGTGGTCTCTCTAAGGCTGTGTACGGCAGAATAAAACACTTCCTTGCTCCTATACTTAATTTGTCTTGCAATTGTGGCTAACATGCTAGTTGCCTTCTTAACTGCTTGCTGCATCTGCATATTTGCTTTCAATAACTGACTTAAAAGTACAGCTAGGACCCTTTATACACCTACAACCAATTAAATAATACTGTGAGATTCTGTTTTCCCACCACACTTATCCACATTATACTGTATCTGCCGTGTGTTTATCCATGGGGCTGATTTCACCAATGAGATGGGAAAGCATTTTTGCTGCCAAGGCCAGCATTTATTTCTCATTATTAATTACCATTAAAAAGGTAGTGTTAAGCCAATGATAGTGAAGGAACAGCAACCCCGTTTCCGAATCAGGATGGTGTATGACTTGTAGAGAAACTTGCAGATAGCAGTGTTACCATGTACCTGCTGCCCTTGTTCTTCTAGATAGGTGGTAGAGATTGTAGTAGAGGAATTTGAAAAGTGCTGTTGGTGAAGGTCGGTTGGTGTTTATACTGAATGTTAAATACACTATATCATATCAGTGATAGACAGTCTGAATTTGTAAAGTTTGGATTAGTATCAAGCGTATGAGCTGCTTTGTCCTGGATGCTGTTGAGCTTCTTAATGAAGCTACTTCAAAATTGGTTTCACATAATACATCTATTTTACATACATTCAAGTTTAACCAAGTTTTACTTCCAGACAAAGCCTTGATAAATGGAGGCATGAGTCATAGTGTCAGACTTCAAAACTAATTATGTGACCATGCACCTGCCAGCTGAGTTTCCATGCTAGGAGCACAGTGTCTTTGAGTTTATCTTATGCAGTATTGCTTGCAACACAAAACTGCCTCAAGAATTTGCAAGCATCATGGAAATTTCATGCTGCCTGTTCCTTTAAATGATTTCTTGTGCATCCCAGTCCTGAATGAACTGTTGGGTGGCTGCATGCTCCAGTTTGAGCAGACTCAAGTTAGCATGAAACTTATACCACTTTAATCCGTGCTACTTAAAGTTAAGCCTGCAGCTTTAATGGGCAGGTGCATTCTGACTGGAATGGGTTCTGGATGTGACTTGAGTAGAATGTCTGACCTGCAGGAAAAGAACAGAACGGTAACTTCGCTCCTAGACTCTCTAAGGATGCACTAAATGCCTTAATGAAAGAGATGGGCAGGAGAGGACATCTCCTCTATCCACGATGGAGCCAGAGGCTCTCCAAACAAACTTTGCAAAGGCAGTGAGAACAGAGAGCCATTGGCACTGATATAAGCAGTGTAGCCCTGAGGACCTGGTTGCAAGCCAGGACGAACATTTTTTTACTCCATATACATTATCAAAATCCTCAAGTGTCATATCCTTACAACGAAACCAAGAATCTCACATAATGTTTAATTCACCACATTCATTCACCTACAAAATTCTTGGTCAGTCATGAAACATATCTCACATTCATAGCTACACTTTAACCTCACACCTGTACAATTCTTGTGAGTTCCATAATCATACCTCACAGCTTCCATATATTGGCAGCTATTCAACCATGACAAGAACATCAATCAACCATATTGGAGCACATTCAAATATGCACTTGCAAGACAAGGTGACACATAGCTCTGGGCGGCAGGAAGATTTGGTGGAACAGGCATGGCTGCATCCCTATGAAGGAGGTGGTGCTGATCATCATTGCAACAGCCATGGCTGAAGCTGTGGCCAACAGTAATGCTGAAACCATTGAACAAGGCAGAAAGTTACTGCCTTATTCATCATCTCACATCCCTCTTCTGCCTCCTCCCATAACCTCTTTTGATTTGCTCATTACAAATTGTTTAATGATGTATCTCTTGCATTTTCCCCAAACATAGAAGACGCTGGAGAAACTCAACAGATGTGGCAGCGTGTGTGGAGAGAGAAACTGCGTTAATGTTTCAAGTGTGATATGATTTGCTTTAAAAGAGTGTTTCTCTCTGGAAAATAAACCAATGTGTTTCCTCTCTTGGTATAATGTTTGTCAGTCACTACCCCTCTCCCCCACCAATACAACATTGAAGGTGAACTACAAGCTGTCGGAGATACCCCATACTTCAGTCTACAAGGAAGCTTAGTTGATAGAATTCTTGTTACTTAGGCAATTCTGGTCTTGCTCTGTTCTAAGAATGCAGGTTTGTCAAGTGGTAGATTTTGGTGAGCACCTCCTTAATGAATCATAGCCATCCAACAGACTCTTCCTTGCTAAATGTGAGCTAAGAGAATTAATCTCTGAAGGTGTACTGAGTTGTTTATGGTTAGTGGCTGATAATCCTTATTCCCTTCCTCACCTTAAGTAGCTTGTTCTCCCTTTTAGTGCTTCTGCTCATTCCCTGTCATTCCACAGGCCAAGGAGGATGGAAGCTACAGCACCCATCAGGGGCAAGTGGTCACAGCAAGTAGAATCAAGATTTTCACCATGTACCACATGATGCCCTATAAACATTTTTATTTTTAACTAACAGTACAAACCTCCATACACTTCTATTAACAACAGCCAGTGGGAGACAATTAGCAACTAGTGAAAGTATTTCATTATTCCTTTAAAGCAGCAATAGCAGGGGTCGGTCTTGCCATTGAACATTTTCAGCTCTTGAGGTAAAGCGTGCTTTACATGGGAGCGTTGAGATGCAAAATGACGCCACTTGAGTAAAACCAGAATTACATGCTGATCTGACTGCTCAAACTAAAGATCTTAGTTCTGAGGATCTTGTGGTGCAATGATAGTGGCCCTAATTCGAGGCCAGACAATCTGGGTTCACCTCCCACCTATTCTAGAAATGTTCCATATGAAATCCAAAAGTGTTAATTAAAATAATTGAAGATCTTAAAGGTAACTTACAGACATTCCACACAAAAATGCCTATGTGACATGGGCACAATGTTGTGCCCTTGAATAGCACCTGTAGAGCCAAAAACACTAGCATTATGTATTCTGAATTTTACAACACTTAATTCAACATACATGCTCATAGTGTCATTTATACTCATCCTGAAAGCATGCTTTATTCCCTTTAACAAAATCAGCTGCACAGAAATGAAATTTGGAGCTTTGTTAAACATCTGTGTAGATTTAATGAGAAAATGTGGTTATAGAGTCATAGAGATGTACAGCATGGAAACAGACCCTTTGGTCCAACCCATCCATGCCGAACATATATCCCAATCCAATCTAGTCCCACCTGCCAGCACCCGGCCCATGTCCCTCCAAACCCTTCCTATTCATATACCCATTCAAATGCCTCTTAAATTTTGCAATTGTACCAGCGTCCACCACATCCTCTGGCAGCTCATTCCATACATGTACCACCCACTGCGTGAAACAGTTGCCCCTTAGGTCTCTTTTATATCTTTCCCCTCTCACCCTAAACCTATGCCCTCTAGTTCTGGACTCCCCGACCCCAGGGAAAATACTTTGTCTATTTATTCTATCCATGCCCCCTCATAATTTTGTAAACCACTATAAGGTCACCCCTCAGCCTCCAACGCTCCAGGAAAAACAGCCCCAGCCTGTTCAGCCTCTCCCAGTAGCTCAGATCCTCCAACCCTGGCAACATCCTTGTGTCACCTGCAAACTTACTAACTGTACCTCTTATGCTCGCATCCAAATCATTTATGTAAATGACAAAAAGTAGAGGGCCCAGCACTGATCCTTGTGGCACTCCACTGGGCACAGGCCTCGAGTCTGAAAAACAATCCTTCACCACCACCCTCTGTCTTCTACCTTTGAGCCAGTTCTGTATCCAAATGGCTAGTTTTCCCTGTATTCCATGAGATCTAACCTTGCTAAACAGTCTCCCATGGGGAACCTTGTCGAACGCCTTACTGAAGTCCATATAGATCTACTGCTCTGCCCTCATCAATCTTCTTTGTTACTTCTTCAAAAAACTCAATCAAGTATGTGAGACATGATTTCCCACGCACAAATCCATGTTGACTATCCCGAATCAATCCTTGCCTTTCCAAATACATGTACATCCTGTCCCTCAGTATTCCCTCCAACAACTTGCCCACTGCTGAGGTCAGGCTCACCGGTCTATAGTTCCCTGGCTTGTCTTTACCGCCCTTCTTAAACAGTGGCATCACGTTTGCCAACCTCCAGTCTTCCGGCACCTCCCCTGTGACTATCGATGATACAAATATTTCAGCAAGAGGCCCAGCAATCACTTCTCTAGCTTCCCGCAGAGTTCTCTGGTACACCTGATCAGGTCCTGGGGATTTATCCACTTTTAACTGTTTCAAGACATCCAGCACTTCTTCCTCTGTTTATGTACTGCTTTTCCCCTATTTTTTTTGAACATCATTTGCAATATAGATACACATTTTCTTGTGAGGAGAAGTTGTATTTGTTGGGCTTGTAGTCATTGGAGTTTACAAGAATAAGAGAAGATTCTTAGGAGGCTTGAATGATGAGATATAGAGAGGTTTTCTTCACTTGTCAGAGAGAGTCTAAGGCCACAGGGCATGCTCTCAGAGTTAGGGGTTGGCCATTTAGGAGTTTTATTTTCTCTGAGTGCAGTAAATCAGTGGAAATCTCTGTGGAACCCTGACAGAGGGCTGTCGAGGCTGGGTCATGCATATTTTCAAATATGATTTTGAATCAGTCTGGGAATCGAGGGTTAAGGGAAAAAGGCAGTAAAATGGGATTGAGGATTATCAGACCAGACATGATCTCACTGAATGATGTAGCAGACTCAATGGGCAGAATGGCCTCCCTCTGCTCCTCCACCTTATTTTTTATAGTCCTATAACAATTTGCAAACAAAGATCTTGTATTAAATATTTTGTACTTAATTGCCTGAATATTTTTTAAAAAATTTCTGTGTTTTTGCATAACATATGGTACACACTAAGCAAATGGTAATAATTTCTTTCAGCCTTCAAATGCCAGTTATGCAAAATAACATGGTCAATACTGCATGAGTCCATTCCAAGTTGGATTGAATCCGACAGACTTCCATGAAATCCAGGTTTTACGTCTAACCTTTTGAGTGCATCAGCTCCGGCTTCACTTCCTGACTTTTCAGCACAAACTGCCATTTCATAAGCTTATGAGAGCTGTTGTTACAGTGTATCATGGAGGCTCAGCAATCCTAGCTAGCATAATAATTGAAAAAAATAAGCACTGCTCCCAAGCCAGTTTATACTGTACAAGGAATCTGTGGAGATAAGATTGTGGGCAGAATTAGTTTTTAAGAAGATATTGACAATAGTTGCAAAGGTGTATATTAGCCCATTTTAATTTTTAAAATATTGTTTCATGACAGAATTTGAAACCTCCCATAATCCTGTGATACATTGAATGAAAATGCTTTACTTAATATTCATAAGTTTCTTAAAGCATTTGTCTCCTAAAATTTCAAGAATGAAGTTTTGAAAAGCAAATTTTATTTTTTGTTATTTTTGCATATGTATTATCAATCTTGTATTTGTTTTACACCATGTCATTACCCCACTGTCATTTGTTAAAAGGCTGATGCATTCAGAAAGTGGAGGAGCTCCCCTAGTTAAATAAACAAATATATTCAATCCCTTTTTAATGATTGTATGTGCCACTCATTTCTGAACGTCTTTGTTGCAAATGAATCATCAGATTTTAAAGTGGATAGCATTTTCTTCAAGTCTAACATTTGTTACATAGAAGTCTATGTGTTTGGTCAAAAGTTTAGCTTTTAAGCACCGGATTTCCTTTGTACAGCTGACAAGAATCAACATATTTTCCATTGTTCGTTTCCAGTTTAATTTTGATGTGACAAGAACTATAGTTTGAAAATGTTAACTGTATGTTTTTGTGTACTCCAAAATGGTTAGCAGTACTAAGTTTTCAACTGTGTCATTTTGCCCACCATGAACTATTCCTGACATGCCTTTTTGATCTTTAAACATTAGTCAGTGCCCTCCACTGTAGTTGTGTGGAAATACACGTACAAAATGGGCTTGATTTTCCATCGTCCAAGATACATAACTGATGATATCCTCTTCAAACAATACCTTGTGTGGTTAACGCTGAGTCTCCATTGCACAAGCTAGTCATTAATTATTGAACTGAACATAATAAAAATTGCATTAAATTCATGATACAGTATTTCAATTAGTGCACATTAAGCAATAATGATCCTGCTAAACTGGACAGTACAATTAGGAATCCGTGTTAATCTGTGATTTAGAACTCCCAAAATTAGAGCAAATTAACTAGACTGATTTATGTAAATATCAGTTTCTTTTGTCCCTTCAGTATTGAATTTTTCTGGTGAACAACTGTATTGTTGCAATCAGCACTCAATTGGGCAATATCTTAGCCTTTTCTAGATAATGTTGACAGCTGACTACTTGACCATTGGGATTATTGTGACAATGTTCAATGTTGTCCTCATCCAAGATGCATGCATGTATACTTCCAGTGAAAGTTATTTGATAACAACCAAGAGTACAAATTCTTAATTTTCTCTTGTGAAACTTAGAAGCGCTGAAGTAGCTTGTAATACCTCAACAACTGCTTAATTGAGGTTGGCTCACTATACACAGTATATCATGATCTAGTAAATTAGCAAAGTTAATCAACAAATTCAAAAAAAAATTGACAGGCTTACAAATGATACTTTATGGATGCCATAATATGATAAAGCCAAACACTTATGAAAATGTTAGTTAAGTGGACTTTTTTAACTTTAGTTGTAGCTACATCTACATCCTACTCCTTGTATTATACATAATAAACATAAATTCATCAAGAGCAGAAGTGGGAAATTCAAATGTAGGTGGGATAAAGTTGTCTGGATGTTCTTGAGTAAGATGGACTAAGGAATGCTCCATCAGAAAATGTTGGATTCTTTCATTAAAAGTTCTGTATTATATTAAATTTAAGCTGTTTCATATTTTAAAACCTGTAGAGTTTTTCATCTAAAATGGATACATTTGGATATCCAACAGACTAACCAAATCTTGGATTTCCAAAAGTTACCTCAGCACTCATTCTCTTATATTTCCACTCTTCTTTATTTTGCAGGATGGTATACATGCTAGCCATAGGTTCTTTTCAAAGAGTCTTCATTTAAATCTGCCAATCTTAAGGTACACTTCAAATGTGGTTGGAAATGTTGATAAGGGAGTTTTTAAACAAAAATGATCCTGACTTTTTTAAATAGAGGCATAGAGTACAAAAGCAAGAAGTTTAGAACTCACTCTTTATGTCATAACTTGACTATTCGGGTGGCATGATGGCTCAGTGGTTAGCACTGCCGCCCCACAGTGTCAGGGACACAGGTTTGATTCCTACCTCTGTGTGGAGTTTGCACATTCTCCCCGTGTCTGTGTGGATTTCCTCCCACAATCCAAAGATGTGCAGGTCAGGTGAATTGGCTATGCTAAATTGCCCATAGTGTTAGATGCATTAGTCAGGGGTAAGTGTAGAGGAATGGGTCTGGGTGGGTTACTCTTCGGAGGGTAGGTGTGGACTTGTTGGGCCGAAGGGCCTATTTCCATACTGTAGGGAATCTAATCTATTGCAGCCAGCTCTGGTCCCCACAGTTTAGAAAGAATGATAGAGTTAGAGAAGGTCCAGAATGACATGGTTTACTTACAAAAAGGCATCAGCCTTAGTGTAGCAATACTAATGTTACCTTATATAACATAAGAAACTGAGCATAGATATTATGTTATTGAAGAATCCAACATATATTTATTATAAGTAACTATTATCAACAAATAGTGTATTCCTTAAGCACATAAGCATCTGGGCAAGTATTAATTGATTAGTTTACAAGAACAAGCATGCCTCAGTGGAGTCTCATGTTTCAAGCCACCGCAAATAAATTGGAGTATGACAGTATGGGGTGGGGGATGGGATTGTGGAAGTGTACAGCATGGTTTAGAAGTCTAGAGTCAATTCCAAGAAATATGAAGATAAATTAAGGGCAGGGGGTTTTGGGGTTTTGTGTTGGATGGAGATCGGGGGGAGGGGGAGGAGAAAGAGAGTGACGGTGGGAAGATCCAACTGGGATCTGGACACAGTGGCTGAATTTTCCTTTTTTTTAAGTGTTGGGGATCATTGTGTTTAGTGGTGACTAACGCATCATCCCACTTAGAAGATAACTCACTTGCCTGTTAGCTCATTAAAAGTTGTCAGGTGAGTGAGGGTGAGCATCTCACCCTATCACTGGCCTTGATGCCAGAAACTTTGTATCAATCAGAGGCTGACAGCTTAACATCCACCAGTCAAGGACTAGTTCTTGAGGAATCCAGTGGCTCCAAGGTAAGGTTTTATTTCTTTTCCTTGTAGAGTAGGGTTGCAGGGAAAAGGAGCTCAAAGGCAAGGGCCAATGGGGAGCTATCAGAGACAACCCCCTTTCTCTACCGATCCCCAAATTGGGAGACCTCTCCCTAACTCTGGATGATATAGGTACCTGTGTCTTTTGTTCTGGCTGGGCAACTCATACAGTGGATTCCAGTTACTCCAGCTATGACGCATTAATTGTGAAATGGGGGGGGAAGGGGGGGGCAGGGGGGCATTCTTCCCTTGATATTTCATGTGCAAAGCCCATGTCCCTGTCCCGACCTGTGAATGCTATGTTGCCTTTTATGGTCTGGATCATTGTGAGTTCTCACAATATGAAGTGCAACAAGTTGGAAATTACCTTAAACCAGTCTGTGATTAATTTACTCTTTGTGTACCAAAGATTGGCCTTAACTAACTGCCTCTTGATTCCTGACAGGCAGCTTGAAAATGATCTGAGTTTGGGATCATGGCAGTGAACTGACATGGAGGTCAATGGTATCAAATTCCTGGCCCTTCCTTCTCCAATTTCCACATTGACCCATTCAAAATTCTCAACTTATGACAGAGACAAATGTTTTAGTTTGTATTGATAATTGGATTATAGTTTTTTTTTCTCTTTCTCTTTCTTCCATCTTCTTCCCCGGCTCTTTGCAGTTCAAGTCCAATTGAGTAAGAGTTGGTCAATTTTCCTGCTCCCCGCATGCTGCCTGAACTGCTGTGCTTTTCCAGCACTACTCTCATCTCGAAACAAGAGTTGGTCAATATTCAGGCGGATAAGTGACATTGAACATTTGAGACATGAAAGGCCAGTCAACAATCATCTCCAACAGGAGAGAATCTAACCTTCTCCCTTTGATTTTTTGAATGGTATTGCCATTGCTGAATTCCTGACTGTCTAGACCCTAAGGTTATGATTAACTATACTGTGTCTACACTAGCATGTTGGAGGCTGTGAATTCTGCACAATGAATTCATCCCCAAATCCTCAAACCCTGTTCACCATTCACAATGTACAAGTCAGAAGAGTGATGGAAATTTCTCCATTTGCTTGGATGGCTGCAGGTCTAACAGCACACACTAAGGGTGACAATTTAAAGCAAAGCAGCCCACTTGATTGGCACCTATTCATCACTTTAACATTCACTCTCGGCACTACCAGCATATTGTGGCAGCAGTGTGTACTATCTGAAGATACATGGCTGTATCGCCACAAGGCTCCTTCAACAAACCTGTCCTAAACCATGAACTCTACCTGGAAGAAAAAAATGCAATAAATGTATGGGAACACTATCATCTGCAAGTTCGTCTCAAAGCTGCACACCATCTTGACTTTAAGTTATATTGTCACTTATTCAAAATTCTGGGATGCCCATCCTGACAGTACAATGAGTCTATCAGCGTCACATGACTGCAGCTGTTCTAAAAGGGAGCCAAAGGCCAACTCCTGTCCCCATATCTTGTAGTCTTAAGACAGGTGACAACTACTTTCTCAATGGCAAGTAGTAATGGGTAATAGCTGCTGGCCTGGTGGTTAGTGATATCCACATCACATGAAAGAATCTAAAAAGTCACCAGGAAAATAGTTCTGCCCAACTGCCGACACCGTGGCTAACCTTCTCCTCTGGGCAATCTACACACAGCCTTTCGAGTATTTGCTCCTTACATCCCTGAGCTGTTCTGAAATCTGCCATGGTTTTTCCAATGCACAGCTGTCCACACCTTCAGTGGAACTGGCTGCAAGAAGCCCACACATGCTTCTCACAAAAATCATACTAAACCAGCATTAGAGTGCTAAACCTCAAAGTTTCTAGTTAGTGTCTGAAAGCACATTCAAATCATGAGAAACTTCAATTAAGCCAATAATTATACACTCAATCTGAATTTTCAAACAGGCATTTGATATTCTTACAGAACCACTTAGTACCTGTTTCACCCTTTGACCAAAATAGTGTAACTTGATTTCAGAAAACTTTAGCTAATGATTTGTCTTTTGTAAAGCATGACATACTTGCAAATATATCATTGCTCTGATGAACCATTCAATTTCTAGATGAAAATCAGTTTTTAATTAAACAACCTCTTGTGTATTGTGGATTCAAATAATCATTTCAGAATGAACTGACCTGTTCTTATGAAGTAGCTTTACATCACATCCGATGCCCTTATTTCTTTTTAACTGCTTTTAAAAGCAGATGTACATACAACCTGATCTGCTGCGTGTAATATCATTTCTGGGTCATGAATTGATTTGAGCGAAGCTCTTTCCATCCACAACCAATTTTACTAATTTTTTTCCCCCATGATATGATCTATGTGTATTGTGCATAAAAGCTCACATTTTAAAGATTTAATTTGTTAATTTTCTCATTTTATTCTCATTTTTCTTTGTCTGTAAATATTTGCTATTATGATAATCTTTATGAACAAAACTGTTTTTTATAATGTTCTTCAATTCTACAACTTTTGAGCTGTTGCAGTCTACTGTTTCTAGCAGGCATAACACTACTGCTATAGACAGATTCATTTTTACTCTTCTAATGCTGTCTTAAAAGGAAGATTTCATTGCAGGGAATGTATAATATGGTGCAAAAAGTGATAAATAATGAAAGACTTACAGCTATTCAAGTAGTTCAGCTGAGTGCATATAGAGGGTGCTGTTGGCCTGTTATGGACCAGATTTTGCTATCTCATAGCACAAATAATGAAAGCATACAATACATAATAGCAATGAGAAATTATTTTTGAAAATTATGCCAAAATAGAACAGCCTTTCTTTGATTTGTGCAGGTTTAATTTGAAGTCTCCAATAACTGAAAAATATACTTCTCCATGTTTTAGACATTTCCTAAATTATTTTCACTGTAACAGATTATTTGATTTTCTGCCTCTGAAATTTATGAGTTTTATCAGATCTGTTGCTTCTTAATAAACTGCTCAATTCTTAATAAACTACTTTTGATCCCTTTAAAATTTTGTGCCAATTTTGAGTAACCTGTGACTGCTGAACTCAACCTAAATCTTACAGTAAGATTTTAAGGTTTTAAGAGTGGAATGTCACAGTGGTTGAGATTATAGGCCTAAGAGTTAACTATTTTAGTCAAACCTGTGTGGAGAAACCAGGAGTTGAGAATAGCAGTGGCATATTATAGGGCACAACTGATTGGCAGAACATTGAAGCAGATCCATCTGGAGTGAAAGATATCCTGAAAAATTAAAGTTGCCACCATCACCAAAGTTGGTTACCAACTTTTGTGCTGAGGAAATTGGCTAAGTAGAAAACTTCAGAACTTGAAAATTGATTTAAGGGAGATAAAAAGATAACTGATGAAATATCGGAAAAAAGATTCTCTTTTTTACAGTTAGAAGTCTGCAATGTTGAAAATTTTGTTTCACTGTGAAAGCTGATTCTTTCATCAAAGTTTGAAAAAAAAAGAAAAAGCTTTGAAAAATCAATTTTAAATGGAGTTTGGTTCTTTTTGATTGGGAATTATTTTTTTAAAAGTTGAGGTTAAAAACAGATACAGTTGCATAAGTTTTCTTCTCTCACATGCCAGGTAACAGAGTTAACCCTTTCTGCTGACAATTGTTTTTCATTTAATTCAACACATGATTTTTTGCATTGGTCACTTTAATTTTGTGTATTGGATATTATTAAATGTTAAGTTTCTAAGTTTACAGATAGGCTTGGACAAATTATTCATGAGCAGAGACACTATTTGTGTGTCTTTTAAACAGGTGTGATGAAAATATATACAGCCTTTTGGGATTTTGATTTCAAAAGTGAGGGAGATGAGTGTTACTATTACTTTGATCAGTTTTCCTTAAAAAAAAACAAAGTGAGGGAGTACTTCTGGAACAGTGCCTCACAGCGCAGGAACCTGGGTCCGATTCCATTTGTCATTTGGAAAGATGTTCATAATGTTGCGTTTATGGTGTATAAAGTAACCACTTAAGGTCATTACTTTGTTTCTTTAGATTAGAAGCATCTAGGAATGAGAAAGATTGTGCTTAATTCAGTTCAGAAGATACTAGGGTCAAATTTAGAAGTAAGTCTTTGTTAGCAGAAGTTCTGGAAAGTGTAGGGAGCAAGTTTTCTTAGTTGAAAAATTTAGTTTGTAAAGTTTCCAAAGAAAGAGAATTTAATTAGAAGTTTGCAGGTCTTTAGAACTGAGAATGCTTAGGCTCTCAGATATTTGAAATGTTCATGTGGCAGATTTGGAAAATTTCATGGAATTGTCCCACGTGCAACAAATCTGTAAGGAGTCAGTTAAATAGAAACTGAAGAGTTGAACGAGGGTGTAATTTCTCTGGATTTGAGGCTCTGAAATAGATAGTGTGAGGAATTTCTGGTCACAAGAAATAATAATTACAAAAAAAATCTCATTGTTAATTCAACCACAGCTTGAAGGAAGGACCAACAGTACAACTTGATGTCACAGAACATTCATTACAATGTTGAGACCAGGACACAGTTCAATCTCTACCATTAATATCCAGTTACATTCTATGTTCTACAGAACTGCAATATGCACATATATTTAGAAACTACATTTTATGAGGTGAATGTGAAGTGGGACATGGAACAGGAGCTGCTATGAATGCTGGGCACTGTCAATGTGGGGAGAACATAATAATCAATCGGAATGGGGCAGCATGGTGGTTCAATGGTTCACACTACTGCCTCACAGTGCCTGGGACCTGGGTCCGATTCCAGCTTTGGGCGACTGTCTGTGTGGAGCTTGCACATTCTCCCTGTGTCTGCATGGGTTTCCTTCTGGTGCTCCAGTTTCCTCCCACAATCCAAAGATGTGCAGGCTAGGTGAATTAGCCATGCTAAATTGCCCATTCTGTTCAGGGATGTGTAGGTTACGTGCATTAGTCAAGGGTAAATATAAGATAATAGGGGAATGGCTCTGGGTGCATTACACTTCGGAGGGTCAGTGTGGACTTGTTGAGCCAAGGGGCTGTTTCCACACTGTAGGGGTTTTATGGATTCTATGGAAAAGCAGGATTGGGTCTCTGTTGTTAGTAATGCAACCAAATCCCTATACAGTAAATGTAACTCTTGCCATCTCCCAGGCAATGTCAAGTGAATAATATAGTGACCAATAAAGAGAAAGAGAGAGTCTAGTGTATTTCAATGGGTGCCGCGGGGGCTAATGGGTAAGCCCTGCTCTCAGCATCTGGTTCATAGATCCCACTTTGCCCAATGTACCAGACCCATGTTATCACATCATGATTGCTGTTGTTCAGCTTCAACTCAAACATTCCAAGGTACCATACCTTCAGTCCAGATTGAATGTGTGTGACATCAAAGCTCATGGAGATAGTTGGAAATCCAATTTCTTCTTGGCATTAGTGTATAGAAACTTGGTCTCAGCACTGATTTATGATTCCTTAGCACTGCTGCCTCACAGCACCAGGGCCCCAGGTTCGATTCCTCCTCGGGCGACTGTTTGTGTGGAGTTTGCACGTTCTCCCCGTGGGTTTCCTCTGGGTGCTCCGGTTTCCTCCCACGGTCCCAAAATGTGCAGGTTAGATGAATTGGCCATAGCGATAGGTGCATTAGTCAGAGGGTAGTGGGTCTGGGTGGGTTACTCTTCGGAAAGTTGGTGTGGACTAGTTGGGCTAAAGGGTCTGTTTCCACGCTTTCGGGAATCTAAATTTCATCTTCCAAACAATTGTATTTTCACTGGTGTTGTACTTGGCTTTCCCTTTCATGTAGATGACCTGCACTCGACTGGTATTGAGTGAGCATGGAATAAACACCTCAATGTTCTGAGCTAGCAGGGATAGTTTGAAGTTTGATTTAATCAGAACTTTCACTTCAAGTTTAGTGCCACCAATTTCTCTAACCAATGGGATCATATGGGATGGCACGATAATAGTGCCAGGAAATTGATTTGCTACGTGTCATTATAACTGTCTATTATATTGAAATAGATTGGTTTGTTTCTAATTTCTTGTTGTAGTGTAATAGACCTTGGCCTGTTGTTGAAGAAAATCTGAATTCTCATGTACCTCTATATCAGTAACTAACAACCAGACTAACTAAAAAAAAAAAATAGGGTGGGTCTTATGGAAACCTAAATATGAGAAATGTGGTAAAACTGTATGAAAGATCTGGTGCAGACAGTCTCAAAGTCAGAAGCAATCTGGTTATCTTTTAAGAAAGTTCTGGGTATCAAAGCAATATTTTCACAAGGGTGCAGCAAGATGCCAATGAAAGGGTATTATTACTTGTTAAGATTATGTTAACTGTACAGCTCTCTTTATTAATATGCAGCCTAACATCCTATCACCTGCCATGAACCAACTGAATGCTAAGAATTATTGATATGAAAGTCAGAGCAAGAACCTGACGACTTCAGTTTGCCACTGTCTGAGAAGTGCCTCCATGTTGCTCAGCATCAAATAGCATCACAAGGCATGATCCATGGCGGCCAGCCACATGTACCCTTTGTCTACAGCCATTGACGTCTGATATTTGACAACCCCTCAGGATCATCATTGCACATTTCCAAACCTTGATTTCACATGCATCAGCAACTAGCATTGAAGGTCTGTTGCAAGGACACCTTCTGCATGGAGACAGACATTCAGTTCATAGAATGGACCATGCTTTATCTCAAGGGTGTGAGTTTGCTCTCTTAGCACTCAATCACTTTAGAGCTTACTTGCATATGTGCAGCATTTCAAGGCTAACCAGGGAGAGCAATAAATGATGACCAGCCAGCGACACCCATTTCTCACAAATGAATTAAACAAGAAACTATCCATGCCTTAATTTGTTTTGCCATGTTGTGCCATGTCTGTTAGTGAGTTGGCACTTCAGACAAAGCCTAAATCCTAAAGACTGACATGCTCTTTCATGCAGATGCTCAGACAGGCTGCTTCTCAACTGGGATCTGTTCAATGATGGAGGCATTTTGCTATACGATACATTGAGACATCAGTTAACACATAAAGAACATGCCAAATGCCTGCACGACAAATACCCAGCACATGTATTCAAGCAAATTGTCATGTCAGGAAGTGGGCAGGAACTGGTCTTCAATGTGGTCAAATGGGAGCTGCTATCAGTCAGGAAGTGCCAGTGCCATCAGTCACTGATACACTCTGAACACAGTCCATGGACTTGGCCAGAATCTGTCATCTGCTTGGCCAGTCATGGTGAGGGGATGTGACTGACTACAGATTGGGCAACGTGTGCCAGTCCTGTAGAGCCAACAAAAGTAATCAAGGGCATTGTGTATCCTCAGTTGGAGAGCTGCAAAGACACTGATCAGGGGTCCTGTCAGTCATGTCTAGGGGCTGCTCATTGAAGTTTGCTAAAGGTCTGGGGGCCTGAGGATTCATGCATTGATCATGAGGAAGGTGCATGGGGACCTGGATGGTAAAAGTGGGGCACATCACTAAAAGTAGATGAGAGCAGTCAAGGCTCAGGGGGGAAAGTAGAGGCATATGTTGAGGTAGCGGCAGCAGGGTGACAGGGGATGTGTGTAACAGTATTTGAGGTATGGTAGGCTATAGGCTAGGATTATTATTAGCAGTTAGCACCACCATGGTCTCCACAGGAGGAGTGTACAGGACCGTGATGGACATAATAAGATGTAATGTCCGGGTTCATTGGACAGGGAGGATAGTTAGAGGTAAATTTCAATGTCGTGGGTCTCCCTGTGAAGGGTGTAAATGGGCAACTCAGGAAGGCTTAGGTAAAGGGATATGGAGACTCTGAGGTGTTATCAGGTGATCAGGCACACTCGGTGCTGAAGGTGTTCACCATAAATTGTGTTCCCTGTTATTTCACTTGCTATTCCCTGGATACAAACTACAGCTGGTAATTGGCTGGGTCAATGGCCAGGGTGGGTGGATTCAGTGTCAGTTTGTTGGACAAGAGCCTAAGATCCCTGTTTGCTCAACACAAGGATATTGAAGGGTAAATACATGAAGCGGGTGACTGCAAACTCCAGTTACATTTTCTTTACAATGTACACAGAGTGAGTGTACTTAGGGTTCAAATGCTGGTCAAAGGCAATTCATACTGTGTGATTGGTGCTTGAACCTTGCACATTGGCCTCTCAATGGATCAGAAGTTAGCAGCAATGACTGGAAAGAAGGTGAAAGCTAGCTAAAGTTGTCACATCACTTGAGGAACTGACAAGGGTTCTGTGGGAAACAGAGACCATCATTTCATCATCTACTATTTAAGTATTACGGTGGACTCTACTGAATACAGTTCTAAGCTTCCTTTTTAATGTTGATCTGGGCTGGAAAAGGGTTAGAGTGCAGAAGGCACTCCCTTTTTGATGCACCGTGTCACTCATGCAGCCAGTGCAGCACCATCACCAAGTTGCTGCACATGCTGAGCTGGAGCTGAAGGAATGATGGAGATATGGCTCTCAGTATCTGGGTACTGTATGTCAGGGGATGAATGAGGCAGTGTGGCAACAAGGGCCCCGTGTGTCTTGAGGCTGTGCTGGAACTCTGCCTGATGCTAGAGCAGTATCTGTAGGCTGTAGGAGTGAGAGGACATGCTTTCTAAACAGTGAGAAAATTCGTAAAGCCAAAGTACAAAGGGATCTGGGAGTGCTAGTCGAGGATTCTCTAAAGGTAAACATGCAGGTTGAGTCCGTGATTAAGAAAGCAAATGCAATGTTGTCATTTATCTCAAGAGGGTTGGAATATAAAAGCTCCGTTGTGCTACTGAGACTTTATAAAGCTCTGATTAGGCCCCATTTGGAGTACTGTGTTCAGTTTTGGTCCCCACACTTCAGGAAGGACATACTGGCACTGGAGCGTGTCCAGCGGAGATTCACAAGGATGATCCCTGGAATGGTAGGTCTAACATATGAGGAACGGCTGAGGATCCTGGGATTGTATTCATTGGAGTTTAGAAGATTAAGGGGAGATCTAATAGAAACTTACAAGATAATACATGGCTTGGAAAGGGTGGATGCTAGGAAATTGTTTCCGTTAGGCAAGGAGACTAGGACCCATGGACACATCCTTTGAATTAGAGGGGGTAAATTCAGAACAGAAATGCGGAGACATTTCTTCAGCCAGAGAGTGGTGGGCCTGTGGAATTCATTGCCGCGGAGTGTAGTGGAGGCCGGGACACTAAAAATCTTCAAGGCAGAGATTGATAAATTCTTGATGTCACAAGGAATTAAGGGCTACGGGGAGAATGCGGGTAAGTGGAGTTGAAATGCCCATCAGCCATGATTGAATGGTGGAGTAGACTTGATGGGCCGAATGGCCTTACTTCCACTCCTATGTCTTATGGTCTTATGGTCTTATGGTCTTTCCTGGTAGCTATGAAGGTGACAGCTACTTTGAATCTCTACTCTTCCTTCTAGGAAGTGACCGGTGACTGGTGTGAAATCTCTCACTTGGGTATCCACAAATGCATCAGCCGAGTGAGCAATCCATTTGCACAAGATCACATCAGCTCATTTTGTCTCCTGATGATGTCAGTGCTGCAGCCCAGGCCGTAGGAGCCAGGAACAGAGTTGGTTTATCATGGCTGCAGGGTGACATTGGCACTGAAAAGGTTGTATCACGATGCTGCAGAATTCCTCAGCAGGCAGGAATTCCATTCCATTAATATTCAAGTAATTATCATTACCACTTTGTGAAGCTGTGTGCCCATTATCCTGGCAGCTGCTATGAAACATGCACCCTGAAGCTCTCTTATGTAGCTGGTGTGTTTGAGGGTTATGGGGCCTTAAAGGATCATATCAGGGAACAAGGGATAACCACTGTGACCATGGCTGATGACACCATTATGCAACCGCCTTACTGATGCAGAGTGCAGATACAATGCTGACGATGGGGCTATGATGGAGCAGACAATAGGGCTGCTGAAGAAATGGTTTTTGGACTGATCTGGGGAGGGGGAACACTTCAGTATAATCCAGACCCCCACTCCTGCCATTGTGTGTTGGTAGTGCAAGGAGTGAATGTAACAATGTTTTGTTTTGGATGGTCTCAAGCTTTTTGAGTGTTGCTGGACTGTCCCAGTCCAGACAAAGGGAGATTATTCCATCACACCTCTGACTTATGCCTTGAAGACGATGGACAAACATTGGGGGAAAAAAAGGTATCTGAAAATGTCCCAGAAACCAACTTCCAATTCTGAATTCTGCTTTGAACCCATTTATGACAATATTTTCAAATTAATTGATCCCAACCATGTGAATATCATCTATTTGGATCATAAAGATGCCTGAAAACTACCCAGCCCCATGGTGCCCATTCTGATTGAACTGATGGCAGCCAATTTAATAAGATGGACCTTACTGAGAAGTTTCAAACTCTAATTTGGATCACATACACATTTATGTAACTTCCAGAGTGTACCTAGTACTTTTGGTGTCTCATTTAGATGACAAAGAAACAGTTCGTTTTGAGCTGATCTCTCAGAAAAAATATATCAACTGATCGACACTCCGAAGCATTTGATGCTTAAAAAGTCAAGAAAATCTTCAAAGTTGTCTTTCATGATGTTGGGCCTTCTATTCACATGCCTTACTTTTTTTTAACGAAAACCACATGCCACTGGCTTTGCTGTAGAGTTATAAGTCTCATCAGGAGACATCTCTTCCATGCACATCTATCTAGGGCTATTCATATTTCACATGTATCTCTAAACTAATTATTAGCAAATGATTATTAGTGAGAAACATTGCTGATTGGCAAAGTTCTATCTCTATTCACTTTTCCATTACCTTATTAACACTTATTTTTATTATTCACTAAGTATTATTATCAAATGATTAATTCTGGTTGCCAAATCTACAAATTATAAAAGTCTTGTATTCTTTATCCCACACCTTTAAATTCGTAGCTACTACCTTATCAAATCCCTTGCTAAGGGCAGACTTCATTTAGACCATGACAGTTTCCTTCAGTATTCCTTACAAATCTCACGTCTATCATTTACCTCTTCCATTATTTTCTTGTACTCTTCACACCTTATTCCTTCATGGGTTATGAAAAGTTTAATGTTCCAGAAGACTGATGGACAAATTGCCTATGTTGTTTGCAAAGAATGACCTTTTTCTGTTGTAAATGTATGCCCCCTTATATCAATAATGTTTCTTTAATTTCTTTAATGGAGAGGTTATTTTCCATTCAATTTGATTGTGTAAATTGTAAATTTCTACACTTTCCAACTACATTAGCTTTGTTGTTTTTCATATCCAGTTGGATCTGCACTTTTTTCATTGATGGCTGACTTAATAACAATGATATTTAATTGGATACTATATTCATGGTAATAAAATGATTGCTTCTGGCCATTTTATAAGGCATCGCTACTTTTAAAATTATTTGAAACTGGTAGAACTCTCAAATTCCTTATCTCTGTTCTGGTCTTTCTTCCTCAAAGGGTTGAGATAGCTTTTCAGCCATTCTATTCCACACACAGTAGATGTGCAAATGTTCTTTAGTACTGCTTTAATGGAAAGATTCTTCCACCAAAGTATCCATCACTGGCCTGATAATTCTTCTAACAATTACAATTCCATCTCTTACATCCCCATCTTCTTTCTTCAAATATTCTATTTTGTATTTAATTTTAATACTTCATTACACAATTTGGTAAACTTAATACATTAACAGTACTTTGAATCACATGTGACTGACTACATCATAGACATTTCTGAGGTTCCTTCTTTTATTGTGAGGCCCAATTCTGTTTGTTTCTGAGAAGTGCCAAAAGTTTTCTTGTCCTTCTCTTGTTTAAAGATTTTTTTCGTACTGTTGCCTATGACCTTGTGTCTTCCATTTCATGTTGAATGGCTGTTCAAACAAATGGTTGACATGAGGCAATAAACGAGTACCTAGAGAAGAAATATATCAAAGGTATTTTGGGTTCAGCGAGCAGTCCTTAACAGGCAGCTGCCTTCCGCACATGCAGCAAGCGTGAGAAAGACTGGGCAAGAGCTTCTGAACATTTTGGCTACAGAGTAAAAGTCTGCCAATACAGCATCATCCTTCCACTTGTGTCTGAGATTGGTAACCTACTCTCACTTGTCAAGGACCATTTGGTTTTCCTGTCTATTTAGCTTAAGCATTATATTTAACCATATTTTTTCTGAGTAAATCATTCAGTATTTAATGAACTAATTTTAATCCTGTGAATTTGACTCCAATTTTAGATAAATTGACTCTTGAACAAAACCTAAATCTTGCACTACTCAACTCTATTCTCATATTTGCTTGTACTTCATTATTTCCTTCAGTGCCTTGTAGTAGATAATATTTGCTGTTAAGATGCTGTTTATTTTGAGATTTTTAGACTTGCTACATTGTTGAGGTGCTAAAGTTTGCATGGATTATTTTTGTTGCAGTATGACATGTTGCTGCAATCTTCTTTAATGAACACTTTCAAGGAAGTGTCTCAGGATAGGTCAGACAGAATCACTGAGAGATGCACCAAGGATTAAAACTTCTGATTTTTAACAGATGTTTAAGTTTCTCTTTTTAAAATCTTAGAGAATATTATTGTTGAAGTTATGTGAATTGATATAGAGTAAACTATAAGTATTTCATTTGTAGCTTAAAAACCTGATTTTTCTTGCATTACTGCCCATTACTTTTATAGATAGAGTCATAGAGTCATAGAGATGTACAGCATGGAAACAGACCCCTCGTTCCAACCCGTCCATGCCGATCAGATATCCCAACCCAACCGAGTCCCACCTGTCAGCACCTGGCCCATATCCCTCCAAACCCTTCCTATTTATATATCCATCCAAATGCGTCTTAAATGTTACAATTATACCAGCCTCCACCACATCCTCTGGCAGCTCATTCCATACATGTACCACCCTCTGCGTGAAAAAGTTGCCCCTTAGGTCTCTTTTATATCTTTCCCCTCTCACCTAAACCTATGCCCTCTAGTTCTGGACTCCCCGACCCCAGGGAAAAGACTTTGCCTATTTACCCTAATCATGCCCCTCACAATTTTGTAAACCTCTATAGTTCAGAGATACATACCTCCAGAGCAGGTGAGAATTGAAACAAGGCCTCCTGACCCAGAGGTAAGGATACTACCACTGTACTACTAGAGGCCCCCCCCCCCGTTAGCTTTACAATGATCTAGTTTATACACTTGTGACTATTTGTCGATTAATTGCTATCCTAATGTGTGACCTTCGCAACTTATTCCATGCATATGAATTAATACATTGTTTGAGACATTGGAGTTAAGAAAAGATACATGCTGGCACTCGGAAGGGTATGTGCTGTATGTAACCAAAGTAGTTCAAACTGTTAATTGCATTTATATTTGTGTTGTGCCAGTATTGCTACAGCACCTCTGCAGATATACACCAGTACCTAAGGAGCAAATCTGATGAAGACAGGCATAACAGGGTTAGAGCAATGACAACTCTTCTGTCTGTAGCATTAAGAACATTTACAAAAATTTGGAATCCAAATTACACTGGCATCAAGTTAAAAATGAATTTTTCCGTTCTCAGTTTCTTTACTCAGTGAATATGTCAAGTGATAACAGGAATACATTAAATGTGACATTCTTTGTGGTTAAAAATACTTGCCAATACATACTGTCTGGACTTCTGATAAAAATACCTTTGGGTCAGACCCTTGAATGATGCTGAGCCTTTGTCATTACAGTAACAGTAATTTCAGGAAAGGAGGAGGAAAAGTAGGAAATTAAAAATCTTTTAAGCATGCTTCCATTATTTTGTGTTCATGTAAACATGATCATCAAATGCTGCAGAGGACCATTAATGCTGGTGTTTGAAAGAATGTGCAATCTGGAAAATATTAAAGATTCCATATAGTGCACCAATCAACATTGAAATAACCATGGTGTTTCATGCCATTTGTGTATTTTTTTATCTGTTAATCTGTGTAACATTCCACGGATAGTTGGGTTCTTTTGAGTCAGTAACATTGAAGTTAACTTACAGCACTAACTAGTTACAAGTCTATAGTATCGCAGGCTTAAAAGACATAATCTGGGTTCAGTATTTCCTGCTGTGACTGTACATGACACATATACACAGAACAGATTGAATTTGCTAGAGAGAAAGATTGAAGGCCAACTGGGTGCCATGATACCGCAACATTGCATTTCAGATGTCATAAATGTACATGTCTGTTTGGTCTGGAATCAATGCTGTAGCACTGCAACTTCTTTTCCTTTAAGTAACAAGAATTCTTTGTCTGGTAAAGGTTTATAAAGGATGCACTTAGATATATCTTTACATTCAGATAATACCTTGATAAATGTAAAATGTGACCATATTTGGTCATTATAAAGTTACCAAGCCTTGGCGATTAGCTTCATTTCGCAGTTTGCTATCATCACAGATGAATATGTGTCATTTGTCATGGATGATTGTTGTCTGAGATGATATTTTTCACTATCTGTGTCCTCATTCTGTGTGATGTATAGTGGTTGATAAACAGTTCAGAAATGACATCCAATTTTTCGCAGGACTTGCACATGTCCAATGTCCCAGACTGGATACAATGTTATTGTATCTTTCTATGAGCCCCACTGTTGTGTGAAAATCTCAATGCATAAGTTTTGTCTGGTTGAACTTGGAATAAGTATCTACATTTATTGATCATGCTGTAGTACCACTTTCTCCTTCTTTTTGACAATTTATTATGCACATGTAGTTAGGTGAGTTAGAGGGTGAGAGGGAAGAATTGTGTGAATCTATCTATCATAGTGTAAGAACTGTTGGTGAGGGTAAATAATTGCTTAGAAAAATAGAACATACATCTCACCTAACTGTCTGGAAATCTTGTTGAACATCCTACACATGTCTAAGAAGGGTGCAATAGCTACTGTGGATTACTGTCAGATACAATTGATTGAGGTACATAATGAATGTGGTGATCAATGTGTCAACAATTACTGCACTCATGATATGTTTAATTTATACATAAAAAGGAATTTGGTGAAATAGTCATTCACCAGAATGTGTCACTGGACATGAAAGCTATCATCATCAATCACAGTCTGGAGTGGGTTGAACCTGAACCAGGGCATCCCAGCTCAGAGGTAGGGACACTACCACCAAAACACAAGCACCCTAATTTTGTGTGAGAGGAGAGGTTCCCTTGTTGAATGAATTTACCTGTTTTGTGTTACTTGATTAGTCGGTCAATGTCTTTTGCCAGTTCACTGTATGGACCCATGTGTTAACCTCTTGTTATTTTCTGCACTCATGTGACCTGTATGTACACAGTTTAGCAAGTTTTGATATAGATCTTTTGGAATTACAAATTACTTAAGTTACATCCTTGGAGAGTCCTATTTTATCTCTGAATGACCAGACAGAACTTATTTCCTCAGCGACCAGTTGGATTTACTTAGGCCAAGCACTGATGACCATCTGCTGTAGAAACCTGGATCTGCTCTGCTTGGCTGTGATTAAAAATGTATGAGATTGGTATTAAAGTCTAGAAAATCCTTGATGTTGCAACTGATGGCTTTGTCACTTTGTGTATTATTATAATATATAGATGAATGCATTCTAGTAGATCAATGATTGCTAATCCATCTATGTCAGTGATCTCAAGATTTCAGGTGTCTATTCAGGGATTGGTATTGGCACTTGATTGATAATAGATAAAAACAGAACAGCAGGTCAGGCAGCATCCGAGAAGCAAGAAAATTACCCCCATTCACCCACTGTACTCTTTGCTACCTTTCCCCACCCTCCTCTCTGACCTATCACCTTCATCCCCACCTCCATTCACCCTTTGTACTCATTGCTACTTTCTCTCCACCCCCATCCCCCTCTCATTTACCTCTCCACTCTGCAGGCACCCTGCCTCTATTCCTGATGAAGGGCTTTTGCCCACTTGATTGATAATGCCAACCCATGGGATTTCAAACACTTTGTAAGCATTTAACTTATTCGTGTGAACTGCGTCTTGCTATTCCATCTTCCTGAATCATGTATAAGATGCGTAAACAGATGACATTTGCACTTGCTCAGATATCTATCTTATCATGTAACGCATGTTTTCCAGTCCTTTTGGGGTATATCATCTGGATGGAGCTAAAGGCTTCAGTTTTTCTGATAGCATCAATGTGATCAATGACCAATTCATCACAAAAACAATCTGACTGTGGTTTGCAAACTGTATCACTGTGTAAGCCCCCCTCTCCTCAAAACACACGCACTTTAGGCCAATGTGATATTTACTCGTGTACTGTATAAGTCACTTTGATTTATATTACAATGCTCATAGTTATTTCCTTTTAATGAATGTGAACAGATTATGGTGAAATTCTGTGTTCTGGGTTGTCTCATGGTGCATCTCATAGAAAGTCATTGAAGAAGAAATTAAACCTGACCAAAGAACTGATACACAGATATTTGCTGAAAGGCTGTGATGTAAGAGAACTGTGTCCCCGTTGTTTCTATGACCAGAAGGATTAAGGGGAATTGAGATAACAGACCAGACAACTACATTTGTTTCTTCATGCAGAACATTGAAGAGAAGCTCAGAGGCTGATAGCCTTGAACAAGACAGTGATGCAATTGAAAACTCATAAAAATGGACCAAAAACAGGTATTCCCTCATATGGCATGGTCAGACAAAAGAGGTGATACATAAAAGGACATCACAACTCACTTGCTGTTGAACAGTTTATTCAGCTGCTCTGAAATCATTCAGATCTGTTGGTGAATTGACCACCTGAGCCAGACCCTGTTTCATGGGATGTTTAAACGAGGACTAGGAGGACATGCTTGCATGCCATGGATGAAACTTTGGAAACTTCCTTAGTATTGATCTTTGGTTGGCCCTTCTTCACTAGCTGCTGTGGAGCTTTGTGAATTATGAGTATTTGGAATTTATCTAGATGATTGAACTTCGTACAGATTTTAGACCAGTGCCTTCTTATGGGACATAGCTTTCATAAGTCACTGAATTCTGGACATTGTCTTGGTGAGTAATTCAAGCCATTGTCTTGTGCAAGATTGTTTGTCCCACTGAACCTACAGAATGCTGCAATAGTTACTCCACAGTCAGCGCTTGCAGTTGCTTCCGGCCTGCAACCATTGCTTTGAACTTGCATCCTTCTTCCAGCAGTGTGTCAATGATCTATGATTCGGGTTCAATCAAAAGTACTTTTTAGAATGATTTGATAGGTGCAGAAGCAAGGACCAGTTCCATAAGTCTTTCAGCGAAGTTAGCTTCAGTGAAATCGCATATTTGCTCCCTATAAATTGGTCTGTTGTTACATCAGCAGTTGTCATTTTGACATGAACCTATATTTTGAAATTCACTTGAATTTTAAATTAATTAAAAAAAAAATTGTCAGGATCTTTGCCGTCATTATTCAAAATATTGGAGGATGTTATTCTACTTAACCCTTCAATGCTTAAACCAAAAAAAGGTTTGACTTTCTATTGCAATTGTCTTTTATCTGTTATTCCATTAAGTAAAAATTGATTCTTCCTTTAAATAACTGAAGTTATGGTAGAATGTCAATGGGATGCCAACCATGGTTATGTGTTTGCAAAATAACAACAATTACACATAATGACAATTGAGGAAGATATTACACTTGCAAGCAGATTTAAAAGCACAGACTCTTCTAACAGAAAATAAAACTAAACTGGCTGGAAAAGATAAATTGTGCAATAACACACAAAAATTTCAGAGAAAAGCAAGTTTATACATTTCTGTACTATGCAGGACCAATTGCTGATCATGTTTTAAAATAACAAAATGTAAAAGAAACTAGTATCTTTGATAATATTCCAAGTTTGGTTGTCAGTTACTTTATATCAAGTCTAATCATACAATTGAAAGAATGAGATTTAACTGAAGAATACAGCTTCCTGGGGAACCTGTTGACAACTTTATTAATTATCTTTATATAGTGTTAGAATATTGCGATTATAGTGGTTTTTAACAAGAGCTAATTCAAGACAGAATTATTGTTGGAATTTCTGACATACCTCTTATATATGTTATAATCATAACAGGATATCACATTGGAAAGATTTGGAGATACCGGTGTTGGACTGGGGTGTAAAAAGTTAAAAATCACAGAACACCAGGTTATAGTCCAACAGGTTTAATTGGAAGCACACTAGCTTTCGGAGCGCCGCTCCACTATCACCTGATGAAGGAGCAGTGCTCCGAAAGCTAGTGTGTTTTCAATTAAACCTGTTGGACTATAACCTGGTGTTGTGTGATTTTTAACATTAGAAAGAAATATCTTGGTGGTGGTAGGAGCTGAGGAACAGAAAGCTACTGGTGTGTTGAAGAACCCGAGCCAGCTTAAAAGCCAAATGCTCGTGATCAATGTAACTCAAATCAACAAAAGGAAGACTTCATAGGTGTCACATGCTTATCTGCTGAACTGAAGGGAAGAAATGCACCGCCTGAGATTAATTGTGTTGGTGTCTGACATTTTTTCGTGATTTAGAGATCAGAAAGTACCTATGATTTTGCAGGTTTAGAGGAACTATCCAGTTGTCTTGCAACCACTTATGATTCTTCATATCAGATAATCAGATATTTTTGACCCCACAGCTGCAAGGAGTTAGTAGTAGAATCTTGAATAAGTCAGTACTTTGGAATAAACAGTACCAAAGCAGCACATTCAACGGTCTTATCTTTAATTGAACCTAACGTAATTTGTTTTGGAAGATTAGGGATGATGACAATATTAGATGTTAGTATATCCATTTTAACATTACACGGACAAGATTAATTCTTTCAGAAACGCAACTATCTTTTCTGATGTGATGTGAAGGTGCCGGTGTATGACTGGGTTGGTCAAAGTTTAAAAATCAACTAGGCGAAAGTGGGTACTGCAGATGTTGGACATTAGAGTCAAGTTTAGAGTGGTGCTGGAAAAGCACAGTAGGTTAGGCAGCATCCGAGGAACAGGAAAATTGATGTTTCGGGCAAAGCCCTTCATCAGGAATGTGATCTTGATGAAAAGCTTTTGCCCGAAACATCAATTTTCCTGCTCCTCAGATGCTGCCTGATCTGCTGTGCTTTTCCAGCACCACTCTAATCTTGAAAGTTAAAAATCATACAGCACCGGATTGTAGTGCAACAGGTTTATTTGGACGTACGAGCATTCGGAGCGCTGCTCCTTCATCAACTTTCTCTGATATAACTTAAGGAAACTAAAGATTGTCCAAGGGAGAAAATCTTTGACAGCATCATTCATGCCAAGGGATTTCCTCTGCTAAGTGCATCCAGGAAACCAAAGATCCAACAAGGCCCAAGTGTGTTAAGAAGCAGTTTTTTTTTTCTTACATCCTCAAAAGGTAAACACTCAACCCAAACAAGTCATCACTCAGAGAATTAGGAAATAAGGTAGTGACAAAGTTACTTTTCTTATCTGAAACAATTGTACAAACATTTTAATAACCAGAAAAAATCTTGTGAAGAGATATTATGTAAGACATTTAGGACCTGATATCATGAGATAGGCTCTTCCCATCAGGATTTAAAGGACTGTTCCTGAGAGGAGCTAACTGGTTCTACGTCTACGACTAGTTCTGTTATCAGTATGCTGGAAGAATGTTTCAGAAGTGTAATGTGAACTTATTCTTAATTTCGATCAGATGCCACAATCGTAAATGTAATGTAAATATACCAATGCCGTCTCTGAATAATCACATTTTCAACTTTCTGAGGGTTACCATTAGCCAGAAAGTGAACTGTAGTGATAAGTGCAAGTCAGAGACTAGGAATACTGCAACAAGTAATTCACCCTCTGATTCCCTAAAGCTTGTCCATAAGGCACATGTCAGGAGTCTGATAGGATACCCCCCACTTACCTGAATGGGGTCAACTCTAATAACACTCAAGAGGTTTAACACCATCCAAGACAAAGCAGCCCACTTGATTGACATCGCATCCACAAACATTCACGCCCTTTACCACTGATGCTCAGTACCAGTATGTAATATCTATAAAATCCACTGCAGAAATTCACCAAGGCTTCTCAAACAGCACCTTCTGGACCCACTTTATGTTCCCTCTAATTTCTCCAGCCACTGCATGGACATCCATGGTCTCTGTACAGGAGTGGCTGGAGAAACCGGAAGTCAATGTGTCAGCACACCGAACAGCATGTACAGACTCTTGGAATGGTTCTGCGATACACTACCCTCATTCAGAAGGCCACATGCAACAGATACATGGAAACACAATGGAGTTCCCCTCCAAGTCACTCATCATTTTGACTTTAAAATATATCACCAGTGTTGCTTAATCAAAATCCTGGAACTCCATCCCTAATGGCACTGTGGGTCTACCTACACCAAGTGGACTACAGCAGTTCAAGAAGACTGCTCAGCACCAATTTCACCAGGGCATTTAGGGATGGCCAATAAACACTGACCCAACCAGTGTAGTCGCCTTAGCTGAATGAATAAAAAGAAATGCTGTATTCCCTTTACATTGCTATCTTCTGAATTGTCCTGATCAGCATACGACTTAAAACAGTTACAAAAGCAGCCTTTTTCAGTAATTTATTTTGTACTTGTGAATTCTAAGAGCTGAATACATTTAGATGTATTTACTATAAATGGAACACATGATATTATCTCAAGTGTAATATGCGCAAGTTTATCATTATCAAACAACACATTTCAACAAATGAGGATGCAATATTTTCATATTAGTTTAACCTCTTCCTGTTTTTCCAAAAGGATTATCTTTGGATGTTATGCTACTATTAAACGTTGTGAATGTCAATTAATGTTAAATTTGCTGGGGTGGGGTGGGGTAGGGGGGAGGTGGTTGTAGGTGGGGGGCTGGGGGGGAGGGGGGAGGATGTTGAAGTCTAAGGAGTAGTCAAAATCCAGGCTTCTTTGGCTATGATGGCCCTTTCAATGTTAAGTTGCTCCTGCCACCAGAGGAATGATGGATATTACGACACTACATGAATTCCTAGTACCTAACATTGTTAGACACAAATCAATGGAATTGTCTCAGATGACGTATATCATTTGCTTGACATTTCATTATGACTGTCTGTGGTCAATACAGATATCACATGTTCTTCTTCATTTGGATGCATGGGAACAACTTTTGAAGAAATTCCTAATTCATTCCTCAAGTATAACACAGGTCAGCTGGTGTCATACCATGATATTACTTTGAAAACTGGAGCATTTGAATAATCTGGATGAATACTCAAACACTTGAGGACATCAGAACAATAAACATTGTAAATGATTCTGAATATATAAAGAGGGAAGTAATTGAATTTGAAAAAAAATAACAATTTTGAATTAAATGTTTATAGAACAAAGGTATCAAACCTTTTGATCCAGTTCATCCCAATATTATCATTTGCCAACTAAAGAATTTTCAAGTGACGTATATTAGACATTTTTTCACAGCTTGTGTTCACAGTAATCAGTAAAAAAAGCCATTTGTGACTCTGCTAACACCCCTAAATATATATATATTTACATCAAACGTTTGGAAGGCATAATGTTTGATTCTGTAAACTGAAACTCACATTATAAAACTTCACCTTCAGGGAAGAGGGAAACAACAATTTCACTTGAAATGGAAATAAGTGGACAGATCAATTGAAATAAATTAACAAAATTGTTTGCAGAAACAATTACATTTTGCATTTCAAGCTAAATAGGAGAAATTATTTACAGTTGTCTTGAAAACTTTTCCAGGTTAAGGGCATGGTTTCAACTTTAAAACTTGAAATTTGCAATGATTAATTATTTGTATTTGAATATATTGAGCTGAATTTTGACTGATATTAGCATTTGTATTTGTGCTGTGCTTGAATTGTTTGTGTTGCCCGTATGCAAAAAACTCTAATCTGTGCTCAGAGTGGATTACTGACATATTACGGTGCCATGTCAATTGTGTGATGCTGGAAAAGCACAGCAGGTCAGGCAGCATCCGAGGAGCTAATGCTGATGAAGGGCTTATGCCCAACATGTTGATTCTCCTGCTCTTCGGAGGTTGCCTGACTTGCTGTGCTTTTCCAGCACCACATTCTTGACTCTAGTCTCCAACATCTGCAGTCCTCACTTTCTTCTATATTATGGTGTCATGCTAAATTAAGTTAATTTCTGAAGCATGCCTACCTTATGTTCAATTGCTTATGCCTGAGTTTTATTCAGCAATGTATTTCACTTGTTCTCTCTCCCCTTAGGTTGCGTTTATGAGAAACGTTTCAGGCATTCAAATCCCATATCTGGCTATTATTGCTGTTGTACATTACAGGTTACAAAACTAAAAAAAGAGATGGAATCTTCTTCTTACATTAAGGGTCCTGACAGTGGCTGCAGAGGTGTACGGCAATTCCACTCCAAGGTGGAGCAGAAGCTAACTACGTGCAATTGTTCAGGAACCATTCAATTAGATGCGCAGAGGTGTGGACCCCAGCCGATCATAGAGTGGAGCTGCACAACAACAGTGCCATCTGCTCACGGGGTTGAAGGTACAAGCGACGTACTTGAAGAGCAGTTAGACTGTCATTTCCCCTTGGCAATCCAGCGACATTCGTCTGGATGTTTGTGAGGAGTTTGTCATCCCTTGAACTGTGACATTTTGTGACCAGATCAAGAGTTCATGTCGGGGACTCATTCTGACGGGAATTGAGATGCAAATGAAGATGGTACGGGTCTGTTTGACACATTGCTTCATTGTTCTTAACATCAGTAACCTTTATTCCACTCACCCCTATTCTTGATCAATTATCATCCATTCTAGAGCTCTCCCCTGTCAACATGAATCCACAACCCATCAAACTGGAACTACACATCCATCATCCTTGATTCATACACCAATATGGATTTGGAACTGGTTGACAGACAAAAAACAGATTGTAGGAATGATTGCATCATTCCCAGTATGGCAGGCTGTTACTAATGGGGTATGGGAAGGATCAGCATCGGGCTATAGCTGTTCACAATCTATACGAATATTTATATGTCGAGGCTAGTTGCAAAATTTTCATATTAGCCCTTGTCACAAACTAGGTGGGAATGTAAACTGTAAAGAAGATGTAAGGAGCTGTCAAGTGGGCTTAGTCAGTCAAAATAATTGGTAAAAGAAAACAATGTGCCAGAAAAATATGGTCAGTTTGGCATCGTCTGTGGATAGAGAACCAGAGTTAATATTTTGAATCCAAAATAACTCTTCTTTGGAACAGTTCTAAAACATTAGCTCTGTTAATCTCTCCACTGAAGCTGTCAGACCCACTGATTGTCTCCAGAATTTTGTTTTTATTTTGAATCTCAAGCAACCACAGTACTTTGGTTTTAGTTAAGGGTATGAACAAGGCAGTTGGAATATAATGTGGGCAAGTGTTTAGTTATCCACTTTGTTTGAAAAAAGGGACGAAGTATTTCTTAACTGGTGAGAGATTGGGAAGTGTTGTTTTCCAAAGGAACCCAGGTAACCTTGTTTATGAGTCACTTGAAGTTATAGCTAACATGCAGGTGCATCAGGCAATAAAAAAGGCAAATGGGGGGGTTGACCTTCATTGCAAAGGGATTTGATTGCAGAAGTTACAATGCTTTGCTGCAATTGAATGGAATTTTGATGGGATTACACCTGAAGTATTGTGTACAGTTTTGGTACCTTTATTTAGGAAGGACTTACTTGCCTTAGAAGTCCTACAAAGGAGATTCATCAAACTATTCCCTGGGATGGCAAACTGTCTTCCTCGAGAGTTTGAAGAATGATGTAATCTCCTTGCAACTTACAAAATTCTTGAAAGGCATCACAGGATGGATGTAGATGTTTCCCCTGGCTGCTGAATTTGGAGGTAAAAACAATGACCGCAGATGCTGGAAACCAGATTCTGGATCAATGGTGCTGGAAGAGCACAGCAATTCAGGCAGCATCTGAAAAGCTTCAAAATCGACGTTTCGGGCAAAAGCCCTTCATCAGGAATACGTCGATTTCGAAGCTTTTCGGATGCTGCCTGAATTGCTGTGCTCTTCCAGCACCACTGATCCAGATGCTGAATTTGGAACCAGGGGTGTAACCTCAAGATAAGTGGTAGGCCATATAACACTGAAGTGAGGAGGAATTTCTTCACTCTACCCCAGAGGGCTGTGGCAGTTCAATCATTAAAGATGTTCAAAACAGAGATTTCTGGAAATGAATGACATTAAGGAAAAGAGTGGGTAAAAGTGGCATTGAGCTAGATGATCAGCCACTATCTAATTGTGTGATTTAGCAAGCTCGAATGGTCTACTCTAGTTCCGATGTCCTCTTCCTATACATTGTTTCCCTTCAGGGCTTCAGCACTGTCGTTCCTATGTAGTCTACCTTCCATTTTTAGTCCCTTTCCACTATCCCATTTCACAGCCACCTCCTGATCTCAATGCATCAGTGTCTCCTCTCCCCTGGTTTAACTCAGCTTCTTATACAGAAAAGCAGCTTACACTCAGTCTGAATCACCGGGAACATGTTATCACTAGTTAACTAATTTAACTAGTTATGAATCTGAGGGCATATAGAGTCATAGAGACGTACAGCATGGAAACAGACCCTTCGGTCCAACCCGTCCATGCCGTCCAGATATCCCAACCCAATCTAGTCCCACCAGCCAGCACCCGGCCCATATCCCTCCAAACCCTTCCTATTCATATACCCATCCAAATGCCTCTTAAATGTTACAATTGTAACAACCTCCACCACATCCTCTGGCAGCTCATTCCAAACATGTACCACCGTCTGCGTGAAAACGTTGCCCCTTAGGTCTCTTTTATATCTTTCCCCTCTCACCCTAAACCTATGCCTTCTAGTTCTGCACTCCCCCACCCCAGGGAAAAGACTGTCTATTTACCCTATCTATGCTCCTCATAATTTTGTAAACATCTATAAGGTCACCCCTCAGCCTCCCACGCTCCAGGGAAAACAGCCCCAGCCTGTTCAGCCTCTCCCTGTAGCTCAAATCCTCCAACCCTAGCAATGTCCTTGTAAATCTTTTCTGAATCCTTTCAAGTTTCACAACATCTTTCCGATAGGAAGGAGACCAGAATTGCACACAATATTCCAACAGTGGCCTAACCAATGTCCTGTACAGCCGCAACATGACCTCCCAACTCCTGTACTCAATACTCTGACCAATAAAGGAAAGCATACCAAACGCCTTCTTCACTATCCTATCTACCATTAGCTTCAAAGCTGTGACAATTTGAAGCTAGCATCCACCAGATAAATTCAACACTCCTGTATACCAAGAGAAATCATGTTCATTGAGGGCGGAACTCAAATAGGTCACCAACATTACTTTGTGAGTAAAGACGTCATACATTGAGCCATTTACTGCATCATTCGTTCCAAAGGTACAATGTAATCCTGTGAAGTTGCAATTTACTAATCACAGATGACCGCATTCACCTTGATTTAATTCCTGGGAGGTTTACAAATTCCGTTTAATCTGTGGCCCTATGTAGTAGCATCCAAAGAACTGTCACCCACTAGATTAGATGAAAATGATTTCCATTGAAAAACCCAACATTTTTCTGTTAGTGAGATAAATCCGGGCTGTCAGAATATACCTGTGTATATTCACAGCATATACAATAATGTCAGTTGCAGCTCCCTTTTTTTTAAAATCCAAGTTGTAGCTGTAACCACCATGTGTTACAAAGAGAACAGTAAGAATGTGGAACTCGCTGTCACATGGAGTGGCTGGAGTAGATCATATTGATAAATTAAGGAAGCCCTGAAACTGAATGCCAATAGTTAAGTAGCTAAGTACTTAAGTGTCATTATGTTTTGATTCTTTTGATTAAAATTCAAACTGACAAGCTCTTTCACCAAAATCGAAGCAATACGACGACAAAATAGAATACACCTTTGACAATACTGCACACAGCAAAATAATGATTGTGTTCATTTCCATCTAAATGAAGGGTCCTTGTCTCAAAACAACATAGGAAATTTTATTGCCTTTCAAAGGTGTGGCAATTTGAAGATAGCAGCTATCAGATAAATTCAACAATCTTGAAAATTACATAAAGTTATATCCATTGAGGGCACAAGTCAAACAGGACAGAAACACTGGTCTATGAGTATATTGAGCCATGCAAATTAGAAAATACCAGGATTAATTCTCAGGCTCTTTAGGATTAACTGTGATAGTGATGGTCAGTAATAAAATTGGACATGATTATCAGGGATAAACTGGCTGTGATTTCTACCTGTTATCATTACTGATATCAGTTATAGACAGATTTGAACATAGCTGTGATGACAAATAGCCCAGTGACACCCACATTATATCAAAGAAAGAGGTGCTCGAAGGGTTGCCATCACTCCTGGAACATACATACTCCAGAGTTGATAAAGGGTGAAACTTTATTGCTGGAACAGCACAGCAGGTCAGGCAGCATCTAGGGAACAGAAGATTCGACGTTTCGGGCACATGCCCTTCTTCAGGAATGAGCAGAGAGTGTTCAGCAGGAGAAGATAAAAGGTAGGGAGGAGGGACTTGGAGGAGGGGCGTTGGAAATGTGATAGGTGGAAAGAGGTCAAGGTGAGGGTGATAGGTCGGAGTAGGGTGGAGGCGGAGAGGTCAAGAAGAAGACTGCAGGTCAGGAAGGCGGTGCCGGGCTGGAGGGATTCGGCTGAGACAAGGTGGGGGGAGGGGGGATGAAGAAACTGGTGAAGTCCAAGTTCATCCCCTGTGGTTGGAGGGTTCCCAGTCGGAAGATAAGACGCTCCTCCTCCGACCGTCGCGTTGTTGTGGTTTGGCGGTGGATGAGTCCAATGACCTGCATATCCTCGGTGGAGTGGGAGGGGGAGTTGAAATGCTGTGCTACAGGGTGATTGGGTTGGTTCGTCCGGGTGGCCCAGAGGTGCTCTCTGAATCGCTCCGCAAGTAGGCGGCCTGTCTCCCCAATATAGAGGAGGCCACACCGGCTGCAGCGGATGCAGTAGATAATGTGGGTGGAGGTGCAGGTGAATCTGTGGCGGATATGGAAGTTTCCTTTGGGGCATGGGAGAGAAGTGAGGGGGGAGGTGTGGGCGCAAGTGTTGCACCTCCTGCGGTTGCAAGGGAAGGTGCCGGGAGTGGAGGTTGGGTTGGTGGGGGGTATGGATCTGACAAGGGAGTCGCGGAGGGAGTGGTCTCTACGGAAAGCTGATAGAGGAGGGGAGGGAAATATATCCTTGGTGGTGGCGTCCGTTTGGAGGTGGCGGAAGTGACGGCGGATGATGCGCTGTACATGGAGATTGGTGGGGTGGTAGGTGAGGACCAGTGGGGTTCTGTCCTGGTGGCGGTTGGAGGGGCGGGGCTCAAGGGCGGAGGAGCGGGAAGTGGAGGAGATGCGGTGGAGGGCATCGTCGATCACGTCGGGGGGGAAATTGCGGTCCTTGAAGAAGGAGGCCGTCTGTGTTGTGCGTATTTTGAACTGCGCCCACACCTCCCCCCTCACTTCTCTCCAAGGCCCCAAAGGAAACTTCCATATCCGCCACAGATTCACCTGCACCTCCACCCACATTATCTACTGCATCCGCTGCAGCCGGTGTGGCCTCCTCTATATTGGGGAGACAGGCCGCCTACTTGCGGAGCGATTCAGAGAGCACCTCTGGGCCACCCGGACGAACCAACCCAATCACCCTGTAGCACAGCATTTCAACTCCCCCTCCCACTCCACCGAGGATATGCAGGTCATTGGACTCATCCACCGCCAAACCACAACAACGCGACGGTCGGAGGAGGAGCGTCTTATCTTCCGACTGGGAACCCTCCAACCACAGGGGATGAACTTGGACTTCACCAGTTTCTTCATCCCCCCTCCCCCCACCTTGTCTCAGCCGAATCCCTCCAGCCCGGCACCGCCTTCCTGACCTGCAGTCTTCTTCTTGACCTCTCCGCCTCCACCCTACTCCGACCTATCACCCTCACCTTGACCTCTTTCCACCTATCACATTTCCAACGCCCCTCCTCCAAGTCCCTCCTCCCTACCTTTTATCTTCTCCTGCTGAACACTCTCTGCTCATTCCTGAAGAAGGGCATGTGCCCGAAACGTCGAATCTTCTGTTCCCTAGATGCTGCCTGACCTGCTGTGCTGTTCCAGCAATAAAGTTTCAGCTTTGATCTCCAGCGTCTGCAGACCTCACTTTCTCCTTGATAAAGGGTGGCACTGGAAAAGGCACAGCAGGTCAGGGAGCATCTGAGGAGTAAGTGTGTCTACGTTTCAAGCAAAACTCTTCATCAGGACTTTATTAACTCTGATTTCTCCAGCATCTGCAGTCCCCATTGTCTCCGATATACATTCTCTATGGATTATCGCCTTGAAGATAGGAGGGATAAAATAGAACCAAAATGCAGGGGAAGATTCCCTAAATAAAAAATGTACCATAATAATAAAAGAAAACCACAAAAATATGGACATCGTACTGTGACATGATGAGTGAATACAAAAATGCTCTTCCATTTCTAAAGAGTATTTGTCTCACCACTAGAGGATGACAGAGTGCAATAAACACAAAGATATTCTCACTGTGAATGATCCTCCTGTACAGTACAGAGGCAGAACAAGAGACTAAAACGTCAGTTTGAGTGTTGAAATTTATGAGTAAATGTGTGGCTTTTTAATTAATTCTATTTCTAGTATAAAGTAGAAGAATATTTATTCGGTAAAATATAGCAATTAGGTCTTTAAAAATGAACCATTTGTCCTGAATTTTTAATCAGTTATCTTTCGTTGAAAACAAAATGTAGTTGAAAAATAACCAACGGGAGGATCCTGGCTGTTATCCGACTGCAACTCCCGACGCACTACCTCACAGTCAAATGAATGAATTAGCAATTGATAACACTGACAGTCATTGGCAGTTCCAGAAAGGCAGACCAAATATGAAAAATTAATTCAGAACAGTCAGCTTTTTGGAAGTATAAATGGCGTAACAAATTTTACCACAGCCCAGTGATAAGAGTAGAGGGTGTACAACTCTCGAGCTGCTCCGACACTGTTCTTATATAACAAAAAGGGTTATTGCATGACAGTAATAAGTACAATGTTGTTTAGTCAGCTATATTCGCTAGGATCTTAGGGAGTTGATACAGATATTTGTTCCTTATGAAAGATGCAGTGGACATATTTTCGCTCCACCTACTGGCTGTGTGTGAAATCAATAGAATGGGTGGACCCAATGTAAAATGATCATTAACTCCTTCAGTACCATTGTCTTGTACAATAATTACTGTCACCAGGACAGCCCAGGGAAAGACTGGGAAACTACGGAAAGTAAGACCAAACGAGGGAGGTGCAAGGGTGTCACATCAATGTACGTGGTGGTATTCGAATGCTGGTAAAATGCCTGCAGGGGTATAAAATGGGCATGCACAGGCCATTCAATTGAACTAGTTAGCCGAAAGTGGATACTGCAGATGCTGGAGATTAGAGTCAAGATTAGAGTGGTGCTGGAAATGTACAGCAGGTCAGGTAGCATCCGAGGAGCAGGAAAATCAATGTTTCGGACAAAAGCTCTTCCTGATGACGTGCTGAAATGTCGCTTTGCCTGCTTCTCAGATGCTGCCTGACCTATTGTGCTTTTCCAGCACCACTCTAATCTTGACTCTGGATTAGTTAGCCACCCATCTCTGGTGGGTGAGTTGCCAAGCAGCAGCCTTTCAACATGCCACCCAGCTCCAGAGGACTGGTGGAATCCAGGATTCCAGGTTTGCAAGACTTAATTACTTGGCTACAAGTAATTTGGTCAAAGTCTTATGAATTTATAGGCTTAGGAAATGTGAAAACAGCAACATCAAAGTTGTGGCCAGTTTATTGGTGTTTATGGGGCAGGATTATTTGCTGCTTTGAGCAGCATGGGCAATCATGAAAAAGTTAGACGAATATGCAAAAATGAAAAATATCAGATTCCCACATAGAGAAAAGAAATTCCAATTTTCCTCATAGGTCTTTAAAAGGAAAGTTCTGAATCTCAATAATGAGCGGCAATTATCTTATTTTCATGCATTTGCATCTTATTGATAGCTAATCCCACCTCTATTCTATGCAGCTCCTGATTCTCCCTTCCTTCCTCCAACAACCTGGACAGAGCCTATTCCTCACACAAAAATCAGAGTGGTTACTTGGCATCAGCCACTTGCTACTTCCTTCTCCAGGCCTTCATCCAATTCCATAGCCCCCACTATTTCCCTACATAGTTCATGGATACCAGACTCTTCCAAGCAACATCTACTCAAGTGAATGAACCACCAGCTTCACCACATTATCATGGCTGCTTATGGACCAATCACACAGCACTTTTGCATTTGGGGACTTTACTTTGGACCTTAGGGACAATTATGATTTACATTCTTCTACCAGATTGTTCTGCCCCAGGGATGGTCACACATTTCGTACATTGACATAGGATGTATTTTATTCTTCTGAGCTTATTTTTTTCAAATTCACTGTCTTTTTGCGCTCCTTTTTGATGCAGAGGTTCTTTAGTCCTAACCCAAAGATTATTGAAAGCGAAGCAATGCAGATACTGGAGATCAAAGTAAAGACCAGAAAATGTTGGAGAAATTCAGCCAGTCTGGCAACATCAGTGGAGAGAGGAAAAGTGTTGATGTTTTGAATCCAATATAACTCCTTCAGAACAGCCTCTCTGGTTTGCACTGAAGATATTTATTAAAGTGAGAGATTAGTTACAATGAAGCATTACCCCTGCCATATATGTACCCTCATTAAGTTTATTCTACCTTTTCCTCCCACTTTGTGTCAGTTCAGTTCCTGATGGCATTCGAGCCTTCTGGACCCAAGCCTGCTCAGAATGTATTGCCCAGAAAAAGACAAACCCTTCTTGGTTGTCATTCTCTCAGCCTGGTTGGTAATCATTTCTTTCTGCTATGTCTCAAATGGATGGGAGAGGCATTAGTGCTGTTGCAGGAGCAGGAGAGATGGAGTGGTGTCCACAGGCAGTGAATACAAAGCACAGACTGAAGAAGAGTTAGTTGTTTGGAATTATGAGAATGTGACAGTGAGTTGCTGGAGGCTGCTGCCCATGTGATATCAATACACCCACAATGCTGTTAGGAAGGGAGTTCCAGAATTTTGGCCTGGTAACCATAAAGGAACAATGGCATATATCTAAGTCAGCATGGTACGCTGCCTGGAGGGGAACATGCAGATGGTGGTGTTGCCTTTGTCCTGTAAGTCATTGATGGTTGTGGGTTTGGAAGATCCTGTTGATAGATTGTCCAGGTATGATGACCTGAGGAATTGCTTAGCAATGTTATGGGCTGAGATGACAGGCTTTCAGCAACCAGAAATATCTTCCCTTTACTCCAAGCAAGAACAATAGTAGACCAAAACAAAGAGTTAGTTTGGGCTCCTATTGGACAGTGCTTCTCACATTTCTGCTGCCTTCAGTGCATTTCCTAGACTACTTACTGACATTTCTTGAGTTTGTCTCAGACATCTGCTTGCCCAGATATCCCAAGTGCTTTCACACCTCATCAACTCTAATGTCTTCCCTTACCTTGATATTGTTATAAGATTCTCCTTTAACCTGATCCACCTTCATTTGTATTACAGCACTTTCCAGTTCATCTTTAGTCGTTCTAGTCTATTCACCATATCTAAATGAATTTTAAGAAATAATTTGTCAAAGCATCACATAGAAAGGTCAATACAATGGAGGCACATAGAAAACAAGAACCAATGTCAACGTGAATAAAGAATTAGTTTAAGGGCAGAACACAATGAGTTGTGGTAAATAATTGTTTCTCTGACTGGAACATGGTGGACAGTGGCATTCCCCAAGGGTCAGTGCTAGGACCACTATTCGATGTAAATAAATGACTCGAATATTATAATTATGCAAAATTTCAGCACTGTATTAGATACCAAACTTGGTTGCATGGCAAACAATGAGGGTGAAGTGAGGACTGCAGATGCTGGAGATCAGAGCTTAAAAATGTGTTGCTGGAAAAGCGCAGCAGGTCAGGCAGCATCAAAGGAGAAGGAGAATCGATGTTTCGGGCATAAGCCCTTCTTCAGGAATGAGGAGGGTGTGCCAAGCAGGCTAAGATAAAAGGTAAGGAGGAGGGACTTGGGGGAGGGGTGTTGGGAATGCGATAGGTGGAAGGAGGTTAAGGTGAGGGTGATAGGCCGGAGAGGGGGTGGGGGCGGAGAGGTCGGGAAGAAGATTGCAGGTCAAGAAGGGAAAAGCAGAAGGAAGACTGAATAGCACATCTTTGAAGACCTGCGGGACAGTGGGACCTGAGGAGATAGTGCTAGCATGACAGGATGGGCAATATTGGGGTTATTGTACATAGATTTTTGAAGGTGACAGACTGTACTGACAGAATATTTGATAAAATAAATGGGATCTTGGACTTCTTAATGACTTCTGAGTACAAAATCAGGAAGTTTATGCTTTACATTTATGAAAATCTGCCTTTAGAATATTGCATCAGATCCTGATCACCAGACATTAGGACGGTCCTTGAGAATGTGCAGAGTAGAGTTATCAGAATAGTTCTGGGTGACTGTAATTATAAGGTTAAGTTGGAGGAACTGTGTGATACTTGGAGACAGGTGACTGGGGGCAAAATTTCATCTAAATGTAAAAGATTAGGATAGATTTAGATAAGATAGACAAAGAAAAAATTGTTTTCAGAAGCTGCCAAATGTCTTGATAATATAGATTAAAAATAATTACGAAACCAAGATACCATCTGGCAAATTGATCAATGACCTTTTTTTGGACAGGAATGTGTGAACTTAATTCAGGTAAGTAATTTTTGTATTAAATATGACTAACACGATTGACTGTCATAGTGACCTAAAATGAGAAAATCAGGAATGGCAACCTGAGTAGGTTATGCAATGCCTTGAACAAAATCATGTTCATCTTCAACCTCAAATTTATTAATCTGTCTGATATCTTATTCCTTGATTTCCTCTGATTCCTAAAGTCTATCAATCTCAACTTTGGGATAGAGACATCCTCAGCTTTTTGGGATAGAGACTGACAAAGATTCACAACAAACTGAGTGACAACATTTTCCTCAGTCCCATATGGCCAGCCCCTTATCCTGAAACTATGCCACTTAGTCTAAACTCTCTAACCAGGCAAACATTGGGCAGAATTTTGCCATCTGAGTTCGTGTTTGGTCAAATGAGATTGATGGTGCCACAGCTCCAGAGACTTTTCTCATGTAATCCCCAGCACTTTATCTCATTAATGATGCAACCTGGCTCTTTGACAACCCTCTTGTGGAATTGTGCTGCCTGAGAGGTTGAAATGTTTATATGTTCACATCACAGGGGCCATACTTAAAGCTGAGTTGATCACCATTTCAGATGCTACAAACCAGGCTCTGCTCCTTATGGTGTTGGGACTGAATTAGTGAATATCCACTAAGAATGTAACATGACATAGATGGAGGCTGGCAGCTAAGTGAATGCAAGAGGAGTGGTACCAAGAATGCAAGCTATAGTATGCACCCCAGGCAGATGTATGTGACGCAATTGTAACTCTCTGCACAGAAGCAGAAACATTGGAGCTGTTAATAAGCCCCAAAGTGGAATGTTGAAGGGGTGAAGTGGTGTGTGAGCTGGTTTGAGAGCAGGCAGGATGATATGGTGAGGCTGGTGGTCTGCTGGTGCCTATTTACATGAGTAAAGGTTCAAGGAGAATGGTGGCCATGACGCATATAGGGGCATTTTGCTGAAGTCAAAGTTGGATGATGGCAGGCCAAGCAATTGGCAAATTGCAACTGCCAGGTCCCCTCTTTGATTTACATGACAGGAATTTGCACATAATGCAATTTAAGGGAAATGCATGAGAACTAAAGAGGAAAATCACAAAACTCGATGTGAAGATTCTGATTTTTAAAATTTTTTATGTATTTCCCCAACTTTACATGACAGGAATTTGCACATAATGCAATTTAAGGGAAATGCATGAGAACTAAAGAGGAAAATCACAAAACTCTATGTGAAGATTCTGATTTTTTAATTTTTTTATGTATTTCCCCAACTTTCATGCCATGGCTCATGCCACACTAGAGAGAGGAAAATTCTCAGTACCTCAACCTGAGCTACAAATCTTCTCAAAAGTCACTAAAATTCTCAATATCTAAACTGTGAAAGCCCTCTCAGTATTTGACATATTTCTCTGCGATTATATTTCATTTTTGTAAATTCCAAAGAGTAAAGGCACCTTCTGCTCAATCCTCAGAGAGATCATCCTAAGAATCAGTTCAGGGATCCACTGTCAAAGACAAATATGTCTTTTCTTAGGTACAGAGACTAAAACTGTACACCGTACTCCAGTGTTCCAGAAGCAAGATTCTAAACTAATGATCAAAAATAACAAATAGAAGATTGACCAAGAGATCAAGTTCAACTTTTTCAACTTTGGTTGACTGGTATGGGCAATAGAAATGTCACATTGATGCATTTGGGTCAGCTTATTTGTGGTTAGGGCAAAGTAGCCATGATTCTGGATGTTTGATCTTAAAGCTGGACGTTTGAATTTAAAAGTTATTCCATTTTGTAGCACAGACTTGATTTGAAAAGCAACCAAGAAAAAAGAACACATTGGAAAAAGAGAAATTATACTTGAACATGAATTGTTACTTCCTTAATTAATCGGACATATGATCTAAGTGTTGTGGCACAATTCTCTCTTCAGCTGCAATCAAAAGGAAACAGATGAAGTTCTGTTTATTCCCACACTATGTATATATATTAGAATGATTGCTAACAAAAGAGTTCTACTGTTCAGATATCAAAACAGGATCTCTTGGGATTTTCTTTCTTGTGACAATCTATAATTCTGATCACTTCCTTTGGTTTAGCTTTACATTAACTTAGTAATCTAGGCTTATAAGAGGACTTACATCTTGCACTTGATGTTGATATAGCCAATGAAGTAATATAGTTTTACTTTTACCACTGAAAAGTAATTTGATTTCTTTCATGTCAGATAATTAAGTGGTTTTCACATGGTAACACTTCAGTGAACATGGCCAACACTCAAGTCTTATGGGTAATTACTCAATAGTAAAGATTTGTAAGACAAATTTGATTAAAAAGTGCTTTATAAGCACAATTCTTAAACCATTGTGTAGCTGATTATCATGGGGGTAATTTGCAATGCTGCCTGCTGTTCTTCTTTTATGGGCTTTATATCATCAGTTGCAATGAGTGTTTGTGTTTGTAGCTAACTGCAGGCATTTGTGGCGCCATTTTAATTCAGTGTTACTTCAAACTAAAAGTACTGCCCACTTATGCCAACTTTACTATTGCACGCTGTGCTTTATTAAATGGATCGACAATCCCCGGTTTGCCAGACAAAGCAGTACATCACCTTTTCCATTGTTCTTAATGGTCAACATAAGAGCTTGGAGATTTACAGAAGATTATGGCTTCCCAAAGTTATTGACTGCACATACATTGCCAATTGGGCATCAGCCAGCAATATTTATAAATAAAAGTGGCTACCATTCCAGTAAAATGTATTTGGTAATGATCATAAAAGTAACATCATGCTTGTTTCTGCAAGGTCAGGCAGCTGACACAACACATTTGTCCTTCACTAGCTTATCATGCCCCCAGTATTTGGTTGTCCAAAGAATACTGTGTGTTAAAAGCTGGAGGTCACAGGATAGCCACTGCTGACATAGAGCATGACACATCTCTACTCCACCACCCCTGAGGAAAACAAAGAATCAAACTAAAGCAACACCGGAATCAATATTAAAGGAAATATTCAGGCACGTGAAATGAGTGAGATTTCCCAAAAGATATACCTCACAAAGACTTCCACGTTGTTGCACATGCTGCACAATCTCAACATATAGAGAGACTTGCATTTTGAGGAAACCCATTAGCCACAGTCCACAATAGACATGGAAAACCAGGTGGAAGACAAGAAAGCAGCAAAAGTAGAGAGCTATTTAAAAGCCTTCAGCAAGGTATATGAGATGGCAGCTATTTGTTCAGTATTTTGGCTTGCATGTTCATCCTCTGCAGTGAGAATCTAAACAAAGATCTTCTGCTTAAAACTCCTTGAAAATTATTCATGCAGAATTAATAAATATTCAAAAACCATTTAGGTAACTTCTATATCATTGATGTAAAGAATATGCAGATCAAAAGTTGCTATGAAACTGAACTGCCAAACAATGTGCCAAAAGTGGAAACATATTCACTTTCATACCAAATGTAGTAATTACTTTAATTCATTTCTCACTCCACTGATTACCCATTGGGCTGAATTTCCTTTTGACTAAGTGCAAGTTGTGTTGTGTTTTTGAAGGAACTTTCACTGCTGGAGTGTTTTCTTGCCATATCTCACCAAACTAGCCTCATTAATGAGCTACGTCAGCCCATGGTATTCCTTGTATTGGATTCCGCTCAATCTTACCATGGACTGTTCTCAGATTAACTCGCTACTTAGTAGATATCTAATAAAAAACTGGCATCCTCTGTGTCCATGCCATTTTTAAAAGGCCATTGTGTACCCAGTGAACATTGTCAGCCCGGAGGGGTCCTATACAGTTCCTGACATTTGATCCAGACATGGCAGACAAGGGAGATTGGTGCCAACTTTGTGGGAGGGACCTCGAGGTCCTGGTGAACAGGATGATGCAGACACCATATGCACTCTTTCTCCAGGACCAGTAGTGAAGGTCACAACATCAGACCATTGCAGCTTGGTCTAAGGATCTGGAGGAATATAGGAAGAAGGTCAATGTCTTCTCCACTCTTTCAGTGTAAATGCCACCATCTTTTCTCTGATACTTCACACTGACTCCATCATTGCACTGTACACAACCTCCCACCAAGTCTCATATTGTGCTTGTCTTATCTTCCCGAATGATTTTTACCCAACCTAAATCCTGAGAGCACTCACCTTAACCCCTGACAGCACTCACCCTAACCCCCTGACAGCATTCATCCTGCATGTCCTCTGTGCTGCGTACTCACTCGCTCAGAAAACCTCCCCACCTGCACCGAAATTAAGTGAATAGTTGTGCCACCCATAGTCATCTCCTGTAATACCTCTCTCTCTCTCTCTCGCTCTCATTCCAAGGGGAAAGCTGCTCATAGAAAGAGCTAAGGCAGACACTACCATGTCCAAGGCCCTGGATTGGTGTCGAGTGGCTGCCCTTGACTTACTGTTTCAACCCATCCTGAGCAGGTATATCTCCCTTGACCTTGCTGAGGCTTCCTGACAGCCATGCCAGGTTTCCTGGATTTTGTCTGTACTAAACAGCAAGGCAAAACAGAAATAATACAAACTCAGTATCTCTGGCTAAGAGGGCAATGTGCAAAAAGGTAAGACAATGTTGTGAGCACCCATGTAGACTCAGAGTGAGTGTGTGCTACGACAGTGAACAATGCAGCCTGATGCAGTCCATATGCTGGTCATGTGCCCTGCAGCATGCAGTGTCTGCAGCAGTATTGCAATGATAGCTCTCGGGATAGCCTGAGGTGCCACACTGAAATGCAGAAGTGGATTAGAGGTGTGATATAAATGTTTGAGGGTGGCACATGTCAGATGCTAAAGTCTGTGGACAGAGGGTGTATGTGACCAGTGTTTCATAATGCGCCCTGAGATCTTGCTGCCCAATATCCAACAAGAAGATCCTACTGAGCAGCTATTAAACCGAAGTTACCAGGTACCCACTCTGACTTCCACGTTGGAATTCTTGATGTCTAGCTTAGTTTGGCACATTTGGTAAGACAGGATGCTGAATACTAATGAGGTGAGCTGTGCTGTTAATAAGTTTTTTAGCAAGCTATAATTCCCCACTTAACAGGCAACTCAGTGCTGTCTAGTGAGAAACCTGCCTCACTACTTGGCAGATGCAGAAAAAAATTGCAACAGGATGCTCCCAATTTTAAGAAGGGCTTTACTGGATTCACCATAATTCTGCCACAAATCTCACCATAGTCCACATTGTTCAGGCCTGTATAAAGATCTTGACAATGGTCTTTTTTGGAAGATTATTTCCTTGCTCAACTACTCCTCGCAAACATGATTTCCTCATTGTCCTTTACAAAGCTGGAAAACTGCTGTACTTTACTTTGGGAGTATTAAGATACTTGCAGACATCAATTTTGGAATGCTTGAGCTCTGCGATTACTGCTGTGACAGCTTCCAGGGTGGTCTGGCTCAGCTGCACGTGGCAGGTATTGTTTGTAAGGATAAAGAAAGAGCACATGTGCTGACATCTTGAGAGTATAACATGTCCTGCTCATGTCATGCCATTTCTTTTGGGGCTAAGGCTCATCACATCTACTCTTCTGTGGAAGAGTAGTTTGCATAAAATGAATGAATTGTTGAAAGTCCTATACATGTAATCCACCAATCTGCCAACCTTTGGACTGTCATTATTCTAAATTGAAGCCCAAAATGTGTATTGGCAGCTGTTTCAATTTCCAAAGCTACAAAGTGACTGTGGATTTCTGATTTGTGAGCATTGAGGAAGGTAATCACACTTTCCAGAATTGATGGCATATTGCTGATACCATGATATAATTTGATACCATGCAGATTGGAGGTAAATTCCTCTCTACTTTCAAACATAATGTCAGCCCACTAGCACTTAAGGACCTGTATTGAGCAGCTGTCACCTGAATTTTATGTGGTGGAAATGAAGGATCAGATAAATTGTCACAACCACAACATATATGCACAATTAGAGAGTGGTTCCTTAACTTCAAGTGACTAATCAACAAGATGTGAACTCATCATCTGCACAGATCACCATATCAATCATCAGACTTAAAGATTCACAATACCCTAACAGCAGATATGGAACAATGCCAGGCACTGCAGCAAAAACACATGACAAGCTAGAATGTCACCCAGCTGAATATACAACAACAATGCATGCTTGTACCATGAAGAGACTGGCACAATTTAAAGACTGTGTGTGCAATGCATATGCAGAAACTGACAAAAACAGTGAGCTATTAAATGCTTGAAAGCAGTTGTGTACATAATGGATAACTTGGGTAACTTAAAATGAAAATTTAATGTGTGCAGTTTTGTTTTTGTTCCTTGTTTACATGAAAAAAAAGAATCTGTTTGATATAGAAATGTAATATTCTGTTAATGTATCTTGTGGCTTGCTGTAGTCATGTGACCTCCATCCTGATAGAGTGACTGGAGTCATCCATCTTGCATCCAGTTCAATAAAGACACAGTAGAAGTCAGACTGTTTGTGCTGTGAGCTCATAACAGATCATGTTCTTGTGCATCCCTTGGAAAGTAATCAGAGATCTAAAATCTGTAACACGCCTTCCAATCACAGAAATCGAGGACAAACATTCCTTTTGAAAGCTCCAGCAATGGTCTATTGACATTGTGATATATATCAGGAACACATTTAATAGAATACCAAATATTCAGCAGAAAAAAAGAAGATTTATTATAATGGTACATACACTGGCTTTTTTTGTGAATGTGAATGAAAGTTTTGAGAATGTTAATGTGTAAATGATAATTTGGTACAATAAACAACAACTTGCCTCTGTATAGCAATCTAGCTTTCAAGAAAGAAATAAACCACTTTGTGAATTGAATCATAATGTTTGAGAGTCAACTCAAGGAATTGCTTACACCCTGCAATGCACAAGAACGTTATTAGTAATTTTTGATAGGCATGATAATTGCTTCAACTGCACATTGCAAAAATAGTCTATTTGAATGTTAACCTAACAAACACAGTAAACAATTAACTTCTTGTTTTAAGAAACGAAGCAGAATATCACCATACTGTAACAATTACATCAATGAACTCAGCATCAAAAACAGATATAGCAGATGCAATTTTTTATATTTAGCAAAAACAATTAATTTATGGGCTGCTGAAAAAACAAATGATTCACATGGCACAGTAAACTTGTTTTTTGTGGCTATGTTTTGGTTTGGTATGGATGAAGTGATCCAAATACCTTTGGTAATAAAGAAGTGAATAATTTATATATCAGATTTTTTGCGATATTGCAAGGCATTGGAGTTTCTGCTAGTTTTTATTCAAGTTCTGGATGTATAAAACTCATTGGAGTGTGAGGGAAAATAAATCTGTGTGGAGTTCCTCCTACTTGTCTGCTTTTGCTATTTTTTTTTTTAGAATTTCTGCAACCTTTCCACCCATAAGCAGGAGAAAGGTATGGGAAAGTAAATGGCACTTTCTCACAGTAGAAGGGCATTTGAACTCTAAATGCTTTGGCAGAATGGATTTGAATATTATCAAGTGTGATGCCATTCACTTTGGACCTGTAAAAGAATAGGGCAATTTCTGCAAAACTGCAGTAGTGGAGGTCCAAACAACCCATGGACATAGACATTACAATATCATGGACAGATGTAAAGTTGAAAAAAGCTAATGGAATGTTATCCTTTGTATCCAAAAGTGGAATGCAACTGTATGGAGCCCCATATGCAGTTCCAGGTTCCAGACCTGAGGAGGAATGTATGGACAATGGAGGGAGTGCTACATAATTTAACTGAATAATACCTGCATATCAAAGGTTAAATTATGAGGAGATATTACAAAAGCTAGGCTCATATTCCCCTAAATTTAAAAGATTAAATAGTGATTGGTGATATACACTTCTGCATGGTTGATGAAGCGTGCCGCTGGATAAAACCCAGCAGGCCAGGCAGCTTCTGAGGAGCAAGAAAGTTGATGTTTTGGGCATAACCTTTCATCAGGACTCTTCGGGTATAATCCTTCATCCAAACCATCTCCTGCATACAAAGGGAAATAGAGGTTTGAAATTGTTTTTGATGCAATAGTTGAAACCAAATCAATTTTTATTTTAAAATCTAAAGTTGACAGATTTTGTCCGAGAGGTATAAGAGGGGTATGAAGCAAAGTTGGTTATTACAAGTCATCCATTCTTCTGCTGACCCAGGGAACAAGGCTGATGGAGTAAGTGGCCTACCCTTGTTTCTACGTCCCTACAAAACAAATGAGTAAAAGCTAAAACATAATTTAGGTAAGTGTGCCATTTAACCCCCAAGCCTGATCTGCCATTCAATAAAATCATGGCTGATCCTGCTGGTGTTCCACCTTCCACATTTCCATCCGACCCTGAGTACCAATTTATGAATTAGTGGTTAACCCATCAGAAGCTCTGAGAACAAAAGCTGAAAGCACCAAATTAATCAAGTCAAATTAAAATATAGTGGTTGTAAAATTCAGCTTTGGGCTGACATTTTTGGGGGTATGAATATTCACAGGACACCCCATACCTGTAATGCCTTTGGGCATCAGGTGACCATAGAATTATAAGAAATAAGAATGTGTGGAGGCAGTTTGGCCCCTTGAGTCTGCTCCACCATTCAATAGGTTCATGGCTAATCTGACATTCTAATAGCCCACTTTCCTGTGTTTTCCCCATATGCCTTGATTCCCCTGCTGATGAGTAATCTATCTATCTGAGCCTTAAATATATAAAAGGACTCTTTAACCTCAGCTCTCTGAGGCAAGGAGTTCCAAAGGTTCTGAAAGAATAAATTCCTCATCACCTCTGTCTTAAATTGGCTCCCCTTTATTCCAAGACTATGTCATCTGGTCCTGGACTCTCCCATGAAAGGAAACATTCTCTGAGCATTCAACCTGTCAAATCCCTTCATCAGGAATCCTGACGAAGGGCTTATGCCAGAAATGTCTATTCTCCTGCTCCTTGGATGCTGCCTGACCTGCTGTGCTCTCCCAGCAACACACTCTCGACTCTGATCTCCAACATCTGCAGTCCTCACTTTCTCCTATGTGTTTCAATGAAATCACCTCTTATGGGTTTGGTACACCAAACTAGTCCACATCTGGTTCCTGGCCACTGAGTAAAATTTTCAATCCCAAAGCTTGGGAATCAACATTAAGAAAGATCTGAATGAGGACAAAGGAAATGAAGAAAGAAAATTGAGTACAGTGGAAAATCAGCTGCTGATTTGCTACATTAGTGATGCTGTCAAAGACCAATTTTAACCTATTGTTTCCTTTGACCTTACATTTCACTCTAAACCCTGTTAATCCTGAATTATTTCTACATAAAGCTGCAGTATTGAAGGATGCTATTTTCCCCTTCCCTTAGGGTGAGAATGAGAAAATCAGATTCTTGACATTAAGAGAAACTCGCTTGAATTTTCCCTTAAGCCTTAAATGGTGAGTTTAGAACCTCACCCTAAAGTGGCAGTTAGCTTATTTCCATGCACTTGTATTTCATGAAAACCCCAAATCAGCCCATTAACATCGCACTTGCAATTGTCTTCATCTCCAACGAGAAACCCAAAGGTACAAAAGTTTGACAGATAAAACAGAATGAGTGCTTGGAGACTTGCCTCCCCAACATCTATTGTAGCTTGCCTAATGCCTGAGCCAGCTATCCAGCTTACCTTTTCAATTAGCTGCTTCTTCTGCCCAATATCCCTGTATGGTACATGGTCGCTATCCTTCTCAACTCTTTGTCCATACAAGTCAGTGCTAATTAGAGAAGGGTGTGGGAACTAGCTGGAGAAGACACGTTAAAGCATCCGCACATTAAAAATGAGCTTGTACAAGTGGTAATGGGACAACAGAACAGTTCAGCACATGGAGCTTACTGTGTTGCTTGACAATTGAAGTCCTCCCTGTTGGCACATAAACAGTCTTATGGCCTCGCCTCTTTCTGCAATCAGTCAGCAAAGTATTGATGATATGAATTGAATTTATTGTCACATATGTAGTTTAGAGTTAAGTTGCATATTGGTAAATTTGTTGTGGACAGACTGGTACCTGGTGATATCAAAATCACGGAGGGCATCTCTAAAGTGCAGCTTATGAGTTTGGTGCACCAAGCTAGTTTCTCTTCACCCTATCTACTAGAATCTCTGAATCTTTGTCCAGGAAGTGCAGAGTGAACATTTTGACTTATTGGGTTTGAGAGGCTGTTCCTGGCTTGCAGCATCTGAAGTGGTGTGTAGCTCTGTTTAAATGTGGCACCAGGTTTGAAGATCCTGGCAGAGGCAAATATTTCACTCACACACCACATGATTCAGTGAGTAATGTACTCAACACCTTGCTCATGTGGTTAATGAGTTGAAACGCAAAGATTATTTGAGATAATCTACCCAGGAAATACTAGCACTAAAACTCATTCATGAAACTCATTCACCATCACAATTTGACTGAAATGGGAAAATTGCATCCATAGTGATGCACTTAGTGAACTAATTTGAATTGTCATTTAATCCACAAATCCAGGACAGAATTAGCCCAGGCAATGAGAATATTAACTTTATAATATTATAAAGTTATTATACCAATAATAACTTTATTATTAAAATAGTATTGAGCATATTTTACAAAAAATATATATATATATAGACACGGACATAGATATTTCTGCCTTCAGTCTCAGGTCCAATTCCAGATAATGTTTATGAATCTCTCCGACCCCTTATTTTGTTATGACATTCTTACAAGACCTCAGTTAGATTATAGGATGTGTAGTTCACTACCTACTACCCACTTCCATATCTCATTTGGCTCTGAATCTCATGAGCAGTAATAACCTGTACTGTCAAATATTTTAAGTTTACCAGTCTGATGTGTGATGTGTTTCATCTTAGTTGCAACTAAGCAGCAAGTAGATTTTCTTTAATGAGAGGTAAGTAAATGGTACTTGTACTTCGGCTCAATTTTCACATTTCCAAAAAGATTTTGGGCTGGTCAGTGTGGTGATGGTGATGAGAGGAGGAATTTAAGTTGAATGAAAACAGTACACTAGGTTTAGTTTGCTATTGGAAAGGTTGCAGAAACTTTCTCAGGTATGACTACCATTTGTAAAAAAATAAACATCAGGGAGAACTATATTATATTTTAATTATACTATATCCTATGTGTATTTCAGAGGTGATACACAACGCATCTGAAATCACTGATGATTGCTAGTTTTAAAGGTACACATCAACTTAAATTGCAGCTCCACACAACCATGTTGTGCCTTAAACTTGGATGGCTTTTGCACAAGCAACAAAATACTTGCACAAACTTAAATCTGGTTGTTTTACAAATAAAATAATTTTTATTCATAATTTGAAACAGGATATTTCTTCCACTTTCCTCAATGTCTTTCCAGCTTTCACATCCCAAGAATCAATTAAAAAAATGTACCTTCCCTTATGCAAGGAGGTTATAATGTTTGTAACATTAGTTATAACGTTAGTTGGAGTACTGTGCGCAGTTCTGGTCACCCCATCATAGAAAGGATGTGATTGCACTAGAGGGGATGCAGAGGAGATTCACCAGGATATAGCCCGTGCTGGAGGGATTCAACTATGAAGACAGACCAGATTGACTGTAGATGATTTCCTTCGAACAGAGAAGGCTGAGGGAGGAACTGACTCAGGTATACAAAATTATGAGCGACAAAGATAGGGAAGATGGTGAATCTATTTCTACTTAGTAGATGGGTCAATAACCAAAGGTCACAGTTTTAGTGTAAGGAAAGGAAGGTTCAGAGGGGATTTGAAGAAATAATTTTTCAATAAAAAATCAAATAAATCAATTTTTTGGTGGATATCTGGATTGCATATCAGAGTAGAAGAGGCAGGAAACCTCAAGACTTTTAAGAAGCATTTGAATAAACATTTGAAATGTTGTAACACACAAGACTACAGGCTAAATGAATGAGAATTGGCATATACTAGGTGACTGGTGCAAACACAAAGGGTCACAGAGCTTTTCTCTGTACTGTAAACTCTCTATAAATGTAAAAATTACTTAGACTCTGTTGTGCTCTAAATTCATGTTACAATGATTCACATTTTAAATTTTTCATATTGTAAAATCCATATTTTCAAATGCAGTTTGTGGATCAGTGTTACATTGAAACACAGTTTCCTTCATCTCACCTCAGATTACATATTTTGGTACATGATTCAGTTGTGAGATTCACACCACTGGTTCCTGCCACAGATGTTTTAAATGCTAGGCTCTTGTTTGCACAGTTGACAAAAAGCCTTTTCATGAACATGAACTGGATGAAATTACAAAATCCCAAGAAGTCTGGAACTTGTGCCAACCATTCACTGTTATTGTGCTCAAGTATTTTCTTTTTACCGATTTATTATTCAGGGTTTGAACTAATATTCCAGTGCAGTACAGATGAAGTGATGTATTGTTCCAAGTGTATTAAACTGAGGTCCCAGATGCCTAAAGCCCACCTCCAATGTTTCCTTTGGATTTTAATGATCAAATGACATTGTTTGAAGAAGAGCAGGGAATCTCCTAGGACCCAAAAATGTGCTCGATATTTTGCCATCGATGAATCACTGAATCTTTTGGCACAGAAAGAAACTTTTAAAAAGAAGTGCCCAATTTAGTCTCACATCCTACCCTTTTCCAAACTCTTTAAATATGTGTCCAATTGCCTTTTGAAAGATCTTAATAAATAAATTACATCATCTCTTCAGGTACATTCCACATCTATCAACTTTCTTTGTGAAAACTTTTCTCCTCATTTTCCTCTAGTGCTTTGCCAAGTATTTCAAACTTATGATTTTGTGCTATCACTTGCAAGATGTAATACTTTCTCTTTGTCTTCTTTGGCAAAACATCTCATAATGATGATTACTACTACTAATCTCCCACTAATCATCTCTGCCCTAAAAAGTACAATTATGTCTTCTTTAATACCTTCTGAAGTTCCTTATCCTCTGTACCATCCTAGTAAACCTACTTTAAATACTCTTCAGGCCCTGACATTACTCATAGAATGGGGTGTTCAAAATTGTACACAATACTCCACTTTGAAAGTTTTGTGAAAATTCCAGGTTCATCTTTTCTAGCAATCTCCTCAAAATACCTTTAATGGATAATAGACAATAGACAATAGGTGCAGGAGTAGGCCATTCTGCCCTTCGAGCCTGCACCATCCTGTTCCTGCCTTATCTCCATAACCCTTGATTCCACAATCATTGAGAGCTCTATCCAACTCTTTCTTAAATGAATCCAGAGACTGGGCCTCCACTGCCCTCTGGGGCAGAGCATTCCACACAGCCACCACTTTCTGGGTGAAGAAGTTTCTCCTCATCTCTGTCCTATATGGATATTGCAGTTTATAGGCCATTTCCAACTGTCACCAAACAATCACAAAATGGCTGCCATACTTAGCTACAAACCGCACTGTCTATTTTAAAAGTAAACTGCCAGTAGAACATTGAAGTGTCAGCATATACTGTGAGATCAGTTCTCTGGAGTGTGGCAGCACAGAGCCACAGCTGACATGTGAATTATTCATAAAATAACTAAAACATTTAGGTTACCATGTGTGGTGTTTAGAGTTAATAATTAATATTATTCTCACAAGAATAATGATTTAACGTAATGTTATCTTCTTAAACTGATCCTTCTGTGACATGAAATTACAACTGAGTTAAAATAAAGGTTATTCCAATACAGCAAAGGTACATTACTTGGGCATTATAAAATCCACTTAATTTGTGTTCAAAAGGAGGCAATCAGAAACCAATGGACAAAAAGCCAATAAAGCTTTCCAGTTTCAGTTAACATTATGTGTTCCTCAGAACCATTATAAATCCTACCAAAAATGGAGTGGTAATCTTGACTAGGTAAAATAGGAATCCCTACTCATGAATTCTCCTTACTAAAAAGAAAGTAGTACCATTGTTAATCACAGATACATTTGCATTTGCTAACATGATATATTTGTATTGATGAATAATAGACATCCTTTTGGATCACTTTGCCTCAGGCATTTTATTATTATACATGAAGCCATCCTTAATGGACCACTGAGCACAAATTGCCAGCAGCTAGGACCCCACTAAAAATCAGCTTAAGCCTCGAAGCATCTAAGCATGAACACATTTCTGTAACACTGCACTTTCATAACCACTATTCAGATCAGAATATATACTGCATGTTTTTTTAAAAAAATTGATTGTAATATTGATTTTTTTAATGGATGCCATCCCCAACTTGAAATGGATATATTTCTCTGCTTCTTTGCTCAATATGAACATAATAATTCCCTAATGTTTACAATTGAACAAAACAGCAGTAAGCAAATGATTGCATCATGATAAGGAAATGCCCTTGAGCTACTTTATGTGTGTTATGGAAATATAATCATCTGCATTAATTTACATTACTTGTCGCTAACATGACTCTCCAGTCTTAGTACAAAGGATTTCCTTAAAATTAATGTAGAACAATCCTTCTTTCCCGATGCTTATAATATAGTGAGAACTGACAACTATTTCCATATCTAATTTCTCAGGAATAGTCACCAGCCTGTTCTCACGGGCTATATTTGAGGGGCAACATTCCAAACAAGCATGGCTGATCAGGAGAATTTCATGAACTTACTTCTTGTTATAGACCTATTTTACAGGCTTATAACTAACCTATAAAATGGATATCAAGTGGAACTTGAACCCCAAGGCTTCTGGGTCACATGAGGGATGTGAACCAATGCACTGGATGCCATGTTCTATAGATCAAAGATAAAAATCACACAATACCAGGTTATATCAAGGTAGTGCTTCCAAATAAACCTGTTGGACTATGACATGTGTTGTGTGATTTTTAACTTTGTCCACCCTGGTCCAACATCGGCTCCTCCAAATCTATAGATCAATATCTTGTAAGTTAGTCAGGTTGTATTTCAGTAATAAAAGCTTCATAATCCTGTGAGAACTCTTACATACTCACATACTCATGCAGAGCCACTCTCATACATATGCTCTCTCTCATACACACACACATATACCCCTCACGCTCCACCCACCCACACACCCTCTCAAAGGCTTATACCCCATCACATGCGCACATACAGTTTACCAAGCTGGCATATACACAAACACACACTCTCACACATGCACTCGCATGCACACACTCATATGCACAAATTCACTCTCTCTCTCCTGCACACGCACACATAAGTCTATGGGGTGTATTTGTATTTGTAGAATTATATTTATAGACACATTCTATTTTGCTCAAAAATCCACACCCAATAGGCAGTCAATGCAGACAGTCAATCCATATAATATAACTTGTAATTTCCATTTTGGAAATAGAACCAGTTTGAGTCAAGATGGGGATACTGACGGACTCTGACCTCACACCTTTAAGGCATCGTCTGAGCTGAGATATCACCTTTTTTTTAAGAACTTAACTTATTTTGAGAATGTGACTTAAAAGGAGTTCTGGGATTTACATATCAATGAACCAAAACCTGTAACATATTCTAAAAGATGAAAGACTTAAAACAGTTGAGGTTTGTTAAATATATAATTTTACTTGCATGACACTGTAATCTTTTGCGATAAATTTTGTGTCTTATGGTCCTGAAGAAGGAGCAGTGCTTGTGCTTTCAAATAAACCTGTTGGATTATAACCTGGCATTGTTTGATTTTTTTAACTCAGAATCCTAGTTGAACATGAGCTATGCTTCTTACACCACATCCTCTTCATTTTTGAGCTCATATCCTTCCATTTCCTTGCCTCGCCTTATCGTTGATGCCTTCTCCATTGTTGATTTCTCATAAAACTGAGCTCCTCCAATCCTGACCTCCTGCAGAACCCCAATTTACTGTGCTCTGCTGCTCATGGCTAAACCATCCAATGCCTAAGGCATAAAGTTTGGAATTCCATCCGCACTTCTCTACCTCTTAGTCGTATTTTTAATGTGTTCCTTAAAATTACCTCTTTGACAAAGATTTCGGTTATCTGTTCTAATGTCTCCTTACATTCCTTTGCCTTGAATTTTGTCTGATTATGTTTCTGTAAGGCGGCATACTTTTACTCCTTTAAACACACTATATAAATGCTAATTGTTGTTGTAATCTCTTCTGGTCTCTTCCTGCCATTTGGGATTTCTACTTCCTATTCCTGAGAAGTTGATTTGTTTTGAGAGCAATTAGTCTGTTTATGAATTCCAGCTCATTTATAAGAAGATCAGTGAGTTGATTTGAAGTATTTTTAACAGCAGGACCTCTTTGTCATGGCTTGTTGTTGTGAAGAGAGGTGATCCAAATATTATTTTTTAAAAGGCTTTGTGGACTCCTAAGTATATCTTGGCTGTTTAAACAAAAGACATATTGCTAAGGAAAAGGCAGTTGAGCGCAACAGTACAATGTTGCGCTTGCAAGGAAGAGAGCTCAGATGGAGTCATACAGTCTGGAGATCCTGCAGAGATGGATCACATGACCCAATTTGTGGGCAAGAGAAAGCTATTGTATTTTTAACTCAGTCAGTAAGAATTTTACCTGCATGATGTGCAACAGCCCTTTGCTCCCTCTATCTTTCTTTGCAGTTCTTCTCAGTAAATTATAGGAGTCGATTTTTACCACTTGTGGAGGACCTCTGGGGAGGGTTTAATGGAATCCATCACTGTCTCAAGCATGAAGGATTTAGTCAGATACAGTTGTCCCAGGAAGATACACCAGTGTGTATATATGGAATAACTTCAGAATCCGAACACCTTTTGTGGACAATCTGTCATTTATCCTTTTCCCATGAGATTAACTCTTACATAGCTGAAGTACTTTAAAAGTAAAATCTGGCAGAGTTTTCATTTTGTTTGAAGAGAAAAACTTGTATGTTTGTGTTAGCTTCTTAGGAGGGTAGATATGTATATTTGCAAAATTAAAACTATTTGTCAATACCTTTGTATTTATTTTTGATAATAACTCAGTTATTTGTTGTTGATTTAAGAAACCTGGCTGATTGATATTGAGACTGAACCTGGGACAGTATGGGAAATGTATAACTGGCCATATCACTGGACAACAGGTCACTGGACCTTTATCCTGTCTTTCTATTTTTGTTGCCAGTCTGGCTAAGCTTCTTTCTGTTTTTGTTTCTGACTTGGAACTACATCACCTTCATTGTTGTTGGGTCAAAATCCTGGAACACCCTTCCTAACAGCGCTGTGGTGTCTCCCCACTCCAAGAACTGCAGCAATGTAAGATGGCAGCTCACCACCACCTTCTCCAGGACAATTAGGTATGGGCGATAAATCTTGCTCTACACAGTGAAGCCCACGTCAAATGAAAGAACAAAAAATAAATCCACCATCTAGTAGCCCTAAGGCAACATCTGGAGGGGAACAACACCAACAGCAAATTCCCTTCCAACACACCATCTTGACTTGAACCTATATTGCCATTCCTTCATTATTTTGGATATCCCTCCCTAACAGCACTGTGGGTGTACCTGCACCAGATCAAATGCAGCAATTCAAGAAAATAACCCACCACCACCACCTCAAAGATGATTAAAGGTGGGCAATAAATGTTGACATTTCATGTAAATCTCACATCCTGTGAAAGAATAAAAAAAACTCTTGTTTCCGTACTCACTGGAAGTTCCAGTGCTTACTGGAAGCTTCTAACTGTTATGCTTAGTCTCCACTGCTGCATATTTCTACCCCCCTCCCCCGCCCCACCATGCTTTGATTCAAGGCAGTCAGTCAAAAGTTCTGGAAGGCAGTCAGTCAAAAGTTCTGGAAGGAAGTTGACAGAGAATCAATGATGGAAGCCCATCTTATTTTATGAAAGTGGAAATTGGCCACTATCCAGAAACTAGAGACGTCCAATTTTGTGTACAATATCTTTAAACTCATCCTAGGCTGATTGTAAAGTCGAGCACAAACGAAATAACTTTCAATGGGACACTTGTAAGTTAAACGAAAGTAGATTTTCTTTGACTATAATTTCATTGGTTAGTATTTCAGAAGATGAGTTGAAAGTTTAAGTACAATTTGGTAGAGGTTGTTGTTGCAGCATTAAAGAATTGTGATGAATTGAGCAATGGATGATGCTAATGATGTAGCTGGTCAGGCCTGTCATTTGAAGATGTCCCCACTCGCCTTAACAACTCCAATCATTAATGGCCCTCTTGAAGCAACACTCCTGATGTGGGCCTCCACTGTTACTGCTTCCAGCTACTCCTGCAAGCACATCTTGAGAGGATTGTGTCCATCTCCATATTTTGTACCAGGACCCCCAGCTTATTTTCTGAAAACTATAGGTCTTGTTCACTCACATGTTCAGCTATTTGTCAAGCCGTCACACTCCAGTCATACTGTTGAAAATACTTCCATGACACCCTTCTGTCACAAAGCACATTCCCTTTAGAAGATGAGAGCTGTCTTTAAGTAACGCTAGCCACTTATGATATATGGCCCACTACTATTACATGCTGCCAATCAACATTGCCACAAACATGAATCAATGAAATTATGACAAGAGAAAATTCATTTCTGTTTAATTTACCGGTGTATCACATAGGGCCAAAATCCATGGTGCTTCCTGTGCAATGCTATCAACGTATGGTATGTGTGCCTCAGAGAGATAAAAGCTTTGATTGATTATGTCAGGGATTGCAATGGTCTTTCAGTCTTTTCCAAGTTTAGTAAGTTTGGATTGATGATGAAGCCTCAAAGTGTCTGGATCCCAGATCTCTGGCACTGGGAAGGACTTGGCGTATGTTCAGTCTAAATTCTGGTCAGCACCTGGTAAGACCAGTTGTCCCAGTCTACCAAGTGGAGATAGTAGGTTGGGATTATTCAACTCTTGTGTTATTTAATTGTTTTTCCCTTAAAAAGAGACAATACCCTGTATATTAAACTTTTCGTTTGGGTTGGAGGTACTGGTAAGTGGGGGCCTAACAGCTACTGGAAAATCTAAGTTATTTAATAAATTGTGACGTGAGAAAAAGTGAGCACATGCTAATCACGTGCAACTGAAGGAAGCTCTGGTCAGTAGTGGGTTTAGGGTGGGAGTACTCCAGAATTTCCACTAAGATGTGCCAGTCTGCTTTTCATTAGTGTAAACATTCCAGCTTCTGGGACATTCCTCCATTATTCAGTTGGGTATAATAGCAACCCTTGGTTTAATTGATTTCTGCTGCACCCTTTACATTACCCTCCTCAAAAATACAGGTCGCAAGACATTAACAAGGATAAAAATGAATCAGATATGTTCGACCTTGTGATATCAGCAGAGACCAGGAATAGCTGATTACACAAGATATCACTTGAGCTGCAGCTAAGTCATGACATTGCTTGGAAAGTATATGAAGTACCCTTGTAATCCTACAACAGTTGTGTAATGCTTTCAAGGTGTATAGAAACAGACACAAATACACATACTATTTTGTGAATAAACAGATTTTGTATAAAAGTATCCTTCAGGCTGACGATTAAGCCACAATTATTAACTTGTTAGTTCTAATTTTATTGTTGCATTGCTATTGCTTTCCTGTTGAAATTTCCATTAGAAAACATATATCTTAAAATAAAATTACTTCCGGCCTTGTTAAGAATCTGTCTGGTATAAATACTGATGGAGTGTACCATGAGTAACTATATTTGGGGTAGAAGATGGGAGGTGCTCTAAGTAATCCAGCTGCTATGTTACTCTTCTAAGATTAAAGAAAAGCTGAGAAATTTGAATCTGCATGCTCTGATTTAATATGTAAATCCTAAATGATTTGAAGCTTGAAATTATTTGCTTGCAATATTTATTGTTTTTAAAGTGAACATTTTATCATCAGTTAGTAAGCTTTTTTAATTAAAGAGATCTACTTGTTTTTGGTATAGTCGCTGAACAAAGTTGCAGTCTTAAAAGCTTTTTGGCAAATGTTCAGAGCTTTCAGACTCAGAGACGACAGCCAGGAGTGCAAAATGTGAAGGAAAATTCTGAGCTCACACACAGGACTAAACCCACAGAATGGGAAATGTATTTCTTTGAAAATCTGGAGGTAGGAATAATTGATGTCATTTGGAAGACTTGTTTTCGTTTAAGCTGATAACGTGAATTTTTGGTAAGTAGACAAGGGCAAAATAAAATAGTCAACAATAAAATGAAAAGATTTTTATTCATTGTAAATTGATGAATTTAGTTTAAAAATAACGGACATAATCTTTCTGGTTATTGTCCTGCAATTTTTTCAGTGTTTATAACAGCAGGAGATGTCTAACATCATCTGTTACCCTGAAGTGCTTTTATGCAAATTATTGAATAATTATTTCAGTAAAATTAGTTAAATAATAAGTTATGGACCGTTTTAAATTGACTAACGGGATGCTGTATTTGTAAGAAACTGAAGCTTCATAACTTTTAAGAACAAAAATAAAAATGGAAAGTTTTTATATATGATTTTGCATTTTAAAAAGAACTTTAAGTTTATAACTGAAAATTATTAATGGAGCGAATAAATGATTGTTTTACCATAAATATTATTGCAAGTCTCGTAACTTTATATAATAAATTTCATATAGATATTCCACATTTTTGTCTGCACTAATGTCATAAATTTAATCTATTCTAAATTTCAGCCTTAGGAATAAATTTTATTAGAGTAAATTAGTGAGCACTTAATTTTGTAGTCCTTAATTTGAGCCTTGTTCTCATGGTATAAAAACAAACTATAAACTTAGAAATAATTCCAAAATTAGACAATTAAAAGAGTTGAAGGTACAAGTCCTTAAAATAGCATATTTTTCTTTTGTGTCAAACATAAAAAAAGAGTTTTAAAACTGACTTTCACTACTCTGGATGTGTATGTAATGTAACATAAGAAAAAGTAGCACAGAGAACTCTGTTGTACAGTTGTTTGGGATTTCTCCTGCTGTTAAGTTTGTGTTTGTACCTGTTTTGCTGCCTGACACAGAGAACTAAAAGCTGCTTTGCCCTGAACTGTCACCAATGTTGCTGCTCCCAATGCTTTACTTTGGGAGAAAAACTAATTATTTGATCATATTGAACAACAGTGAAGATGAACCAATAGGCTGACAAAATGCATCTTGTTCTTTGAGATTAAGAATGCTGTTTTGGGAGAAGGACTGGCATGGGTAAGTATTGGGAAAGAGAGTGTAAGTTGTAAGTAATTTGTTGTTAAAATTTGAGAGTCAGACCTAAAGGTGGTCATAATGTCTCGAAGCAAGTGGTTACATCGACTGAAATCAAGTTCAAAATGTAGAAAGAGACCATCTAATGTTTATGCCCCATAAACTTTCTAATTTATTTACCTAATCTCCCATAGAAATATATCTTCTAATTCTTTTATTTTTATGTAATTTATATTCCTTTTAAATGTATCTATTTATTTCACACACATGCTGTACCGTAGTGAATTTGATATACCCACTATCCATTATGGCAGTTGTAAAAAGAAAATATCAATTTTGACTTCCATCTAATTTTTAATACCTGTGACATTTTATGGACTAAATTTGGTTTTAAAAAAGTAAATTAAGACTTAAGAGGCAAACAGTGATCATCTGACCATAGTTTGAGCTAACTTAAGAAGTCATCAATAAACCAGAGTCAATCTGAACTGAAATTAACATGTTATCAAAATGACTTAAACCAATTACTCATTTGTATAAACACAAAGTGCAGCAGAAACGCAGCAATTCTGACAGCATCTGTGGAAAGAGAGGCAAAGTTAGCATTTCATGTGAAGTAGGACTCTCCCTTGGATCGGCAGCCTTCAAAGTTCTGAAGCAGGGTTATTTTGGAATAAGAAAATTAGCTGTGTTTCTCTCTTCACGTACTGACAAACTTGCTGTTTTTAATTTAGACCTCTAGCATCTGCAGTACTTTTTATTTTGTCACTCAGATCTGATTCCTATTTGACTTGTATCTTTCTGGAAGTTTCACGTTGGGATGAAATTTGCCTGCAGATGATTCAACTTGAAAACAGAGAAGCGAGGTATGGGAACACAGAAAGGAACAGTATTTTAACCAAATGCTTTTGGGCAGAGTGAGAGAAGATAATGGTCTTGATATAGCAGAACTGGATGGTTTGCTCTTTCTCCTCACTTCTCTCAGTCTTTCAAAAACACAACACATGGTAATGAAGCAAATTGGAAAAATATTCATTCAAAGAGAAGTTGGGCTTTGCCATTGTTGAGAAATATACAACATCAATTAAACAACTATAGTCTCTTTTTGCACTAAATACTTTTTAAACTTTATACCTCTGCCTGTGTATGTTTGATGTCATGTTTGTTATTTTTCTTAGGTTTTGGTGTAATAAAAAAATTCTGTCTCTTCACTCAGGATGACTTTGTTATTGGCTCCTTAATTTGGACTACCGCTACATTTTATTTAAAATGCGATGTACCTAGATGTTAAAAACAATTTAAAACCTTTATTCTATAAACTGAGGGGTTTATAAAGAGAGGAACTGATTTCGAATTTGCATTTGGTTAACAAGTTTCTCTGGAACTTCGATTGGAGTTATCCAATGACTATCTTGTATTCATGGTCTTCAGTATTGAACTCATCCACAAGTGGAAGGATCTCAGCCTCTTATTCTTTTCAATCCTCTCATAACTTGAAGGAGCTTCAGTAGTTTACCTGTCAGTCTTCTCTTCCATTGAGAAATGCTCCAGCCTGCTCAGTTTCTTTTCCCTCAATAGTCAGACTCTCGTAGCATTTGCGTGATCCTTTAAAACCTTTTACTATACTATCTCTAATTGCTGTATATCCTTTTAGCAAATTGTACTGTATGTTTTTTAAAATTCCTTATACGTTTAACACCATTTTTTCTGCTTTTGAATTCTGTTCTTTAGAAATGAACCAATGTGTTTTCTTTGCACTTTTTATTACTTTGATAACCTTGTTTCTCCTTTTAATGTTATAACAGCTTGACACCGAGACTCCTCTGTTTCTGTGCTCCATTTAGGTTTATTTTTCATGGAATAAGTGGCCTCCTTATTCCTCCAACCAAAAGTGATCACTATACATCTATCTATACTGAAATTGTTTTTCATATGTTCATTTTGCAAGTTTATTCATATCTTGTATTTCATCATAGTTTTATTTTCAGTATTATTGTAACCTCCATTTGGTGATATCTACAAATGTTGATGTTATTCTCCTGAACTGAATCCAAACAATTTCTACACATGGCGAACAATAGCAATTTCAGCACTCTTTAGAACAGCAGTTCTTCCATCAGTCTGAGTAATGACATTTGGCCCCTAATCTAGTTTTTTTCTCTCTTGTAGTAATTTGCTGTCCACTCTGCTTCTTGTCTCTGACTTCATATGCTTGGAATTTAGTGTTAAAGGAATCAATCAGCCTCAGCTCCTATCACCGTGTATCCTGGTCAGTTGCACCACAACGTGTGGTAATGAGCTTTTTCATCACGTTTGTACCATATACCATGTATAATGAGGCTCAAGCTGCAAACATATGTGATGATTTGGCATGGTAGCTTTGGTATTCTGTACAGTATATATCACCGTAATATGAAATTAATTTTTTATGAACATTGAAATAAAATGTTGTGTTCAATAATTATTGATGTTAGAATCACACTATTTAAAGTGATGATGGGTGGGGTAGACAGAAAAGCTTGGTCAGCCAATGAAGTAATAGTGGAATTTGAAATTTAGCATTGGAACCTAGATCTACTGGGTTTGCACTTAATGTAAATCCAGGCTGAAATTCTGGAGTAGAATAGAAACTGAGTTTTCTATTATATATCTTGTAGGTATAATAAAGAATTTCTAGTTTACCTGAAGAATTCTTTTTATTGGGAAGCATTAGTTATACAGGGGATGGAAGTTGTGGTTGTTGGAGCTCCCAGGATCTTGCTGCAAGTGTTGCACTAAGGTTTGACTGTTTCAACATTTCAAATTTTCAACATAATCATCATCATTAGGTCGGAAGTGGAGATGTTGCTGATGATTATGCTTTGCTCAGCATTATTCATGACTCCTCAGATGCTAAAGCAGTACATTTCCAGCAAAACCTGGACAAAATTCAGACTTGGGCTGATAGTGGTAAGTAAAATTTGTGCCACGCAAGGGCCAAGCAATCGTCCTCTCTAAAAACAGAACTTAACCATATTGACTTAAATTTTAGGTTCGCTGGGGTTTACCTGTTAATTAATTGGACCAGCCACAAAATACTGTGGTTATAGCACCAGGTCGAAAGCTGGGAGCTCTATGGTGACTAAATCATCTGCTGTCTTCCTAAAGCCTGTCAAGTATCTTCAAATCAGGAGTGTGATATAATTTTTTAAAAAATTTGTTCGAATGAATGCAGTTCCAACAGCATTTAAGAAACTTAATGTCATATAATTCAGTGGTTCTGAAAGGGTTAATGTTGTGGTTGCACAAGGCTCCACCCAAGCAGAATATGTCAAACGGCCCTGATGGAGAATCTGCATGACCAGTTTAAATCCTGATGGAATCAGATATCCTGAGGAAGTGGTGGATGCAGGTACAATGGCCAAGAACAGGAAGGTGGGACTAGTTTAGTTTGGGATTATGTCCAGCATGAACTGGTTGGGTGGAAGGGTCTGTTTTTGTGCCGCATGACTCTATGTTGTCTTTGGCTCCTGATAGTCTTGATAATTATGTCTAATAAGCCTATGTGACTTATCCCTTTTGCTATCATGTAATAAATTATGTTTTGTTGTATAGACACATGCATCTTTGTGTTAAAACTCAAGCACTTCATCCTCTACCATTGTCAACCAAACAGGTGTTTAGATCCTGTACAGAAAGGAGACTTTGGACAGGGTTATTGTATCTGACTGTCTGACCCTCTGTTGCAGTTACGATCCTGTTCAGGTGTCTGTTGAGAGCCCCTAGAAAGGCAAGTCCAGCAGATGCCTGGGAACACCACCAAACAAACCTTCCCTTCCAAGCTGCACACTATGTTGACTTGACAATATATTGTTGTTCCTTTATAGTCTCTGTGTCAAAATATTGAAACTTCCTCTCTGACAGCACTTTGGTGTACTGTACCACATGGACTGCAGCAGTTTGAGAGAGAGAGGCTCATTCAAACCTTTTCAATGACAACTTTTGCATCCAAGCATGAGTAAAATGCAAGTAGTTAATCTTAGAATGGATTCTTGCCAATTTCATCTCTGCAAGTATGTTACTTTCAATAAGTTTGATTCGAGCATTCCTTCCTGCATCACCAGAGAAGCATTCTTTGGCCTGATTTCTCAAATTATTTGTTGACTTTTCCTTTAAAGACATGAGCTAACCATATCCTTATATGGCAATAATTCTTTGGCTACAATACATTGCACTGATGAAAGGTGAATGCTGTTGACAATATAAACATTCTCCCATCAGAACAGCAACATCAAACAAAACTTTTTGCTTACAGCACTGATAGTGTTTGAGAAACAGCTAGGCGCAGAAAGACCTACTGTTCTTGCATGGACCAAATAAGCAACTTATGTTTCAGTTGGAAACTATTCCTGCAAAATTTCATTCAGTTGATTATGAAGGATAAACACAAATGAGTTTTGAGAAGATTTGTAGCTCAGGTTGAGGTTCTGGATGTAGGTTTGCTCGCTGAGCTGAAACGTTCATTTTCAGACTTTCATCACCATACTAGGTAACCTCTTCAGAGAGCCTCCGGATGAAGCATTACTGATGATTCCTGCTTTCTATTTATATGTTTGGGTTTCTTTGGGTTGGTGATGTCATTTCTTGTGGTGAAGTCATTTTCTGTTCTTTTTTTCAGGGGGTGGTAAATTGGGTCCAAGTCAATGTGTTTGTTGATAGAGTTCTGGTTGGAATGCCGTACTTCTAGGAATTCTCGTGCATGTCTCTGTTTGGCTTGTCCTAGGATGGATGTGTTGTCCCAGTCGAAGTGGTGCCCTTCCTCATCTGTATGTAAGGATATTAGTGAGATAGGGTCGTTTTGTGGCTAGTTGATGTTCATGTATCCTGGTGGTTAGTTTTCTGCCTGTTTGTCCGATATAGTGTTTGTTACAGTCCTTGTATTTTGTAAATGATATTAGTTTTGCTTGTTGTCTGTATTGGGTGTTTCAAGTTCATTAGCTGCTGTTTTAGTGTACTGGTGGGTATGTGGGCTACTATGATGCCAAGGGGTCTGAGTAGTCTTGCAGTCATTTCCGAGATGTAGGGGAGAGTAGCTAGGGTTTCTGAACATGTTTTGTGTGCGTTTGGTGCTGAGAAATCTGTGGACTGTGTTCACTGGATATCTGTTCTTTTTGAATACATCTACTGGGACAACACATCCATCCCTAGGACAAACCAAACAGAGACACGCACGAGAATCCCTTGAAGCATAGAGTTCCAGTTGGAATGCCATCAGCAAGCACATTGACCTGGACCTGATTTACCACTCCCTGAGAAAAAGAACAGGAAATGGCATCACTGTAGGAATTGGCATCACCATAGGAAATGACATCACCAACCCAAAGAAACCCAAACATATAAATAGAAAGTAGGAATAATCAGCAATGCTTCATCCGGAGTCTCACTGAAGATGTTACCTAGTGTGGTGATGAAACGTCTGAAAATCAACCTTGCAGCTTAGCATGCAAACCTACATCCAGAGGATAAATGCAAGTTTAGTTGCAGGTAGACAAGGTGGTGAAAAAGGCATTTGGTATGCTTGCCTTTATTGATCAGTGCCTTAAGTATATGAGTGGGGGGGTCATGTTGTGGCTGTACAGGCCATTGGTTAAACCACCTTTGGCATGCAGTTCTGGTCTCCCTGCTATAAGAATGTTGTGAAACTCAAAAGGGTTCAGAAAAGATTTACAAAGATGTTGCCAGCTTGGAGGGTTTGATTTATAGGGAGAGGCTGAATAGGCTGGGGTTATTTTCCCTGGAGTGTCAGAGGCTGAGGGGTGATCTTATAGAGATTTATAAAATCATAACGAGTATGGATAGGGTAAATAGTCAAGGTCTTTTCCCCAGGATTGGGGAGTCCTAAACTAGAGGGCATAGGTTTAAGGTGAGAAGGGAAAAGATTTAAAAGGCACCTAAAGGGTAACTTTTTCACGCAGAGGGTGGGTATGTGTATGGAATGAGCTGCCAGCGGAATTGGTGGAGGCTGGTAATATTACAATATTTAAAAGGCATTTGGATGGGTAGATGAATAGGAAGGGTTTAGAGGTATATGGGCCAAATGCTTGTAAATGGGACTAGATTAACTTGTGATAACTGGTCAGCATGAATGAGTTGGACTGAAGGGTCTGTTTCCGTGTTGTACATCTCTATGACCAGCAGTCTGTGCACATAATTAAAATTACCTTGGACAGAGTTCAGGTAATTCAGTTGTCATTGTATTTAGATATGCAGCTTCCTTCCTGTAAATGATTAAAAAGTAGTTTTGTTTTTATTTTACATTTCAATTGTTCACCTGCCAATTGTTTTGAACCACATGCTGCTGTGTCATAGAAAAATAAATCCAGTGTTTGACAATGCATATTTTCACCACAAGAGGGATTCCAACACCCATTCTTCTACTGGCTTCACTCAATTGTGGTCACCAGTTTTCCACTCACATTTTGTAGCTTCACACTAGGAAAACCTGAGGGGCAAGAGAAGCAAGAAAACACAGTACAGCAAGTGTGATGGAGACCGTTTTCAAAAATTATAAAAGTTACATTAAATGTAATTTGTCAAAACATATTTTTCCTGACTTTAATATGTTACATTCACCTTTTATTTTCCTCCCTTAATATGTTAGGTTTTCTCAAATGGCCTGGCGTGTTTAGAATCCAAACTATACAGAAAGAATTCAGACCTCTGTCCAGTAAAACTACTAACCAATCAAAGCTGAATATATAAAATAACATAAGAAATAACCTCATATAATGAATAATGGTTTATGATAACGTAATGATATTTGGTGTTTGGAGCCAGAATTTGTAGCAGTTATATACTGCACACTCATTCTACATCATATATCCGTGGATAAAGTTCACACATCCCTATAAATGTTGGAATGAGTCAAAGCAGCTGTCACAGTTGATCATAAGGACAATCAAGCAACAGTGAAATATGAGTATTTGTTATCCATAAGATACTCAACTCAGTGACATGCCTTTATGAGATAAGGTTACAAATATTTTCATTTTAAGGTGCAAGCTACAGAGGAACAGGATGTGAGCAATGCTTTTGTTGGGAGAGGCAGACGTGTTTCAACAGATCTTAGAAGACATCAAGGATCTCTGGATGAAGAGAACCTTGTCGATTGGGATTAGAGCCAAAATTGTACAATTGTCAGAAAGCAAATATAGCCCACAGATATTTTCACGAAATCAGCCACTGGCTGCTCTCCTTGGACTTTGATGCTTCAGTGTTTAGAAGTCCATTAAATTCTTTTGTAGTTTATTGACTCAATGGCAGGGTCACAATAATGAACCAGTGCCAGAACATGGGTGCAACTACATCTAAACCTTTTCCCTTAGTAGACTGAAGCAGTTCTGATTTTCAGCAATGAACCAGATCTGCGTTTCAAAATAGCTTTTATTGACTGTGTTCTTTTAGTGGCCAGTACAAACAAATATTTATCAATTTGTGAGTCAAAAGGTTGAAAGTGAGCCTGGTATTTAATTCTCCTATCGCATACAAAATCAGACTATCACTGTTTAGTTAATACAAAAGTTTTCCAATCTCTTACATCATCAGTCATTAAAGAGAAATTTTTGTAACCTCTAATGATGAGCTGCAACATTGAGTACAGTATTGATTTATTTCACCATTCTCTTTGGTCACAGACACACACCACTCCTTCCAATGGTTTAAAGCAATATATTAGGCAAAATAGTCTATCTCATTGTAATGTCTTTTATATTGTCCAACATATTAAATATAACATTACTAATTATTAATGTTAATAATTAATTCAACGAATGCTTACTATATATCTACTTAGATCAAATTCCACTGTCCACTAATACACGTATGGCAAGGAAGATCTTGGGGAACCTACACTTAAATATTTGCTGAGTTTAGGATCATGTATATATTAATCCATTTTACAGATCTCCATTTCAAAGTAGCTTCTATTGAATTGTTCTTGTAGTGGTTAATGCTAATTTTCCCAACCAGTTAATGCATAATGTTCTCAAATATTTTCTGTTATAAATATGATTGTAATTTTAAGTAGCAATGAATTCTAAGTTTGTCCTTTGTAAATATATCGCTGGGAGTAAATTGTCAGCCAACCTTACACATTTCAACAATGGACCAAGTCCAAAAGGTAAACTTGCACAAATGCACATGGCATTTCATTGTTGTTCAACATTTATTTTTTAAGAAATAATTATTTGTCCAAAAGAATCATTTACATCACTATTGTTTCCCCAATTCTACTGATTACATATTGCTTCAAAATAGTACTTAATTTTGACAACGAAGAAAATTCCTATCCCATCTTTTAATACTTTCAATCACATCCTATATTAAGTCATTCCCCTTTCCTATCATCTCAACCCTGTATCGCAACATGCTTCAGATCAATGTGTATTTACCACTAAGTGCTACTTGTCTGTTCTTGTGCATTCTATACTTTGAAGTGCAATATTGAGCTTCTATCCTGTGTAAGGGAAAGAGACCAATAGATTCACATTTTGATCAATTCAATCTAACACAATGATTGTGAGGTGAGGATGTGGAACAAAATAGTCATAATGTAGATCTTGCTAATATGTGGAACAATTGTAGTGATCAGCAACCAGGTCAGTGTAAGAAATCAAAAAAAGAACCAAATGCTGATCAGATAAGCTGGTGTAAGTCAGGAAGAGCATAAATACTGGCATAAACCTGTTGAGCAAAAAGGCCTGTTCCTGCACTATACTTTATATGTAACTCTCAGGAGAAAAGCAAGCCTGAGTAGCAGAAATAAGAGGTTGAATAAAACCAAAGAGAAATAAAATATTGCCATAAAAGATTAAAGAAAGAAAAACTTAGAATTGTAAAGCTCTTCTTGTGATCAGCAGGCATTTTGAAGTGTTTTACAGCCATTGAGATACTTCTGGAGTGTGGTCACTGTTTCAATAGAGGGAACATGACAGCTGCTTTGCATGTAGCGAGCTCCCGTAAACAATAATAACCAAGTAATGTTGACGTGATGTTTATGTGAAATTGTGATATTAACTAAAAGATAAATATTGGTGAGAATGCCAGAAATCCCCTGCTGTTCCTCAAAACAGTGCCATGGTGTCTTTTTCATGCACCTTTGAGGGCAGATGAAACATGATCTCTGAAAGATGGCACTTCCAATAGTATGACACTTCCTTAGGACTGCACTTGTGCCAGCTTTGATCTTTGTGCTAAAGTCCTGGAGTGGGCTTTGAACCCAGAACCTTCTGACTCAGAGAAAAAAGTGCTTCACATAGTCTTGGTTGCCTTAAAATAAAACTGAATGGAACGAAAAGAAATTTGGAAATAGAAGAAAGGATGAAATGATTGAATCCCTACAGTATGAAAACAGACCATTTGGCCCAACAAGTCCACACACACACCCTCCGAAAAGTATCCTACCCAGACCCATTCCCCTATCCTGTTACTTTACATTTCCCCTGGCTAATGCAATCTAACCTACACATCCCTGAACACTATGGCCAATTCACCTAACCTGCACATCTTTGGACTGTGGGAGGAAACCAGAGCATATGCAGGAAACCAACACAGATATGGGAAAAATGTGCAAACTTCACACAGACAGTTCACCCAAGGCTGGAATTGAACCCAGGACCCTGACGCTGTGAGCCAGCAGTGCTAACCACTGAGCTGCTGTGCTGCCCTGTATAAATTAATTTACAACTGACAAATACAGGTTGAATCTTACACTGTGATATCACAAATATCTTGAAGCATTCAGCAATGGAAATAAAAATTGGATGGAATAAAAGGTGTCTAGTCAATCCAATATCACACATTTACTCTCCACCTGCTGTTGGATGTTCTGACCAGTGTCTTTCTAGGTAATAGCGAGTAAACTAACTGTTTAAAATATTCATCAAATCTGGTTCAAAGGACAGTAGCAATATTAATGGCAAATGTTTCGGTTAATGCCCTAACTATGATGTCGAGTGTTGCTTTTGGTCTCTTCTAAAATGTATCAGCGAATTGTTAGGAACGTGGATGACGCTGCATAAAATAATTTGTTCTTTTAGGACCATCAACAGTTTCTACTGTTAGCCTTTGGGGATTTCACACTTCAATGTCTTGTGAAAGGTTTAGAGAACAGGGAAAATTTGCAGTCCATTATTAAAAAATGGTTTAACCATAAAATGACATCTAGCAACACTGCCAAGGAAACTCCAGTTTCCATTGTTAAAGTTATTGATTTCTGCACTTGAATTTCTAAAATGTAGTCTTCATATGTGAGGTTTGATGGAGTACAAAATTCTTAATGTATACCCTTATGTGTTAGAGAAGGTTTTGTAGGAGGTGTCATATCAGACCCTGATCTATTCCCCAATGAATGACAAAGGCCACAAATCTTTAGCAAACTGTTGAATATTGATCAGTAACAGGATCCTGGATAACTTTCCCCATCCTAATTAATTTAAGGTTACCTAAGGTGATCATAATACCTGCATGAAATCAGCGAACAACACAGACCAGAGCATAACAGTTAATCATTGCACAAAGGAATGTAATTTTTTAAAACTGTGATCACAAAACTAAGGGAGATTAGTTTTGGACTGTGTTAGGCATTAACCGAGTTAACTTGCCCTAGCTTAGATTTGGCAAGAATCTAGTCTCCATTGGCTCTTTTCCTGCCAGTTCAGTGTGTAATACATTGATGCAAAACCATGAGCTAGCTTTCTGTACAGCATTAGTTCTCCATTGTGTTTCACTTTGACACACAACCTCTCTCAGATTGTTCCATTTGCTGTTGCTGAGTGACCTATGCATAATTTTATATGTTACAAATCAGTTGTGACACATTGGTGGAATAAGTTGCATATCAGGATGTAAACCTATTTTTGGAATATGAAAATGCTATTTGGCTCAACCAGCTTTCTTTTTTATTATAATATATTTTTATTAAGAAAAAATAGATTTTTAAATATTACAACAAATACAAAACAATGCAATTCAAAACAGTACAAAAATAATACAAAATTAAACCCAAATAATAAAAAATATTCCCCAGCCCACCCTCCTATACGAATGTATAAACATATATAGAGAAGTATAAAATTTTAAAAAAACCTAAACTAGCTATTTAACTAACTAAATAAATACCTAACAACAAACAAATAAATAGTAATAACTCAGCTCAGCCAAACAAAACACTCATACATTCACAGTTCCTCCTCCCTGGATATTGGACTCATGAAACACAATTGTTACGGCTATATAAAAGCCCTTGTTAGTGTGGCAGATAAATCTGTGTCCAGGTATTTCAAAAAGAGTTGCCATGTCTTGTAAAAATTCTCAGTTTTGTGGTGTACCATATTTGTGAGAAAATCCAGGAGAATATGCTCCATAACAATCTTCCGCCAACCCGACTGGCCTGGGGGGTTTTCTGACATCCAACCTAGCAAGATATTCTTCCTTGCACAGAATGTAAGAATATTGAAAAGTTTTGCCTTATGCGAGTCTGCAGGAAATACAATGGGTAGGCCCAAAAGGAGCGAAATAGGGTCCTTCTCCACCCTTACGCCTAAAATCCTCTCCATTGCACCCACCACAGCGCTCCAATATGTTTGAAGCCTGTCAAGACCAAAGACAATGGGTAAGAGTACCCTTACAGACCTTGCACTTGGGGCATGCTGAAGATATCCCTGGTTTAAATTTTGACAAATGGTCTGGGGCTAAGTGGACCCTGTGGAGAATCTTCAACTGTAAAGCATGGGTCCTATTGCAAATTGATATGTTCCTTGCATTCTCCCAAATATCCTCCCATGCCTCTGAAGAAACTTTAACACCCAGCTCTCTTTCCCACATCTTGCAGAGTCAATCAGACTCATCTGAGGTGGCACCCCCCAATTGGTGATATAGAGTACTGACAGAGAGTGTACTCTTAGCCCTTAGTACCCCTCTTTCTATGTCAGTTTTGTAGGGATCAGTCAAAAGTGTGGTCTTTTTTTGAATAAAATCCCTAACTTGAAAAAAACGAAAGAGGTCTCTATTAGGTAACTCGTACTTCCGTACTAACTGATCGAAGGACATCATTACATCTCCCTCAAATAAATCACCCATGCAAGATATACTCCTAGCTGCCCAACGTTTAAATCCTGAATCTATCATAACTGTTTGAAAACTCGGCATACACACTAAAGGTGTAAACAAAGAATTGCCCTCCATGCTTTAACAGTATTGATGACTATTGGATTATGGCAATATTCCCTAACGATCCTCACCTTGTCCAAAAACAGCAAACTGGTAAGGGGGCACCTTGCCTGGGAGACTTCGATATCTAGCCATATTGAAAGAGGGTCCCCACAAACCCAATCACTTACGTAGGTCAAACGCGAGCTTAATTGGTAATTTTTAATGCCCGGAAGGTCTACTCCCCCCAATCTGTGAGGCAACTGCAGTTTGGCTAATTTAATGAGGGGCCGTTTACAGCGCCAGATAAAGGAGCTGAACCAACTGTTCAGTCTCCTGAGTGTTTGTTTATTGAAAATCAGGGGGAGCATCCGTATAGGGTATAGCAAACGAGGGAGAATATTCATCTTAATAAGCGCTATCCGACCCAACCATGAGACTGGAAGTGCCTCCCATCTTTGGAGATCTTGTTTAATTTTTTCAAATAATTGAGTAAAATTGGTTTTGAACAGCCAATCCAGAACTGGAGTAATGAATATGCCCAAATACACAAAACCCCCCGTGACCACCTAAATGGGAATCTATAGTCACTCTCAAGAGCCAACTCTTTCGTAAGACCACCCATAGGCATAGCCTCTGATTTAGCAAAATTAATCTTATACCCTAAAAAAGCGCCAAACGTGTGAATGCATTGTGTCAGGCAAGGCACTGAGACTGCTGGATTTGTCAAGAAAATTAGAACATCATCTGCATACAGCGAGATTTTATGTAATTTTGACCCCATTTCTGGAGCTGATATATTGAGATCCCCACGAATGGCCTCTGCCAACGGTTCAGTCACCAACGTAAAAAGTAATAGTGAAAGGGGACAGCCCTGCCGGCTGCCCCTAGAAATATTAAAATTGCTTGATCATACCCCGTTGTTAATGACCGCAGCAAGAGGTTCACTGTAGAGAATCTTTACCCATCTTATGAAAACTTCACTCAGACCAAACCGGCCTAGAGTATAGAAAAGGTACGGCCACTCAACTCGGTCAAATACCTTCTCTGCATCTAAAGAAATCACCAATCCCTGTAATGACTGCTGTTGGCAATCTTGAATTAAGCCGCCTCCTAACGTTATTGGAGGATCTGCGACCCTTTATGAAGCCTGTCTGATCCTCTTTAATAATAGAAGGTAACACAGTCTTAACGCAAGAGCCTTAGAAAGGATCTTAAAGTCCACATTTAAGAGCGAGATGGGCCTGTATGAAGCACAGTCTTCCGGATCCTTCCCTTTTTTGAGGATAAGTGAAATATTGGCCTCTCTCAGAGATGGTGGGAGACAAACATGACTGTATGAATCATTAAACATATTCACCATCGGGCCTGACAGTATACTTATAAATTTCTTATAGAATTCACTGGGAAGTCCATCAGGACCAGGCGCCTTCCCACTCTGAAGCTGCCTCACAGATTCCTGCACTTCTTGCTCTGATAATGGGGCATTGAGAAAGGACTGTTGTTCGGGAGTCACACCCCGGAGCTTCAGCTCTCTAAAAAAGGATTCCATTTTGGCCTGCCCCTCCTCACAATTCTCAGACTGATATAATTTAGAGTAGAATCTCTGGAACACCACATTAATCTTTTTAGAATCACAGTTAGGTTCCCAAACCCTTCCCTAATCGCTGTAATGGTTTGTGGGGCACTTCTCTTTCTGGCAAGGTATGCTAAATATTTGCCTGGCTTGTCACCATGCTCGTATATCCTTTGCTTTGCAAAAGCCAGCTCCTTCTTTGCCGTCTGCGTGAGCACAGAATTTAGTGCAGACCGCAGTGCCGTACTCCTCTGTAGTTTGACCAACGAGGGTATGTCAAAATAGGCCTTCTCGGCTGCTTTCAACCGTGCTTCAAGGAGACGTTGCTGCTCACCCTTCTGCCGCTTCCTACTTGTGGAATATGAAATAACTAACCCTCTGGCATAAGCTTTGGCAGTTTCCCAGAGAACAGATGAGCTATCAACCGAGCCTATGTTGATGTCTAGGAATGCCTGAAATTCCCTAGAGAAATTCTCCACAAACGTGCTGTCCATGAGAATAAAGGGGTCCATTCGCCAGTACCTTGAATCCACTGTAACATCCTTAATTTTAACCATGAGGTACACTGGAGCATGATCAGAGATGGCAATATTACCAATCGTACAGGATGCCACCAGATCCAGGGTTACCGCAGGGGTCAGAAAAAAATCAATCCTCGTGTGACATCTGTGCAGATTGGAGAAAAACGTGAAATCCCTACCTTTAGGGTGGAGACACGACCAGACATCCACCAATCCTAATTCCCCACACAAACCCAATAACTGTTTAGTTTGTGCAGAGGGTATCGAGGGACCTTTACTGTGACGTCCATGAGACAGTTAAAATCTTCCCCTATAATGATGTGCCGAGACTTGAGACTTATCAGTTTAGAAAAAGCATCTACCAAGAATTTAAGAGGATGAGCTGGGGGACAATAAACATTTAAAATGGCATATTCTTCACCATTTATCAAGGCTTTCAGAATTACAAACCTCCCGAATGTGTCTTTAACACATTCCGACAATTTAAATGAGAGATTTTTCATAACCAATATAGCCACTCCCCTACTTCTGGTATTAAATGATGAAACATAAACTCAGTCAAAGCCATTCTGCTGTAATTTCAGATGCTCCTTGTCACCCAAATGTGTCTCCTGTAACAAAGCAATATCCACCTTCTCCTTTCTAAGACTCAAGAGTACCTTCTTCCTCTTAATTGGTGAGTGACTTCCCTTGATATTCTGGGTACACCATTTAATCAAATCATTAGCCATAATCTTCTGCAATTACATTTAAATTCCAGAGAGGAGGAACCCGAACCACAAATTGCTGAGCCTTAGTGTCGCATGATCCACCAAATATAAAAACTACATTAACTAAAACCACTACATTTAACAAACATACAAAATTATTAAAAATAAAAAACAGGAAACAAACCAACATATAAAGCGCCAATAGCGCTGAGTAGGGGAACTCACCCCCTGCCCGGAGGGGGCAACTACCCGTCCCGAACTGCCCATAAATAGGCATCTAACCATTCCTGAAGAAGAGCTTATGCCTGAAACGTTGATTCTCCTGTTCCTTGGATGCTGCCTGACCTGCTGTGCTTTTCCAGCAACACATTTTCAGATCTAACCATCTCAACCACCTTCACTTCTCCCAGCTAGAGCCGCATCACAAACACAAGTTAAATAGAATAAACACCCCACAGAATAGCAATATGAATAAAAAAATCATTCTATTATAAAAAAAAAGGAATAAATACCCCACCCATCCTTTGGTATGTCCTAACTTAGAAATTTAAAATGTATGTCTTAACCACTGCCAGACATAGTTTGAACCAAATTATTATCAATAGAGGTAAAAAAAAGGGAAAAACAAAGCTCCAACCGGATTTCCTCCATTTCTTTTACAGAATGATAAACGCATACCCAAGCAACGATATTTATACCTACTACAATTGTTTAACTTAGGTTAGTTTTGCCACAAGGTCTCTTGCCTTCTCCGATGTGTCAAAGAGATGCATGGATCCATCTAAGGTTATCCAAAGCACTACTGGATATCTCATGGAGTACTGAATCCCAAGCTCCTTCAATCTTCTCTTGATACCATCGTACGATTTTCGTTTCTGGATCACCGCCGCTGAAAAGTCCTGAAAAAACATGATCTTAGATCCCTCGTAAATTAGGGCCTTTGGAATCCTTCCCCTGGAGTCTGGAAGCCTCCATGACTCTCTCCTTATCCCGGTAATGATGGAACCGCACCAGGAAAGGACGAGGGCGTTGACCCAGACCCAACCTCCGTGCTGCGACCCGGTGAGCCCTCCCTAGCTTCAATCCTCTCATGCCAGTCTCCAAGTGAAGGAATTTTGGAAGCCAATCTTCAACAAATTCCGCAGGCCGCTCACCTTCCTTACCCTCAGGCAAACCAATGATCCGAATGTTTTTTCTCCTGCCCCTGTTTTCAAGATCGTCCACTTGGTCACGCAAATTACGAACCTGCGTCTTCAGGGCTTGGATCTCTTCCTTGAATGAACTGGCATCAGCTTCCACTGCTGTGACCCTGTGCTCCACCTCATCCGTCCTCTTCTCCAGGTCTCCCAGCTGCTGCTCACGCTTCTGCAGTATGAGAGAGACTGGAGCCAGCTTATCTTCAATCTGTTTCCCCAACATCTCGCGAGATTTCGAGAGCTGGTTCACCAGGTCCTGGAGAGTAATCTGCTCTGAGGCTGCTGCAGGCTGAGCTGCAGGCCCAGCCTCAGATGCTCCTCCTCCCTTTTTAGGCATTTCTGGACAGCTGAAAATACAGGTAAGTCAATTTTTAAATGTTTCTTGGGGCTCCACAATCTTTCCAACACCCCAAAGAAATCCTGATGACCTGGGTTGGGTGAGTTAAAGGACCGTCCTGCTCCTGCTGCGATGCAAAGCTCTGCAGTGTGATCTTCTCAGATCGCCGCCATCTTAGATCCCCCCAACCAGCTTTCTTTTTAAAACTTATGCTTCCAATGCATTTCTGTTAACATATGTTGCCACGCAAAAATAAGCATTTTCTGGAAGAGACCTAGGAGCAGAGAGGAGAAACTTTGTTGATGAGTTGCATAAACAAAATGCTTTTTGAAGTCAGATTTATAATGTTTGAAACAGAGAATCAAATTGATTTGTCATCTTGTAGTATGGCAGTCTATGCATGCATCTTCAACTTGTGCTGCTGCTGCAAATTTCAAAGGACAGAATCTTAGTTTCGGAGTGATGTAGGGGTAAGGTAAGATGAATGGTAGAGTTGAGCAAGATGCTCAGAGAGCGCTATCACAACCTTGAGATCATCTTGCTGCATCTTCTACACTTTGCCCAATTGGCATCTTGAGATTCTCACCGTGAAGCAATAAGTTCCCAACTGATGCAGTCATTGCTTGTTAAATATTCACAGCCTTATTCACAGCCCAGCTTGCCACAGGTTGTGACCTCATCAAAATTGTCAAACAAACCAGCTATTGGGAAATCTAATGTGCAAACCAGAGCAGGTTGATTCAACTCGCCTAAGCTTGCATTTTGGGCAAGCAAATCTTAGCAGGACTTATACACTTAATGGTAAAAACAATGACTGCAGATGCTGGAAACCAGTGTCTGGATTAGAATGGTGTTGGAAAAACACAGCAGTTCAGGCAGCATCCGACGAGCAGTAAAATCGACGTTTCGGGCAAAAGCCCTTCATCAGGAATACAGGCTCTCTGCCTGTATTCCTGATGAAGGGCTTTTGTCCGAAACGTCGATTTTACTGCTCCTCGGATGCTGCCTGAACTGCTGTGCTTTTCCAGCACCATTCTAATCTAGACTTATACACTTAATGGTAAGGTCCTAGAAGGTGTTGCTGAGCAAAGAGACCTTGGAGTGCAGGTTCATAGCTCCTTGAAAGTGGAGTCGCAGGTAGATAGGATAGTGAAGAAGGCGTTTGGTATGCTTTTGTTTATTGGTCAGAGTATTGAGTACAGGAGTTGGGAGGTCATGTTGTGGCTGTACAGGACATTGGTTAGGCCACGGTTGGAATATTGTGTGCAATTCTGGTCTCCTTCCTATCGGAAAGATGTTGTGAAACTTGAAAGGGTTCAGAAAAGATTGACAAGGATGTTGCCAGGGTTGGAGGATCTGAGCTACCGGGAGATGCTGAACAGGCTGGGGCTGTTTTCCCTGGAGCATCGGAGGCTGAGGGGTGACCTTATATAGGTTTACAAAATTATGAGGGGGCATGGATAGGATAAATAGACAAATTTTTTTTCCCTCGGGTGGGGGAGTGCAGAACTAGAGGGCATAGGTTTAGAGTGAGAGGGGAAAGATATAAAAGAGACCTAAGGGGCAACTTTTTCACGCAGAGGGTGGTACGGGTTTAGAATGAGCTGCCAGAGGATGTGGTGGAGGCTGGTACAATTGCAACATTTAAGAGGCATTTGAATGGGTATATGAATAGGAAGGGTTTGGAGGGATATGGGCCGGGTGCTGGCAGGTGGGACTAGATTGGGTCGGGATATCTGGTCGGCATGGACGGTTTGGACCGAAGGGTCTGTTTCCATGCTGTACATCTCTATAACTCTAAAAGGCCTCAATGTTGGGCATTTGGCACATGCACCCCATATTCATGGACATTAGCATTTCACAATGTGGCAGCTTCTATGAACCCTCTTGGCACATCTCTGATCCACTTGCATCATCCTTCTGAACTTCAATGCTGCATTTAAGGCTGCACCAGGACCTGTCTTTGTATTGCAGCAACAAGGCCGCTTTGCACTCAAGGACACACACCCTATGCTTGGACTGGACCACTTGAACAAGGAACAAGAGAAGCCATTGGCCTTTCGAGCCTGCACCAATATTCAATAAGATCAAGGCTGATGTGATTTTAACCTCAACTCTACATTCCTGCACTCATAATCAAAACTATATTTACTTTTGCCTTAAAAGTGTTTATAGATTTTGCATCCACTGCCTTTTGGGGAAGGCAATTCCAAAGACATTGAACCCTCAGAGAAAAAAATATTTCTTCATCTTTGTTTTAAATGGGTGATGCCTTATTTTTAAATGATGACCTCTTGAACTAGATTCTCCCACAAGAAGAAACATCCTTTCAACATCCACCCTGGTCAAGTCCCCTCAGGATCTTCTATGTTTCAATTAAGTTACCACTTACTCTTCTCACCCTCAAAGGATTCAGGACTATCCAGCTTAGCTTTTCGTCATAAAGCAATCCACACATTTCAGGTATGAATCAAGTAAACCTTCTCTGAACTGGTTCCAAAATATTTACATCGTATTGCAAATACCGTGACCAGCACTGTATGTAGTACTCCAGATGCAAATTCACCAATGCCCTTATCACTGAAGCATAACCTTAAACTCTTACATTCAATTCCCATTGCAATAGAACAAAATATTCTGATTACCTGTGTACTAACCTTCTGTAATTCAGGCATTAGGTTCTCTCAGAGCTCAGCAGTCTCTCACCCATTTAGATAATATGCTTTTTTATTCTTTCTGCAAATATGGACAATTTCACACTTTCCCAGATTATACTCCATTTGCCAGTCCTTTATCAACTCACTTATTCGAACTATATCCCTTTGTAGGTATTTTTCTATCTGCTATGTTCAGGGCAAATATTAAGACCCATGCAGGGAAGGTCTGGACTGACAGTGCATATCCAAGTGCACAACGGTCTTTTAAAATATGGTGTTGGCACCAAAGTTGCCAGTCAAGTCCGGGATGTCCAGTGAGTGGTGGGTTGCTCAGGGATGGCACATGGTAAGGTGGGATGGAAATCAGTTGTTATATAGATGAGGGCTGAAATGCCAAGTAATGCACTGAGTTTGGTAAGGTATAGCCAGAAAACCCGCTCTGCGTTGAGGCAAGAATCAGTCCACCAAACTGGACAAAACTTACGCTAAGACAAAAAAACCAGAAAGATTCCATCCTACTATTCTGTTTCTTAACATCTTTCATGTATAAAGTTGGTGAATTCTTTGACGTTTAGCACACCAATCACTATTCATTTCTGGCACTGCATTTATTTACTTGTAAGATGGAGCAAAAAACCCCTATATTAAAATGTGTTGACAAAACCCTGGACCTTGGACAGAATTCTGGACTTCCAAAACTTTTCAAACCAAAAGTGAAAGCTGGAATGAGTCTGTGGGAAATACACAACCAGCTGGCCTGGGAATAGAGAGTGCTTCTGGGACTATTGGTCAGCCTAGAAGCCCAATTTACACCTCCCCTCGAAAAGAATAACGACGAAAACCAACAGACCCTAGCCTGAGAAAACTTTTATACCTCAGGCTACACAGAGCCGACAGTTATGGGGCCTACACTAGACATTCATCCTCAATCCAGACCCATTCACACACATTCTAACCATTGGAAAGCCAATTGACTTCAGAAGAGAATATCAAAAGCACAATAAAATCTGCAGACTTGAGTGGAGATGACAGGGCCCACTGTCAGTATAACTGCCAGCCACGATCTCATCAGAATGTGACCATTTTGCAACAACAAGCTTCTGCATGAACAGCTTCCCCACAGGCTTCCACCCACCACCAGATGCTTTGGAACCAAGAACCACAGAGGCCAAACAGAGAACAGGGAAGCCAAACCATGTGCCTCATCAGAACAAAAGACATCCGAGAGGGGGGAAGCTGACCAACGCGATCCAAACAAGAGCTTCCAGACACAGCATGTTCTGAACCAAGAGAACCAATGGCAAGAACCTCAGTAACCGACCATGACCAGCAGAACTAAAGTCTGACAACCCAAACAACTGACTTTACCAACACCACAGGTCCTCAGACACAACCTGAAGTGAAACCCTGGCCTGCAAAACCAGCGGAAAGGCAAGAAAACCAGGTACTTACTCAAAAGATCTACTATGCTCCTTACCGCATCAGCAGACCCAACCTGAACTGAAAAACCTACACAGTCTGAAGTCTTCATCCAGGGACTGGATACAGCAAGCTGGAACAGCCAAGCGCACTTCAAAGCCGCATTTCTCTGTGATGAGCTTAATTTTCCTCTGACCCCAAAGTTCTGACCTAGCTAGCCGGGAGGGGAAGGCGGGTGGTGACAGTACATTGGGACCCCAAAGGTAGGAATTCTGATTAGAGTCTGAAATGAAACACTGTAGTTTTATGTTTGTGTCAGTAGGATAGTGTTCTAATTGTAGTTATCTATTTACTAGTGTACTTAAACTACTACTTTACTCCTGTATAATTAATTTTGTCGATTTCCTTATTTATTACATTGCTTATTTTCTTATATTATGTTTACCTTTTGTATTTTAAATAAGCACAGAGCTTCTTTTGCCCTGAAACATCTGTCTACTGTCTCTTCATTTCACATTCCCTAAATAAGTCCAGTCTCCAGAACCAGAGGTCTGCGAACGATTCAAACTACTTAAAGATCAGAGAATAACTGATTGTAAACCAGAACCCTACAGACTTCACTGTAGCTATTAAGCAAATTAATTGTTGAGAAAAATATTTCCTCAGTTCAATACATAAAGACCTCTCAATGACAGTTACAGGGTGAATTTGACTTGTCATTTCTCCGGGTCTCTTGGCTGATTCTGGATTAGTGGTGCTGGAAGAGCACAGCAATTCAGGCAGCATCCGAGGAGCAGTAAAATCGACGTTTCGGGCAAAAGCCCTTCATCAGGAATAAAGGCAGAGAGCCTGAAGTGAGGAGAGATAAGCTAGAGGAGGGTGGGGATGGGGAGAAAGTAGCATAGAGTACAATAGGTGAGTGGGGGAAGGGATGAAGGTGATAGGTTGGGGCAGGGAGGGTGGAGTGGATAGGTGGAAAAGAAGATAGGCAGGTAGGACAAGTCATGGAGACAATGCTGAGCTGGAAGTTTGGAACTAGGTTGAGGTGGAGGAAGGGGAAATGAGGAAACTGTTGAAGTCCACATTGATACCCTGGGGTTGAAGTGTTCCGAGGCAGAAGATGAGGCGTTCTTCCTCCAGGCATCTGGTGGTGAGGGAGCGGTGGTGAAGGAGGCCCAGGACCTCCATGTCCTCGGCAGAGGGGGGAGGGGGAGTTGAAATGTTGGGCCACAGGGCGGTGTGGTTGATTGGTGTGGGTATCCTGGAGATGTTCCCTAAAGCGCTCTGCTAGGAGGCGTCCAGTCTCCCCAATGTAGAGGAGACCGCATCGGGAGCAACGGATACAATAAATGATATTAGTGGATGTGCATGTAAAACTTTGATGGATGTGGAAGGCTCCTTTAGGGCCTTGGATGGAGGTGAGGGCGCAGGTTTTGCAGTTCCTGCGGTGGCAGGCGAAGGTGCCAGGATGGGAGGGTGGGTTGTAGGGGGGCGTGGACCTGACCAGGTAGTCACGGAGGGAACGGTCTTTGCGGAAGGCGGAAAGGGATGGGGAGGAAAATATATCCCTGGTGGTTGGGTCTTTTAGGAGGTGGCGGAGATGTCGGCGAATGATTTGGTTTATGCAAAGGTTGGTAGGGTGGAAGGTGAGAACCTGGGGCGTTCTGTCCTTGTTACGGTTGGAGGGGTGGGGTCTGAGGGCGGAGGTGCGGGTTGTGGATGAGATGTGTCAGAGGACATCTTTAACCACATGGGAAGGGAAATTGCGGTCTCTAAAGAAGGAGGACATCTGGTGTGTTCTGTGGTGGAACTGGTCCTCCTGGGAGCAGATACGGCGGAGGCAGAGGAATTGGGAATATGGGATGGCATTTTTGCAAGAGGTAGGGTGGGAAGAGGTGTAATCCAGGTAGCTGTGGGAATCGGTGGGTTTGTAAAAAATGTCAGTGTCAAGTCGGTCGTCATTAATGGAGATGGAGAGTTCCAGGAAGGGGAGGGAGGTGTCAGAGATGGTCCAGGTAAATTTAAGGTCAGGGTGGAATGTGTTGGTGAAGTTGATGAATTGCTCAACCTCCTCGTGGGAGCACGAGGTGGCGCCAATGCAAATCATCAATGTAGCGGAGGAAGAGGTGGGGGGTGGTGCCAGTGTAATTACGGAAGATCGACTGTTCTATGTAGCCAACAAAGAGACAGGCATAGCTGGGCCCATACGTGTGCCCATGGCTACCCCTTTGGTCTGGAGGAAGTGGGAGGATTCGAAGGAGAAATTGTTAAGGGTGAGGACCAGTTCGGCCAAATGAATGAGAGTGTCGGTGGAAGGGTACTGTTGGGGATGTCGGGAGAGGAAAAAAACGGAGGGCTTGGAGGCCCTGGTCATGATGGATGGAGGTGTAGAGGGATTGGATATCCATGGTGAAGATGAGGCGTTGGGGGCCGGGGAAACGGAAGTCTTGGAGGAGGTGGAAGGCGTGGGTGGTGTCTCGAATGTATGTGGGGAGTTCTTGGATGAGGGGGGATAGGACAGTGTCGAGATAGGTAGAGGTGAGTTCAGTGGGGCAGGAGCATGCTGAGACAATGGGTCGGCCAGGGTGGTCAGGCTTGTGGATCTTGGGAAGGAGGTAGAACCGGGCAGTGCGGGGTTCCTGGACTAGGAGGTTGGAAGCTGTGGGTGGGAGATCTCCTGAGGTGATGAGGTTCTGTATGGTCTGGGAGATGATGGTTTAGTGATGGGGGGTGGGGTCATGGTCGAGGGGGCGGTAGGAAGAGGTGTCCTCGAGTTGGCGTTTGGCTTCAGCGGTGTAGAGGTCAGTGCGCCAGACTACCACTGCGCCCCCTTTATCCGCTGGCTTAATGGTGAGGTTGGGATTGGAGCAGAGGGATTGGAGGGCTGCGTGTTGTAAGGGTGAGAGGCTGGAGTGGGGGTAGACAGGTTGAGGCGGTTAATGTCCCGGCACCAGTTGGAAATGAAGAGGTCGAGGGCAGGTAATAGGCCAGCGTGGGGTGTCCAGGTGGATGCAGTGTGTTGGAGGTGGGCGAAGGGGTCCTTGGTAGATGGGCAGGAGTCCTGATTGTGAAAGTAAGCTCGGAGGCGGAGGCGGCGGAAGAAGTGTTCGACGTCATGGCGTGTATTAAATTCATTGATGCGTGGACGGAGGGGGATGAAGGTGAGTCCTTTACTGAGGACTGATCGTTCGTCCTCAGTGAGGGGAAGGTCTGGAGGGATGGTGAAAACTCGGCAGGGCTGGGAGCTGGGATCTGGTGTGGGTGTGGAGCTGGGAGTGGGGGCGGAGCCAGTAACCGAAGCGGGTGTGATGGTGGGGGGAATGGGGGTGGAGTCATGAGCAGGGGCGGTGTTCCCCTCAGGGTTTTGGGGGCCGGGAATGGTGACAGTTGGCAATGTGGGGGGGCGTATCAGCAGAATGCAGGTGAGTGGTGCTGGTGGGGGCGGAAGTGGTGGCAGACACGGCAGTAGGGGTGACGGAAGTCACTGAGCGTGTGACATCAGCGATAATGTGAGGGGCAGAAGTGATATCACGTGTGATGCATGAGGAATTGTGAGGGGCGGAAGTGGTTGTGGGAGTGGCCATGATGGGGGCAGAAGTGACATCATCAATCAGTGTGGGGGTGGCAGCTGCACCAGCCGCATGGCTAATGGCGTCCAAGCAGTTCCAGAGGCCGGGGGAATCTTCTGGAATGTTTGAGGAGCGCTGGTTATGGAGGTGGGTAGATAACAGTTTGTTGTACTTACAGTTTTTGATGTTTGAGATGGAGTTGAAATACTGTTTATTGAAAGTATGAATTCTCCTGAGGATGTAGTACAGAGTGGGTCCTTTGCAATTCTGAGAGAGTGTGGCCCTCAGCTGAGGCAGGGCTGACTGTAGAGAGGTTAGGTATCGGCGCATTGCTGCAAGTGTGGAGCGGGGGATCTTGAAGGAGAACTGTTGCTGGTGTTTTTGAATCTGTAGTCTGTACTGTTTGTCCTGTTCGGGTCCAAACTCTGCTGGTTTAAAGGTGGTCCGGAGTCCGTGTGGGATGAGTTGGTTACGGAGGCAGGCACTGAGGAAGCAAATGTGGCTGTGGTAGCGAGTTTGTTTCAGGACATGGTTGAAGAGCTTCAGGGCAGAGGAAATGACCTGGAAGTTGCAGTGGGAGAGGGACTCCCTGAGATTCTTGTAGAGAGAGGAGGAAAACTTCTTCAAGGCGGGCATCCTTGCAAGAGGATTCGCAGTAGGGTTAAAATCAACGAGGTAAAAACAATGACTGCAGATGCTGGAAACCAGATTCTGGATTAGTGGTGCTGGAAGAGCACAGCAGTTCAGGCAGCATCCGAGGAGCAGTAAAATTGACATTTCGGGCAAAAACCCTTCATCAGGAATAAAGGCAGAGAGCCTGAAGCGTGGAGAGATAAGCTAGAGGAGGGTGGGGGTGGGGAGAAAATAGCATAGAGTACAATAGGTGAGTGGGGGAGGGGATGAAGGTAATAGGTCAGGGGCAGGGGGAGGGTGGAGTGGATAGGTGGAAAAGAAGATAGGCAGGTAGGACAAGTCATGGAGACAGTGCTGAGTTGGAAGTTTGGAACTAGGGTGAGGTGGGGGAAGGGGAAATGAGGAAACTGTTGAAGTCCACATTGATGCCCTGGGGTTGAAGTGTTCTGAGGCGGAAGATGAGGCGTTCTTCCTCCAAGCGTCTGGTGGTGAGGGAGCGGCGGTGAAGGAGGCCCAGGACCTCCATGTCCTCGGCAGAGTGGGAGGGGGAGTTGAAATGTTGGGCCACAGGGCGGTGTGGTGAACCTGATAACACTTCTTTCATTCACTCCCCGATCACCTTTGAACATGTCTCTCCCCTCCTTCACATCTTTAGCCTACAAACACAAACATACACTACAACACTTCTCTTTCTCCTCCCAGTTATGCTCATCTATTCTCTTACACATTTAAACTAGCCTCCACTCACAAACCTGCGCATCAACTCTACTTTCTCGCTCACATTACTCACTCTTGATGTTACATTCCTCACCTCCACTTGCTCATTTTATCTCTTTCCTACTGCTCTTGACACGTATTACATGAAGAAACCTATCATCTCCTCACTTATGAACAGACACTCATACTCTTTTTCATGTAGGCTCATAATATAATGGGATAAGTTAGGGGAGAAACTAGCATCATTATCATGCAGAACTGAAAGCTGTAGAGATCATTAGAACCAAATGCAGCCAGTAGTACTGCGAAAGGCAAGATTGGGTGTTTACCACAGGATGAGTGCATTTGACTTGTAATCTTTCATTCATCCTTGCAATTATGCAAAAGGCTGCATAGCTTCATGCTCCATTGTCCAGGTTATCACCTGAAAATGCACAACTTGTACCTTCTCCCCTAACTATTGTTCCTTTTATTTTTCTTCTACTCCCTTTTTGGTTGCAGGAGACACTGGCACAAGAAAATGCTCGAAAGGAGTATGCACCATAATGGAATGATCACTCCCAGACACCAGCTTGGACATAAGCACTTGCAACCAATCACTCAGTCAGCTGGAGAGTTAGCACGTGATAAAACATGCAACATGAATGAGCAACTGCAGGTTCTGACAACCATGGCAACACAGCAGATATGGCAAGATCATTTCTAAACTCTGCTGAGGAGGACAGAGCTGAGAACCTCTTGGGATCCAATTATGAAAGTAAATGTCGAGGATTACATAGAAAACTGTGCTAGGTGTCAGAAAGCTTGACAGAGCTGTGGCTGAGAGAGTGGAGAAGTTCACTTGCGGCCTGGGGGCATCAATTACATAGCATCAGTGTATAACAGAGTGGGCACCTCCTCAAGTTGAGCTGCCTGATAGGAATTCCCACTGGCAGGATTTCCAGCATCTGTGAAAGCTTAACCACATGCTCTGTCTTGGAAAAGTAAAGATCCATCTTTGAGCAGTTGGTGGAGCAAATGGGTAGGGACCTTTAAAAAGTCAGTCTTCTTCAGCCTGCTGTCCCAGAGATCAGTGGAAATTATTGGCTGTAAGTATCTCAAATCTCCTAAAGTTAGCAACGTCAACCTTTCATCAGCTTCACTGAGGCTTCTAAGGCAGCACCTTATAAGAGTAGTATGATTGATAGTTCAACCGATAAAGGCCCTCGGTGGTGGGGCAAGGGAGTGTTTGTGGAGAACTGGAAGTGCTATTGCAACCAGGATGGCTAGGTGGGGTTCTCTCTGAGGCCCTTACCTCAGAACAGGATGGCAACCAAATTATTTCATGCTTTAGTAGCCACACTGGCATTGGGCAAACTGCCCCAGAGGCAGGAAGTAGCACTTAATAAATGAGCATCCCTGGCCAACTCTTTCAGTACAATTACAACACTGGCATCTACCTGACAATGTAGAAAATTACCCAGGTATGCCCTATACACAAGGGCAGGATAAATCCAACCCAGTCAATTACTGTTCCATCAGTCTACTCTCAATCATCAGTACACTGATGGAAGGGTCATCAACAGTGTTATAAAGCAGCGTCATCTCAGCAATAACCTGCTTAGTGATACCAGGGCCGCTCAGCTCCTGACATCATTATACCCTTGGTTCGAACATGGACAAAGGAGGAGCTGAATGCCAGAAGTGAAGTGAGAGTGACAGCCCTTGATATCAAGACTGCATTCAACTGAATGTGGCATCAAGGAGCCGCAGATAATATGGGATCAATAAGTATTGGGGAAAATTCTGGTGGAATCATACCTGACACATAAGAAGATGGTTGTGGATTTTGGAGGTCAGTCATTTCAACTCCAGGACATCTCTACAGGAGATCCTCAGAGTTGTATCCTAGGCCCAACCATGTTTAGCTTAATCAATGACAATCCCTCCATCATATGGTCTTAAAAGGAGATATTTGTTGATGATTGCACAATGTTCAACTCTACTTGCACCTCCTCATATAATGAAACAGTTCATGTTAAAATACAAGATTTGGACAGCAAAAATACCAAAGAACAGCAGATGCTAGAAATCCAAAACCAAAATAGGAATTGTTGGAATAACTCAGCAGGAATGGCAGCATTTGTGGAGAGAAAGTCGACTTAACATTTTGGGTCCAGTGATCCTCCATGTGACTCATGGGTCAACCCATAACAAGGGAACTGCAACAATTGAAGAAGTCAGCTCACCACCACTTTTGCAAGGGCAAGCTAGATCTGGACAACCTTCAGGCTTGGGCTGACAAAAGGCAAGTAACATTCGCATCACACAAATGCCAGGCAATGACCATCACCAATAAGAGACAATCTAACTACTACCTCTTAATATTCAATGATGTTACCATCACTGAATCCCCCACTATGAATATCCTGGGTTTACCATGAACCAGAAACTCAACTGGACTCACCACATAAACATGGTGGCTACAAAAACAAGTCAGGGGCTATGACTACTGTGATGAATAACTTGCCAAAGCTTGTTCATCCTATAAAAGACACATTTTGGGAGTGTGATGGCATATTCCTCACATATATTGATGGATGCAGCTCCAATAATAATCAAGAAGTTCAACAGCATGCAGGACATAGCAGCCAGCTTGATTGGCACCACATCCACAAACATCCACTGTCTTGACCATTAATGCCCAGTGGCAGCAGTGTGTACTGTCTACAAGATGCACTGCAGTAATTCATCAAAGATTGCAGTTTTGGGCCCCATATCTCAGGCAGGATGTACTGGCCTTGAAGTGTGTTCATAGGAGGTTCACGAGAATAGTCCCAGGAATGAAAAGCTTAACATATGAGGAACGTTTGAGGACTCTGGATCTATACTTGTTGGAATTTAGAAGGATAATGGGGGATCTAATTGAAACTTACAGAATACTGAAATGCCTGGATAGAGCAATTGTTGGGAAGATGTTTCCAATGGTAGGAAAGACTAGGACCTGAGGGCACCGCCTTTGAATAAAGGGAAGTCCTTTTAAAACAGATAAGGAGAAACTTCTTCAGCCAGAGAGTGGTGAATCTATGGAATTCAGTACCACTGAAGGCTGTGGAGGCTAGGGCATTGAATATATTAAAGACAGAGTATGAAGGGTTACAGCGAGAAAGCAGGAGAATGGGGTTGAGAAACCTATCATCCATGGTTGAATGGCAGAGCAGACTCGATGGGCTGAATAGCCTAACTTCAACTCCTATGTCTTATGGTCTTATCATTAGAAAGGACCTCCCAAATCCAGGACTGCTTCCATCTGGTAGGACAAAGGCAGCACATACATGGGAGCACTGGCACTTGCAAGTTCCCCTCCAATCCACTCGCTATCCTGACTTGGAAATATCTACCAGTTCCTTCACTGACACTGAGCCAAGATCCTGGAATTCCCTCCTTAATGGGATTGTAGGTTAACCCACAGCAAGTGGACTGCAATGGTTCAAGAAGGGAACCTCACCACCAGCTTCTCAAGGGCAACTAGGGATGTGAAATAAATGCTGGCCAGCCAGTGGTGCCGATATCCCAATAATGAATTTTCTAAAAGTTAGGTGTATCAATTAGCCATCGGGTTGGTAATCTAATTGCCAAGCTTCCAATGGCTGTCAATGTGGTATGGTAGTTTGAAAACCCCTTCCTACACCTTTCCCCCTGCACCATTTGCCAGGCCTCTCACTTCCTATACGATCTAATGGATCCAATATATCAGGAGAATTCAATCCCAGAATTCATTTTCTTTTATTAGATATTCAGCATCTGTCACTTTTTTTGTGCTTTTGTTATACATTACAATCTAATCTTAGTTTTATGACATCGTTAGAAAGTCATGATAAGAATACTGCCCTCTTATCATTCTCAGGTATTGTCTATATAAAATAAGATAATTTGCTGGTTGTCCTATTTAATCTGCCAGTGTTTATTTCAGTCAATGAATTACAGCAATTTGTTGGTAGACTGACTAATGTTTGTGCAAAAGTAATGATTTTAGGCGTATCGCAAATATGTGCTTACAGCGTGTCAGTGAAACTAGGTCAGTTCAAAATGTGTGATGGATTGGAACATTAACTCAAATTAGAATAAATAATTAAATCCTCTGACTCAGAAAAATTCTGAATATCATTTAAATAATGTTTTCAGTAAAAATTTGTGAATAGACCTTAAGTATATTCAGTGGCACTGAATTAATACTAGGAATTGGCTATCATTCATCTTCCCATCCAACCTCCACCAAAATGGACCAGAATCCAGGAATCAGCAGGCAAGCCAATGATACTACTTTGTCTATTCATTCATCAGTGATCCCAAACCCCAGCAGACAATAAAATTTCAAATGTCTAAACTCATGTCTGCTTTGTAGGACACTTGATTTTCAATCGGGCTGATAGACTGAGCTGCTGACCCTAAGCCTCAAGTCCCTGAGCATGTCTCAGAATTTCCTGAATACAGACAGCAGAAAAGTCAGCATGATATTGTGGCTAATTCTCACTTCAACACCACTTAGCCCCAGTCTTGAATTGAAAGTTGCATCAAAAAAAGGAAGTGAACTGCGGTTTTAATTTGGTATGCAATCATCTTTATCGTTTGACAATATTATCAAGTCAGGCCACAGCTTCAATATGATTGACAGTGGCGTTATCCAATCAGTAAGCACCTCTTATATTTGTTACAAATCAAATTGAAACTTGAGGGCAGGATGTTTGGAGACAAGACGTTGGTTTGGATCATCTGGAATGTACTGGCAGGGAGTGTGGTGGAAGTGTGGTGGAAGGTGTAGGAAGGGGTTTTCAAACTACCATACCACATTGACAGCCATTGGAAGCTTGGCAATTAGATTACCAACCCGATGGCTAATTGATACACCTAACTTTTAGAAAATTCATTATTGGGATATCGGCACCACTGGCTGGCCAGCATTTATTTCACATCCCTAGTTGCCCTTGGCTTTCAAGAAGATTGGATCTTTCTCTGAAGACAAAATACCTCAGGGGTATGGACACAAGACAAGAAAGTAGCACTAAGTGAATCACTGTTGCAGGAAGCTGGCAAAGACATGACGGGCCAAATACCCTCCAGTGTTGCAACTATTCTATTATTCTATGCCTTTAGATGGCAGAAGCACTGTCCGAAATAACACTCACACAATTTAACTCACTGTTGACAGATAAAGAGGATTGGCTTTTTTTAAATGATCTTTTTCATGATATCTAGTGCTATAGACTAGGCCAGACCCCTCAAAACATTTTTAAGCAGGTAGCCAAGACAGTAACTTTGCTATTTGTTTAGCTAGGTGTATAGTAGATATTCCCGGCGTAAATTAACTGGGTCAAGTTTTAAACAAACTTTATTCACAAAATTACGGAACGAAACATAAAGAACAGAAAATAAAATACCCGATTACTTATCCGACCAAACCCAACTTAATGATGCTGTTCTGAAAACACGCACATCCCTTAGCACAAACAGTAAAACATGGCACAGGCTTGCAATTTGCAAGGAGAGAGAAATGTCCAGCAGCTTGTTTCACAAGTCCCCTGTTGTAACTGAACCAACTAAAGTTCTGAACTGAGCTGCTCAGCTAAAGAGCTGGCCATGCCCCCTTTACTATACCTTCTTTTTAAGACATGGAAGTCTTAGGCTTGAGGTAACATCTTTTTAGGGGTAAACAAAAAGGGACCCAATAAACTGTTCATCTCTGCACCAACTCAGCTGTTTCAGAGCCTGGGCTGTTTTATGACCCCTCTGAAAAAAAATCAAGGACACGGTAACTTTGAGAAAAAAGAACAGCTTTGAGAAAAGGACCAGCATTGTGACACTAGATGTCTCAAATGCTTTTACAAATAAAAAACAAAATGTAGACCTGTGCACTAGAATTACGAAGATTGTTGTTTATACGTAGAATCCCTACAGAGAGGATAGAGGCCATTTGCCTAATCAGGTCTACATTAACTCTCTGAAGAGGATCCCACCCAGATCCTGCCCCCTACTGTATTCCCATAACCCTACATTTAGCATGGCCAGTCCACCTAACCTGCACATCCCTGGACTGTGTGAGGAAACCAAGGGACAACATTTTCATGCAGAGGGTGGTGCATGTATGGAATGTGCTGCCAGAGGAAGTGGTGAAGGCTGGTACAATTACAACATTGAAACTTTATTGCTGGAACAGCACAGCAGGTCAGGCAGCATCCAGGGAACAGGAGATTCGACGTTTCGGGCACAGGCCCTTCTTCAGGAATGAGCAGAGAGTGTTCAGCAGGAGAAGATAAAAGGTAGGGAGGAGGGACTTGGAGGAGGGGAGTTGGAAATGTGATAGGTGGAAAGAGGTCAAGGTGAGGGTGATAGGTCGGAGTAGGGTGGAGGCGGAGAGGTCAAGAAGAAGACTGCAGGTCAGGAAGGCGGTGCCGGGCTGGAAGGATCCGGCTGAGACAAGGTGGGGGGAGGGGGGATGAAGAAACTGGTGAAGTCCAAGTTCATCCCCTGCGGTTGGAGGGTTCCCAGTCGGAAGATAAGACGCTCCTCCTCCGACCGTCGGGTTGTTGTGGTTTGGCGGTGGATGAGTCCAATGACCTGCATATCCTCGGTGGAGTGGGAGGGGGAGTTGAAATGCTGTGCCACAGGTTGGTTGGGTTGGTTCGTCCGGGTGGCCCAGAGGTGCTCCCTGAATCGCTCCGCAAGTAGGCGGCCTGTCTCCCCAATATAGAGGAGGCCACACCGGCTGCAGCGGATGCAGTAGATGATGTGGGTGGAGGTGCAGGTGAATCTGTGGCGGATATGGAAGTTTCCCCTGGGGCCTTGGAGAGAAGTGAGGGGGGAGGTGTGGGCGCAAGTGTTGCACCTCCTGCGGTTGCAAGGGAAGGTGCCGGGAGTGGTGGTTGGGTCGGTGGGGGGTGTGGATCTGACAAGGGAGTCGCGGAGGGAGTGGTCTCTACGGAAAGCTGATAGGGGAGGGGAGGGAAATATATCCTTGGTGCTGGGGTCTGTTTGGAGGTGGCGGAAGTGACGGCGGATGATGCGCTGTACATGGAGATTGGTGGGGTGGTAGGTGAGGACCAGTGGGGTTCTGTCCTGGTGGCGGTTGGAGGGGCGGGGCTCAAGGGCGGAGGAGCGGGAAGTGGAGGAGATGCGGTGGAGGGCACCGTCGACCACGTCGGGGGGGAAATTGCGGTCCTTGAAGAAGGAGGCCATCTGTGTTGTACGTATTTTGAACTGGTCCTCCTGGGAGCAGATGCGGCGGAGACGAAGGAATTGGGAGAATGGGATGGCGTTTTTACAGGGGGCAGGATGGGAGGAGGTGTAGTCCAGGTAGCTGTGGGAGTCGGTAGGTTTGTAGTAGATGTCCGTGTTGATTCGGTCGCCTGAGATAGAAACAGAAAGGTCTAGGAAGGGGAGGGAGGAGTCCGAGACTGTCCAGGTGAATTTGAGGTCGGGGTGGAAGGTGTTGGTGTAGTGGATGAACTGTTCAACCTCCTCGTGGGAGCACGAGGAGCACGGCGCTACCTCGTGCTCCCACGAGGAGGTTGAACAGTTCATCCACTACACCAACACCTTCCACCCCGACCTCAAATTCACCTGGACAGTCTCGGATTCGGCGCTACCTCGTGCTCCCACGAGGAGGTTGAACAGTTCATCCACTACACCAACACCTTCCACCCCGACCTCAAATTCACCTGGACAGTCTCGGACTCCTCCCTCCCCTTCCTAGACCTTTCTGTTTCTATCTCAGGCGACCGAATCAACACGGACATCTACTACAAACCTACCGACTCCCACAGCTACCTGGACTACACCTCCTCCCATCCTGCCCCCTGTAAAAACGCCATCCCATTCTCCCAATTCCTTCGTCTCCGCCGCATCTGCTCCCAGGAGGACCAGTTCAAAATACGTACAACACAGATGGCCTCCTTCTTCAAGGACCGCAATTTCCCCCCCGACGTGGTCGACGGTGCCCTACACCGCATCTCCTCCACTTCCCGCTCCTCCGCCCTTGAGCCCCGCCCCTCCAACCGCCACCAGGACAGAACCCCACTGGTCCTCACCTACCACCCCACCAATCTCCATGTACAGCGCATCATCCGCCGTCACTTCCGCCACCTCCAAACAGACCCCAGCACCAAGGATATATTTCCCTCCCCTCCCCTATCAGCTTTCCGTAGAGACCACTCCCTCCGCGACTCCCTTGTCAGATCCACACCCCCCACCGACCCAACCACCACTCCCGGCACCTTCCCTTGCAACCGCAGGAGGTGCAACACTTGCGCCCACACCTCCCCCCTCACTTCTCTCCAAGGCCCCAGGGGAAACTTCCATATCCGCCACAGATTCACCTGCACCTCCACCCACATCATCTACTGCATCCGCTGCAGCCGGTGTGGCCTCCTCTATATTGGGGAGACAGGCCGCCTACTTGCGGAGCGATTCAGGGAGCACCTCTGGGCCACCCGGACGAACCAACCCAACCAACCTGTGGCACAGCATTTCAACTCCCCCTCCCACTCCACCGAGGATATGCAGGTCATTGGACTCATCCACCGCCAAACCACAACAACCCGACGGTCGGAGGAGGAGCGTCTTATCTTCCGACTGGGAACCCTCCAACCGCAGGGGATGAACTTGGACTTCACCAGTTTCTTCATCCCCCCTCCCCCCACCTTGTCTCAGCCGGATCCTTCCAGCCCGGCACCGCCTTCCTGACCTGCAGTCTTCTTCTTGACCTCTCCGCCTCCACCCTACTCCGACCTATCACCCTCACCTTGACCTCTTTCCACCTATCACATTTCCAACTCCCCTCCTCCAAGTCCCTCCTCCCTACCTTTTATCTTCTCCTGCTGAACACTCTCTGCTCATTCCTGAAGAAGGGCCTGTGCCCGAAACGTCGAATCTCCTGTTCCCTGGATGCTGCCTGACCTGCTGTGCTGTTCCAGCAATAAAGTTTCAACTTTGATCTCCAGCATCTGCAGACCTTACTTTCTCCACAATTACAACATTTAATAGGCATCTGGATGGTTATATGAATATGGAGGGTTTAGCGGGATATGGGCCAAGCACTGAAGGGTCTGTTTCCATGCTGTGACTCTATGCAGTCAAAGTGAGAATGTGCAAATTCCACATAGACTGCCACCTAAGGCTAGAATCGAACGTCGAGCCCTGGTACTATGAGGCAGCAGTGGAAACCACTGAACCACCCAGCCAACTGTATACCTTTGGCTTGTACTCCCTTGAGTTTAGCCGATTGATGGTAACCTAATTAAAGTGCTTAAAATGATAAAAGAATTTGACAGGGTTCAGAAGGAGATACTATTAGATATAGCCATTCTAAAGGGATGTTCCAACTGTAGTGATTGTAACGAGGTCAGACAGGTGAACCTCACCCACAAAACAAGTTCCCTGATTGGGATAGTTAATGTGGTCCAATCAGGGAGCTCTGGCTGACAGATGTAGGCAGGAGTGTCAGAGATTCTGTTCACTCTGAGAGTTGGCTCTGAGGGAGTTGGATCAATGTCAAGGACTCTCTGGGTGTAAATAAAGGGTGACATACTGGCCTCTGTGAAGTTATTTCAGTGGCAATGAGAGAATAGCCTGCTTCTGAAGAAATTTGTTCACAATTGCTGTCTTTAAGTTAAGGTAAGCATTTCTGCCACCATGCCGTTATTTGGGAAGCTTGGCTCTTTCAATCCTGCCAGTGCGCGTAGCCACCAATATTGAGGGTGCTGCATGGACAAAAAACATCCCGGACATTCCAATGAGTGTGGTAACAGTAGGACAAAGTTGATGGTTAGGTAGATGCAGAAGTTGATACTTCATTATTTAAGTTATGAGATTCCCAATTATCTTAATGTCCAAAGGCCTGTTTTAATATATTTGAAATGGCTTGTTCCAGGCACTGTAAGGAAATTTAAATTCCCCAAGCAATCCCCATAGCCAACTAAAGCACAATGCCTCCATGGTTCTGATACAACTCCAGTCTACTCAACAGATATATTCCCATTGAAGTATGTGGAATATTGTTTTGTTCTTATGGGCAGGGAGGAAAAGAATTATTTATAAATGCCAGTTTTGCCTCTATGGTGATACGCCTGCCTCCAAATCTGAAGGTTGCATGTCCAATACTCGAGGCTGACATTTCGCTGCCTTATTGAAGATAGTTGTTCTGTTGGGCATGTTGTGATTTTGAAGAAATGTAAACAAAGTTCTCATTTGCTCTGTTGGGTGGGCTGAAAGGATCTCATGACACTCCAAGAAGCACAAGTGAGTTCTCATGGGTTCCTGAGCAATAAAGCAGATGATCATGCTCTCAGTATATATCTTGCTGTCACCAAGCTGTGAAATGAGGCTGGTAGTATCTACAATGTGTTGAGGATATAAATACAAAAAAGAATAATTTACCAAATCAAGATTGTCAGTAAAATAAAAATACTGTTATTCTCATGTCTAGCAAGTAGATATAACTGGTTGTTTACAACATAATCAAAAAGTGTGGCATTGGAAAAGCACGGCAAGTGAGGCAGCATTCGAGGAGTAGGAGAGTCGGCGTTTTGGGCATAAGCCCTTCATCAGGAATGTGTGAAGGGTTTATGCCCGAAGTGTTGACTCTCTGCTCCTCAGATGCTGCCTGACCTGTGTGCTTTTCTAGCGCCACCCTTTTTGACTCTGATCTTCAGCATCTGCAGTCCTCACTTTCTCCTGTTTACATCAGAAGTTTAGGATAAACTACAACATTTATGTTCCATGATATTTTCTCTAAATATCCACACAAAATGGTTGACTTTAGTAATATGACGTCTTTCACAGGGGAAGATTAAAAACATAAGCTGTAGTGTTTTGAGATTTGCTGGAATGATTCTCGAAATATCCACACAAAATGGTTGACTTTAGTGATATGATGTCTTTCATGGGGGAAAATGAACAAAATAAGCTATTGTGTTTTGAGATTTACTGGAATGATAATCAGGACTGAGAGGATACACCTTTTCAGAAAAGACTTAAACGGCTGGGAATCTTTTCTGTAGAAAAAAGAAAACTGAGGAGTGATTTAGCAGAGGGCTTTAAGATTTTGCAAAATCCTGCAGTCGTTAGTCTTAGATGAATAAGCAAATCAGATTAGCTGTGTTTCAAGATTATATTAGGTTTCCTACAGTGTAGAAACTGGCCCTTCGGCCCAACAAGTCTATACTGACTCTGCGAAGAGCAACCCACTCAGACCCATTTTCCCCTACTCTATATATATCCCTGACTAATGCACCTAACACTTTGGGCAATTTAGCATGACCAAGTCACCTGACCTGCACATCTTTGGATTGTGGGAGGAAACCGGAGCACCCAGAGGAAACGTGTGCAGACATGGGAAGAATGTGCAAATTCCACACAGACAGTCGCCCGAGGCAAGAATCAAACCTGGGTCTCTGGCGCTGTGAGGCAGCAGTGCTAATCACTGAGCCACTGTGTTTTATACATAGCCCCTGATATTCTGTTTCATTGAAGTAATTGGATATTGTCATATTCTGCTCAGAAAAATACAAACCTCCTGGATTTAAGTGGAATTCCAATCTAACAACTATAACTCAGCATATAATCTGACCTCGACAATGTGATCTTTTCGCTGGTTCATAACTTTAATGAGAGTTGACTTTCTTCTTGATCGTGCGCAACATTAATGAAATGACATAATTGGCAACCTGTGGCACAGCTCCAAAATGTCTACTTTTAGCTACACATTAGCTTCTCTTTTTCTATTTCAAACTACATGAGCGATTATATCCATAGAATCCCTACAGTGTGGAAACAGGCCACTGGCCCAACAAGTCCACAGCGACCCTCCAAAAAGCATTCCACTCAGACTAATCCCCCTATTCTATCCCTGTAACCTTGCATTTCTCATAGCCAATCCACATAACCTATGCATCCCTGGACACTATGGACAATTTAGCATTGTCCATCCACCTAACATTGACATCTTTGGACAGTGGGAGGAAACTGGAAACTTAAGCCTGTGTTAATTCCTGCATAACTATTCAACTCACTCACAATTGACCTTGTCCCACAACTACCCATTCCTCAATCCTTTGTGTGACACTGCCAACCTCCAAACTGTGATTATGCAAAGCCAGGAGTCGTAGCGCAAATCTGAAAAATTGCAGATCAAATTAAACAGGATATTAGGAAAGCAGGAACTGGAGTAGACCATTCTCCCGTGAGCCTGCTTCGCCATTCTAGATCATGGTTGATCATCTACTTCAAATCCACATTCCTGTCCAAACATCACGTCCCTTCATGTTATTAGTAATTAGAAATCTATCAATCTCTGTTTTGAACTTACTTAATGATTGAGCTTCCACAGCTCTTTTGGATTGAGAATTCCAGAGACTCACCTTCCTCTGAGTGAAGATGTTCCTTCTCATTTCAATCCCAAATGGGTTGTCTTTTATTTGGAGATTGTATTCCCTGGTTCTAGACCCCACAGCTGGAGGAATTATCTTTTCTACATTTACTCTGTCTATACCGTTAATAATTGTGTGATTTTCAGTGAGAGTGCCTCTCATTCTTCTGAACTCCCCAGAGTAAGGGCTGAGTTTATTCAAACTCTCCTCATAGGTCAGACCCATCATCAAAGGAATCAGCCTGATGAATCTTCTCTGTCATCAATGGCAAATCTATCTTTCTTGAGGCTCGGGGACCAGAACTTCACACAATAGGTTGGGTGTTATCTCACCAGTGTTCCATAGAATTGAAGAAGGACGGCACATGGACTCTATTCTGCTTGTGATAAGGCTTAACTGCTGATTTCTGAATTGTTTGCTGTACCTGCATGCTAGCTTTCAATGACTTATGAGCAGACATCCAGGTCCCATTCAACATCAACACTATCCAATCTCTTAACATTTTAAACATACTGTATCTCCATTCCTCCTACTAAAGTAGACAACCATGCACTTATCCGTGATATAATCCACCTGCAAGCTCTTGTCCATTCACTCTGCCCATTTAAAACCCTTTGAAGCCTCTTTGCATTTTTCTCACAACTCACTTTCGCACAAAGCCCTGTATCATCTGCAAAGTTAGAAATATTACAAATGGCCCCCATATCTACATCATTGATATAGATTGTGAACAGCTGGGACACAAGCCCACACACTAATCCTTGTGATACCCCTCTGATCACAGCCTGCCAACCTGAAAATAACCCACTGATTCTTGCTGTCTGCATTTTGCCTCCTACCTAATCCTCAGTCTTTGCTCGTATGTAACTTTCAGTATGATGGCACTTTAATTTTGTTTAGTAACCTCCTGTGGAACTTTACCACAGATTTCTGAAAATCCAAATACATTACATCCACTTGCTCCCCCTTATCAACTTTGCTATTAACATCTTCTTTACTGCTCTTCTCTTAGATCTGCACAAAGCCAAACACATTGCTCTGCATAAGGTTTTCAATATCTTCACTAATCAATAATTTTTCTTTTCTTTCGCAGGCCCTAGTGCCAACCAGAACTCCCTACAGCAGTCTGAGTCTTTTTTTACTCCCACAACCTCTGAGGAGGAAGACTGTGAACCATCAGAGAATGTATGGAAAAAATGTTAAGACCTGTACCCTTCAATAGCACAAAGACTGTCAACATGGTGGGTACCTTAGTAGACACTGGGACACAATCTGGTGAGCAAATCCCAGGTATGTGCCCACAGCTAGTAGAAAAAAAAGCCCGAAACTCTGAGCTGCTGGTACATATACCACATCTGTTGCTCTACCACACCCAGCTCTACTGCAACATTTAGATTAGATTAGATTAGATTAGATTACAGTGTGGAAACAGGCCCTTCGGCCCAACAAGTCCACACCGACCCGCCGAAGCGAAACCCACCCATACCCCTACATTTACCCCTTACCTAACACTATGGGCAATTTAGTATGGCCAATTCACCTAACCTGCACATCTTTGGACTGTGGGAGGAAACCGGAGCACCCGGAGGAAACCCACGCAGACACGGGGAGAACGTGCAAACTCCACACAGTCAGTCGCCTGAGGCGGGAATTGAACCCGGGTCTCTGGCGCTGCGAGGCAGCAGTGCTAACCACTGTGCCACCGTGCCGCCCACTAACATCTACCCCTTTCCCCCCTGCCATTTTCACATTAACACTTCTTTGTTTCAAACAGGCATATCTTCATGCCTTCCCTTAAATGCTAAATTGTTACTGAGAAGCGGATGCTGGTGCATTACCATTGCTCAGTTGGGTGGCATAAATCCAGGAACGCATCTTGTCTTCATCAACACGTAGGTACCTAATGAAGTTGTAGTGGTTCCAAAGATATAGAAGGAGTAGACACAATAAAAGTAATCATCCTGACTGGAGGTCGGAATCCAAAATCCAGGTTTGCAGCTTGGTTTATGCTGTTGAGGTTCTGAATTGTTGAGTACTTCATTTGAGCACAAGCTAATTGGAAAGTTAATTCCAGCAAGTAAAGTAGTACAGAAATGGAAGTGCGTGTGTATAGGTTGATAGTTAAATCATCTCACTATCTAAGGAGGGATAACTTAACTGTGAACATTTATCTCAATGGTAAGAATCTGATTTTGTTGACTCTCATCCAATTAGCTCACCACATTTGCCATTACTCTCATCCCCTGAGGGAATAGAAAATCACGTCCATGATAATTTTCTCTGTTACAGTTTACAACTGAGTAAACATGATGATAGAAACATAAATTACACTTGAAATTCAGGGACATTTGCATTTATAAATCACTGGCCTTAAATACATCATTAGTATAAGTAACAGTTTTTATCTTTGTTTCATTCTTGGCACCTGTAAATTGGTAGCTACATAATTGAAGCATCATTAAGTCAAACCTTCCATTAAAGTGGCAAATCTTCAGGCATTCTGTTGACTCCAACAAAGGAAGGATTATAGACAATTTATCTATTGCTACAGGGCCATGGGTAAGTCAATTGAATTGATGAAGGCATTGCTGCACTTGATATGCAAGAAATATTCTTTCTATTATGTGGCAGCTTTTGTGTAACATTGATAACATCAGTATCTGAAACATTCAATTGTTTTTTCTGCTTCTAATCCATTCCAAAAGCTAGGCAACATTTTTGAAAATGTTGGAACTGTTATGTTGTTATGTTTGTCTCTAGGGACTGATAAAGAATCCTGAGATATGGGAATTCACTTCCAAATCACATAAATATTCTGGAGAGTGGAACTTGAGAAACTTCTGGAAAACCACTTACATCCCCTTGGTTGCTGAAAATACAATTGATGCTTGACATAGGTTACTGACATTAGATGTGCAAAAATAATTTCACTTCTTAGCCAGTTGAGATGCCAGGTATATATTCACCATTGCTATATATTGCCAGATGTATATTACTATCATTAGCTCACTGTATACTTGGAAAACTATTTTTAGTAACAAACTGCAAAAAGATCGTGGGATAAATATTCTTCTAAGGGCTATAATCTTCTGTATGTAACTATTAATTTTTAAAAAAAATTACATTGCACTGCCCAAGGTATCCTATTAGTTAGCTAACTTCATCAGCATAATATTAGTTGATATCAATGCAGCAAAACAAAGATGAAAGATTAAGGATTCAAGATTAGGAACAAAAATAATCAATTAGAGCTCACTAGAATATTCCCAGTGGTATTGGCGAGAATATTCAATTTTGTGTGCTTACTTGTTTGGACCAATCGCATTCACGTGCATCCATTGCGTATATGCAACTATACCTGATGAAAGCTTTCTTTTTTAAAATTCTTTCATACAATGTGGGTGTCACTGGTCAGGCAATTATTTATTACCTATCCCTAATTGCCTAGAAATATCAACACATTGCTGTGGGTCTGGACTCATGTGTAGGCCTCATTGCTGTGGGTCTGGACTCGTGTGTAGGCTACACCAGGTAAAAATGAGTTTCCTTCCCTAAAGTGAATCAGATGAGTTTGTCCCAAGCAATCATTTCATGGTCATCGCGAGACTCCTGATTCCAAATATTTATTGAATTAAATTCCACTATCTGCCATGGCAGGATACGAACCCAAGATTCCAAAACATGGTTATAGTTAATATTAACAAGATTAATATTAATCTTTGGACATTGGCGAGGCCACTGTTGGAGTATTGTGTGCAATTCTGGTCTCCTTCCTATTGGAAAGATGTTGTGAAACTTGAAAAGGTTCAGAAAATATTTACAAGGATATTGCCAGGGTTGGAGGATTAGAGCAATAGGGAGAGACTGAACAGGCTGGGGCTGTTTTCCCTGGAGCGTCAGAGGCTGAGGGGTGATCTTATAGAGGTTTACAAAATTATGAGGGGCATGGATAGGGTATGTGGATAGGGTAAATAGACAGTCTTTTCCCTGGGTGGGGAGTCCATAACTAGAGGGAATAGGTTTAGGGTGAGAGGGGAAAGGTGTAAAAGAGACCTAAGAGGCAGAGGGTGTTATGTGTATGGAATGAGCTACCAGAGGATGTGGTGGAGGCTGGTACAATTGCAACATTTAAAATGCATTTGGATGGGTATATAAGTAGGAAGGGTTTGGAGGGATATGGGCCGGGTGCTGGCAGGTGGGACTAGATTGGGTTGGGATATCTGGTCGGCATGGATGGGTTGGACCGAAAGGATTCTGGATTAGTCGTGCTGGAAAAGCACAGCAGTTCAGGCAGCATCCGAGGAGCAGTAAAATCGACATTTCGGGCAAAAGCCCTTCATCAGGAATACAGGCAGAGTATCTGAAGGGTGGAAAGTAAATCAGAGGAGGGTGGAGGTGGGGAGAAAGTAGCATAGAGTACAATAGATGAGTGGGGGTGAGGATGAAGGTGATAGGTCAGGGAGGAGGGTGGGGGAAGGTAGTAAAGAGTACAATGGGTGGATGGGGGTGGGATGAAGGTGATAGGTCAGAGTGGAGGGTGGAGTGGATAGGTGGAAAAGAAGATAGGCAGGTAGGACAAGTCATGGGGACAGTACTGAGCTGGAAGTTTGGAACTGGGGTCAAATGGGGGAAGGGGAAATTAGGAAACTGTTGAAGTCCATATTGGATCCCTGGGGTTGAAGTGTTCTGAAGCGGAATGTGAGGTGTTCTTCCTCCAGGCGTAGGTGGTGAGGGAGCGGCGGTGAAGGAGGCCCAGGACCTCCATGTCCTCGGCAGAGTGGGAGGGGGAGTTGAAATGTTGGACCCACAGGGCAGTGTGGTTGATTGGTGTGGGTGTCCCAGAGATATTCCCTAAAGCGCTCTGCCAGGAGGCATCCAGTCTCCCCAATGTAGAGGAGACTGCATCGGGAGCAACGGATACAATAAATGATATTGGTGGATGTGGAGATAAAACTTTGATGGATGTGGAAGGCTCCTTTAGGGCCTTGGATGGAGGTAAGGGAGGAGGTGTGGGCGCAGGTTTTGCAATCCCTGCGGTGGCAGGGGAGGGTGCCAGGACGTGAGGGTGGGTTGTAGGGGGGCGTGGACCTGACCAGGTAGTCATGGAGGGAATGGTCTTTGCAGAAAGCAGAAAGGGGTGGGGAGGGAAATATATTCCTGGTGGTGGGGTCCGTTTGGAGGTGGCAGAAATGTCAGTGGATGATTTGGTTTATGCGAAGGTTGGTAGGGTGGATGGTGAGCACCAGGGGCGTTCTGTCCTTGTTACAGTTGGACGGGTGGGGGTTTGTTTCCATGCTGAGCATCTCTATGACTCTATAATAGTCGAGTAATAATACCACTAAGCCATCACTTCCCCAAGGACGTTTCTATCCCTGGGATTGAGGTCAATTTAGTTTTGATTGCTTGCAGTTGTGGATATGCATCAAGCTTATCAAAATAAGAAAACTTTTCCCAGATGATGCACAGAATCACTCACACATGTGACAGAATTTTAATTGCTAAGGGTGCGTGGGTTCTGGTGTAGGCAGTGGGGTTAAATTCCTGAAAAATAGCACTGGGTCAGGAGCCTGCCAATTACTGCTTTTATCCTGGTGGATTTGCAGATGAATGGAGAACCTTCATTGAACAGTTGAGAGAGTAGTTAAAATATTCAAAAAGGATTCACCCCAGTATTCGATCTTTAATAACCAGAGATTGGGTTTCCTGAAATTACCAGGGTCAAGTAGCTAAGATCACAGCACAGAGAACATTTTTAATTAAACTGCCCAGTTGGTAAATGGGTGAAACTGAATGACAGACATCATGTCTGGTATGTTGTGGTTTACAGCACTTCTTCTGAGAAAGTGTTGTCACAACAAGTGAGGCGCAACCTCTTGTAAGTTAATTCAACTTGTAGATCTCCCACCTCGATCTGCACTTTTCAGCTGTCAGCCTTCATTGCAGCTTCATAGCAGCTTATGCAGCTCTGCTTGGACTTCTGATGAGAAGCAGCAGTCAGAACATCAACAACAGCACAGCTTCCTTCTCTTCAGCCAACATACCCTTCCAAGATTATATGGCTATGACACAAAGATTCAGCTTGAAGGAATGTTGCAACCAGTTGAATAGGTTCTCTATTTAACATTCCCTTGGCTAGCCACAGTGAAGATTTCTAATTCTTCTAGTGTGCAGCTAAATCACACTTCTATGAAAATGTGACCCTAATCGAAATTAAAGAGCCAGTTACTCGGTTTTCTTGAGTAAAAGAAGAATTTTAATACAGTACTTACCAATAACTGAGAAAAATAATAAAATATAATGTCAAACCCACAATCAAAATAGGTATATGAAGAGTGTTCAATATGAAAAGCAAGATCATGAATAGACAGTTTAAAAAGGTGTTAGGTTTTAACTGGAGACCACAGTTGATTAGCTGATGATTTGTATCCTTAGCAGGCATGAAGTTTAAAGATATATTTGGGATCTTGATGAATGAATGGAACTCCAATTTTCTGTGTAACTAGATTTTATTTTTAAGAAGCAGTGAGATAACAAGCGAAGAGTGTGCACTTTTCAGTTCTCTGTTATGAATCATTTTTCCTTCTCTGTTGCCTGAATTGCATTGTATATTTCCATGTCTGGCTTCATTTCTTTTTCAAGCTCGACCATCTATTGGCAACTTTCATCCCAACATGTGAAACTTCCAGAAATAATGTGAACCAAATAGGAAGCACAAATCTGAATCTGAACAACTTCTTATAACAATACTAATTTCAGTTCCAACTATTTCTTCCTGTTGATAGTTACATGAACTTGTTTCATCCAGACCAGGTCACCACAACAGCCATCTCAAGTCAGTGTTTTTCCTTTTTTTATAAACCATTTTAATCAGTGAAAAAGCACAGGAATGAAGATCAGATGAAGGAAGTGGAAATTTGAGAGCCTATTTTTACCTCTATCGTAATAGAAGGCAAAATCCCTAGCATGGGTTCAACAGGCAGTCTATTAGCTTTCTGAACTTGCCCGAGAATCAGTTAGGAATCTTCAGCTCTCACTGCGGGGTATGTTTGACATTCACAGTCTCCTGGATCGATACCACCTTCCTTGTAGATCTGGTGGACATTAACTACCACATTGGATGACATTAGAGGTCCCTTATCCCTAACAGTTCTCTATTTCAACTTTTAGTTCTGTGGAGGAATAAGGCAAAGAGTTGTTAACATTAGAAATGGTTTTAATAGAGATGGTCAACATTTGTGGAGGGAAACTGATCTATACATTTGATTTGACAAAGATGAGGGTGAGGGTTAGTGTTGACTATTCAGACAGCATTGTGAGGAGGTGCCTCAGACAGCATTGTGGAGGACAAATCATGTGTAAAACTGCACAGTATGTTGACCTAAGGATTCCTGTGTAGGAGAATGCTGGGAATGCAAGAGGGTAGAGCTTGTCGTTTGAATATGTTCAAGCACTCACCCTTCAGGTCATTGACCCTCTTGGAATGGAGTCAGCAGGTTCAAGAGGCTGCTCCCAACCTAACCTCTTCCACTTTGCAAGTTAAGTTTGACAGGTTGGCCTTTTCCTCCCTCTCTTCTGAAACATCACTTCATTTCAGTCTCTCACAATCTCCCATTGGAGAAACTTGAGGAAGGAAGGAATCTGAGACTTAGTGATTAGGAGGGGAGTGGTGGGGAGGAACAGCTTTCCCAGGCTTTCTTTCCATTTCTTTGGTTGTTGAAATCTTAGGAATTCATGAAAAGTTCAACTATTCTGGCTGTGGCTAGGGTTACTCTAAACAGAAATATTCCCTTTTTTATTCACTTATGAGAGATGTGTTGCCAGCATTTATTGACTGTCCCTGGTTGCCCTTGAAAAAGTGTTAGTGAGCTGCTTTCTTGAATCATTGCAGCCCATGCACTGTAGGTATGAGGGAGGGAATTTCTGGATTTCAGTTGAGACTTAAAGCCACAGATTTCCAACGTGCTACCGAACTCCCCACTGCATGCGGGACAGTTAGGATAAAGCTCGGCCCATACAGTTCCTCTCTGCGTTTCACCCCTTTACGGAAAATGCACTTGGGTAAGTCAGAACATGTTGCCATGGAAAGATACAATCGCTTAATTGTTGTGCAGGTAAGAATTTTCAAAAAAATGGGATGGGCCTCCTGCTGGCTTTGTTTTGACATTGTGAATCTGATATTTTGATGTGAAGTTAAATTGAAATACTGTAACTGTACAGTTCATGTACTCTGCATTGTACCCTGTGTTGAAATTGCAAAATTATTAAATAATTCTGTTTAGTTTTTCTGTAGAAAAGGAGATCAAACAGTGACATGATACTCAAATTGTTTGATTCTGCCATATGTTTAAGATGTTATAGAGTCATAGAGATGTACAGCACGGAAATAGACCTTTCGGTCCAACTCGTCCATGCCAACCAGATATCCTAACCTAATCTAGCCCCATTTGCCAGCACTTGGCTCATATCCCTCTAAACCCTTCCTATTCATATACCCATCTAGATGCCTTTTAAATACTGTAATTGTACCAGCCTCCACCATTTCCTCTGGCAGCTCATTCCATACATGTACCAGCCTCTGCGTGAAAAAGTTGTCCCTTAGGTCCCTTTTATATCTTTCCCCACTCATCCTAAACCTATACCCTCTAGTTCTGGACTCCTCACCCCAGTGAAAAGACTTTGCCTATTTATTCTATTCACGCCCCTCATGATTTTATGTACATCTATAAGGTCACCCCTCAGCCTCCAACGCTCCAGGGAAAACAGCCCCAGCCTGCTCAGCCTCTCCCTATAGCTCAAATCTTCTAACCCTGGCAACATCCTTGTAAATCTTTTCTGAACCCTTTCAAGTTTCACAACATTTTTCCGATAGGAAGGAGACCAGAATTGCACACAATATTCCAACAGTGGCCTAGCCAATGTCCTGTACAGCCGCAACATGACCTCCCAACTCCTGTACTCAGTACTCTGACCAATAAAGGAAAGCATACCAAATGCCTTCTTCACTAATCTATCTACATGCAACTCCACTTTCAAGGAGCTATGCACCTGCACTCCAAGGTCTCTTTGTTCAGCAACACTCCCTAGGATCTTACTATTGAATATGTAAGTCCTGCTCTGATTTGCTTTTCCAAAATGCAGCACCTCGTATTTATCTAAATTAAACTCCATCTGTCACTTCTTAGCCCATTGACCCATCTGATCAAGATCCTGTTGTAATCTGAGATAACCTTCTTCACTGTCCACTACACCTTCAATTTTGGTGTCACCTGCAAGCTTACTAACTATACCTCCTATGTTCACATCCAAATCATTTATATAAATGATGAAAAGTAGTGGACCCAGAACCAATCCTTGTGGCACTCGTCACAATAATTAATACTTTTAAAGCATAGTGCACTTGTTTTAAAGTAGCTGTGATAATAGGTTAACATTTTAGTGAGTTTAACTTTGTTACTGTTTTACTGTGGATGTAAATAATATGTAATTTGTTACAGTGTCTCAGCAACTAATCATGTCACATCCATCATTTTAGGACAACTACTATTTGGCGTTCAACATCTCTATTTCAGAAAAGAGCAGAAACCAACATTAGGCAAGAGTTTCCACTTCAGTCACAGTCAATGATCCCAATGCAAATTATGCCCCAAATTATTCATTTTAAAAGATGTTTTTCCCCTCAGCTTCTGCTCAAATTCATTTGCATATTACTGAACACAAATCTGTCACTATCCAGTGTAATCAGACACTGTTTTGAAACACAATTTCTTTCTTAATTAATTTTTAAAATATGCTTTGTCATACAAAGTGGAACTTTGGCAAAGTTTAATTAATACAATTGAACATGGATTTATATAAAAAAATAGGCATTTTTAACTATTATGCCTATCTGCGAGTGGAAGTTTATAGGGGCCCTGAACAACATGGGTAAAGGCAGAATCATGCAATAAATCTACTGAGGTCTAGCTTGATGTGAGGAGCAATTTGTTGCACATTCCATGCATTTGCTGAGTTGTATGGTGAGTTTCTCATTAGGCATTGGCAAGTTGATAATGAAGGGCTTTGCAGCTTGTTTAATGCCTTATTAATGCTACAACTCACCACATTGATATTCAGCTTACAATCTTACCAAACGCGCTGACAAACGAGATGTTGAGAATTCTCAGCACAGAAGTCAAAGCAACGTCAATGTTTCATTGGGCATGATGAGCCCCTATGTTGCTCAGCACCAAGCAGCATCCAGGGCATGGACCATGGGTACCAGCTGCACACACCCCTTATCCAAGAACATTGGCTTCCAACATTTGCTAACCCCTAATAATCATCATGACACCTCTCCTGTTGGAAGGATGTTGTGAAACTTGAAAGGGTTCAGAAAAGATTTACAAGGATGTTGCCAGGGTTGGAGGATTTGAGATATTGGGAGAGGCTGAACAGGCTGGAGCTGTTTTCCCTGGTGCGTTGGAGGCTGAGGGGTGACCTTATAGAAGTTTATAAAATCATGGGCATAGATAGGATAAATAGAGAAAATCTTTTCCCTGGAGTGGGGGAGTCCAGAACTAGATAGCATAGGTGCAGGGTGAGAGGGAAAAGATACAAAAGGGACCTAAGGGGCAATGTTTTCATGCAGAGCGTTGTGCGTGTATGGAAAGAGCTGCCAGAAGAAGTGGTGGAGGTGGTACAATTGCAAAATTTAAAGGCATCTGGATGGGATATGAATAGGAAGGGTTTAGAGGGATATGGGCCAAGTGCTGGCAAATGGGACTAGATTAGGTTAGAATATCTGGACGAGTTAGACCGAAGGGTCTGTTTCTGTGCTGTATGTCTCTAAGACCTTTGACTCTCCAATCCACATCCAGACTACATCTTGGTGCTGCTGTCTTGCTCCCTTAGTGCCCACTCATTTAGCACCCACCTACATGTTCACAGCATCAATGTCTTGCCTTGTTGTGTCAGAGCCTAAGGCAGTTAGTACTTCCATGTTAGCCTGCTGTTTTCTGCAGACACACAGACAGGATGTTTGTCATACTTGCAGGGATCTGTCCAGGGAGGGGGAGCACCTTGTTGTACGAGGAGTTGTCAGCATGTGTCAGCTGCCTGCACACCAAACACATTATCTTTTAGTAACAAATGGCCATGCCATAAGGCGAATGGGGGCTAGTTAGCCCAGTCAATGGGGTGGTGGAGTCTCTGACAGTCAGGGATTCCCAATACCATCAGATATAGGTACAGTCTACACACAGGAGAAAGTGAGGACTGCAGATGCTGGAAATCAGAGCTGAAAATGTGTTGCTGGAAAAGCGCAGCAGGTCAGGCCGCATCCAAGGAGCAGGAGAATCGACGTTTCGGGCATGAGCCCTTCTTAGCAGGAGAATCGACATTTTGGGCATGAGCCTTGGATGCTGCCTGACCTGCTGCACTTTTCCAGCAACACATTTTCAGCTCTGATCTCCAGCATCTGCAGTCCTCACTTTCTCCTAGTTGATTTTAACCTACTGCGAATCCTCTTACAAGGATGCCTTCCTTGAAGAAGCTCTCTTCCAAGAAGGGCTCATGCCCGAAACGTCGACTCTCCTGCTCCTTGGATGCTGCCTGACCTGCTGCGCTTTTCCAGCAACATATTTTCACAATCTGCACACAGTCAAGGCACTTGGCCAGAATCAGTCATCCATTTGGACTAGTCACTGTCAGAGGGTATATCTGACCACCATCCACAGAGTGAGCAACAGTCAGTTTTACAAGGCAATCACAAATAGTCAGGGAATCATGTAATGTCAGTTGGGGAGCTGCAATCACAGGAGGTCAGCAGTCTGCTCAGTCATGTCTAGGGACTGTTCTTCGAAGTTGGTCAGAGGTCTGGGTGGTTACACTGCTGGGAGTCCATCTGTTGATCATTTAGGGGATGCAAGGGATATAGGACCAGTTCTGAAGAAGGGTCACTCGACTTGAAATATAAAGTCTGCTTTCTCTTCACAGATGGTGCCTGATCTGCTCAGTTTTTCCAGCAATTTCTGTTTTTGTTACCAGGATTTTGCCTGGAATTGAAAGTATTAGCTACAACGAAAAGTTGGTCAAACTTGGGTTGTTTTTGTTTGTGTCAGAGGCCCTGCGACGACCTGATAAAAGGATATAAAATGATGAGAGACAAGGATACAGTGGATAGTTAGAGTTTTTTTGCGAGGCTGGAAATGCTAGGGATCATAAGTTGAAGGTGAGAGGGGGAACATTCAAAGGAGATGCGCAAAGAAAGTCTTTTTACACAGAAGGTGGTAGGTACCTGGATAAGTTGCCAGAAGAGGTGGTAGAAGCAGATATAACAGCAATATTTAAGAGATATTTAGACAGACATGTGAACAGGTAGGGAATAGAAGGATACAGACTATGTGTAGGCAGACGGGATTACTTTATAATGTCATCATGGTTGGCCCAGCAAATCTGAAGGACCTGTGCTATACTGTTCTATGTTCTTTGAGACTTAATGAGAAAAGGCACCTGTCTTAACAACAAGATGTAGTTTATTGGATGAGAGCTATAAGTGTAAGTTACCTGAGATGACACACCTGTCTCCAAGGGGACCTTGTAGCAGACTCCTTCTTCATCTGAAGACTATATGACTTCATCAGATTATGCGGGGCTTAATGTTGCTTTGACCATTAACTCTTTCAGTACCAATGCCTATACAACTTATAAGTATAAACATTTTTTAATATGTGTAAAGCATTCCTGATTAGGTATTTGTGCAGATTGTATTACACATATCTGATCAACCACTTTCTCCACTAATTCTCCCAATGCACTCTACCCCTGTGAAACGTTTAGTTCAATTGTTAAAAAAAGGAAAATCTGGCCTATGTGCAATTGCATATTCCAACATTAGAGGGAGCTTGATCATAGGGTAAGATTGCGACTGTGAAGGAGATGATTAATGAGAAGGAACATATACTGTTGAAAGCAGGAGAGGGTGTGGTTTGTAAAATCTATTAGCTTAATTTTAAAAACCATTCTATGCAAGCAGTATTGCTAAATGTTTTACATGTTAGTTTCTGAGCCCAAAATTTGTAATAGCAATGATGATGCAACTGTCAGCATTTCATAGAGTCTTAGAAGCATAGGGATGTACAGCACGGAAACAGACTCTTCGGTCCAACCCGTCCATGCCGACCAGATATCCTAACCCAGTCTAGTCCCACCTGCCAGCACCTGGCCCATATCTCTCCAAACCCTTCCTATTCATATACCCATCCAGATGCCTTTTAACGTTATTACACCTCTGAAACTGACAGCAAGTTCTGGAGTTCAGACAAGGGAGAACTAGCCATTTGGATACAGAACTGGCTCAAAGGTAGAAGACAGAGGGTGGTGGTGGAAGGTTGTTTTTCAGACTGGAGGCCTGTGACCAATGGAGTGCCAAAAGGATCAGTGCTGGGTCCTCTACCTTTTGTCATTTACATAAATGATTTGGATGCGAGCATAAGAGATACAGTTAGTAAGTTTGCAGATGACACCAAAATTGGAGGTGTAGTGGACAGCGAAGACGGTTACCTCAGATTACAACAGGATCTTGGCTAGATGGACCAATGGGCTGAGAAGTGGCAGATGGAGTTTAATTCAGATAAATGCAAGGTGCTGCATTTTAGGAAAGCAAATCTTAGCAGGAATTATACACTTAATGGTAAGGCCCTAGGAAGTGTTGCTAAACAAACACACCTTGGAGTGTAGGTTCATAGCTCCTTGAAAGTGGAGTCTTAGGTAGATAGGATAGTGAAGAAGTTGTTTGGTATGCTTTCCTTTATTAGTCAGAGTATTGATCACAGGAGCTGGGAGGTCATGTTGCAGCTGTACAGGACATTGGTTAGGCCACTGTTGGAATATTGCGTGGAATTCTGAAGATGTTGTGAAAAATGAAAGGGTTCAGAAAAGATTTACAAGGATGTTGCCAGGGTTGGAGGATTTGAGCTATAGGGGGAGGCAGAATAGGCTGGGGCTGTTTTCCCTGGAGTGTCGGAGACTGAGGGGTGACCTTATAGAGGTTTGCAAAATTATGAGGGACATGGATAGGGTAAATAGGCAAAGTCTTTTCCCTGGGGTTGGGGAGTCCAGAACTAGAGGGCATAGGTTTAGGGTGAGAGGGGAAATATATAAAAGAGACCTAAGGGGCAACTTTTTCACACAGAGGGTGGTACATGTATGGAATGAGCTGCCAGAGGAAGTAGAGGAGGCTGGTACAATTGCAACATTTAAGAGGCATTTGGATGGGTATATGAATAGGAAGGGTTTGGAGGGATATGGGCCGGGTGCTGGCAGGTGGGACTAGATTGGGTTGGGATATCTGGTCAGCATGGACGGGTTGGACCAAAGGGTCTGTTTCAGTGCTGTACATCTCTATGACTATGACTCTATAAATGAAATGACAGAAATCCAGAAGTTGATGTTAGTCATTCCAAACCTTTCCGGAGGGTGTAACTGGTGAGATTATGCCAGAATGCAGTCAATAGGAGACTGATGTATTGACAAGAACTCCACTCTTCAGGTATTAGTCTCACTACAGAAGCCTGCCAACAAAAAAACTTTTTGCATGAGATGTAACTGCATTTCAATGTTATGTTAATTACTAGTAAACGCTCTGGACCTGAAAAAACATATGATATTTATGTCAGTTTTCACCATTGCAATAAATATCTTAGCTTCTAACATTTTTGCACTCTTTGGCAGTTATGTTAAAAGTGACAGGTATTAAATCCATTTAAGTTTCTGGTTTGCTGGATTGACTCTGCATCTGTTTATGATTATCAGTCCTGCTGCATGCCAACAGATCCCATTGATTTGGGAAGGAGGAATCTCACACGATAGAGATCACTTCATCTACTTGGGCAGTTTTCCAGCAGTGAGCACCAGTGCCTTACTGATGACCACAAAATCTAACTCATTACGTAAGATATAAGAAGCAGGCTGCTCTGTCATTGAGTGAGATCATGGCTGATCTGATAACCATCAACTCAACTTTCCTGCCTTTTCCCCAAAACAGTTAATTTCCTTATGGATTAAAGATCTGTTTATCGTATCCTTAAATATACTTGATGACCCAGCCCTGTGCCAAAAAGAATCCCACAGATTCACTATGCTCTGGGAGAGGAAATTCTTCCTTATCTCTGTCTTCAGTGGGTGATCCACTATTCTGATATTATGCTGTTCCACAAGGGGAAACAACCTTTCCATATCTATTCTGTTCAGTCCCCTAAGGACCTTGTGTGTTTCAATAAGATGAGTTCTCATTCTTCTGAACTCCAAAGTGTACAAGCCTAACCTGCTTAATATTTCAACATAAAACAGTCTCTCCATACCCAGGATCAACATAATGAACTATCGCTGAAGTGTCTGCAATGCCAGTATATTTTTATTTATATAAAGGCCCAAGACTGTTCACAGTATTTCAGCTGTGGTTTGTACAGTTTAAGCAAGACTTTCTGATTTTTATTTTCCATTCCCTTTGAAACAAAGGCCAACATCCCATTTGCCTGCCTTATTAACTGTTGAATTTGGATGCTAGCTTTTTGAGATTACACACGAGGATTCCAAAACCCCTTTGTGTCATACCTCTCTGCTGTCTATCTCCATTTAAGTAATGTTCAGCTCCTGTGCTGAAGTGCATAACTTCATGTTTTCCCACATTATATTCTATCTGCCAAGTTTGCTCACTTTCTTAACCTGTCTTTACCCTCTGTGTCATCCTCACCCTTGCCTTCCCATCTATTTTTGTGTCATCCACAAGCCGAACTAGAGTACGTTCACTTTCCTCATCCAAGTCAATCATACATAGTGTAAATGATTGTGACCCCAGCACTGATCCCTGTGGCATTCCTGAATATGGCTCCTTATTACAACACTCTATCTTCAGTTAGGTAACCAATAATGCTAATACACTATTTTCAACACAATGGGCTTCTATCTTTTTAAACACCCTAATGTGTGGTACCTTATTAAATACTTTCGGAAAATCCAAGTGTATTACATTGAATGCTCCCCCTTTATCCATTATTCATGTTACAGCCTCAAAGAATACTATTACATTTATCAGGCAAGATTTCCCCTTTGTGAAACTATGGTGACCCTGCATGTTTTCATATCTCTGAATGCACTACTATTGCATCCTTTATAATGGACTCTAACATTTTCCCAATAACACACGATAACTTAACTGGTCTGTCGTTACCTGTTTCTTTGCCTCCCTCTCTTTTCAAATAAAGGTATTACTTTGGCAGTTGTCAAATCCTCTGGGATATTTCCAAAATCTAAGGTTTCTTGGAGGATTACTACCAGTGCATTCAGGATCTCTGTCGCTACTTCTTAAATGTCCGAGAATCCCAGCAGATCTAAGGGACCTTGAGCTCCATTAGTTTCCCCAGCAATTTTCTCTAGTGACAGTTATTTTATGCATTTCCTCTCCTCCTATTGTCCCTTGATTATTTAGTAATTTTGAAATTGCTATTGCTGTTTTCTACTGTGACAAGGGATGCAAAATATTTATTCAATTTCACTGCCATTCCTGGTTTCTCTATTATTTCTCAGTGCTGTTCTCTTGGGGATCTATGTTAACTTTGGCCACTCTTCCTTTTCATATATTTAAAGATACTCTTGCTGTCCATCTCAATAGTACTTATAAGTTTACAGTTAGAAATTCTCTTCTCCCCGTTTATTGATTTTGTTGGTTATCTTTTGTTGGTTTTTATAGGTTTGTGAATCCTCTGGCTTAGCACTAATCTTTGGTAACTATATATATTTTTTCTTATGATTTGAACCTAGCCTTAACTTTCCTGGTTAACAATGGTTGATTTATTCCCTTCCTAAAATCCTTCTTTCTCACTGGGAAATATCTTTACTTTGAGGCAGGAGCATTTTTTTTCAATATCTGCCATTATTCCTTAATTGTCTTTATTGGTAAACTTCTTCTCCAGTCCACACAGCTAGCTCTGTCCTTATTACTTTGTAATTGCCTTTATTTAATCTAAGGACAGTTGTTTCTCATCCAAGTTCCTCATTCTCAAACTGAATGCTAAATTCTTCTATAGTATTTCCTGGGACTCCTCTTACCTTGATATCATTTATTAAACCTGCCTCGTTTGTTTGAAGAATGATTGAAGACTCTGGGTCTATACTCAATGGAGTTTAGAAAGATGAGGGGGGTTCTAATTGACACATACAGAATAAATGTTGGGAAGATGTTTCCACTGGTAGGAGAGACTAGAACCCAAGGGCACAGCCTTAGAATAAAGGAAAGACCTTTTAGAATGGAGGTAAGGAGAAACTTCTTTAGCTAGAGAGTGGTTTACCTACAGAATTCATTGCCACAGAAGGCTGTGGAGGCCAGGTCATTGAGTATATTTAAGACTGTGATAGATAGGTTCTTGAGTATCAGGGGGATCAAGGGTTACAGGAAGAAAGCAGGAGAATGGGGTTGAGAAACTTATTAGTCATGATTGAATGGCAGAGCAGACTCGATGGGTGAATGGCCTAAATTTTGCTCCTATGTCTTATTATAAAACTAGATCCATAGTAACCTGATTCCTGACTGGATCCATAATATATTATTCTAGGAAACTGTTGCAATCATACTTTATGGATTCTACCTCGTGGTTACCTCTGCTAATCTGAATACCCCAATCTCTGTGAAGATTGTGTCATGCACGATTAATGGGATTACATGCCTTGACTCATACAGTGATACAGCATGGAAACAGACCCTTCAGTTCAACTAGTTCATCCGAATGTAATCCCAAACTAAACTATTTCAACCTGCCTGCTGCTGGCCCATCCCTCCAAACCTTCCCTATTCATGCACTTACCTAAGTGTCTTTTAATTGTTGTGATTATGCCTACATCCACTACATCCTGAGAAAGTTAATTCCACATGCTATCACCTGATTTATTATCAGTCCAACTAAATAGCTATTGTTGGGGGGCTTATAGACTACTCCTACCAGTGTCTTGTTTCTTTTTCTGATTCTTACCTCCACTCATATGGAATCTATATCTTCTGATCTACGATCATTTCTTGCTTTCGTACTTATTCTATCCTGTACCAACAAAGCTATCCCACCAATGTTTCCTTCCTGCTTGTCCTTTCGAAAATTTAGTTCCCAGCTTTGGTCTCCTTGTCTCCATACGAACAGACCCATTTACCTGTATTTGTGCTGTTACTTCATGTATTTTGTTTCAAGTACTGCATGCATTCAAGAAAAGAGCCACTAATTTTGCCTTTTTGCCATTTTGCTCATTTTGACCCTATTTGCTGCTGCTTTCCTATGTTTGTACACTCTGTCCCTTCCTGCCCCACTCTGGGTATCATTATCCAACTCTCTGCCCTGCAGTACTGTCATGTCCTTTTGCTTTCTAAGCCTACATTTCTCCTCTTTTTCAGGAATTGCTAGAATTACAGAGACTTCCAGAGGACTGGAAAATTGCTAATGTGGCACCCATGTTTAAAAAGGAAGTAAGGCAATAGATGGAAAATTACAGTCTAATTAGCCTAATCTCGGTCATGGGTAAGATCATGGAGGGATGAAATTTCTGAATACTTGGAAGTCTATGGTAAAACTGGGCAAAGTCAGCATGGTTTCATCAAGGGGAGGTCATGCCTGACAAATCTGCTAGAATTCTTTGAGGAAGTTTCAAGCATAGAACATACAACATAAAGCAATACAGTGCAGAACAGGCCCTTCGGCCCTCAATGTTGCGCCGACCTGTGAACTAATCTAAGCCCATCCCCCTACACTATCCCATCATCATCCATGTGCTTATCCAAGGATTGATTAAATCTCACTAATGTGGCTGAGTTAATTACATTGGTAGGCAGCGCTTTCCATGCCCTAACCACTCTCTGAGTAAAGAACCTGCTTTTGACATCTGTCTTAAATCTATCACCCCTCAATTTGTAGCTATGTCCTCTCGTACAAGCTGACATCATCATCCTTGGAAAAAGACTTTCACTGTCTACCATTTCTAATCCTCTGATCATCTTGTATGTCTCTATCAAACTCCCTCTTCGCCTTCTTCTTGCCAATGAGAACAGACCCAAATCTCTCAGCCTTTCCTCATAAGACCTTCCCTCCAGACCAGGCAACATCCTGGTAAATATCCTCTGCACCTTTTCCAATGCTTTCACTTCCTTCCTGTAGTGGGGCGACCAGAACTGTACACAATTTCCATTTGGCCACACTAGCGTTTTGTATAGTTGCAGCATAATTTGCGCCAAGTAAATTAGACCAAAGCGAGCCAATGGATGTTATCCATCTGGACTTCAAGATGCCCTTTGAGAAGGTGCTGCACAGGAGGTTACTGAGTAAAATAAGGACCCATGGTGTCAGAGGCAAGGTGCTAGCATGGATAAAAGCCTGTCTGTCAGACAGAAAGCAGAGACTGGGGATAAAAGGGTCCTTTTCAGGATGGCAGCCGGTGACAAGTGGTGTTCTGCAAGGCTCAGTGTTGGGATCCCAACTTTTCACTTTATACATTAACGATCTAGATGAAGGAACTGAGGGCATTCTGGCTAAGCTTGCAATGATACAAACATAAGTAGAGGGACATTGAGGAGGTGGGGAGGCTGCAGAAGGATTTGGACAGGTTAGGAGAGTGGGCAAAGAAGTAGGAGATGGAGTACAACATGGGAAACTGTGAGGTCATGCACTTTGGTAGGAATAATAGAGGCAAGGACTATTTTCTAAATGGGGAGAAAATTCTGAAATGCAAAGAGACTTGGGAGTTTTATTCCAGGATTCTCTCAAGGTAAACCTGCAGGTTGAGTCAGTAGTTAGGAAGGCAAATGCAATGATGGCATTTATTTTGAGAGGACTTGAATATTAAAGCTGGGATATAATTCTGAGGCTCTATAAGACTCTGATCAGACTACATTTGTAGTACTGTGTGCAGTTTTGGGCCCCATATCTCAGGAAGGATGTACTGGCCAGTTCAGGGGAGATTCATGGGAATGGTCCCAGGAACGAAAAGCTTAACATGTGAGGAATGTTTGAGGACTCTGGGTTTATACTCGATGGAGTTTAGAAGGGTGAGGGGGATCTAACTGAAACTTACAGAATACTGAATGGCCTGGACAGTGGATGTTGGGAAGATGTTTCCATTTGGTCGAAGAGATTAGGACCCGAGGGCATAGCCTTAGAGTAAAGGGAACACCTTTTAGGACAGAGATAAGAAGAAACTTCTTCAGCCAGAGAGTGACAAATCTATGGAGTTCATTGCCACAGAGGGCTATGGAGACCAGGTCACCGAGATAGATAGGTTCTTGAGTATCAAGGAAACCAAGTATTTTGAGGGGAAAGCAGGAGAATGGGTTTGAGAAACATATCAGCCATGATTGAATGGCAGAGCAGACTTGATGGGCTGAATAGCCTAATTTCTGTTCCAATGTTTTATGACAGCTCCCAACTCCCCCCCTCTAAATAGTTTACAGCACTGTCTGAAATATTTATTATTCAATTTGCCAAGACATTTGTCCCAGCTTAATTGAAGTGAAGCCCATTCCACAGGAACATTTCCCTTCCACCCTAGTGCTGGGAACAGTGTCCCACAAATTGAAACCCAACAAGTCTTTGAACCATGCAGTTTACTCCTTGATTTTATTTTCGCTATGTCAGTTGGCCTGTGGCTGAGGTCATAATCCAGAGATTATTACGTTGAAGGTTCTGCTTTTTAATTTAGTTCCTAACTGATCAACCTTTTTCAGGAGATCCTTCTTTCCGGGTCCTATCAATGTCATTGGTACCAATGTAGGTGATAACAACTGGTTCACTCTTTTTCCACGCCAGGTTTTTTCCAGCATGGAGGAGATGTTCATAACCCTGGCATTGGGCAGGCAGTACAGCCTTCAGGACTCACGCTCACAGCTGCAGAGAACAATACCTATCCTCTTAATTATATTGTCACCTACCAGAATTACATTCCTATTCATCTTCCCAATTGAATGGCTCCCTGTATCAAGATGCCATGGTCAGTTTGCTCATTCTCCCTGTGCTTCCCAGTCTCATCGACCACAACTTACAAGAACATCACAACTGTTAGGTAGTTGCAGGAGCTGAGCTCCTCAATTTAAACACATGGGTCCCTGTAGCTGCCTCAATTGCAGTCACACCCTCTTGCTGATGATCACTGGCCAATTTTGAATTACTTAGACTGAGACATTTGACTGCCCATTGGACCAAAGTATCCAGATAACCTTTCTATTGAAGTGACACAATGTCAGACGGTTAGATTCCAGCTCCTCGACTCAGATCCATAGTTCCTCAAGCAGCAAACACTCCTTTAAAGAAAAGATAACGAAAACTGGAAATGTTAACACAAGCTGAACACCTTACTCTTACTTTAAAGACTAGACATATTCACTAGTCCTGCTTATGACTCAGCTTTTTTCCCTGCAGTTGTAACACCCTATTATGATTTGTGATGTTACTATGCCACTGGTCCCACTGCAGATTGCCCCCTTGATTCATAGCTTTTGTCCTCTCTCACTTACCTCACTATGAACTGCCTACCTTTTGTAGTAAACCCGAATTAAAGCATCTTTGTCACCCTTTGCACTTTGAACCAAAATTTTCAAGAATATACTCACTTGGCTTTTGTCTCACCTTGCCGAAGTCTCGTGTACACTTATCATGCTCCTTACTGATGAGAACATCTGATGTCCATGTAAAACTTCTGAAACTTTCTTGAATTCTGCTAGAGTTGGAGTTCCACCAAATGGATCTGCAAAACCTGAATGTTTATGTCATGGCACAGGAGAGCAAGTCCTCACATTGGAACACATTGTGCATTACTGGGAACACAGATGAGTCACTTGTGGATTTCACAAATTGGTTATGCATAAAGTTGGATGACTATTCATTGGGATCATGGAAAAAAGAAATCACAGAATATTGTAATAGACAATCCCTCTCAGGAGATTCAGTGAGCTGGTTTAAAGTTCACAGTGTTCCTAATTTTATATTTGAATAGGCTAAATGGAACAAATAAGTGTTCCTTGTTGCATGTATTATGTTTTATGTAATAATATCTTGAGAGATTGTGTGGAGGGGGAGCTATTAAGCAATGAGGAATGCTGGGATCTTGGCTGAAACAGATTGCTGAGTGGTGCTACTTCCATTTTAATGCTGAAAAATAACATCAGAAATTAACTTGACATTGTATCTGTGTGCACGAGATGCCCCTTTACTGTTTACACATCAAATCATGTCCCCCACCTCTCTTCACCACTAACCCTTGGGACCTTCTCATCCCCTTCTAAAGTGAGATCGCAGACTTCCTTTGTCCTGACATTCTAGCATTTGTGCTCTGAAGATTGTTTAAATTCCAGCAGTGGCTACTGCTGTCAATGGCCCTTCTGGGACCACCTATGGAGCTACTGGCCACTCAGATTGACTGGCAGCTTTCTGTACAGTAAGGGCTGGATGTTTAATTCCTAACCAATCAATGATTCCAGGGGCAACCAATAGCAGCAGGAAAGTGAAATTTTGCAGCAAAGTGAAGTGAAAAGAGAAAGATGAGATAATGAAGGTGGACACACAGGCACAACATACTTAACAATTTAAGTTTTATTATTAAAAATTTATTCCTTTTTTTCAATTCTCAACTTTTCTCTCTTGATGTGCAGAATTTTTGTTGGGAGACTGGATCAGTGTGCACATCCTGATTGCAGAGGTCAGCATCTTAGCTGTGTAATCCATATGGCTCAGTCCTATTATGTCATTTGAGGATCGATTTGACCAAGTCCTCATGCGTAGCAGTATACTTTGTTTACTGAAAGCATGGATTTGAATATTATAGGTACTACATTCGTGAACTTTCTGACCTCTCAATAGAAATAGGCTTCAGCATTGGATACGACCTTGCACAATGATTTGTAATTGTAAGCAACATGCATTATATATCAATAATTTGAAACATAGAGCTATATTTTAGATTAGAGTGGTGCTGGAAAAGCACAGCAGGTCAGGCAGCATCTGAGGAGCATGAAAATCATCAGATGCAGTCCTCACTTTCGCCTATATTTTAGTTGTACCAACTTACTTTTTATACTATGCATCTTTATGGCTAAACAGTCAAAAGTTTAGATTATGCTGCTTTAAATAGTGAGTCCTAACATTTAACATCACAATGTATTTGAATAATCTGTCCCTGTTTTCATCCACTGGATATACGTGGCCTCCTCCAGTAGAGGTCGCTATATAGCTATCAGGAACCCTGATTTTTTTTTGTTCATGACTGAGCGCAGGGCTATTGAGGTCAATTATAATACCCTTTACCATTGCTTGAAATGAGATCTGTTCACTCTGTGCAGACTGGGAATTGAACTAATATCTTTCTGGCCTGAAACAGTTTGTCTAATCACTGCCTTAACCAGCTGGATGGAATGTGAAATTTATTTTAAATGCTTTATTTTAGTATCATTATATTTGCATTTTAATAATAACATTATCGCTAATCTTAGCAACTTCTTGTACTATTAGGAATGTAACATCATAACGTGCATCCTAAAAATGTAAATTATAATAAAAATGCCAAGCAAAAAAAATTAAGAATTCCTTGAAGTCAAAGTTATTTCTATGCCCGATGGACATGGTTGTCCAAATACAGGATGTAAACTAAATAACCAGAAGTATTTGTTTTGAACACAATGGCAACTTCTTGTTGACTGACTAATCATCTGTCTCAATAGCACATTCTTGACTTGGTAACCTTTCTCTTCCTTTGTCCTTGAAGATCAAAGTTGATTCAAAAATTATAGGAACTTAGATAAGCATTTACTAGTCATTTCTTAGATAATATCTGAAGTATTTCTGGACTGCTTACATGTTTGTTGTTTTAGCCAAAATTGGACTCTAACCAGTACATTCACTTGTTTAGACATTGGATTAAATACTTGCAATAATTTATAAGCAATGCTTTCATAATTTATTGTTCATTTTATTTTTGAGCACAATGTTTGAAATATACATGAAAACCTTCCAGTATATTTCAAATATATCCAAAGCTAACAATTCCAATATCCAAAAAATATTGGATGACTTTTTATATAGTCCATACCAAATCACATTTTGCAGCAGCATTAAGAAAATTTTGCATTGTTTTAGATCATTTTCAGCAGAAATGTGCATATTCAAATCAAAATAAATTCAAGACAAGAGGCATTCATGTTCAATCCCTTCATGTTGCATAGTTGACCGGAGGCATGGCAGCAGGAGGGATGTATAAATTAATCTCCAATGCTTTTTGATTTCAAGAGGATAATCTGGGGAATGTTCCATTATTGATTCTTGATGATTGTTAAGAATGGTTAATGGAAATTTGTTTGCAATGCTTCCTGTAGGTGAACAGCTCCTTGGTACTTGCTGCTGTGAATAACACAGAAATAAAAGGCACTGAACTGTGCAGTGATCATGTGGAGGAGGTGGAGAGAAAACTGAGAGTAAATTAACAGGTATATTGTTTGCAATGGTTTGGTTATATCAAAATAAATATATAATAGACTAACATAGTGTACACCTTGTAACAGAGATGGTCACAACTTGATAGAAATTAGATTCTATGAAATTCTAAGAATACCTGAAATCCACCAACTGGGGAAAAGCCACTAATCTGATAATGAAGAATTACTTTAACAAGTAATTCTGATCAGAAGTAGCCTTCCATAAATCCTAGGTGATAATTTCCAGGTCCATTTATGGATCTTGGATCATTCATAGCTTTCTCATATTTTATTGATTGTTTAAGCCCTAAAAACTTCAAGTTGCCAAGCAGTTTGCTTACCTCCTCAGAAGCTTGTGTTATCTATTTGGTGCAAAGATTAAATATCACACTGAAATTTACAACAAATAATATGTCCAAAGCAAAAGCATTGAAATTTTTCAGTCGTGAATTTTATGTCTTAACACTTATTATAAAGCAAACCTTTTAGAAAATTTACAAGTTATAAATTATTAGTTGCTAGTGAGAGCTTACAACTACAGAGCGTGCATTAGCAAATAGTATTCAATTAAACAACATTCAGGTTGGAGCAAATAAAAGCTTTCTGTGCTATCTTGTCTATAATAAACATTAGTACCTAATTTATTCAGGCCTCTGTTTAACAACAATCATGTTTATTTTGCACTACATATTAAACCTGCAAATACAGTAGCATTAATGGAGTTCAGTATAAGGTACAAGGAAATGAAAGCAGCAATGATGGATTTGATAGAACCGCAGAATTTTACAACGCAAGGAAAGGCCAATGGGCTTCTTGATTCTGTGTTTAACAATGTCACAGTGCACTCTTTATCCTTAAATTTAATTTTGTTGTTTGATGCTAGAAAAGCCAATTGAATTTATAAACACACAAATTGATTGGAACACTGACAACATTGGGTGGGACAGAAATCAGTCAGATAGTCACAGTGTTACACATTACAGAAAGAAATCTTGGCATATACAGCCAATGCTTAACCCTTTGACCACTTGTAAAATAGCTTTCACAGCGTAGGCATATTTCATTAGACTATCATCATGCATGATGGACCAGAAGGCCTCTCCCTGTATTTAGGATTCTATGATTGCAATTGGCTTGTTAATAGTTAAATACATATGTACTTTTCTCTTTCGGTTTGGTCCATAATCAATTATTTAATAATATAAAATCATAGTTGTTTTTGCAATTCCAGAAGTAAAGGATATTTTGACATCATACATTGAACTCATTTTATTTTAAATTCATATTAACATACCTTTAATGAACAGCAGAGAAATTATAGTCCACTGTAACGTTCACAGTAATGTTATAAAAGAGAAACTGGTACGCTTAGTGTGTATTATATTTTGGGTAAATGTTGAAGACAGCATAGGAGCATAACCTCTCTTTGTCTGACATTGTGGAAGTCTGGTCAGTGTTTCATGGAAGGTGATGGGGGCCTGAGTGTTGGCTGAAGAACAGGCACAAGGTTTTGTCACCTCCTTTCAGTTAGGCCAGTCGAAGTAAATTCCCATCGAGGTCTTGAGGGCAGGAATCCACTCTCACCCAGGAAACCTTCCCCCCCCACCCCCAATCTCAACCCCACACCCCCAGAGAAATGCTGGATAATCAGAGACTTAAAGCTGTGCATTCATTGACAGAGTCATTAGGGATAGAGCAATGACAGCTATCAACAATGCACTCATTTGAGGCCCACGACCACCCGAGCCTCAGGTGAGTGATGGAAGTATGGGGGCAGTGCAGTGTGGGAGTGAGGGAGCTAAGCAGCGTAGACAGGCGTGTGGCTCTTAGTGGGACCTCTCTTGCTGATGCAAGGTCTGGTGCTTTGTATCTTTAAATGAGAACCTCCAGTTCACAGCGTTTGCTTTTCCGTCTGCTGCTTGTCGAGCCCTCCATCCAGCACGAGCTGAAAACCAGTGGCAGTGTGAAGAGACCTTTAAGTGGATATGCATCAATTATACAGTACGAAGCAATAAAGGTCAGATTTGTATACCGAATTTAGAAAAACAATAAAATGTGATGAATAGATCTGAATATTAGCCTAAGTCACAAGACCTCTCTTCACCCATGGCAAATTTGACCAAAACTGACAAAGCCCACTACTTCAACATTCCATGTTAACCATGATCAAGTAAGCAGAGACATGAAAATCACCTTCCGTGTTACAGAGGTAAGCCAGGTCTCAACACCTTCTGTGTGGGGATCTTGCTCAACTGCACCCTATTGAATAAACAGTAGCTTAAACAGGAGGACAGTTCTGAAGAAGAGTCACATCAAGCTGAAACTGTTAATTCTGGTTCTCTCCACAGATGCTGCCAGACTTGCTGAGTTTGTTCAGCATTCTCTGTTTTAATTTCAGATTTCCACCACCTGCTATTGCTTTAATTTTGCTTTTATTTTCTTACAAAGTCAACCTGATCCCATACCTGACCAATCCTAATGAAGAAAAGACACCCAAACTTCCCATATAGCAGCACTTGACCTGATACACTGTATAGAGCAGTTACCCTGTTATACTTTACAGAGAAATATTGCTTCTCATTGATTAGACTAGATTAGATTACTTATAGTGTGGAAACAAGCCCTTCGGCCCAACAAGTCCACACTGACCCGCCGAAGCGCAACCCACCCAGACCCATTCCCCGACATTTACCCCTTCACCTAACACTATGGGCAATTTAGCATGGCCAATCCACCTAACCTGCACATTTTTTGGATTGTGGGTGGAAACTGGAGCACCCGGAGGAAACCCACGCAGTCATGGGTAGAATGTGCAAACTCCAGACAGAGAGTCACCTGAGGCGGGAATTGAACCCGGGTCACTGGCACTGTGAGGCAGCAGTGCTAACCACAGTGCCATAATAGACAGCTGAATTCGACTATGAGAATTATCACTGTTTATCGACATCACCAACTTCAGCTGCCTGTGCTTATAAACATCACACCTCCATTTACACCATGGATGTACAATCTCTAATGGGGAGGTGACAGCCTAGCAGTATTATCATTGGACTGTTAATTCAGAGACCCAGATAATGTTCTGGCTACTCGGGTTTGATTTGAATTTGATAAAATCTGGAATTAAGATTCTAATGATGACCATAAAACCATTGCCGATTGTCAGAACATCCCATTTGGTTCACTAATGTCCTTTCAGGAAGGAAACTTTACCTAGTCTTTACTTAGTCTGGCCTACATGTGACTCCAGACGCACAGCAATATGGTTGACTCTTAACTGCCTTCTGGGCAATTAGGGATGAGCAATAAATGCTGTCCTAGCCAGTGACATCCCATGAATGAATAAAAAAAAGCAACATTACCTTGGCAAGAATGTGATGACTGAGATTAACTAGAACAATGTGCCTTAAATCCAGAAACCACTTTGGACATGTGCTTAGGCCCTTCAGCAACTCTCTCAACTTTGCTAACTGATAGAGTAATGCTCTGAAGCACTTAGAATGCTCATCCTTAAATGGCAGTGGAAATAGGGAATTTGCATATTTTAAAGAAAGACTCTCATTAAGGAAGGGGGGAGTGGGTGGTGGAAGTTATCAGGAGTAGGTGAGAATGTGAAGTGGAGTTTGCAGTGAGATCAGCTGTAATTTTACTGAATAGTGAAGCAGGTTTGAGGGGCTGAGTGGCCTACTCCTAATTTGCAAGTCGATACAAGATGTACCAGGTGGATTCCATTAAAAGGACCCCCCCCCCCCCCAACACACAGCACAACCTGAAAGATCCAACCTTCCTCACAAACAATGGACAACGATCAACCAGATGGGAAGTGGTCCTGATAGAGGCTACCATTTTCTTGAAAGGTGAAAACATCTCCATCATGTGACTACTGGACCCCTAGTCAGACATGATTGAATTCTGGTCTCAGAGGAGAAAGTGAGGACTGCGGATGCTGGAGATCAGAGCTGAAAAGTGTTGCTGGAAAAGCGGAGCAGGTCAGGCAGCATCCAAGGAGCAGGAGAATCGACATTTTGGGCATGAGCCCTTCTTCAGGTCTCAGAAGACAGTCACAGGCAGCGCCCAGGTCTCCGTGCTATGATGCTACAATGAAGCTTGTTCTGAATTTCTGACTTACATATTTGATAATTGATTTGTTTTCTTCTACTATGAGAAAAGATAGAAACATAATCTGAACGTGTAGTGTGCAGTGATTGTAACAAGGTAAGCCAGGTGGACCTCATAGAATATGAGTTCCCTGAGTGGGGCTGTTAATCTGGTCTATGTGTAAATAAAGGATAATTGGGTGATGGGATAATGGCCTCTGTGGAGTTATTTCAATGGTGACAAGAGCTGAATTAATGATGTAAACATGTGAAAGCACCTACTCGCTGAAGCCCAACTGGACTTCAAACAGACACTATAGTTGGCTTTAACATTAAAAAGTGCAGCAAGTGGAGCATATGGGTTACAGGGTATTCTGATGGATGTGGACACCCTCGCCAGTCCGACTGAACTTGGAAACATGAGTGAAGGCAATTGCATCGCCTTCTCAGGACATATCCTGATCAGAGGGACTCTAGGTCAGACCACACCAAAACCCTGAAACAAAGCCAAGCCTTGGCCAAATGGTTAAAATTTTCTTCAGGTTTGGGCTGGCAAGCCATTATTCTTGTTGTCAGTCTGCAGACCTGAGACATCAAATGAGTCCCAGTAGACCTAAATGGAGTAAGAAAACTCATAGGCCAGTATCCGGGAGAGTGCACACCCTGGAACATCCGCCTACACCTGGTTTGGAATAGTTAACTTGCTTAGCAACATCCAAATCAGAACCAATCAAAATAAACGTCATGTTAAATGGTCACCTGGTTCTAATGGAGGTTGATACCGACATGCCCGTTTCAGTCATTACAGAACCAGCTCTGGACTCCAACCCTTAGGTTTGCACAGGACCTTGGCTTGGCTGAGAATCTATGGAACCTTCACAGATTAAGGGTACAACTTCAGTTCCAATCTCATATTAGAAGCAGCTGTTTCAGTGATCATTGATTGTAGCAAAAAGCTCAGGCCCAAGGTTGATGGGGTGTAATTGATTTAGTAAAGATTCACCTTGATTGGCTTAACATTTTTCAATGAGAAAACAGCTGCCTGAGTGAAGTCCAAATTAAATACCAGAAAGTTTTTTTACAAGGTCTCAGGACTATCAAAGGGACCAAAGACATTTTGCATGTTGACCAGGAGGCAATTTCACGATTCTGCAAGGCCTGTCCCGTGACACTTGCCTTATGGGCAAAAATAGAGGCAGAAATTAAAAGGCTGGAAAGTGAAGCAACTATCCAGTTTGCGGAATGGGCAGCACTGATCATACCGATTGTGAGGCCCAGTGGGTCAGTTCACCTTTGTGTGATTTTAACCAAATGGTAAGATATTTCTCACAGCTAAATAAATACCGATTCCTCGCATTAAGGATTTATACACCAAACTGGTTTGTTTCTTCTCCATATGTGAAGACTGTACAAAATCGAATTGCTCTAGTGATGACAGAAATAAAGACCTTTTTATGAATAAAATATATTTGTGAAATTAAAAAAACAACATACAACCAAAACAGTTCCTCGCCTAAATTGAAAAAGACTCCTCCAGCATTTGCAAGGAAGGACAGTGCCCTGGGATATGCATGTAATAAAGAGTGTATACATGGACAAGCATGACTACAGTGATTACATCAGCTATTGAGACAGCTCCCAGATGAGCATTGTGGCCAGAATATTGCCCTTGTCAGATTGCATTTATCAGATTGGGACAATTTGCCAGGGTACACACTGAGAGGATGTTTCCCCTCCCCTAGATCCATGAATCAAGAAATAGGGGGCACAGGTGAAAATGAAAATATTGCCCATTTTAAAAGAAGATGAAGACTTTTATCTCTCAGAGCAAGGCTCAAAATATACAATTGCACCATTTCGTACAAGACTATACTTACATACATATGAGGCACCGGGAGAGCCTGATAGCTGAATGGATCCCCAATTATACTTTGGCAGATGGTGGTCTTTCCCCACAGCACCTTGGCAGCAGCTGCCCCAGGTTTTAGTATGTCCATCAGCACATAGGTCTGGACCTTGGAATGTGCCAGTCTGCAGCACTTGGCTGAGGACAACTCCTTGTTCTGGAAGACCAACACGTTTCGAGCATCTTTCTTTAAAATAAAAGTTTTTTTAAAATAAAAATTTTCTTGAAAATCTTTTTAAATCTCTTTCAAAACATCTATATACAAAAAAACCATCAAAACAGAAAAAAAGGCAGTAAAACAAAGCCATAACACAGTACTATTGTTAATGAACGACCTACTATTCTAACAGAACAAACATATCTACTTAACTTCAACTAAACTACAAACATATTAAATAAATACTAACTTAATCTAAATTCAAATAAATTAAATAATTTCTCACTACTTTATTCTATCTCACTCATCACACCTCCACTGAGGCTCCCATCCCTGGGAGCACCATCTACAGTACCCATATTCTTTTTCCCCAGTCTCCTCCTCCCGGAGCCCCACGGGCACCCATATTGATTCCCATGGAAATACCACGACCCTAATTAATATTGCTGATAAATCAGCATCAATATAATTTAAAAAGGACCGCCATGTCTTGTAAAACTGTTCCGTTTTATGGTGCACCATATTTGTGAGGTAGTCTTGGGGGAGGTGCTCCATCTCCAGCCTACGCCACCCCATGAGACCTGGTGGCTTTTCTGACATCCAATTCAGTAGAGTGTTCTTCCTCGCATAATGGGTAAGAATGTTACACAATCTCTTCCCGTTTTCCCTCAGAGAGAGCAAATTTGGCAACCCCAAAAGAAGAATGATTGGATCCACGTTAATTTCAATCCCCAGGATGTCCTTTTCACGAATTTTTAAACAAGGAACAGGTGATATGGAAGCGTCCAACTACTTGGAGTGTTCTACAGCAACGTGGCCAAACCTATCCTTCATAGCACCAGGGATAGGTAGAACCTCAGTACACAGTGACATTTGCTGTTTGCGTAACGAGGGGCTACACACAGTTTTATGCCAAGGAGACCATTGTGTTGAGTGTGGCATTGGGTACATTCTTCCCCCCCTTATCCAGACCTCTGTACATGGTGTCCCTTCAGATACATTACATCTTTGACCTTCAGATGAAGTCTCAGATGGCTTAATGACTACAACAGTGCAGGTTCTGGGAATGAGCCAGACCTGCACCACGTTCAACAACAGAGAGAGTGCCTTACACCTAATGACCAGGTTTTTACCTACAATGGTGATGGAGTGGTAGTCCCAAAAATCCAGTTTCTGCCTCATCTTCGTGATGCTCTGCCCAAGTTTTTGCGCATGCCCCAGCCCGTCCGAGCCATATTCCCAGCACCTTCAGGTAACCTGTTCTGATGGTGAAGGAAATAAAGGATTGGGCGGCCCAGTTCCCAAAGAACATGGCCTCTTTCTTGTCTTGATTTACTTTGGCTCCATAGGCCAGTTTGAACTGGTCTCAGATGCTGATGGGTCTGCGCACTGAAAACAGTGACATCATCCATGTACATGGAGGCTTTGACCTGCAGGCCTTCGCTACCTGGAATAGTCACCCCTCTCAGGCTCACATCCTTCCTGATGGACTCAGCAAAAAGCTCTATACAATACACAAATAAGGCAGGAGAGTATGGGCATCCTGCCTGACTCCAGATCTGATTGGGAAGCTTTCTGATTCCCACCCATTGATTGAGACTGCACTAATAATGTTGGTGTAGAGCAGTGAGATCTAATAGCAAATTATCTTCCCAAAGCTCATTTTGGAGCGCATGTCCCACACGTTGGTGAGCAAAATCTTGTCAAAAGCCTTCTCCTGATCCAGGCTGATGAGGCGGGCATCCACCTCACCCCCCCACCCCATCCTGCACAGAGGTGATTGTATCCATGAGGAGCATGAGGATCTTTGAGATCATTCTGTCCAGTACAGAAAAGGTTTAGTCAGGGTAAGTCACCAATCCCAAAGCAGACCTGACCCAGTTGGCTATGACCTTAGACAGGATTTTGCAGTATGCATTCATTAGTGAAATTGGTCACCAATTTCTAATTTCCTCCCTGTCCCCTTTCCACTTATAAATGAAGGTGATGATATCTTTTCTCATGGATTCACAAATGTTTCCTCCCAGAGGCATACTGTCATACACCCCGAGCATGCCCTGGCCAATCAGTCCCTCGGAGCTGAATACATCTCGGCCGGTAAGCTGTTGCTTCTGGGATTTCTATTCTTTTTCCGGACTCAAGGACCTTGGTCAGTTCATCCAGAGGTAGTGGCTGGTCCAGCCTCTCCCTCATGCTCTCATCTAAAATCTCCGTGATAGAGGATAGGAATAACTGGAAGCTGAGCTGTTGGAAGGCTTCATGCCACACAGTCAGATGTAAAAGGATTCGCTGATCCCCAGGACGTCAAACTGAGATGGCGTTACTGGCTGCTGAGCACAGAACTGTGCACCTTCTGTTAGAAGAAACATGAGCATGCTTCATCCTGCTCTAAAGTCCAGACCACAGACCGTGACATAGAGTCAGAGAGAGGTGACTATTCCAGGCAGTGGAAGCCTGCAGGTCAAAGCCTACCCGTACATGGATGATGTCACCGTTTTCTGCTCAGATCCGTTGACAGTGCACAGAACCATCAGCATCTGCGACCGGTTCAAACTAGCCTTGGAAGCCAAGGTAAATTGAAGCAAGTAAGAGGCCATGTTCTTTGGGAACTGGGCTGTCCAAACCTTTATTCCCTTCACTGTCAGGTCAGGTGCTGGGAATATGGATCAAAGGGGCTGGGGAATGCGCAAAAACTTGTGAAGACAATTGCGAAGGTGAGGTAGAAACTGGGTTTTTGGGATTACCGCTGCCCCTCCATTGTAGGTAAAAACCTGGGCATCAGATGTAAGGCACTCTCTCTGTTATTGAACATGGTGCAGTTCTGGCCCATTCCCAGAAGTTGCACTGTTGCATTCACCAAGTTATTTTCCGCTTCATTTGCAGGTATAGGTTCTGCATACTTTTTGTATGTTATGACTTTTTTATTTCAATACATAGGTTATTCATACAAAAAACATACACATGTAGACACAAACACTGTTCAGTTCTGCACAGTTGCAAGGAAACAAACGTTGGAGTTTGACTCCATCCAAACAACTCAAAGGCATCTCTCACATGAATCAGACTATATTTATATGCATTTGAGGAAACAAGAAGGTCCAATAACTGAATGGACCATTTCCACAATGAGCCTGGTGGCAGCTGCCCCAAGCTCGAGTACATTTGAATGTTATGATGTCATAACAGAATGGCTTTTGAGCTTTGAATGAAAAACTTCAAGGATTGAATCCTAAACCTGGTGTATATCAGAGAGTGATGGACTTTGTGGTCAACATTATTGTAACTGAATGTGTTGCAAAGACAATCGAATGACTCTGATTTGGTGATGATCAGGTAATTTATATCAATGTTCTGATTGTGGATGGCAAGGTAACAACTTGTGACATTTTGCTTTTCTGAAAGATTATGTTCAATATGCAAACTCATAAGAGCAGCAAAACGCAAGTAGTCTCTGTCCATTCTCATTTACCTATCCCAGACCATACATCTGAGGCAGGAGGACCACGTTTCTTTGTCCACACTCATCTTGTACTGAAATTCACCAGTTGATACAGATGTTCTGTTGGAGATTCTGTTGATAGTGGTGGAAGTGTGTTCCTTACAGTGAAGATTACAGCCAAATCACGCATTTCTTCTGAATTCTCAAGACCATGGATTCATAGAAAAGTTAAGAAATAGTATTCAGACCAACATATCTGTGCTAGCATAACATGAAAAAGTACAAAGACCCATTCTAGTCCCATCTTCTATCACATAGTTTATAGCATTGCAGGATACAGCTCTTCAGGGACAGATCTAAGTTCCTTTTAAATGAGCTAGGTATTTCTGCCTCCACTACCAAATTGGCAGAAAATTCCTGACACTCACATTTTTAGAGGAAGATATTTTTCCTTATACTTCTTCTAACCCTTCTACCAACCACCTCACAACTGTACTCCCTAGTCATTAATCTAGGTGCAGGGGAAGCAGATCTTTCTTGTCCATTTCAGTCTCGGCATCTTAAACTTTTATCCACCTCAATTAGGACATCCCTAACCTCTGCTTTGCTCAGGAAGCCAATCTTAGTTTATCTAATCTTTCCCTGCATTTGTGATTTTCAATCTTGATAGATTGATATGATTCACTGTCAGTGAATGTTGTTCCTTGTGCAGACGAACACATCAACATAAGACACAGGATCACAAGTTGGCCATTGTCCTTGCTCTGCCTTTCATTCTGATTGTGGTTGATCTGCCACAGGCCACAATTCCTCTTTTGTGCCAGATCCTCTTTGCTCTCAACTTGTAAATACTTCAAAACACTATTTTAAAATACTTCCAGTGATCTAGCCTCCACAACTCTAATTACCTAGCTACCTCTTTTAATTCTTCCAAGGATAATGCCTTTTTTTATTGTAAGTTGCCTCTTCCTGTTATATGGAAGTGTGAACATCAAATGAGGACATTTTAATATTACAGATTAAAGAACACATTTTTGCAGTATTTCTCTCACTCCAATTCTTACTCAGCATTGTTAGAATGTATCAGTTGAGCCCAATTTTGATTTGACCAGATGAGGAGGTAAATTAGCTCCCCTCTTTTTAACCTCCTCATTAGCCTGTGACAAAGAGCCAATTACAAAAATTTCTTGAGTGACTTAATTCCTTGCTAACAGAGGGGGAATGAACAAAGATGTGATATCAAACACTCCCATAAATAAAGATATAAAGTGTAAAAGGAAGAGTTCCTAGCACAGAAATGAAGAAAATAAATTCGCAGTTGAAATGTCTGTAGAATGCTCTCAAGATGTTAGGCTTTAAACTGAGACCATGATTTAGTAATTAATCATTCGTATCCTCAATATTAGTGAATATGGCAGTTATTGTTGAGTCCTTGGTAAACAGATTTTTCTCCCAAAAAAGAAACCAAAGAAAGAAAAAAAACCAATAAACAGCAGATGCTGAAATGTGAAAGAAAAACAGAAATAGCTGGAATAATTCAACAGGTCTGGTAGCATCTGTGGAGTGGGAAGCAGAGTTAACGTTTCGAGGCGAGAGATTCTTCTTCAGAATGTTTCTCCAATTTGTTTTATCACTGCAGTTGTGTCCTTTGAGTGATATTGAAATGAAACATTTTTAAAGGGAGGAGGCTTTCCCCTATTCTGTCTCTGCTGTGCTGCAGCTGTGTGAAATACAGTTCATTCATGCATTCCTTTTTTGACCTCATTGTTTTCTGAGTTGGATAATTTGAAGGTGACTCTTTTGTCTCTAACATGTGAAACTTATCCATAAATGTATACATCAAACTGGAGATACAGATCTGAAGCGTCAATGCCTTTTTAAAATGTCAATTTCAGCTCATACTGTCTTTGTTTATTTCACATTGCTTTCATAAAACTGGGTTAACCTGTGATAAGCTGATTACTGCAACCAGTTTAAGTCAGTGTTATTCCATTTACAACTATTTTACTTCATGAAAGTTTCAATTATTAAATCAGATAATGCCCACCTTTTGCCCCACTCATGACAGTTTCTTCCCAGATATACAAACCACTTGTTTCAAAATATATTTGTCACATGGGATTTATTGAGTAGCAAAGTCATATATAATTACAGAAAAATATGGCAGAATTCAAATACTATTCTCATTGTAACTAAGTGATCAAATCCTCTTCTTGTTATGGGCAATTTGTACTGTGAATGCCACCGAGCTGTAAACAGTGTAATATTGGGAGATCAGACAGTTCCAAATTACTTTTGAGTTCCAGTGGTATAAAATTCAATCCTGCTTAGGAACAAGACAGGACTTGTTACAAGGTTTTCAATTGGTCAGTCAAAAGTTGTTGAAGAACAGTCAAAAGTTATACACAATTGGAGAATGAGTGAGTGTACGAGAGGTGGGTGGGGGAGGGGGTTGGGGAGTGTGGAGAGAGAGAGAGAGAGAGAGAGGGAGACCCTGTGAAGAATAGTTTGCTGTTAAGCTGAGCCGCTGAGAAGGCCGCTGGTTCTGTGTAGGTTAGGTTGAGGGAAACATCCCAAAAACAGTTTTCTCCATATAGAAGAACAAGGCAGCAGATACATGTGGAAACACCACCTGCAGGCTTTCCTACAACCCACATACTATTCTAACTTTGAACTAGATCACGGTTTCTTCATTGCAGGTAGGTCAAAATCCTGGATGTGGGTGAACCTAAACCCAAAAACTTCAGCCACTCAAGAAGGCAGCTCACCACTGTCTTCAGGATAATTAATGATGGGCAATGAGAAACTAAGGAGGCGATAGTCTATGTTTAATCTAGCTGAGGGAGAAGTCTGAAAAAAGTAAACTACCAGTATAATGAATGCAAAACACCAGGCAGCCAGTGAGAAGCCGGTAAGATGGAACAAGAATAAATATTATTGGTAATAATAAAAATAACAACTAGCAGAAAATAACAAGAGATCCCAATCCCATTTCCAAAAGACAGTACAGTTTTCCAGTGTCTAGTGGACTTTAGACTGAGAAAAAGCCATTGCACTTACAGTAATGGATAGGAGCAAGAAGGTAGTTTAAAATGAGGAAAGGAGATCGTAATAAAACACGATTGGAGATGCCGGTGTTGGACTAGGATGTACAAAGTTAAAAGTCACACAACACCGGGTCCAACAGGTTTATTTGAAAGCATTAGCTATCGGGGCGGTGCTCCTTCATCAAGTGGTTGTGATCCAGCAGTGCTCCGAAAGCTAGTGCTTCCAAATAAACCTGTTGGACTATAACCTGGTGTTGTGTGATTTTTAACATAATAAAACATGTAACTATTAATGTTATTACAAATTCAAACTTTTTATTGTACTGTATGAATGCTGCACTGGTTGTAAATCTTAATATTTGCTAATGACTAATGTCTGTTTATATTGAACTTGAGTTAATATTTCATTTATATTCCACTCATCTTCTGGGGTAAATTTGCAGGACTTTATCTTAAACAGATTGTTAATAACTTGTCTTTTCTAAAATAAGAACATAAGTCCAAATGTAGGCCATTTAACCCTTAAACCTGTTCAAATTTTCTTTCCCTGATTTCTCCAATGTCAGCTGAAAAGAAGCTGCCTTCAAAGCAAGAAAGACAATGGACAGTTAATGTTTTCTGCCAGGATTTTACAGTTGTTAAAGTGTAGCATATTTAACTAAGCTTACCTCGTACAGACTGAGCTTTTGATGAGAGTGCCCTCTATTGACCATTAATACCTTCAAATGGTATTGACTTTGAGGATTGAGTTGCAAACAGCTAATTATGACAGCATTTTGTACTGACATTTGTAATTACAAATTCATTTCATTTCAAGTTGAATAAATTCTATAATGAAAGTGCAATGAAAATATCCAGTCAGTCCTTTCCAAATAACCTGACAAAATATCTAAACAACGAAAAGTGTTTTCGAATTAATTAAAAGTAACAATAGACTTTAAAAGAAACCCATTTTCTATGTTAAAATCTGAGCTGGTGGTAAGATTATGGTATCTTGTAAGAATTGGAAACAGCTTAACTGGCTGAGTCGTTATCAGTAAGAAATTACATTTATCCAGAATCTTTACCACATAAAACATCAGAGGTATAATCAGATAAGAACTAGTGCTAGATGAAAGAGCAATTAGAAAGATGGACTAAAAGCATGATCAAAGAGGTGGGCTTTAGGGTGGCATAAAGAAGAAGTAATGGAAGTATAGAAGTAGAAGTAGAGGATTGAATTCTGGGCCGAGATGATAATTGGTGATTGGGTGATATTGAAAAGGATCATGAGATGTTTATTCATTTTCTCCCAACTTAACTAACGCAACAGTTCAGCCAACTGTTAATGAATTTGTTGTTTTGCCACCATTCCTTTTAGGAAAGCTTATAATGGATAATTCCCGAACAGCTCTGCATTTTCCTCTCTTTGGTATTTTACTATTTCCACCTGTCCTTATAGATATGAAAGTGTATCAGGAAATAAGTTGATAATTTGCTGAATAACAAAGAAATACAATTGCTATTCCTCACCAATAGTCCTTGTGAATTTTAACGGTTTCATTGTACCTTGCTATGGCAATGAAACCTGCCTATAACCTGGTGAAATTTATGCATAGACTATCTGATTGACAAAACCTTTTCTTTTGCAATTTGGCCTAATTGTAATTCTCCGTAAGTGAATGAAATTTAAGTGAGGTAAAATCTATTAAGTCATTCAACAGCATTACGACAAAGTCAACAAAGATGGCAGCACAGAGGTAAATGTTGGGAATGAATGGCTTTGGGAGTGCTCCACACTGAGTACAGGTTGCATGAAATTTATGAGAGCAGGGAAAACATGGGCAAGAAAACCTCATTCTGATTACTATATACTACTTTTCCTCAGCTAATGGATCAATACTCTGCTATGTTGAACACTACTTGGAAGAAGCACTGAGTGTGGCTTGGACAAATAAGGCACACTGAGTGGAAGACTTGAATTTTTTTTAATTTCAAAAATATACTTCATTCATAAATACTTTGATGATCTGCACAACTGGTCATGCCATACATACGTATACATTCTATTTCTTTGCATACAGAGATTGAGTAATCAAACATATATACAGGTTTGTACATTTACCATCCATATGTTTAGCTGAGGCATCAGTGGAGCCCACTTACTGCGTGAGCCCCCTGTTCTTTGGTAGGCAGACGTTACACGGTGGTCTTTCCCCACCGCGCCTTGGCAGGAGCTGCCCCAAGCTTCACCGCGTCCCTCAACACGTGTCCTGGACCTTGGAATGTTCCAGCCTGCAACACTCAGTTGGGGTCAGCTCCTTCAGCTGGAAGCTCAACAGGATTCAGACAGACCAAAGAGTGTCTTTGACCGAGTTGATGATCGTCCAGGCACAGTTGATGTTTGTCTCGGTGTGCGTCCCGGGAACAGACCGTAGAGCACGGAGTCCCGCGTCATGAAGCTGCTCGGGACGAACTTCGACAAACATCACTGCATTCGTCTCCAGACTTCCTTTGCGTAGGCACATTCCAGAAGGTGTGTGATAGTCTTGTCCCCTCCGCAGCCGCTTCGAGGGCAGCATGTGGTGTGGCAGAGAGTACGGGCGTGCATAAAGGATCTCACAGACAGAGCCCTTCTCACCACCAGCCAAGTCATGTCTTGGTGCTTGTTGGAAAGTTCTGGCGAAGACGCATTCTGCCAAATGACTTTGACAGTCTACCCAGGGAACCGCTCAACAGGATCCGCTCTCTCCTTTTCCCGAAGGGTCTCAAGGACACTGCACGCTGACCACTTCCTGATGGACTTGTGGTCAAAGGTGTTTTTCTTCATAAACTTCTCTACGAAAGACAGGTGATACGGAACGGTCCAACTACTCAGAGCGTTCCATGGCAGTGAGGCTAGGCCCATCCTTCGCAACACCGGGGACAGGTAGAACCTCAGTATGTAGTGACACTTTGTGTTTGCGTACCGGGGATCCACGCACAGCTTGATGCAGCCACACACAAAGGTGGCCATCAGGGTGAGGGTTGCATTGGGTATGTTTATTCCCCCGTTGCCCAGAGCTTTGTACATTGAGTCCCTTCGGACCCTGGCCATCTTTGATCTCCATACAAAATGGAAGATGGCCCAGGTGACTGCGACGGCACAGGGCCTGGGAATAGGCCAGACCTGTGCAACATATAACAACAGTGACAGTGCCTCACACCTGATGACCAGGGTTTTACCCACGATGGAGAGCAGACCGTAGCTTCCATCTGCCCAGTTTCTGCCTCACTTTCTTGATTCGCTGCCCCCAAGACTTGGCGCACGCCCCAGCCCCCCCGTACCAAATACCCAGCACCTTCAGGTGGTCAGTCCTGACGGTGAAGGTGATGAAGGATTGGTCGGCCCAGTTTCCGAAGAGCATGGTCTTGTTCTTGCCTTGGTTGACCTTTGCCCCGAGGCCCGTTCGAACTGGTCACATATGCACAAGAGTCTGTGCACGGACAGCGGATCCGAGCAGAAAACAGCGACATCATCCATGTACAGGGAGGCCTTAACCTGCAGGCCTCCACTGCCAGGAATAGTCACCCCTCTCAGGCTCACATCCTTCCTGATGGACTCGGCAAATGGCTCTATGCAGCACAGAAACAAGGCAGGATAGAAAGGGCAGCCCTGCCTGACTCCAGATCTGACTGGGAAGCTATCTGATTGAGACTGCACTGACAATGTTGGTGGAAAGCAGTCTGATCCAATTGCAGATTCCCTCCCCAAAGCCCATTTTGGAGAGAACATCTCTCATATATGTATATGATATCCTGTCAAAGGCTTTCTCCTGGTCCAGGCTGATGAGGCAGGTGTCCAACCCTCTCCTGCACATAGGCGATCGTATCCCTGAGGAGTGCGAGACTCTCAGCGATCTTCCTGCCTGGTACAGCACAGGTTTGGTCAGGGTGGATCACCGATCCAGAGCAGACCTGACCCAGTTGGCGATGACCTTTGCCAAGATTTTGTAATCGGCATTCAATAGTGAGATTGGTCTCCAATTCCTGATTTCCTCTCTCTCCCCATTCCGCTTGTAGATGTGGGTGATGATGTCTTTCTTCATGCATTCATTCATGGTACCTGTCCGAAGCATACTGACTTACACCTCCAGCAGGTCCTGGCCAATCAAGTCCCACAGAGCAGAATAGAGCTCGACCGGTAAGCCGTCACTTCTGAGAGTTTTATTTTTTTCGAAGGACTTGAGGGCCTTGGTCAGCTTATCCAGAGATAGCGGCTGGTCCAGACTCTCCCGTGTTCTGTCGTCTAAGACCTCCGTGATAGAGGACAGGAACAACTGGGAGGTCACGCTGTCAGTTGGCTTTGAGTCATACAGACTGGCATAGAAAGATTTGCTGATCCTCATGACGTCAGCCTTCTCCCTTCAGGCTGCTGAGCATAGAGCTCTCTTTGTGCACCTTCTGGAAGAAGAAACGTGAGCACGTCACGTCCTGCTCCACAGAGCGGACCCTGGACCGGAAGATTATCTTGGAGGCCTCTGAGGCAAACAGCGAGGCTTGCTGGCCCTTCACCTACTTGAGGTCCTCCGTGACATTGACCCCCATCGTCTGCAGCAGGAGCAGGTTCTGCATACTTTCCTGGAGCTGGGACAGTTTTCCCCGCCTCACTCTCGTGCCTCCTGAACACCTTTGAGGATGAAGAACCTCTTGATGTTTCCTTTTAATGTTTCTCAACAGTCCGCTGGAGGCTCAAACAGGGATTTCATGGTTCTCCAACCTGCGTAATCCTCTTGAGCTCCTCAATGTTTCCCGGGGTCAACAGCTTAGTGTTCAGTTTCCACGTTCCCTTGCCAGTCCACTGGCCATCCTGTTAGTGACAGTCGGCCAGCAGGAGGCAGTGGTCAGAAAAAGAACACCGGCTTGACATTGGTGGATCTGACTGAGAACGTTTGGGACAGAAACAGGTAATCTATCCTTGAGCGTATAGACCTGTCTGCCCGTGACCAGGTGTATCTACACTGCGCTCCGTCTGCAGGGGTGCTGAGGATGTCATGCAGTTTGGCATCTTTAACTGTTTCCATCAGTGCTCCGGATGTGGTGTCCAGTTTACTGTCCCCCCCGCCAGATCATCCATCTGCATCAATGACACAGTTGAAGTCTCCGGCCAAAATGACCGGCCTGGACGTAGCCAGCAACAGTGGAAGCTGCTGCAGGATGGCCAACCGTTCACTCTTACCCGTTGGGGCGTACACATTAATCAGTCTCAGGGGAGCATTTCTATGACGTCAGTGACGAGGAGGTGCCCGTCCACCACCTCCTTAACCTTGGAGATGGTGAAGTTGCCTCCTCGCAACAGGATACCCAGGCTTGAGGCGCTGCTATTGTTGCCCCCCGACCAAACTGACAGCCCATGGGCCCACGAGCTCGACCATCTCGTGTAGCTGCTGAGGTGAGGTATCCCACACTCCTGCAGAAACAGGACATCGGCTTTAATGTTGGCCAGGAAGGCCAGCGTAGAGACACATCGCATAGCAGATTTAATGCTATGCACATCAATACTGGCAACTGAGTGGAAGACTTGAATAGCCATCACCAAAAGTGCCTTGGTAGCACGACTTCTGATCGAGTTGGCTTAGTTCTGAAGCTCATATCTGGCAGACTAGACCTATAGCAGGTGGTGACTGAACTAAGACAGAAAAATCTGCTTAACCTCACTGTCACCAATCCACCTGCCAGAGATGCATCAATCCATATCTGCACTGATAAGTGCATAGTACTTGTGAGAATACCATCCATTGTATTATGTGACACTACTACCAGGATACCTGCTGTAAATTCAGAATAGATCTAGTGATTTAAAACTTGGCATCAAAGAGGTGATATAACCATCTCCAACAAGACTGTATATAACTGACTCTTTTTGACAGGAAATACATTCCATTATTGAACCTCCCACCATCAACATCCATGAAGTCACAATTGATAAGAAACATAACAAATAAATATATTATTTGCCTACAGGAGCACATCAGAGATTGAGAATTCATGGCAAGTAACTCACTGCTTGACTTTCCAAATCTTTCAACCATCTACAAAGTATTACTTAGTGCATGTTGAGATACGCCCCACTTGCCTCAATGAGTAGAGCTTCAACAACACACAAAAAGCTCAAACCATCAGGGACAAAAACAGCTCACCATCCATCACTTTATACAGTTACTCTTTCCACTTCCACTGAACAAAGTGTTACCACTTAATAGAAGCATTGCAACAAATTGCTAAGACTTCTTTAACATCACCTCCCAAATTTATAACCTTTGTTATGAAGAGGGTGAAGGCCATCAAACATTCATTTTCAAGTATAAATACACCTGACTCGGAATGATACTTACGTTTCTTCATCATCACTGGACCAGAATCCCAGAACTTCCTAACGCAACTCCATGAGTACTTACAGCGAGTGGTCTATAGGAGTTCATAATAACTCACCATCTGCTTAAAGGCAATTAAGATAAAGGATAAATGCAGACATTCCCAGTAATATCCTGATCCCTTGAATAATTTTTAAAAATTACAATTATCTTCTGGAATTAATTCCCTCTTCTCATCTCCTGGCTTGCTCCTTCCCTCCACTGAAAATCCTGACATATTGCTCTTATATGTCAAAAGTCTTTTATACTTTATTCAAGTGAAGATCATTCAATCAAAGCAGAAGATCCTGGAATCACTCAAAGGATAGCCAAGATCTCTGCACAGAATAGTCAAACTGACATCAAGACTGCAAGATATTTCTGAGGAACAACATTTAAAGGGAAGTGGTGAGAACCGTAGAACAGATACAGATAAATAGAATAACTTGTGGAAGGTTTTGGTGAAAATCAAGAGGCAATCAAACTGTCAAAGTGATATTATCATGAGACAATCTGAAACAGGATTAAACAAATCAAATTAAAAAAAATGCAGGTGTGTGAATGACTTTACAAGAAGTTATTCACACAAGTAGAGAAGGAAACATGGAAATTTGGCAAAGCAGACTTCAGTAGCTCAGAAGCCTGATAAAAGAAATAGTTGACACCAAGGGTGCAAAAGACATTATCAGCATATTGTTTCATCAGAGGATCCTTTACACAAAGGCACACCAATACTTTCTATCCCCTCGTTATTTGTAAAAATGTTAGTACTGCCACCATACATTGCCTTCTTATCTTCCAAGACAGGAAGTGAACATTTTGCAAAGTACTGTAGCTACTGCAAAGCTGAACAAATAACAGTAAATGCAACAAAAACTCATGAAAGATCACCATCTTGAAATGTTAACTCGCTTTTCTCCACAGGTTTTGCCTGACCTGCAGAGATTTTTAAGTTTTGTTTTGTCCTTATAATGGAAATTGTAGGTAAGATTTGAATTTATTGGAATCAATATTAAAGCCATACAGCTGCATCATGCCTAGGAGAATACTTAGAGTTGCAATGAACACCAACGACATAGGTCGGAAGAGAGATGGGGACTTGAGGCAGAAATTCAGGGAGTTAGGATGGAAGCTTAGAGCTAGGACAAATAGAGTTGTTTTCTCTGGTTTGCTACCCGTGCCACGTGCTAGTGAGGTGAGGAATAGGGAGAGAAAGGAGTTGAACACGTGGCTACAGGGATGGTGCAGGAGGGAGGGCTTTGGGTTTTTGGATAATTGGAGCTCTTTCTGGGGTAGGTGGGACCTCTACAAGCAGGATGGTCTTCATCTAAACCAGAGGGGTACCAATATTCTGGGGGGAAATTCACTTAAGCTATTAAGGTGGATTTAAACTAATACAGCAGGGGGATGGGAACCAAAATTGTAGAACAGGTACAGAAGAGGGTGAGAGTAGGGAGTTCCAAAATCAAGTATCTGATACTGGCAAGCGAGAACCTGGTGTGAAGTGTGTGTACTTCAACGCGAGGAGCATCCGAAATAAAGAGGGTGAACTTGCAGAGTGGGTTGGTACCTGGGACTTCGATGTTGTGGCCATTATGGAGACATGGTTGGAGCAGGGACAGGAATGGCTGTTGCAGGTTCCGGGATTCAGATGTTTCAGTAAAAACAGAGAAGATGTAAATGAGGAGGAGGTGTGGCATTGTTGATCAGGGACAATATTACAGTTGTAGAAAGGATGTTTGGGGACTCGTTAACTGAGGTAGTATGGGCTGAGGTTAGAAACAGGAAAGGAGAAGTCAGCATGCTGGGAGTTTTCTATAGGCCTCCGAATAGTCCCAGAGTTGTAGAGGAAAGGATAGCAAAGATGATTTTCGATAGGAGTGAGAGAGGCAGGGTAGTTGTCATGGGGGACTTCAACTATCCAAATATTGACTGGGATCACTACAGTACAAGTACTATAGATGGGTCAGTTTTTGTCCGGTGTGTGCAGGAGGGCTTCCTGACACAGTATGTAGACAGGGCCTACAAGGGGCGAAGCCACTTTAGATTTAGTACTAGGTAACAAGCCTGGCCCGGTGTTAGATTTGGAAGTAGATTTGGAGACAGCGATCACAATTCTGTTAAGTTTACTTTAGTGATGGAAAGGGATAAGTGTACTCCACTGAACAAGAGTTACAGCTGGGGGAAGGGAAATTACGATGCAATTAGGAAAGATTTAGGAAGTGTAAAATGGGGAAGGAAACTGCAGGGGATGAGCACATTAAAAATGTGGAGCTTATTCAAGGAAAAGCTCCTGTGTGTCCTAGATAACTATGTACCTGTCAGGCAGGGAGGAAGATATAGAATGCGTGAGCCGTGGTTTACTAAGGAAGTGGAATCCCTGGTCAAGAAGAAGAAGAAGGTTTATATTAGTACAAAATGTGAAAACTCAGTTAGGGCACTTGAGCGTTGCAAGGAAGTCATGAAAGACCTAAAAAGAGAGCTCAGAAGAGCCAGGAGGAGACATGATAAGTTGTTGGTAGATAGGATCAGGGTTAACCCTAAGGCTTTCCATAAGTATGTCAGGAATAAAAGAATGACAAGAGTTAAATTAGGGCCAATCAAGAATAGTAGTGGGAAGTTGTGTGTGGAGTCAGAGGAGATAGGGGAAGCACTAAATAAATATTTTTCGACAGTGTTCACTATAGAAAATGAAAATGTTGGCGAGGAAGATACAGAGATACTTGCATCTAGACTAGAAGAGATTGAGGTTCACAAGGAAGAGGTATTAGAAATCCTGCAGAGTGTGAAAATAGACAAGTCCCTTGGGCTGGATGGGATCTATCCTAGGATACTCTGGGAAGCAAGGGAAGAGATTGCCGAGCCTTTGGCATTGATCTTCAAATCATCATTGTCTACAGGAATAGCGTCTGAGGACTGGAGGATAGCAAATGTGGTTCCCTTGTTCAAAAAGTGTAGTAGAGACAACCCTGGTAATTACAGACCAGTGAGTCTCACTTCAGTTGTTGGTAAAGTGTTGGAAAAGGTTGTAAGAGAGAGGATTTATAACCATCTAGAAAAGAATAATCTGATCAGGGACAGTCAGCACGGTTTTGTGAAGGATAGGTCGTGCCTCACAAACCTTATTGAGTTTTTTGACAAAGTGACCAAACAGTTAGATGAGAGTAAATAGGTTGATGTGGTGTATATGGATTTCAGCAAGGCGTTCGATAAGGTTCCCCACAGTAGGCTATTATACAAAATGCAGAGGAATGGGATTGTGGGAGACATAGCAGTTTGGATCATTAATTGGCTTGCTGAAATAAAACAGAGGGTTGTAGTTGATGGAACATGTTCATCTTGGTGTCCAGTTACTAGCAGCGTACCGCAAGGGTCGGTGTTGGGTCCACTGCTGTTCGTCATTTTTATAAATGACCTGGATGAGGGCTTAGAAGGGTGGGTTAGTAAATTTGTGGACGACACTAAGGTCGGTGGAGTTGTGGATAGTGACGAAGGATGTAGTAGGTTGCAGAGAGACATAGATAGGATGCAGAGCTGGGCTGAGAGGTGGCAAATGGAGTTTAATGTGGACAAGTGTGAGGTGATACACTTTGGACGGAGTAATCGGAATGCGAAGTACTGGGCTAATGGTAAGATTCTTGGGAGTGCAGATGAGCAGAGAGAACTCGGTGTCCATGTACACAGATTCCTGAAAGTTGTCACCCAGATTGACAGGGTTGTTAAGAAGGCATACAGTGTTTTGGCATTTATTAATAGAGGGATTGAGTTCAGGAACCAGGAGGTTATGCTGCAGCTGTACAAAGCTCTGGTACGGCCATACTTGGAGTATTGTGTACAGTTCTGGTCACTGCATTATAAGAAGGATGTGGAAGCTTTGGAAAGGATGCAGAGGAGATTTACTAGGATGTTGCCTGGTATGGAAGGAATGTCTTACTAGGAAAGGCTGAGGGCCTTGAGGCTGTTCTCGTTAGAGAGAAGAAGGTTGAGAGGTAACTTAATAGAGATATACAAGGTAATCAGAGGGTTCGATAGGGTGGACAGGGAGAGCGTTTTTCCAAGAATGGGGATGGCAAACACGAGGGGACACAACGTTAAAGTGAGGGGAGATAGATATAAGATGTCAGAGGTAGTTTCTTTACTCAGAGAGTAGTAAGGGTATGGAATGCTTTGCCTGCAACGGTAGTAGTTTCGCCAACTTTAAGTACATTTAAGTGGTCATTGGACAGGCATATAGACGTTCATGGAATAGTGTAGGTGGGATGGGCTTCAGATTAGTAAGACAGGGCGGCGCAACATCGAGGGCCGAAGGGCCTGTACTGCGCTGTAATGTTCTATGTTCTATATGTGCTCTTGATAAAATGCCCACTATAACACTATATTTTCCAGGCATTTGAATGATTTTCAAATTGCACAGCTGGAAAATTAAGTTGCACTGAAAGAATTATAACTTCTTTTCCAATTTTTTCTCAAAAGTTTCAATGGATTGTAATCCACATAAATAACAGTTTCTTCTACATTGTTGGTGATGCACATTCCAAAAGTCAATGTCACCCTCTTAACTAAAATTCTTACAAGGAGATAACGGTTCTGAACTAACTCCTTTCTCCAGGAGAAATCGTTCATAAATCTGACCCCAGTCAGGTTTTTTGTGAACTGAAATGAAAGGCTTTCTAACCTATGGGTTTTCCTAAACAAAAATCTTGATTCTTCTAATTCAAAAACAAGCTAATGCCTTTCAATGTTTGTGTTCTCTGATTGCAAAGCTTTCAAAACATAAACAAACTTGCATCATCACTCCAGGAGGGCCCCCATTCATTTGCTCTCTGACACAAACTGGTTTAAAATCATGCCTCCGGAAAGACACATTAATTGTTAAACCCTCATACACATAGACCAAAATGCACATGTCACTAGTCCATAATCCAAACTCAAAATAAATGAAATGAATATATATAAATAATACACCTTACACTGTACACATGCAGTTAATCAAATAACCATAGCATTCTTTGCAAGGTTCCCATAGAAACCTTCTGTCTTTTGCTGTTTTTCCTAGTCCTTCCCCGCCTCTGTCTCTATTCTGCCAATGAGCCTTCTCACTACTTGTGCATCTTTTCACTGTCATACCCTTTCTTTTCTCTCTTTCTCTTCCCCTTTTCCTGTTTCCCATCCTCGACTTTTTTTCTTCCAATTCTTTCTCTTTGTGCTTTCTCCCTCCCATTCCCAGTCTGCCCCTACCTTTCTCATTCCCTTGTCTTCTCTCTCTCTCTCCCATTATGTTGTCCCATCTCTTTCTTGTCCTTACCCAAGGCACAAAGTTAAACATGCCTCTTGTGGTCATAGGCTCATCAATGACAAAGGCTAGAGCTAACTCGAGAATGAGCTTTACAGTTTGAACGGGGAGGTGACTGGGGAATAAAAAATTATCAAGCTAATGCCAGGGTATTAAATGTAAATGATATGCTACCTGAAAAGGTGGCACTGTATATGCATAAAGAGTCTTATTTCTCTGCCACAAAGCATTATTTTAAAATAGAGTTTAAACGTATAATTTGGAGATTAAGTTAAATGGCAATTGATTAAAAGATATTTTTAAAGAAAGCTGTAGTCACAGTATGAAGGGAATGGATATAGATGTGCCAAATTAATGACTTAATCCTCAAAGGTTTATGTTTAAAGGTAAAAGTCACATATCATGGTAAGACAGGAGGAGAACAGGTGGGATCCTCCCAGGAGAACTTTTAGTTTCATGGTAACCGAGAATTATACAATTAACAGGGAGGAAGATTCTCTGACACAGTGGGCCTGATTAAATTAGAAGGCTATGTTAATCATATATTCAATGATTCTCATCTTATGTTATATCAATCTATCAACACATACTATGCACATACTATAAATTCACTGTACAGTTGTTAATTTAGTGGCATTTCCCAATGTAAAAGATGTGAGTGCCTGAAGCATTGTAAAGTTGCAATCTAGTACAAGACTTAGATTCTGAACCCAATGAAGAAGCAACAATTGATACGTTAATTACCTTTATAATACAGACAGACATATTATCTCAGTTAGAGATTTATTGGTAAAGTTATTACTTTCAGCAGTGTCCCAGTAATACTCTGGCTATTGAGGTAATACTGGATTTGCCCTCTCCCAAATGGATGTTCCCGAATTGGGACACTGGTTTCTGGGTGGTCCAAGCTTGCTTCACCTTCTTGACAAGTCAAGTTTGTTTCCCTCTTGAATTTCGGAACTTCAACATTGGACTCTTCCCTCTCTGTTTACAATACTTTCCTGTCATGCATATGTAACTGAAAACCCCTCCACATTTGTGTGTATGTGTATATTGACTCCGGATTTGAACTGCTATCTCCCTTTGCCAGTCTTGGGCCTTTATCTTCAGCCTCCTTTCCTTCCAGTCTCCTCATTATGCTGCTTTTTATTTCCATCCTCAAAGGAATTTTATTCATCCTCCCACTTGACAACACTTCATTATTACTCTGCTTTCCCATCATGTTTTCATTTCATGCTGGAACATGCCCATAACTGCAATCTGGGCCACACTTCACATTCTCTGCAGATGTACCGAGGAAGTCATCATACAGCTTGATGAGCCGCAAACTCAGCACCCCCTTCATTCTCTTCACTGATCTTGCAATCCCATTCATGGGTTTCCCATCCAAAAAAATAATTAAGGCTGTTGAAGGGCAATCATATCAGCCCCAGGATTTTTTCATAGCTTTAGAAGTGGGGAAGTTGGCTAATGATTTCGCAATGTTCAGTGTCAGGTACTGAAGCAGTTGGTGTTCATGCTGCAAGATTTGGACAACATTAGGCTTGGGCTATTTACTCCAAATAAAATTAACATTACTCAAGTAGCATTTAATTACTATCTCCAGTAAAAGAGAATCTAACTACCTCCACCTGAAATGTAATGACATAAATGTCATTGATTTCTCCAGCACCATCCTCAGAATCATTGTTGACCAAAACATTAAGTAGACCAGGCATCTAAATATTATAGATGCAAGAAAGGGTCAGAAGCTACATATTTTTCAATGAGTGATTGACCTCCTGACTCCCCAAACTGTTTTGAGTATCTACAAGTTTTGACTATCTACGAGGTGCAAGGCAGGAGTATGATAGATTCTCTCCACTTTCCTCAATAATTGCAGCTCACCATCAGTCTAGGGAAGCTCACACCATCTAGGACAAAGAGATAATTATTTGGCATCCCATCCACCAACTTAAACAATCACATCCTTCACCATTAACCCAAACATGGCTCTAGTATGTATCATCGACAAATTGCCAAGGTTGACATTGCCAAGATTTTGTTTGACAGCACCTCCTAAAACTACAACTCAGCTTGGGAATACCACTACATACATGACACACAGCATCATGATTTGTAAATACATTACCATCTTTAATTGTCAAAATCCAGGAAAATTATCTCTGGATCTACTGAGTTTTTCAAGAACTTTCTGTATTTTTGAAATCCAGAGAGATACCTTAATGGAGGTATTGATTCTTTTAAATCCTACTACCTGATCCAACTCAAGGACTGTTTAGACCATATTTTTCTGTGTGCCTTGAGAATAAATGGAATCAAAAGCTACGGGGCACCTCTTTACCAAAGGAGCACTTCTTTTCACAAAAATACACTTTTCTTCATGAAATTTGAAATTATATTATGTGAAAGTTCAAGAAGCTGCAGTTCACATTGTAAAATTACATTACCAGGTACATTATGTGGCTGTTCAAAGCTTTAAAACATCCTTTAGCACATCATCCTGAACCTTGGACAGTGCCAATCTGTAACACTCAGTCATGGATAGCTGAAAGACCAACAGGTTTCAGGCACACATCAAGTGTCCTTCACGAGTTGATGACCTTCCAGCAACAGATGAAGATCCACAGGATAGTGCATATAGAGTGATCAACAAAGAAGTCATCGTGGGGTATTTATTTTAGTTTTGCAAGGTTTATGGAAACAAAATTCGGTGATCACCATATCATGTATGCCATCCCATGCCCTCATGCCCTAAGTGCATATAGAAAGTGACTGGCACTATAAGATATTCCTTTACCATCCCCAGCTAAATGAACATTGCCATGATTAATGTATTTGAGTAAAGTTCATGTCCTTCATACGTAAATACTAAGGACTGAGGTTCCATCTGTCGCCCATGTTGTGAAGGATTGGTCTGGCTCCATTACTGCGGAATGCTCTACTCATTTAACAAGAACATAAGACATAGCAGTAAGATCTTTGGCCCCCAAAGTGGACTGCTTTGTCCAGGATGGTGTCAAGCTTCTTGAGTGCTGTTGATGTTGCACTTATCCACTTAAGTAGAGGCAATTCCATCACATTCCTGACTTGTGCATTGTAGACTGTGGACAGGGTTTGGAGCATAGGGAGGTGCATTACTCACTGCATAGTTCCTAGCCTCTGATCCATTCCAACAGCCACTATATTTACATGACTAGTCCAGCACAAGTTCTTGTCAATGGTCACCCTCTGGATGCTCGTAATGGGGCATTCAGTGATGGTGACATTCTCTCTTGTTGGAGGTAGCCATTGCCTGACACTTGTGCAGCACACAATGTATTTGCCACCTATCAGCCCAAAATGCTGTATTTGGATATAATGATTTTCCACTTGATTGGCATCACATCCACAGACATTCACTCCCTCCAACATTGATGTACAGTATTAGCAGTGTGAACCATCTCTAAGATGCATTGTAGAAATTCAGCAAGGTTCCTTACACAGCACCTTCCGAATTCAAGACCACTATCATTTAGGTGAACAAGGGTGGCAGGTACAATGGAAGACCACCACCTGCATATTCTCTTCAAATCAATTCATTATCCTGTCTTGGAAATATGGTGGTGTCCATAGTTGCTGAATCAAAATCCTGAAACTCCCTCCCTAACAAAATTATGGATAAAACTATACTAAATTGGCTACAGCAGTTCAAGAAGATAGTTCACCACCACCTTCTCAAGGGTGATTAGGCATGGGCAATAAATGTTGGACCAACTAGGGAAGCCCACATTCCCTGAATGAATAATCTTTGAAAAGTATAGCCTTGAGTAAATATTTGCCACTTTGCAGTAATTTGTGGCATGTAATACAATTATAGAAGTAAATTATCCTAAGACTTGCCGACATTACAGAGGTGAAGAAATGCAAAAGCAAGATAAGGAAAGGGCTGAGGAAAAAGCTAATGATAAGAAGCACTGATGCTGAAGATTACCAGCAGCTACTGGGGATATAAATCAAAAAATTATGGATGCGATTCTCTTAAGTGCTCCATCAAGCACAGTAACAGTCCCAGCATGCCCATCTGCCCACATTCTGAATGCACTCCAACACTGCAACCTCAATGATCTCCCCCTTATTAAATATTGAAACTAACATCAGTGCCAGGCTGAGAGTTACTTAGCTAGCATGTTCCACAAGAAAGTCATACTACAGTTTTATGGCCTGGAGGCAGATAGGGATGGGTAACCACAAGGCAGACCAGGAGAAACAGGCAGGCAGTGCAGGAATCCCATAGGGTATGGTCATAAAGCTATTTTCTGCTTTGGAAATGGTGAGGATCTGGCTCCTCAAGGGAATGCAGTCAGAATTTTGTTTAAGGCACAATCAGTGGCTGACTATACAGAAGGGGGGTGGGGGGAAGAAGGAAGAAAGCACTAGCAGTAGGGGATGCACTAATTAGGGAAACAGGTAAGTAACAGTTTTCTTTGGCTGCAGATGTGATTCCAGTATGGTATGTTAACCCCTCGTGTCGGGATCAAAGATGTCACTGAGCAGCTACAGGACATTCTTCTAGGGGAGAGTGAAAAGGTGCAGGTCATTAGATTAGATTACTTACAGTGTGGAAACAGGCCCTTCGGCCCAACAAGTCCACACCGCTCCGCCAAAGCGCAACCCACCCATACCCCTACATGTACCCCTTTACCTAACACTACGGGCAATTTAGCATGGCCAATTCACCTGACCTGCACATCTTTGGACTGTGGGAGGAAACCGGAGCACCCGGAGGAAACCCACGCAGACACGGGGAGAACGTGCAAACTCCACACAGTCAGTCGCCTGAGGCGGGAATTGAACCTGGGTCTCTGGCGCTGTGAGGCAGCAGTGCTAACCACTGTGCCACCGTGCCGCCCACTGATCCACACTGGTACAAATGATGTATGCAGGATTGAGATTGTGGTCCTGCAATCAGAATTTAAGGAACTAGGTAGAAAAACAAACAGCAGAAACTCAAATGTAGTAATCTCAGGAATGTGGCCGTTGCCACATGCTAGTGAGCACTGAAATAGTAGGATAAAGTAAATGAATACATAACTGGAAAGATGGTGCAGGAGGGAGAGTTTTAGATTCTTGGGACATTGGGACTGGTTCTAGGGAAGATGGCAACAGTACAAGGAAACAGGTTGCACATGAATAAAGCTGGGAATGAGTTACTTGCAACGTGCTTTGTTAGTGCTGAAAGTGCTGTAAGCTGCAGAAACTTGATTTCAGATTTTGTAACTTGAGCAGTGGTTGGAGTCACTGTGGTCTATCTGCAGGGCTGAGAGTTATGGCACTAACACATTCAGTAAGGTGAACAGCTTTATATTAACTTCGCAGGGGTATGACAACGATGAGAGAATATTAGAGAAGGATACCAGGGCTCACTAAATACTGGGAGAGACAGATCGCACTGGCATAGTGAGTTAATAGGTCAGTAAGAATGGGGAGTTAATAGGTGGAGTCAGAGTAAGGGAGAAAGTAATGAAATCTAAATGAAGATTATTGTGCAAATATATGAATACATCGATCATAGTAAATAGGATTGGGGAGTTACAGGTGCAGATTGTCATGTGGAATATAGTGATGCAGTGACAACAGAGACAACGCTCAAGGAGAAACAAGACGGGGTATTAAATATTCCTGACTACAACGTGTTCAGAAAACATAGGAAAGAAAGGAGGAGGGAAGGAAGTATTAGTTAAGGTGTGCAATGCAGTGCTGCAGAAGAGGAAATCTTCAAGGCATCAAGGACAGAATCAATTTGGTTAGAGTTAAGGATCAAGAGTGAAATTATGTTATTGGTTTTAGTCCATATACCATCAATGGGTGGGAAGGACATAGAGGAAGAAATTACAGGGAAATTGCAGAGAGATGACAATGTAGAGTAATCATAATGGAGAATTTTGATTAACCACATATAAACTTGAAACTTATAAAGAGCAATAACTTCTTGTATAACTATTTATGGACCTGTGGAAGACTTTGGAATTTCCTTTATGTTAGCTGCGACTATATATGTTCACTTATCTCTGAAGCTTTTGTATTGCTCTTTATTCTCAACTGTACATGTTCCAAGAGGAAGATGTTCCCAGATTATGTTCAGAAGAATATTTCAGCACAATGCATCCAGTGTAACATGAAAAGATGCAGTTTTGAATCTGCTTCTTGGAAAATGAAGTAAGCTGATTGGAAAATCTGTCAGTGGGAGAACATTTAAGAGACAGTGAGGTAAGGTTTAGAATGTTGACAGAGTGTGACAATGGTCAATCCAGACTAATAAAAATCAATTGCACAGATCCGCTTGCATGGGACAAGAACGGGGCTGAGCTGAATAGACTCAAATAAAATGCTGGCAACTAAAAGTAGAACTGAGCAATGAGGTACCTTTGAAGAATTAGAGATGGTTTGGGTACAGTCAAAGTATCTTACCTCAAAAGGGAAAGGTAGGACAAACAATGTTAGATGAAAAAGAGATTGAAATTAAGTTAAAGAAGAAAGAGTGCTTCTTAGGGATTAGATTACTTACAGTGTGGAAACAGGCCCTTCAGCCCAACAAGTCCACACCGACACGCACCCACCCAGACCCATTCCTCTACATCTAACAGTACAGGCAATTTAGCATGGCCAATTTACCTAACCTGCACATTTTTGGACTGTGGGAGGAAACCGGAGCAAACCCACGCAGACACGGGGAGAATGTGCAAACTCCACACAGACAGTTGCCTGAGGCGGGAATTGAACCCAGGTCTCTGGCGCTGTGAGGCAGCAGTGCTAACCACTGTGCCACCGTGCCACCCAGAAAATAAAATTGAGAACAAAGAGCAATACAAAAGCTTCAGAGACAAGTGAACATATATATTGTAAAATATATATAAGAAGAATGATAAAAAAAACAGTGGCAGCTAACATAAAGGCGATCCCAAAGTGTTCAGTAGGCTCATAAATAATTGTAGAAGGATAAGTAGGGCCATCTAGGGACCAAAAATGGCATTTACATATGGAGGTCAGTGGCGGGGGTGGTGGGGGGGAGACATGCCTGGAGTGTCAGAAGATTGGAGAATTCTAAACATTACAACTTTGTTCAAAAGGTATTGTAAGGATAATCCAGACTAATTTCAGACTAGTCAGTTTAACCTCAGTGCTGGGGATGTTTCATGAAACAATCACAAAACTGTTTTCGTAAGATATTCAAGATAGAAATGCAGTCACATGGAAGAGTTTGATGTAATGTTCGATGTATTTTTTCAGGCTGGGCAAAAACGTGTAGTGGATTTCCGTAGAGGCTAGTATTAGGACTTTTGCTTTTCCTGATATTTATTAATGATATAGATTTTCATGTGCAGGGAATAATATACAAAACTTGGAAGCATTGTAAACCGTGATGAGGAAAATGTAGAACTTCAAAAGGACATTGAATTTCACTTCCTGAAAGTGTGGTGAAGGTAGTTTCACTTGAGGCATTCAAGAGGGCATTGGATGATTATTTAAATAGAAACAAGGTGCAAGGAAATGGGCAAAAGGCAGGAGAATACCATTAAGTCATGATGCTTGTTTAGAGAGCTGGTGCAGACACAATGGGCCAAATGCCCTTGTTCTGTGCCTTAACAGTTCTGTAATTCTGTGAGCCTTTAATTCTTCTACCAAGTATTTTAAATAAATGGTCCTGATTATCTGTTTCTGTTAAGGAAAATACGTCATTCCTACCTACTCTACCTAGATCACTGATAATTCTCTACACCTCAATTAAATCTCCCCAGAACCTCCTCAGTTCCTCCTTAGTTGATTGTATACTGGTTGAAAATGTAATCAAAAAGGCTAATAACATATGGGCCAAGTCCAAAGGGCTAGAATACTCTGCTCGATATTTATCACCATACTTTTAAAATTGTTACTGGGTCAAAGTCCTGAAACTCTCTAAGTAACAGCGTTAGGAAAGCACATGGTTTGTAGCGATTCCAGGACCACTACCTTACCAAAAATAACCAACAATAGGCAATGGATGCTACGCTAATCAGTGAGACCCACATTCGAGAATCCACTGCTCATACCGGGAGCACATATTAGTGAATTGCGCATCTCCAGTCCTCAGTTTTCCAATCCACAAATTGCAGTACGAATCTGAGCACATTTTCACCATGCCATCTCAGTATGCATTCTGAGCAAATAGGAGGAACACTACTTATGTACTCTTAAATGCCAGTATTAAAAAGGCAGAAAACTTATGAAGTTACTGAAAATGTACATTGGCTGTAAGGCCAGTTTCTGCATCCATGTTTCATTTGAGATATTTACCTTTTTAGACTGGAAGAGAATTTGGATTAAATTATATCATGTTGTTGGTTTGAATTAGATTTATTTTACAAGAGAGTATATTCCTCAGAAGCACAAAATAAATGGGAGATTGCAGAGTACTTTGTTACTTCTAGTTTGAATGAGCCATCAAAGACGTGTGCTCTCATCCAGACCACATCAGTTTTAAAATAATGGAAACTGCTTAGCACAATCCCAATTTAGCTAAGCAGGCATTGCAGATGATATAACTCTTACACCAATGAGAGACATGGGTGGTAACATTGATTGACAAATTGCAAATCAATCTTCAACTTGCTGAACCAGCGATAACAGCCTTTGGCTTCCAATTGGATTCTGAAATATGTCAAAAAATTGAATTTCAAACAGTGAGAGAAAGCCTTTCAATGAGATCTTGCTTTCTAAATTGTATGACAGATGGTACAGAGATTGTTAACCTGTATAGAAGCTTTGCCAAGAATGCACCAGAGATGCATTGTTTGTTATTTCAATGTAACCAGGACCAGCAGGAGATCAATTAATTATGCTAAAGTACTATATTTTAAAAACATATACATTGTATAAAACAAATCTTTTTAGATTTACAATCAGATATTTCTTTATAGATTGCTTTTCAGTGTGTCTTTTAAAAGAGGTTTCTCTGAGATAGATCAATATTGATTTCACAATGAAGGATCTTGGTACAATTTGCAGGATACTGCTCTTCAACTTAAGGCAAGGAAGAGACCAGTAATATGAGAACAAGAAATTATCACTGCTTGTCGACCTAAAATTTACCAAATGCCAAAATACTACTAGACCCTGCTTCCATACAATACTGTCAAACCCTTCTCCCACTAGGGGTGGCACGGTAGCTCAGTGGTTAGCATTGCTGAATCACAGTGCCAGAAACCTGCATTCGATTCCAACCTTGGGCAAATTTGGAGTTTGTACATTCTCCCTGTGTCTGCATGGGTTTCCTCCTACAATCCAAAAAGATATGCAGGTCAGGTGAATTGGCCATGCTAAATTGGCTGTAGTGTTAGGCGAGAAAGTGAGGTCTGCAGATGCTGGAGATCATAGCTGAAAATGTGTTGCTGGAAAAGCGCAGCAGGTCAGGCAGCATCCAGGGAACAGGAGAATCGATGTTTTGGGCATAAGCCCTTCTTCAGGAATGAGGAAAGTTTGTCCAGCAGGCTAAGATAAAATGTAGGGAGGAGGGACTTGGGGGATGTGATAGGTGGAAAGAAGTCAAGGTGAGGGTGAAAGGTCAGACTGGGGTGGGGGCGGAGAGGTCGGGAAGAAGATTGCAGGTTAGGAAGGCGGTGCTGAATTTGATGGATTTGACTGAGACAAGGTGGGGGGAGGGGAAATGAGGAAACTGGTGAAATCCGAGTTCATCCCTTGTGGTTGGAGGGTTCCTAGGCGGAAGATGAGGCGCTTTTCCTCCAACCGTCGTTTTGTTGTGGTCTGGCGATGGAGGAGTCCAAAGACCTGCATATCCTTGGTGGAGTGGGAGGGGGAATTGAAATGTTGAGCCACAGGGTGGTTAGGTTGGTTGGTCCGGGTGTCCCAGAGGTGTTCTCTGAAACGCTCCGCAAGTAGCCGGCCTGTCTCCCCAATATAGAGGCCACATCGGGTGCAGAGGATGCAATAGATGATGTGTGTGGAGGTGCAGGTGAATCTGTGGCAGATATGGAAGTTTCCTTTGGGGCCTTGGAGGGAGGTGAGGGGGGAGGTGTGGGCGCAAGTCTTGCACCTCCTGCGGTTGCAGGGGAAGGTGCCGGGAGTGGAGGTTGGGTTGGTGGGGGGTGTGGATCTGACGAGGGAGTCACGGAGGGAATGGTCTTTACGGAATGCTGATAGGGGAGGGGAGGGAAATATATCCTTGGTGGTGGGGTCCGTTTGGAGGTGGTGGAAATGACGGCGGATGATGCGCTGTACATGGAGATTGGTGGGGTGGTAGGTGAGGGCCAGTGGGGTTCTGTCCTGGTGGCGGTTGGAGGGGCGGGGCTCAAGGGCGGAGGAGCGGGAAGTGGAAGAGATGCGGTGGAGGGCATCGTCGACCACGTTGGGGGGGAAATTGCGGTCCTTGAAGAAGGAGGCCATCTGGGTTGTGCGTTTTTGGAACTGGTCCTCCTGGGAGCAGATGCGGCGGAGTCGAAGGAATTGGGAGAATGGGATGGCATTTTTACAGGGGGCAGGATGGTAGGAGGTGTAGTCCAGGTAGCTGTGGGAGTCGGTCGGTTTGTAGTAGATGTCCGTGTTGATTCGGTCGCCTGAGATAGAAATAGAAAGATCGAGAAGGGGAGGGAGGAATCTGAGACTGTCCAGGTGAATTTCAGGTCGGGGTGGAAGGTGTTGGTGAAGTGGATGAACTGTTCAACCTCCTCGTGGGAGCACGAGGCGGCGCCGATACAGTCATCGATGTAGCGGAGGAAAAGGTGGGGGGTGGGGCCAGTGTAGTTGCGGAAGATGGATTGTTCCACATATCCTACGAAGAGGCAGGCATAGCTGGGGCCCATGTGGGTGCCCATGGCTACTCCTTTCGTTTGGAGGAAGTGGGAGGATTGGAAAGAGAAGTTGTTCAGGGTGAGGACCAGTTCAGTCAGTCGAAGGAGGGTGTCAGTGGAGGGGTACTGGTCGGTACGGCGGGAAAGAAAGAAGCGGAGGGCTTTGAGTCCTTCGTGATGGGGGATGGAGGTGTACAGGGACTGGATGTAGTATTAGGTGCATTAGTCTGGGGAAATGTATAAAAATAAGGGGATGGGTCTGGGTGGGTTACTCTTCAGAGGGTTGATGTGGACTTGTTGGGCCAAATGGCTTGTTTCTTTACTGTAGGGAATCTAATCTAATGGTCCAAAGTCCTGTTGGACCATTGACTTCCACTACAACATCCCTTCCAGGTATGACAACCTTGAAGAAGTTCCGTGCCTCTCTTTGACAGGATTTCCATTCTGATGTTTCATTTTGTTCAACATCATTACTTTCACTGTCACTCCTTGTGTTTGACAAGGTATTTGCCAAAACTTGCTTCTACAGCCACATTACATTCCTTAGTGACTGCCTCCAGTTCAGACTCACCCCATGTGGAATCCAAATTGAAGTTTCATCCTTCACGTTTTGAAACCACCCAGGATCTCAGGTATCGTTGGATGTTCAGCGCGCCATGAGTTGCCAAATGCACATTCTCGACCTCTCTCTTCATCAGTACTGCCTCATGCTCCCAATATTAGTTGGGTATTATGCATTGACCACCATAACCACAACTGCAAACACAACAGCAAGAACAACAATTTGCATTCCTTGGGAGCATTAATATAAGAAGTCCCAATACATTTCACAGTGGTAGCACCTGATTTAGCGAAGACAAATTGGAATAAAGCTGAAAAAAAGATTTGTTTGTATCACTAAATGCTCATATACATATAAGGCTAATAAGTAAAAAAGATCATAGAACATTAATAGGAAAGGTTGGACAGGGTGGGCCTTTACCCAGTGAGGTTCAGAAGAATAAAAAGTGATCTTAATGGAACCTAAGTAAAGGTGATGGCATCATGGTATTTTGCTGGAGTAGTAATCCAGAGACCTAGATAATGTGGAACATTGGCTCACATCCTACCATGGCAGAATGGAGCATTTGAATACAATAAAATTTTGAATAAAAGTCTAATGAAGTCTAAAAACTGAGTTGATGGCAGTGGACTGTGGGGGTGGGGGGGGGGGGTTGATAGCTGCTGACTATCTGCCTGTCTTCCTGAGTTACATTTGTGTCTAGGTGCCCTTGGAGAGGAAATATGTGATGTTCACCAATACGTTTGATGACTTTAAAGGGAGTTGGCCACCCCACGAAGTACAGTGCTTTGTCTCCTCTTCCAACTCCAGTTTGATTTAGCGCCCTCCCCCTCCCCCCCACCCCAACCTCTCCCTCGCTTTTGATGGTCTGTATTGCCCCAACAGGTTTTGCATGTAAATTAGGCACCTGAAAAATGTGGTTAACAGATGAAAAAATACCACAGGTGATTTGGTTATGGAAACAAACGTGTTCAGTTCTGTTTAAAAGCACTTCTGGAAATAAAGGGATAAAACCAAACTGGTTCAATAATCCCCTTGGGGAAGGGAAAATTGCTGTCCTTTCAAGGCAACAGAGAGATGTCAATACTACTATAAACATGTTAAGATAGTATACTCTTATCTTTGATTTCCTCACATAGAAAATAGTTTCTCCGTATATATTCTATTGAATTATTTTAGCAGCCATTCAGGAGTGTAAGTGAGAAATAGATTTTCAAAGAAATGTTTGTGAAAATGCTGAATTATCTCTCCCACATGGTATGGATTCTGCATCATTTTGAATTTTCAGGACAGCGATGGATAGATTTTTATTATGTGAACGTATATATAGGATATAGATCAAATGCAGGTAAATGGAATGGGCTATAGATCAGCTAGAATCCAGGTCATCGGAAAAATCAGCTTGAGGAATCAGGAATATTGCTAATTTTGCTAAACACCTCAGCATTGCTTTCTGTGATCTCACACCTGGGAAAACTTTGTATTATAAATACTTACCAAACAATGATAGCTTGAATTTATACCATGGCTTTAACTTCTAGTAAAGTGTCCAAGATACTTCAGAGGAGCATTCTTAGATAGAATTTGAGACCAGCCACATATGGAACTATTAGGGTGGGTGACCAAAGGCCTAGTCAAAAGAAGTATATTTTAAGGGGTAGTCCGAATGATGAGAGAAAAAAAAAGATGCAGTGAATTTTCAGGAGAGTTTTTGGTTTTCAGAGTTAAATAAAGGCATGGCTGGGAACTGTGGGTGCAGGAAAGTGGAGGTGCACAATGTAGTGATTGTAATGAGGTCAGCCAGATGGATCTCATAGAATATGAGTTCCCTGATAGGGGGTGGTTACCTGGTCCTATCAGGGAGCCCTGGCTGACAGATATAAACAGGAGTGTCAGAGGTTCTGTTCACTCTCAGAGCTGACTCTGCAGAAGCTGGATCAGTGTCAAAGGTGACTTGGTGATGGGATACCGTTCTCTGTGGAGTTATTCCAATGGTGATGAGAGTGGGATTAAAGAAACAGCTTACAGTTTCACTAGATACCAAACTTGCCTGGTTCCTACTTGATTATAGGATGCCTATCCCATGCCATTAGGGATAGCTCCAGCAGAGTAGCCAATGGGGAGATGACTGCACCTGGTTAAATCTGATCCTCCTGGACCTGGGTGGGAGAGGGTGAAATTGCATCAGGAACAGCAATGCCAAACACAAGACTCTGGTAAGCAAGAGAGACAGTTTACTTCAGGGGATGAAGTTTGTGTAGGAAACAAGGGAATGGTCCTGCATGGGTAACAGGCATGGTCAAAGCGAGGTCAGGCCCAGTGATGACTAAAGTTCGGGTAGGTGTGATGGTCCTGAACAAATACATGGACCATTTGAAAGCTGCAAACTCACAAACAGTGCGGGAGCAAAACGTACTCAGTTCTTGACTGCCTTTTCAACTGCTTCAGAACCTGTGGGTTCCCCCTTTCCTTCAAACGTTGGAGATGCCTCAGAAACTGAGATCAACATGGAGGATGTTGCTACCTTGACACCTTTTCCTCCTGGAGAGGAGAATGAATTTCTTCTAAGACTCTCCAGGCACAAGAGGAGAGCTCATATGTGTTACATGGCACTCGTACCAGAGGCAGAGTTGGAGGAACCTGACCCAGGACTAAAACATCCCAGGAGGAGCTACAACAAAAGGACATGGCTATGTCCTCAGAATCAATGGGAGGGGGATTGTAACAGGGCTTCCAAGTGGACCTCATAGAATACGAGTTCCCTGAGAGGGGCTGTTAATCAGGTCCAAACAGGGAGCCCTGCTGGCAGATAAGTACAGAAGTGTCAGAGGCTCTGTTCACTCTGAGAGCTGGCCCTGAGGAAGCTGGATCAATGTCAAGGACTCTCCATGTGTAAATAAAGGGTGACTTAATGACAGGATACTGGCCTCTGTTGAGTCATTTCACACACAAAAGTCTAGGTTAAGAGGAATGAAGACTGTAGGCTGAAGAAAGTTACAGAGATAGGGAGAGGTTAGGAATTACATTTCACAAATTGCTGACCTAAATATAAATGTAGGGTAGCAAGTGCAGGGCTGATGGGAGAATCAAATTTGTTGTAAGTTAGGATACAGCTACAGAGTTTTAGATGAACTTGCGCTTACAAGAGCCAAAGATAATTATTTTGGTCTTTCCAATGTTTAATTGGATGTAATTTCTGATCATCCAATACTGAATGGCAGGAAAAACAATGGAGGGAATGAGGAGAAATGGTAGTCAGGCACTACTGAATTTCATCAGCATACTTATTGAATTTAATATGTTTGCATGTTTGTAAATGATGTTGCAAGCAGCATGCTCTTGAGAAGTATGAAGGGCAAAAATGAATCTTTGGAGCACTCTGGAGGAAATTGTGTGAGAGCAGGAAGAGAAGCAATGCAGAAAGTTATCTATCTATATGAAACAAACAAAAATGGAACTAGGTGAGGGCAGACCGTCTCACCCGACAATGAGAGGTGCTGGGGGAAGATACTGTAGTTAACCATTTCAAATACTGCAGCCAGTTTAAAAATAAAGAATTATAGCACACCCTGGTCACAATTGTATAAAATGTCATATGTAACTTTATTATGAATCTCTTCAGTGTTGTGGTAGGGCAAAAAACTGATTAAAAATATTAAATCATAGAGTTGTGGAAAATTAAGCATGATTTGGTTGTTTCTGTGCACTCTGATTCTAATCACAATGCAACAACACATTCAACAACTGCAGGCAAGTTGAAGAGTGCACAATGGCTTGCAGATTATTTGGGATGATTGAGTATAACAGATTTGCAAAGGTCAATTGGAGAATAAAGTATTGACTAACTTTCACTCCAAACTTTTTATTTTAAGCAGGCAGCTCTTATCAGTGCATTTGCGAGGCTGCATGTTTCTGCGTTCCTGGACGGGGAATTTTTGAGTTTGGTGAACATATTTAGGGCTTTGGGACTTGGGAGGTGAAGACACAATCTCCCACGGTGAAGTTATTAAAACTGTGCATCCACAAGAAGCCAAAATAACAGAATTACTGGTATCTCACAGTCTTTTAGGACCAGAGATTTGAAAAATGCAGGTGCCTAGAGTGTGGGATGAGGGAGGTAGAAATAGTGAAGGCAGAGAGGGATTTAAAAATGAGGATAAATATTTTTAAATTATTGGCATTACTTAATTGGGAGCTAACACAATCAACAAGCACAGGAGCAATGATTGTACAAGAATTGATAATTTTGGATTCTGAGAAAAAGAATTTTGGATAACCTTAAATTTATTAGAGGTGGAGAATGTAAGGCCAGCCAAGGGTTCATTGAATAGAAAATGTAGAGATACATTAATAAAGATACAAATATTGGAAAAGGAAAGAATGTGCAAATCAAAGTCCCTCTTCAATGCCTCAATTGAACTTGACTCCATCATAATTTCAGGGAATGCATTCCAAATCTAACCACTTGCTGTGCGAAAAGATTTCTCATATCACCATTCTGATTTTTCCAATTACCTTAAATCTTTGCCCGTATTTTTGATCATTTTATAAGAGGATCAGTTTTTTTTTCCTAAACTGTTGTTTTATACAAGCTTCATAACTTCCATATTCTTCCATTCTATGCCTCTATTAATAAATTATGCTCCATGTCAGTGGTTCCCAACCTTTCCAGTTTCACGGCACATTTCAATGAGACAAACAATTCCACAGTACACTCACTTTTCTCAGTTGAATGAATTCATAAAATGTCACATTGACTTTTACGGTATAGTTACGGCCTTACTAGAGAGGTTTGCAACATAATGCACACAGTCAAGCTAAAGGAGAATCAAAAGCATTGATGTTTCAAATCCACCATAAAAACTGCTTTTGACTGCAATCAAACATTTTCAAACTTTGCTCAACTCAACTATTTCTAACTATTCATGAATAATAGATGATTGCAAAATGCAGAGTAAATCACAATTTACTGTGTTAGTAGGAATCCTGGGGCCTGCCAGTGTGTGCACAACATTTTAATCCAGGGAGAAATTGATGAGAGGACCAATCAAGAATCTTGTTTCTCTGACAAGCGTTCCCTCACGTTATTTTTTTTTATGTACACCAGAGTTGGAAGTTCTAGCTTGCAGAGTTACGTTGTCATAAATGGCAAGTAGACTGTTACAGAAGTCAGAGATCATCAGATATTCATGTACTGGTTGGAAAATTACAAAGAATATATCTTCTATCTCTACACCCATTTATTTTGTGACCCTTTGATGAAGTCTGTAAGGTCCTGGTGATTATCAGTCTTTAGTTTGGTTAATTTTCTCAAAGCTTTTTTCCTATTGATTGGAATAGTTTTAAGTTCCTCCCTCCCTCTCATGCATCAAATTAATGCAGAGTATTTCTGTTGTGTTATTTATGCCTACTGCCATGAAGACAGAAAGAAAATATCTGTTTAATGCTTTTACTGATGAATTCACTAACCTATGTTATTTTTTATTTTAAATCGTTGCAGAAACTCTGATTATCTGTTTTTATATTTCTAACTAGCTGTCTCTCATCTTCTAATTTCTTCCTCCTTAACAATTTTTAAATCATTCTTTGCTGTTCTTTTAAGTCTGTTTAATCCTCTGATCTGCTGCTAGTCTTTGCAGAATTCCAGCGTTTTCATTCAATTTGACATTAGCTTTAACTTTCTTAATTAGTGGGGCACCCTTCTCCTGGAGTCTTTCTCATTGTTACATCTTTACCAAAAGTCATGAAATATCTCCTTAAATAACTTCCTCTGCATTTCTAGTATCTACTCTATTTTCCCAGTTCACTTTAGCCAGCACCATCTTCGGACCTTTGGTTTAAATTTAAAACAACAGTCTTAAGCTTACTCTTCCCTTCCTGCTCATTACCACTGAGAAGCTTTGTTACTGTTATGTAATCCAGATATAGAATAATCTGCTCTCTGCGTGGCTTTAGGACATAATGCTCCAGGAAGTTGTCCCCAAAATGCTCTATGAACTAATTTTCCAGCTACGTTTGCCAGCTTCTTCAATCAAATCACCCACAATAATTATTTTGATTTTCTTATAAGGCCCCATTATTTCTTCCTATATATCAGGTCCTGTACCATTTTTACTGTTATATATTATAACAGTATGTTATAAATTACTTACAAATTACTCCTATTAGTATTTCCTTTGTTATGTTATCTCTAACTGAACAAATCATATAAAGGCAGGCTTTTATCCCTATTTCCCTGGTCTGTTAAACATAATCTGGATATCAATAATCCTAACAACGGGAGATATTCAATGTTCTTTATTAAAGTAAAGCAATTATGACAAAATACTGCAAAAATAACTTACCTGTACAATGCTTACAAGCACTCGTGAACCAGTTTACGTGGACATGTCAGATGAAACAGGTAATTAGGTCACTCTGTCTCAGCCTCCGGCCACTAATCAGATCACCTTGACCTGAACTATCTAACCATTGCTCTGATGCAAGCTTTCTTATTCCCTGTCTCCACTTAGACAAACTGTGCAATCAAACAACGACACAGTCTAATGTCCAGCAATTTGGTGACTGGTAAACATGACAAATGTGTCAACTACCACAAATTTCTCATTAGGACTTGCTCGTTTTCACTGAAAAGAGGCTTATCTCTTGGTTTTACCAAACGTTTACCTCAGCTATCTTGTTCATGCTGTTCCTACCTTTATGTCAACTAATCAACTCTATGATATTTACATAGCATAATTCTGTGATCAAATTCTGTCTGATTAGCATAAATTGTCTTCATTATCACATCTGATTGCCTGGTCTATTAGAACAACAAACTTTCAGACATACTGTGAAAGTTTAGTTTATTACTGTGAGTTACAGCTCTTAATCCAAACACACATCCTTCAGACATAGAAACACATTAAAACCAGTGACCTTTCTAATCATTGGGTCACCATCCTACTGGCTTACTTTTCACCACCATAGGCTTCACATAATTCTCATTTAATTTTGGCTAACCCAACAAATTTCAGATTAATGTCTATACATTTTGATCTTTAGAAATAAGAATACTAAGGTGAAACTAGAGAAATTTGTAAATTTAGAGCCAGAGTGCCAGCACATTTAGAAAAACTCCTTTTGTCGGGATAAGGGTTAGGGGAAAAGACGAATATAGCGAATGGTGCTGAATAGTAAATTGCAGTCTTCAACCATGAAGGTTGATGGTGACAATGGTTTAGGAGTGAAGAGAAGTGCATTTCCTACATCAGTAAACATCACTGTACACATAACTTTCAATGCTTTGGGCACTTAATTTAAATAATATTTAGAAAAGGCTTAACTTAATTAGACGTCTTCAGCAATCTGTTGCTCACATGTATACTTTAATAAGTACAGAGAAGCAGAAACTGGAATCAAATTAATACCCATCACAGCGGGTGTTGACTTCTTCTGACATGCAGTTATGATTGGAGGATGGTTGCTTCCCCAACAATTGGATTAAATAAGTATTTCGGAAACATTTTTATCTGGCGTCTGAACGAAGAACCACAAACACTCAAACACTATAGTTACCTGGATCAGAATTCTCCAGCAGCTGTGCAGAGAGTTAGACACAGCAGGGACACTGATTCCCCCTTCTCTCTGGACATAGGATCCTGTGCTGTGCCCTGGTTAGAAACGGATCCACAATCTCCCTCATTAGATGGCGGGATCCACACTGTCCCCTGTCAGACAGTGGAAATCACACTGTCTCTGTCAGACAGTAGGACACTCACTCTCCCCCATCATATAGCAGAATCCACACTGTCCCCTGTCAGACAGTGAGATCCACAGTGTCCCCTGTCAGAGAGTGGGATTCACTCTCCTTCCCCCATAAGACAGTGGGATCCAGACTGTCTCCTGTCAGACAGTGGGATTCAGACTGTCCCCTGTCAGACAGTGGGATCCAGACTGTCCCCTGTCGGACAGTAGGATCCAGACAGTCTCCAGTCAGTCAGTGGGATCCAGACTGTCTCCTGTCAGACGGTGGGATACAGACTGTCTCCTGTCAGACAGTAGGATCCAGACTCTCCCCTGTCAGACAGTGGGATCAAGACTGTCTCCTGACAGACAGTGGGATTCAGACTGTCTCCTGTCAGACAGTGGGATTCAGACTGTCTCCTGTCAGACAGCGGGATCCAGACTGTCTCCTGTCAGACAGCGGGATCCACACTGTCCCCTGTCAGACAGTGGGATCCAGACTGTCCCCTGTCAGACAGTGGGATCCAGACTGTCTCCTGTCAGACAGTGGGATCCAGACTGTCTCCTGTCAGTCAGTGGGATCCAGACTGTCCCCTGTCAGTCAGTGGGATCCACTCTCCTTCCCCCATTAGACAGCGGGATCCAGACTGTCTCCTGTCAGACAGTGGGATCCACTCTCCTTCCACCATTAGACAGTGGGATCCAGACTGTCTCCTGTCAGACAGTGGGATTCAGACTGTCCCCTGTCAGACAGTGGGATCCAGACTGTCCCCAGTCAGTCAGTGGGATCCAGACTGTCTCTTGTCAGACAGTGGGATCCAGACTGTCTCCTGTCAGACAGTGGGATCCAGACTGTCCCCTGTCAGACAGTGGGATCCAGACTGTCCCCTGTCAGACAGAGGGATCCAGACAGTCCCCTGTCAGACAGTGGGATCCAGACTGTCCCCTGTCAGACAGTGGGATCCAGACTGTCCCCTGTCAGACAGTGGGATCCACTCTCTTTCCCCCATTAGACAGTGGGATCTAGACTGTCTCCTGTCAGACAGTGGGATTCAGACTGTCTCCTGTAAGACAGTGGGATCTAGACTGTCTCCTGTCAGACAGTGGGATTCAGACTGTCTCCTGTAAGACAGTGGGATCTAGACTGTCCCCTGTCAGACAGTGGGATCCACTCTCCTTCCCCCATTAGACAGCGGGATCCAGACTGTCTCCTTTCAGACAGTGGGATCCACTCTCCTTCCCCCATTAGACAGTGGGATCTAGACTGTCTCCTGTCAGACAGTGGGATCCACTCTCCTTCCCCCATTAGACAGTGGGATCTAGACTGTCTCCTGTCAGACAGTGGGATTCAGACTGTCTCCTGTAAGACAGTGGGATCTAGACTGTCCCCTGTCAGACAGTGGGATCCACTCTCCTTCCCCCATTAGACAGTGGGATCTAGACTGTCTCCTGTCAGACAGTGGGATTCAGACTGTCTCCTGTAAGACAGTGGGATCTAGACTGTCTCCTGTCAGACAGTGGGATTCAGACTGTCCCCTGTCAAGACAGTGGGATCCAGACTGTCTCCTTTCAGACAGTGGGATCCACTCTCCTTCCCCCATTAGACAGTGGTATCTAGACTGTCTCCTGTCAGACAGTGGGATTCAGACTGTCTCCTGTCAGACAGTGGGATCCACTCTCCTTCCCCCATTACACAGTGGGATCTAGACTGTCTCCTGTCAGACAGTGGGATTCAGACTGTCTCCTGTCAGACAGTGGGATCCACTCTCCTTCCCCCATTAGACAGAGGTATCTAGACTGTCTCCTGTCAGACAGTGGGATTCAGACTGTCTCCTGTAAGACAGTGGGATCTAGACTGTCTCCTGTCAGACAGTGGGATTCAGACTGTCTCCTGTCAGACAGTGGGATCCACACTGTCCCCTGTCAGACAGTGGGATCCAGACTGTCCCCTGTCAGACAGTGGGATCCAGAATGTCTCCTGTCAGACAGTGGGATCCACTCTCCTTCCCCCATTAGACAGTGGGATCCAGACTGTCCCCTGTCAGACAGTGGGATTCAGAATGTCTCCTGTCAGACAGTGGGATCCACTCTCCTTCCCCCATTAGACAGTGGGATCCAGACTGTCCCCTGTCAGACAGTGGGATTCAGACTGTCTCCTGTCAGACAGTGGGATCTACACTGTCCCCTGTCAGACAGTGGGATCCAGACTGTCTCCTGTCAGACTGCGCGATCCAGACTGTCTCCTGTCAGACAGCGGGATTCAGACTGTCCCCTGTCAGACAGTGGGATTCAGACTGTCTCCTGTCAGACAGTGGGTCCAGACTGTCCCCTGTCAGACAGTGGGATCCAGACTGTCTCCTGTCAGACAGTGGGATCCAGACTGTCTCCTGTCAGACAGTGGGTCCAGACTGTCCCCTGTCAGACAGTGGGATCCAGACTGTCCCCTGTCAGACAGTGGGATCCAGACTGTCCCCAGTCAGACAGTGGGATCCACACTGTCCCCTGTCAGACAGTGGGATCCAGACTGTCCCCTTTCAGACAGTGGGATCCAGACTATCTCCTGTCAGACAGTGGGATCTACACTGTCTCCTGTCAGGAAGTGGGATACAGACTGTCTCCTGTCAGACAGCGCGATCCAGACTGTCTCCTGTCAGACAGCGGGATCCAGACTGTGCCCTGTCAGACAGTGGGATCCAGACTGTCCTCTGTCAGACAGTGGGATCCACACTGTCCCCTGTCAGACAGTGAGATCGACACTGTCCCCTGTCAGACAGTGGGATCCAGACTGTCTCCTGTCAGACAGTGGGATCGACACTGTCCCCTGTCAGACAGTGAGATCCAGACTCTCCCCTGTCAGACAGTGGGATCCAGACTGTCTCTTGTCAGACAGTGGGATCCAGACAGTCTCCAGTCAGACAGTGGGATCCACACTGATTCCTGTGAGACAGTGGGATCCACTCTCCTTCCCCCATTAGACAGCGGGATCCAGACTGTCTCCTGTCAGACAGTGGGATCCAGACTGCCCCCTGTCAGACAGTGTGATCCAGACTGTCCCCTGTCAGACAGTGGGATCCAGACTGTCTCCTGTCAGACAGTTAGTCCAGACTGTCCCCTGTCAGACAGTGGGATCCAGACTGTCTCCTGTCAGACTGCGCGATCCAGACTGTCTCCTGTCAGACAGTGGGATCCAGACTGTCTCCTGTCAGTCAGTGGGATCCAGACTGTCCCCTGTCAGTCAGTGGGATCCACTCTCCTTCCCCCATTAGACAGCGGGATCCAGACTGTCTCCTGTCAGACAGTGGGATCCACTCTCCTTCCACCATTAGACAGTGGGATCCAGACTGTCTCCTGTCAGACAGTGGGATTCAGACTGTCCCCTGTCAGACAGTGGGATCCAGACTGTCCCCAGTCAGTCAGTGGGATCCAGACTGTCTCTTGTCAGACAGTGGGATCCAGACTGTCTCCTGTCAGACAGTGGGATCCAGACTGTCCCCTGTCAGACAGTGGGATCCAGACTGTCCCCTGTCAGACAGAGGGATCCAGACAGTCCCCTGTCAGACAGTGGGATCCAGACTGTCCCCTGTCAGACAGTGGGATCCAGACTGTCCCCTGTCAGACAGTGGGATCCACTCTCTTTCCCCCATTAGACAGTGGGATCTAGACTGTCTCCTGTCAGACAGTGGGATTCAGACTGTCTCCTGTAAGACAGTGGGATCTAGACTGTCTCCTGTCAGACAGTGGGATTCAGACTGTCTCCTGTAAGACAGTGGGATCTAGACTGTCCCCTGTCAGACAGTGGGATCCACTCTCCTTCCCCCATTAGACAGCGGGATCCAGACTGTCTCCTTTCAGACAGTGGGATCCACTCTCCTTCCCCCATTAGACAGTGGGATCTAGACTGTCTCCTGTCAGACAGTGGGATCCACTCTCCTTCCCCCATTAGACAGTGGGATCTAGACTGTCTCCTGTCAGACAGTGGGATTCAGACTGTCTCCTGTAAGACAGTGGGATCTAGACTGTCCCCTGTCAGACAGTGGGATCCACTCTCCTTCCCCCATTAGACAGTGGGATCTAGACTGTCTCCTGTCAGACAGTGGGATTCAGACTGTCTCCTGTAAGACAGTGGGATCTAGACTGTCTCCTGTCAGACAGTGGGATTCAGACTGTCCCCTGTCAGACAGTGGGATCCAGACTGTCTCCTTTCAGACAGTGGGATCCACTCTCCTTCCCCCATTAGACAGTGGTATCTAGACTGTCTCCTGTCAGACAGTGGGATTCAGACTGTCTCCTGTCAGACAGTGGGATCCACTCTCCTTCCCCCATTACACAGTGGGATCTAGACTGTCTCCTGTCAGACAGTGGGATTCAGACTGTCTCCTGTCAGACAGTGGGATCCACTCTCCTTCCCCCATTAGACAGAGGTATCTAGACTGTCTCCTGTCAGACAGTGGGATTCAGACTGTCTCCTGTAAGACAGTGGGATCTAGACTGTCTCCTGTCAGACAGTGGGATCCACACTGTCCCCTGTCAGACAGTGGGATCCAGACTGTCCCCTGTCAGACAGTGGGATCCAGAATGTCTCCTGTCAGACAGTGGGATCCACTCTCCTTCCCCCATTAGACAGTGGGATCCAGACTGTCCCCTGTCAGACAGTGGGATTCAGAATGTCTCCTGTCAGACAGTGGGATCCACTCTCCTTCCCCCATTAGACAGTGGGATCCAGACTGTCCCCTGTCAGACAGTGGGATTCAGACTGTCTCCTGTCAGACAGTGGGATCTACACTGTCCCCTGTCAGACAGTGGGATCCAGACTGTCTCCTGTCAGACTGCGCGATCCAGACTGTCTCCTGTCAGACAGCGGGATTCAGACTGTCCCCTGTCAGACAGTGGGATTCAGACTGTCTCCTGTCAGACAGTGGGTCCAGACTGTCCCCTGTCAGACAGTGGGATCCAGACTGTCTCCTGTCAGACAGTGGGATCCAGACTGTCTCCTGTCAGACAGTGGGTCCAGACTGTCCCCTGTCAGACAGTGGGATCCAGACTGTCCCCTGTCAGACAGTGGGATCCAGACTGTCCCCAGTCAGACAGTGGGATCCACACTGTCCCCTGTCAGACAGTGGGATCCAGACTGTCCCCTTTCAGACAGTGGGATCCAGACTATCTCCTGTCAGACAGTGGGATCTACACTGCCTCCTGTCAGGAAGTGGGATACAGACTGTCTCCTGTCAGACAGCGCGATCCAGACTGTCTCCTGTCAGACAGCGGGATCCAGACTGTCCCCTGTCAGACAGTGGGATCCAGACTGTCTCCTGTCAGACAGTGGGATCGACACTGTCCCCTGTCAGACAGTGAGATCCAGACTCTCCCCTGTCAGACAGTGGGATCCAGACTGTCTCTTGTCAGACAGTGGGATCCAGACAGTCTCCAGTCAGACAGTGGGATCCACACTGATTCCTGTGAGACAGTGGGATCCACTCTCCTTCCCCCATTAGACAGCGGGATCCAGACTGTCTCCTGTCAGACAGTGGGATCCAGACTGCCCCCTGTCAGACAGTGTGATCCAGACTGTCCCCTGTCAGACAGTGGGATCCAGACTGTCTCCTGTCAGACAGTGGAATCCACACTGTCCCCTGTCAGACAGTGGGATCCAGACTGTCCCCTGTCAGACAGTGGGATCCAGACTGTCTCCTGTCAGACAGTGGGATCCAGACTGTCTCCTGTCAGTCAGTGGGATCCAGACTGTCCCCTGTCAGTCAGTGGGATCCACTCTCCTTCCCCCATTAGACAGCGGGATCCAGACTGTCTCCTGTCAGACAGTGGGATCCACTCTCCTTCCACCATTAGACAGTGGGATCCAGACTGTCTCCTGTCAGACAGTGGGATTCAGACTGTCCCCTGTCAGACAGTGGGATCCAGACTGTCCCCAGTCAGTCAGTGGGATCCAGACTGTCTCTTGTCAGACAGTGGGATCCAGACTGTCTCCTGTCAGACAGTGGGATTCAGACTGTCTCCTGTCAGACAGTGGGATCCACTCTCCTTCCCCCATTAGACAGAGGTATCTAGACTGTCTCCTGTCAGACAGTGGGATTCAGACTGTCTCCTGTAAGACAGTGGGATCTAGACTGTCTCCTGTCAGACAGTGGGATTCAGACTGTCTCCTGTCAGACAGTGGGATCCACACTGTCCCCTGTCAGACAGTGGGATCCAGACTGTCCCCTGTCAGACAGTGGGATCCAGAATGTCTCCTGTCAGACAGTGGGATCCACTCTCCTTCCCCCATTAGACAGTGGGATCCAGACTGTCCCCTGTCAGACAGTGGGATTCAGAATGTCTCCTGTCAGACAGTGGGATCCACTCTCCTTCCCCCATTAGACAGTGGGATCCAGACTGTCCCCTGTCAGACAGTGGGATTCAGACTGTCTCCTGTCAGACAGTGGGATCTACACTGTCCCCTGTCAGACAGTGGGATCCAGACTGTCTCCTGTCAGACTGCGCGATCCAGACTGTCTCCTGTCAGACAGCGGGATTCAGACTGTCCCCTGTCAGACAGTGGGATTCAGACTGTCTCCTGTCAGACAGTGGGTCCAGACTGTCCCCTGTCAGACAGTGGGATCCAGACTGTCTCCTGTCAGACAGTGGGATCCAGACTGTCTCCTGTCAGACAGTGGGTCCAGACTGTCCCCTGTCAGACAGTGGGATCCAGACTGTCCCCTGTCAGACAGTGGGATCCAGACTGTCCCCAGTCATACAGTGGGATCCACACTGTCCCCTGTCAGACAGTGGGATCCAGACTGTCCCCTTTCAGACAGTGGGATCCAGACTATCTCCTGTCAGACAGTGGGATCTACACTGTCTCCTGTCAGGAAGTGGGATACAGACTGTCTCCTGTCAGACAGCGCGATCCAGACTGTCTCCTGTCAGACAGCGGGATCCAGACTGTGCCCTGTCAGACAGTGGGATCCAGACTGTCCTCTGTCAGACAGTGGGATCCACACTGTCCCCTGTCAGACAGTGAGATCGACACTGTCCCCTGTCAGACAGTGGGATCCAGACTGTCTCCTGTCAGACAGTGGGATCGACACTGTCCCCTGTCAGACAGTGAGATCCAGACTCTCCCCTGTCAGACAGTGGGATCCAGACTGTCTCTTGTCAGACAGTGGGATCCAGACAGTCTCCAGTCAGACAGTGGGATCCAGACTGTCTCTTGTCAGACAGTGGGATCCAGACTGTCTCCTGTCAGACAGTGGGATTCAGACTGTCCCCTGTCAGACAGTGGGGTCCAGACTGTCCCCAGTCAGTCAGTGGGATCCAGACTGTCTCTTGTCAGACAGTGGGATCCAGACTGTCTCCTGTCAGACAGTGGGATCCAGACTGTCCCCTGTCAGACAGTGGGATCCAGACTGTCCCCTGTCAGACAGAGGGATCCAGACAGTCCCCTGTCAGACAGCGGGATCCAGACTGTCTCCTGTCAGACAGTGGGATCCACTCTCCTTCCACCATTAGACAGTGGGATCCAGACTGTCTCCTGTCAGACAGTGGGATTCAGACTGTCCCCTGTCAGACAGTGGGATCCAGACTGTCCCCAGTCAGTCAGTGGGATCCAGACTGTCTCTTGTCAGACAGTGGGATCCAGACTGTCTCCTGTCAGACAGTGGGATCCAGACTGTCCCCTGTCAGACAGTGGGATCCAGACTGTCCCCTGTCAGACAGAGGGATCCAGACAGTCCCCTGTCAGACAGTGGGATCCAGACTGTCCCCTGTCAGACAGTGGGATCCAGACTGTCCCCTGTCAGACAGTGGGATCCACTCTCTTTCCCCCATTAGACAGTGGGATCTAGACTGTCTCCTGTCAGACAGTGGGATTCAGACTGTCTCCTGTAAGACAGTGGGATCTAGACTGTCTCCTGTCAGACAGTGGGATTCAGACTGTCTCCTGTAAGACAGTGGGATCTAGACTGTCCCCTGTCAGACAGTGGGATCCACTCTCCTTCCCCCATTAGACAGCGGGATCCAGACTGTCTCCTTTCAGACAGTGGGATCCACTCTCCTTCCCCCATTAGACAGTGGGATCTAGACTGTCTCCTGTCAGACAGTGGGATCCACTCTCCTTCCCCCATTAGACAGTGGGATCTAGACTGTCTCCTGTCAGACAGTGGGATTCAGACTGTCTCCTGTAAGACAGTGGGATATAGACTGTCCCCTGTCAGACAGTGGGATCCACTCTCCTTCCCCCATTAGACAGTGGGATCTAGACTGTCTCCTGTCAGACAGTGGGATTCAGACTGTCTCCTGTAAGACAGTGGGATCTAGACTGTCTCCTGTCAGACAGTGGGATTCAGACTGTCCCCTGTCAGACAGTGGGATCCAGACTGTCTCCTTTCAGACAGTGGGATCCACTCTCCTTCCCCCATTAGACAGTGGTATCTAGACTGTCTCCTGTCAGACAGTGGGATTCAGACTGTCTCCTGTCAGACAGTGGGATCCACTCTCCTTCCCCCATTACACAGTGGGATCTAGACTGTCTCCTGTCAGACAGTGGGATTCAGACTGTCTCCTGTCAGACAGTGGGATCCACTCTCCTTCCCCCATTAGACAGAGGTATCTAGACTGTCTCCTGTCAGACAGTGGGATTCAGACTGTCTCCTGTAAGACAGTGGGATCTAGACTGTCTCCTGTCAGACAGTGGGATTCAGACTGTCTCCTGTCAGACAGTGGGATCCACACTGTCCCCTGTCAGACAGTGGGATCCAGACTGTCCCCTGTCAGACAGTGGGATCCAGAATGTCTCCTGTCAGACAGTGGGATCCACTCTCCTTCCCCCATTAGACAGTGGGATCCAGACTGTCCCCTGTCAGACAGTGGGATTCAGAATGTCTCCTGTCAGACAGTGGGATCCACTCTCCTTCCCCCATTAGACAGTGGGATCCAGACTGTCCCCTGTCAGACAGTGGGATTCAGACTGTCTCCTGTCAGACAGTGGGATCTACACTGTCCCCTGTCAGACAGTGGGATCCAGACTGTCTCCTGTCAGACTGCGCGATCCAGACTGTCTCCTGTCAGACAGCGGGATTCAGACTGTCCCCTGTCAGACAGTGGGATTCAGACTGTCTCCTGTCAGACAGTGGGTCCAGACTGTCCCCTGTCAGACAGTGGGATCCAGACTGTCTCCTGTCAGACAGTGGGATCCAGACTGTCTCCTGTCAGACAGTGGGTCCAGACTGTCCCCTGTCAGACAGTGGGATCCAGACTGTCCCCTGTCAGACAGTGGGATCCAGACTGTCCCCAGTCAGACAGTGGGATCCACACTGTCCCCTGTCAGACAGTGGGATCCAGACTGTCCCCTTTCAGACAGTGGGATCCAGACTATCTCCTGTCAGACAGTGGGATCTACACTGTCTCCTGTCAGGAAGTGGGATACAGACTGTCTCCTGTCAGACAGCGCGATCCAGACTGTCTCCTGTCAGACAGCGCGATCCAGACTGTCTCCTGTCAGACAGCGGGATCCAGACTGTGCCCTGTCAGACAGTGGGATCCAGACTGTCCTCTGTCAGACAGTGGGATCCACACTGTCCCCTGTCAGACAGTGAGATCGACACTGTCCCCTGTCAGACAGTGGGATCCAGACTGTCTCCTGTCAGACAGTGGGATCGACACTGTCCCCTGTCAGACAGTGAGATCCAGACTCTCCCCTGTCAGACAGTGGGATCCAGACTGTCTCTTGTCAGACAGTGGGATCCAGACAGTCTCCAGTCAGACAGTGGGATCCACACTGATTCCTGTGAGACAGTGGGATCCACTCTCCTTCCCCCATTAGACAGCGGGATCCAGACTGTCTCCTGTCAGACAGTGGGATCCAGACTGCCCCCTGTCAGACAGTGTGATCCAGACTGTCCCCTGTCAGACAGTGGGATCCAGACTGTCTCCTGTCAGACAGTTAGTCCAGACTGTCCCCTGTCAGACAGTGGGATCCAGACTGTCTCCTGTCAGACTGCGCGATCCAGACTGTCTCCTGTCAGACAGTGGGATCCAGACTGTCTCCTGTCAGTCAGTGGGATCCAGACTGTCCCCTGTCAGTCAGTGGGATCCACTCTCCTTCCCCCATTAGACAGCGGGATCCAGACTGTCTCCTGTCAGACAGTGGGATCCAGACTGTCCCCTGTCAGACAGTGGGATCCAGACTGTCTCCTGTCAGACAGTGGGATCCAGACTGTCTCCTGTCAGTCAGTGGGATCCAGACTGTCCCCTGTCAGTCAGTGGGATCCACTCTCCTTCCCCCATTAGACAGCGGGATCCAGACTGTCTCCTGTCAGACAGTGGGATCCACTCTCCTTCCACCATTAGACAGTGGGATCCAGACTGTCTCCTGTCAGACAGTGGGATTCAGACTGTCCCCTGTCAGACAGTGGGATCCAGACTGTCCCCAGTCAGTCAGTGGGATCCAGACTGTCTCTTGTCAGACAGTGGGATCCAGACTGTCTCCTGTCAGACAGTGGGATTCAGACTGTCTCCTGTCAGACAGTGGGATCCACTCTCCTTCCCCCATTAGACAGAGGTATCTAGACTGTCTCCTGTCAGACAGTGGGATTCAGACTGTCTCCTGTAAGACAGTGGGATCTAGACTGTCTCCTGTCAGACAGTGGGATTCAGACTGTCTCCTGTCAGACAGTGGGATCCACACTGTCCCCTGTCAGACAGTGGGATCCAGACTGTCCCCTGTCAGACAGTGGGATCCAGAATGTCTCCTGTCAGACAGTGGGATCCACTCTCCTTCCCCCATTAGACAGTGGGATCCAGACTGTCCCCTGTCAGACAGTGGGATTCAGAATGTCTCCTGTCAGACAGTGGGATCCACTCTCCTTCCCCCATTAGACAGTGGGATCCAGACTGTCCCCTGTCAGACAGTGGGATTCAGACTGTCTCCTGTCAGACAGTGGGATCTACACTGTCCCCTGTCAGACAGTGGGATCCAGACTGTCTCCTGTCAGACTGCGCGATCCAGACTGTCTCCTGTCAGACAGCGGGATTCAGACTGTCCCCTGTCAGACAGTGGGATTCAGACTGTCTCCTGTCAGACAGTGGGTCCAGACTGTCCCCTGTCAGACAGTGGGATCCAGACTGTCTCCTGTCAGACAGTGGGATCCAGACTGTCTCCTGTCAGACAGTGGGTCCAGACTGTCCCCTGTCAGACAGTGGGATCCAGACTGTCCCCTGTCAGACAGTGGGATCCAGACTGTCCCCAGTCAGACAGTGGGATCCACACTGTCCCCTGTCAGACAGTGGGATCCAGACTGTCCCCTTTCAGACAGTGGGATCCAGACTATCTCCTGTCAGACAGTGGGATCTACACTGTCTCCTGTCAGGAAGTGGGATACAGACTGTCTCCTGTCAGACAGCGCGATCCAGACTGTCTCCTGTCAGACAGCGGGATCCAGACTGTGCCCTGTCAGACAGTGGGATCCAGACTGTCCTCTGTCAGACAGTGGGATCCACACTGTCCCCTGTCAGACAGTGAGATCGACACTGTCCCCTGTCAGACAGTGGGATCCAGACTGTCTCCTGTCAGACAGTGGGATCGACACTGTCCCCTGTCAGACAGTGAGATCCAGACTCTCCCCTGTCAGACAGTGGGATCCAGACTGTCTCTTGTCAGACAGTGGGATCCAGACAGTCTCCAGTCAGACAGTGGGATCCACACTGATTCCTGTGAGACAGTGGGATCCACTCTCCTTCCCCCATTAGACAGCGGGATCCAGACTGTCTCCTGTCAGACAGTGGGATCCAGACTGCCCCCTGTCAGACAGTGGGATCCAGACTGTCCCCTGTCAGACAGTGGGATCCAGACTGTCTCCTGTCAGACAGTGGAATCCACACTGTCCCCTGTCAGACAGTGGGATCCAGACTGTCCCCTGTCAGACAGTGGGATCCAGACTGTCTCCTGTCAGACAGTGGGATCCAGACTGTCTCCTGTCAGTCAGTGGGATCCAGACTGTCCCCTGTCAGTCAGTGGGATCCACTCTCCTTCCCCCATTAGACAGCGGGATCCAGACTGTCTCCTGTCAGACAGTGGGATCCACTCTCCTTCCACCATTAGACAGTGGGATCCAGACTGTCTCCTGTCAGACAGTGGGATTCAGACTGTCCCCTGTCAGACAGTGGGATCCAGACTGTCCCCAGTCAGTCAGTGGGATCCAGACTGTCTCTTGTCAGACAGTGGGATCCAGACTGTCTCCTGTCAGACAGTGGGATTCAGACTGTCTCCTGTCAGACAGTGGGATCCACTCTCCTTCCCCCATTAGACAGAGGTATCTAGACTGTCTCCTGTCAGACAGTGGGATTCAGACTGTCTCCTGTCAGACAGTGGGATCCACACTGTCCCCTGTCAGACAGTGGGATCCAGACTGTCCCCTGTCAGACAGTGGGATCCAGAATGTCTCCTGTCAGACAGTGGGATCCACTCTCCTTCCCCCATTAGACAGTGGGATCCAGACTGTCCCCTGTCAGACAGTGGGATTCAGAATGTCTCCTGTCAGACAGTGGGATCCACTCTCCTTCCCCCATTAGACAGTGGGATCCAGACTGTCCCCTGTCAGACAGTGGGATTCAGACTGTCTCCTGTCAGACAGTGGGATCTACACTGTCCCCTGTCAGACAGTGGGATCCAGACTGTCTCCTGTCAGACTGCGCGATCCAGACTGTCTCCTGTCAGACAGCGGGATTCAGACTGTCCCCTGTCAGACAGTGGGATTCAGACTGTCTCCTGTCAGACAGTGGGTCCAGACTGTCCCCTGTCAGACAGTGGGATCCAGACTGTCTCCTGTCAGACAGTGGGATCCAGACTGTCTCCTGTCAGACAGTGGGTCCAGACTGTCCCCTGTCAGACAGTGGGATCCAGACTGTCCCCTGTCAGACAGTGGGATCCAGACTGTCCCCAGTCAGACAGTGGGATCCACACTGTCCCCTGTCAGACAGTGGGATCCAGACTGTCCCCTTTCAGACAGTGGGATCCAGACTATCTCCTGTCAGACAGTGGGATCTACACTGTCTCCTGTCAGGAAGTGGGATACAGACTGTCTCCTGTCAGACAGCGCGATCCAGACTGTGCCCTGTCAGACAGTGGGATCCAGACTGTCCTCTGTCAGACAGTGGGATCCACACTGTCCCCTGTCAGACAGTGAGATCGACACTGTCCCCTGTCAGACAGTGGGATCCAGACTGTCTCCTGTCAGACAGTGGGATCGACACTGTCCCCTGTCAGACAGTGAGATCCAGACTCTCCCCTGTCAGACAGTGGGATCCAGACTGTCTCTTGTCAGACAGTGGGATCCAGACAGTCTCCAGTCAGACAGTGGGATCCACACTGATTCCTGTGAGACAGTGGGATCCACTCTCCTTCCCCCATTAGACAGCGGGATCCAGACTGTCTCCTGTCAGACAGTGGGATCCAGACTGCCCCCTGTCAGACAGTGGGATCCAGACTGTCTCCTGTCAGACAGTGGAATCCACACTGTCCCCTGTCAGACAGTGGGATCCAGACTGTCCCCTGTCAGACAGTGGGATCCAGACTGTCTCCTGTCAGACAGTGGGATCCAGACTGTCTCCTGTCAGTCAGTGGGATCCAGACTGTCCCCTGTCAGTCAGTGGGATCCACTCTCCTTCCCCCATTAGACAGCGGGATCCAGACTGTCTCCTGTCAGACAGTGGGATCCACTCTCCTTCCACCATTAGACAGTGGGATCCAGACTGTCTCCTGTCAGACAGTGGGATTCAGACTGTCCCCTGTCAGACAGTGGGATCCAGACTGTCCCCAGTCAGTCAGTGGGATCCAGACTGTCTCTTGTCAGACAGTGGGATCCAGACTGTCTCCTGTCAGACAGTGGGATCCAGACTGTCCCCTGTCAGACAGTGGGATCCAGACTGTCCCCTGTCAGACAGAGGGATCCAGACAGTCCCCTGTCAGACAGCGGGATCCAGACTGTCTCCTGTCAGACAGTGGGATCCACTCTCCTTCCACCATTAGACAGTGGGATCCAGACTGTCTCCTGTCAGACAGTGGGATTCAGACTGTCCCCTGTCAGACAGTGGGATCCAGACTGTCCCCAGTCAGTCAGTGGGATCCAGACTGTCTCTTGTCAGACAGTGGGATCCAGACTGTCTCCTGTCAGACAGTGGGATCCAGACTGTCCCCTGTCAGACAGTGGGATCCAGACTGTCCCCTGTCAGACAGAGGGATCCAGACAGTCCCCTGTCAGACAGTGGGATCCAGACTGTCCCCTGTCAGACAGTGGGATCCAGACTGTCCCCTGTCAGACAGTGGGATCCACTCTCTTTCCCCCATTAGACAGTGGGATCTAGACTGTCTCCTGTCAGACAGTGGGATTCAGACTGTCTTCTGTAAGACAGTGGGATCTAGACTGTCTCCTGTCAGAGAGTGGGATTCAGACTGTCTCCTGTAAGACAGTGGGATCTAGACTGTCCCCTGTCAGACAGTGGGATCCACTCTCCTTCCCCCATTAGACAGCGGGATCCGGACTGTCTCCTTTCAGACAGTGGGATCCACTCTCCTTCCCCCATTAGACAGTGGGATCTAGACTGTCTCCTGTCAGACAGTGGGATTCAGACTGTCCCCTGTCAGACAGTGGGATCCAGACTGTCCCCAGTCAGTCAGCGCGGTCCAGACTGTCTCCTGTCAGACAGCGGGATCCAGACTGTGCCCTGTCAGACAATGTGATCCAGACTGTCCCCTGTCAGACAGTGGGATCCAGACTGTCTCCTGTCAGACAGTGGGATCCAGACTGTTCCCTGTCAGACAGTGGGATCCAGACTGTCCCCTGTCAGACAGTGGGATCCAGACTGTCTCCTGTCAGACAGTGGGATCCAGACTGTCTCCTGTCGGACAGTGGGATCCAGACTGTCTCCTGTCAGACAGTGTGATCCAGACTGTCCCCTGTCTGCCACTGCCAGTTTAGATTCTAAAAGAGGTTTAAACCAACCATGGTGAACCAAGGCAGTTAAGGAGAGTATAAAGTTTAAAGAAAAATCATATAGTGAGGCAAATGTCAGTGATTGAACTGAAGTCTGAGATAAATTTAGAATCCTGTGAAGAGGAATACAATAAAGAGAGAAAATAAACTACAAGAGCAAACCAGTGAGGAATATAAAAACAGACAATAAGAGCTTCTTTAAGTATACCAACATGAAGAAAGAGGCCAAAGTGACATTGGCAGTTAGAAAATAAATCTGGGGAGGTTGTTATGGGGAAAAAGGAAATGGCAGAGGAGTTAAACAGATATTTTGCACAAATCTTCATGGTGGAAGATCCTTTGAACATCCTATTAATACTAAAGAGTACGGAATAGTAACTAACTACCATCACCATCATGAGAGAAATAGCTTGGACAAACTAATGGAGCTAAAGGCGGATAAAACCTCCTGGCCCTCATGCCTTGCATTCTCACATCCAAAAACAGGTAGTTATGGGAAATTGTGGATACATTATTTGTAATTTTTTAAAAGTCCTAGGATTCTGGAGAAATACTGAAAATTAGAAAACTGACAATAACCGTGTGTAAAAAGGAAGGGAAAAGACAGACCAGTTGGCCAGTATTGATTGTAGGAAAATAGTGGAATCAATTACTAAGGAAGCAATAGTAGAACATAATCTAATCAAGTAGAGTCAGCACAGCTTCATGAAAAGGACATACTTAATAGGTTTTTGGTGGAAATCTCAACATGAGTTAATAGAGGGAACCAGAAGAAGTATTGTATTTGGACTTACAGAAGGCATTTGACAAGGTACCTCAAAAAAGGTGAAGTCAGATATAATGAGGTCAGGAGCTCAGTGGTCTTAATGGAACCCAAACTAGGCATCACTGAGCAGGTTACTGCTCTGCTCGATAACACTGATAATGACATCTTGCATCACTTTACTGATGATCAAGCGTAGACTGATGTGGAGGTAATTGGCTGGGTTGGATTGTCCTGCTTTTTGTGTACAGGATGTACCTGAGCATTATTGGGTAGGTGTCAGTACTGGAACAGCTTGGAGGATTCTGGAGCACAAGCCTTCAGTTCTATGGCCAAAATGCTGTCAGGACCCATAACCTTTGCAGTGCTCTGTGCCTTGAGTTGTTAGCTCTGTTCAAAGTCTGTCCCAGTTAGCATGGTGTTAGTGTCACACAGCATAATGGAGTGTACTCTCAATGTGAATGCTAGTCTTTGTGGGAAGCTAGGGAAGTGATTGCAGAGCCCCTTGCTGAGGTATTTGTCTCATCGATAGTCACAGGTGAGGTGCCAGAAGACTGGAGGTTGGCTAACATGGTGCCACTATTTAAGAAAAGTGGTAAGGAAAAGCCAGGGAACGATAGACCAGTGAGCCTGACATTGAGGGTGGAGAAAGTGAGGACTGGAGATGCTGGAGCTCAGAATTGAGACTGTGTGGTGCTGGAAAAGCACAGCAGGTCAGGCAGCATCCAAAGAGCAGGAGAATCGACGTTTCAGGCATAAGCCCATCATAAGCAATTCCTGATGAAGAGACTGATTAGGGATAGTTAGCATGGCTTTGTGCATGAGCAATCATCTTTCACGAATTTGATTGAGTTTTTTGAAGTAGTAACAAAGAGGATTGATGAGGACAGAGTGGTAAACATGACTTCATGGGAGATTGGTTAGCAAGGTTAGATCTCATGGAATACAGGGAGAAGTAGCCATTTGGATACAGAACTGGCTCGAAGGTAGTGGTGATGGAGTGTTGCTTTTCAGACTGGAAGCCTGTGATCAGTGGTGTGCCACAAGGATTGGTGCCACTGCCTTTTGTCATTTATATGAATGATTTGGATGTGAACATAAGAGGTATAGTTAGTAAGTTTGCAGATGACACCAAAATTGGAGGTGTGGTGGGCAGCAAACAAGGTTACCTCAGGGTACAATGGGATCATGATCAGATGGGCCAATAGGCTGAGGAGTGGTAGATGGAGTTTAATTTAGATAAATGCAAGATGCTGCATTTTGGAAAAGCCAATCAGAGCTGGACTTATACATTTTCATGGTAAGGTCCTGGGGAGTGTCGCTGAACAAAGAGACCTTGGAGTGCAAATTCATACTTCCTTGAAAGTGGAGTCGTAGGTAGTAATGATAGTGAAGAAGGCTTTTGGTATGTTTTCCTTTATTGGTCAGAGCATTAAGTATAGGAGTTAGGAGGTCATGTTGCAGCTGTACCGGACATTGTTTAGGCCACTTTTGGAGTATTGCATGCAGTTCTGGTCTCCTTCCTCTCAGAAAAATGTGAAACTTGAAAGGGTTTAGAAAAGATTTGCAAGGATGGTGCCAGGGTTGGAGGACTTAAGCTATAGGGAAAGGCTGAATAGGCTGGGGCTGTTTTCCCTGGAGCATCAGAGGCTGAAGGAGTGACCTTTATAGAGGTTTATAAAATCATGAGGGACATGGATAAGATAAATAGACAAGTTATTTTCCCTGGGGTGGGGGAGTCCAGAACTAGACGGCATATGTTTAGAGTGAGCGAGGAAAGATTTAATAGGGACCTAAGGGGCAAAGCTTGCACACAGAGGGTGGTGCATGTGTGGATTGAGCTGCTAGAGGAAGTGGTGTAGGTTGGTACAATTACAGCATTTAAAAGGCATGGGTATACGAATAGGAAGGGTTTAGAGGGATAAGGGCCCAGTGCTGGCTAATGCGACTAGATTAGATTAGGATATCCGGTCGATATTGACGAATTGGACAGAAGGGTCTGTTTCCGTGCTTTACATCTCTATGATTATAAGAGCCTATGGTGTTAGTGATAACATTTTGGTGCAGACAGAGAATTGGCTAAATGGGCAGGAAACAGCAAGTGGAGACAAAGCATTCTTTTTCAAATTTTCAACCCGTAATGAGTGGTGCTCCACAGGGCTCAGTGCTGCGATTGCAACTGTTTACAAAGCATATTAATGATAATGATCTGGAGGTGCCTGTGCTCTTCTATCCAATTCACCTAACGAAGGAGCAACGCTTCGACAGCTTATGATTTCAAATAAATCTGTTGGACTATAACCTGGCGTCGTGTGTTTTCTGACCAAAAGAATGACATAGAGGAAGGAAACAAATGTATTGTAGCCAGATTTGCAGGAGACACAAAAATAGGTGGAAAGGCAAGTTGCAAGAGGGATACAAACAGCTTGTGGAGAGAACATTGACAGATTAAATAAGTGGGAACAAGGTTAACAAATGAAATATAGTATGGGAAAACGTGAAGGAGGAGAACAAAAGAATAGTATTATTCAAATGGAGAAAAACTGCAGAAAGCTACACCACCAAGGGACTTGAAGGCATTTGTATCTGAAACACAGAAAGCTTGCATCCAGGTGCAACAGGTTATCAGGAAGACTAATGGCATGTTTGGCCCTTATTTCAAGGAGGTTGGAGGTTAAGAGTCAAGCCTTGCTGCAACTGTACAATGTGCTGGTGAGATCATATGTGGAGTACTCTGATCAGTTTTGGACCCCTCATTTAAGGAAAGCTACAATTTCATGAGAGACAGTTCAGAGAAGATTTATTAGGATTGTCCTTGATATGAAAGGTTTGTCTTATGAGATAAGGCTAAACAGGTTGAGACTCTACTCACCGAAGTTCAGGTGAATGAGAGGTGATCTCATTGAACCATATAGGACTCTTAAGGAAGCTGAGGTAAAAATGGGACTCTAGGTCCAGAGAGCATGGTCTCAGCATGAAAGGGCAGCAATTTAAGACTGATATGAGAACAAATGCCTTCTCTCAGAGGGTATTTGGAATTCCTTGCCACAAACAGCTGTGGGGGCAGAGTCCTCATGGCTCATATACATTGAATCTTCATCAGGAGGTGATGGATCACATCTGTGCCTGATTGGACAACAGGATGTTTGCTCTCCTTGTTGCAAGATCCTTGCTCTTCTCAGTGGAGAAGTCCAGGTGTCGCCCAGGTATGGGACTGTCACCCTTCCTGGAAAGGGATCCTCACTCTTCCCGGATCGGCATCCTGATACTGTCTCGAGCAGGATCCTCCCTGAACAAGGATTCACACTCTGTCCTGAGCAGGATCCTCACTCCTCATGGAGCAAGATCCTACCCGGAGGGCGATCCTCACTTTCCCTGGAACAAGATCTCCCCCCGGAGCAGAATCCTCACTCTTCCTGAAGCAAGATCTTCCCCGTAGTGGGATCCTTACTCTCACTGGAGCATGATCCTCCCAGGAGCAGGATCCTCCCCAGAACAGGATCCACATTCCCTGGGGCAGGATCCTTCCAGAAGTGGGATCCTACCGGAGCAGGATCCTCCCCAGAATGTGATCCTCACTCTCCCCGGAGCAGGATCCTCCCGGAGCGGGATCCTCACTGGAGCAGGATCCTCACTCCCTGGAGGGGGATCCTCACTGATGCAAGATCCTCACTCTCCCCGGAGCAGGATCCTCACTCTCCCTGGATCAGGATCCTCCCCGGAGCAGGATCCTTCCCGGAGCAGGATCCTCCCTGGGGCAGGATCCTCATTTTTCCCGGAGCAGGATCCGCCCCGGGGCAGGATCCTCTTTCTTCCCGGAGCAGGATCCTTCCCGGAGCAGGATCCTCCCTGGGGCAGGATCCTCATTTTTCCCGGAGCAGGATCTGCCCCGGGGCAGGATCCTCTTTCTTCCCGGAGCAGGATCCTCCCTGGGGCAGGATCCTCACTCTCCCCGGGGCAGGATCCTCCCTGGGGCAGGATCCTCACTCTCCCTGGGGCAGGATCCTCATTCTCCCCGAAGCAGGATCCTCCCTGGGGGAGGATCCTCACTCTCTCCGGAGCAGGATCCTCCCTGGGGCAGGATCCTCTTTCTTCCCGGAGGCAGGATCCTCCCCGGAGCAGGATCATCACTCTCCCCGGGGGCAGGGTCCTCCCCGGAGCAGGATCCGCACTCTCCCCAGGGCAGGGTCCTCACTCTCCCCGGAGCAGGATCCTCACTCTCCCCGGAGCAGGATCCTCCCTGGGGCAGGATCCTCATTTTTCCCGGAGCAGGATCCTCTTTCTTCCCGGAGCAGGATCCTCCCTGGGGCAGGATCCTCACTCTCCCCGGGGCAGGATCCTCTTTCTTCCCGGAGGCAGGATCCTCCCCGGAGCAGGATCATCACTCTCCCCGTGGGCAGGGTCCTCCCCGCAGCAGGATCCGCACTCTCCCCGGGGCAGGATCCTCCCTGGTGCAGGATCCTCATTTTTCCCGGAGCAGGATCCGCCCCAGGGCAGGATCCTCTTTCTTCCCGGAGGAGGATCCTCACTCTCCCCGGGGCAGGATCCTCCCTGGTGCAGGATCCTCACTCTCCCCGAAGCAGGATCCTCCCTGGGGCAGGATCCTCACTCTCCCCGGGGTAGGATCCTCCCTGGGGCAGGATCCTCACTCTCCCCGAAGCAGGATCCTCCCTGGGGCAGGATCCTCATTCTCCCCGAAGCAGGATCCTCCCTAGGGCAGGATCCTCATTATCCCCGGAGCAGGATCCTCATTATCCCCGGAGCAGGATCCTCACTCTCCAGGGAGCAGGATCCTCACTCTCCCCGGGGTAGGATCCTCACTCTCCCCGAAGCAGGATCCTCCCTGGGGCAGGATCCACACTCTCCCCGGAGCAGGATCCTCACTCTCCCCGAAGCAGGATCCTCCCCGGAGCAGAATCCTCACTCTCCCCGAAGCAGGATCCTCCCTGGGGCAGGATCCTCACTCTCCCCGGAGCAAGATCCTCCCTGGGGCAGGATCCTCATTCTCCCCGGACCAGGATCCTCCCTGGTGCAGGATCCTCTTTCTTCCCGGAGCAGGATCCTCCCTGGGGCAGGATCCCCACTCTCCCCGGAGCAGGATACTCCCCGGGGCTGGATCCCACTCCACCCGCGCGCGGTCCGTGCGCTGCGATTTACCAGGCAGCTGACCGAATGGGTGACATCATTTGATAGACCCGCCACCAACCAATTACAGACCGATGATGTCATACCACCCCCATATATAGAAGCTGGGCAGATTGACCAATCAGTGAAGTGTGGGCTGATGCTGAACGTGGCCCCGCCCCCCCGCCAATCCCCACGTGCCGACACCCAAATGGAGGCGTCGGGTCTCGGCGCCATGCCTCCGACTGAAAGCGGGGTGATGCAGCTCGGTGTGAATGTATCGTGTTGGTTTCTGGTGTCGGGCGCGGCGGGCGGATTCTGGCCGGAATGATGGCGGCGTGTCGGGGCGGTGGAGAAGGCGGACCAATGGAAAGGCGAGCTGGGGCGGGCCGGTCCAATGGGACGGCGCGGCGGCTGTCACGTGCGCGCGAGCTGGCTCCGGGAGGCGGGTGCTGTGTAAATGCGCGAGCCGCCGCCGCCAGCCCCGCACTCGCGACTCGAGCCATCTTTGTATTGTTCCCGCAGCGGCTCGGCGCTCAGCCCGGCACCAGCTCCAGCAGTAGCAGAACACAGCATAGTACAAGCATGTCAGACAGCAAGGTGGAATTCAATGTGGATCGAAGCCCCAAGGTAACCCTTTATCCCCCCCCACCCCCCCTTCTATCTGTCAGCGTGAGCCTGCTTTCAAAATAATAACAACAGCACGATGCGGAGTGGAAATGTAACAAAAAAATTGCAACAAACGTCATGTTGATACATGTGAAAGGAATCAGCACGGGCTCTTTGTGTTGAAGACGGCGTGTCTCCGATGTGATTGATGCCCGCCCGGGTTATCGCCAACACACTCGGGGAAGGAAAAAGGGTGTCTTTTTGTTTTGTTCCACCCACCCCCAACCCCATACCCCGTCACTTCTTTCTTTTTTAAAAAAAACAAAAATGTGATTCCTGAAGTCTGCAGAAAGTGCTGAATGCGCCAGATACTTGCGAAAGTTGGCGTTCCGGAAAGCTACGTTCGCCTCGCTTTCTGTTTTTTTTTTCGCCCCCAGGCGGAATGTTTTTTTTCGCTGTAACTTCTGCATTTCGCCTCGGAATGGGGGAACAGCAGCTCCCCGGGGTGTGTGTTTTGGAGGGGGGTGGGGGGGCGGTGTAGATAGGTAGACGATTTGGATGTTGTGGTGGAAGTTGAATTTCGTAAACTTGTTTTGGCGGAGAGTTGTCTCAATCCGCCTTTGGCAGCCAGTCTGTCTTGTCCGAAATCATCTGTGTGCCGCGGGGGTCGACCTTTTTCTTTCTTTCATCATGAATTTGGTGATAAATCATTCTGCAGAAGTCGATCGCGCCTTTTTTGTTTAGTTATTTACCCCCACCCCAAATCTCCGAGCACCCTTGCTGTCCTGAGCGGTAGCTGTGGTCTCCTTCGCTATTATCTGTTCGGATACAGTTGAATTGCTTTGTAGCAACATCAAAGGGGCAGAGTCAATTCGAGCGGCTGCACGGAGCCGGCTCCCAGTTCACGTCCAGCTGCTCCTATCTTGAGTTCAGATTTCAATGGAACGATTCCGTTCTCCGCCACTGTCAGACTTTCTCTTTTCCTGGGGTCGGGATGTTTGTTGACAGAACGCAGTTTGAAGTTGGACCTTGTTTGGGTCTTGTTTTTTTTTTAGATGTTGTGAAGAGCGCGCTCTCCGGGTAGCACTACTCCTGACTTCATTTAAGGGCGCATCCAGTTCGTCAGCATTAAAATGTATGGAAGCAGCCTCTGCACATCTATTTCATTCTTTATTTAAGCTGTTGAGCAGAGTCAGATAAAGGCTTACGTAAAATCAGGTCCGAGTTGTTGACTTTAAGCATTTCTCGTAGTTTTCGCGATATGCTGAGTAAATACATCGATCGGGATTCTGCTTGCTGCTGTGCTTTCCATCAGAGGAGGATGTCATGTTGAACACACGTATCCATTCTTTTGAAGGTGGATATTGTGCCGTGTTGTAAACATCCTTCGAGTTAATGGAAGGGTCTTGAGGTTTCAAATTTCCATTTGCAAACAATCTTGCTCTTTCCGCCGTCTTCCTTCCCCCCCCCCCCCCAAAAAAAAATAAAACTTCCATCTCTCCGGTTTATTCAGTGGAAGCGCGTTTGACGGTACAATAGTGACCGGATTAAAACGTTGCGAGAATTTTTTTGACTTTGTAGTTGACATTTGTCTGAAGAAAGCAGTTTGTTTGAAGCGTGGGAGCCGGAGTTTCACTTCCGTCTCTGAGACCGGGTCTATCGCGCTTTCGGGAACTGAGTAAAACCCATCGACAGCTTTTTAAAAGGTGACTGACCTTGGCTTCGTTTACTTTCGGCTTTTGTATGATTTTATCACTGAGCCGATTATGTGTCTGCTCCTTAAATGCCAGCGGGTGACTCACTTTGATTCCGTGATTGATCTTTCGGGGGAGGGAAAAAGGGGAAATATCGGCTGCTGAAAAAGGTTGCTCCTGAGATGCTGCCAGCGATAACCGGATTAGTAGGTAAACATTAGTAAACAGTTTCCTGAAGTTGACTCGGGAGCCTTCAGGTCACAAAGTGCATAGTGAAAGGTGGCGATAGGGTTTGGTTATTTTTGTGTTCGGGACAAATACTGGCCAGAAAAGGATATCTCGAAAGGTCCTGTGTATAATGATTTGTTGTTTTTTCGAAAGTGTTTTTTATTGGATGGGATTATAAAAACAAAATCCGTCTTTTGTCCAAATGGATGGCTGCAGCCTACTTCAAACGCGTCGTTTACATGAGTGCAAGTCACGGACTTTATATTCCCGATCAACGATTCAGAAATAACCTTTTTTTTTAGTTCGCTTTTCGTGGAAGTTAATATGTTGCTCTCGAGTGGCTGGCACAATAGACGGCGGAGCTGAAGCTGTGGAGATGGCGGTGAACAAGCGTTTCCAGAGTGGTGGATGTGCGCTATTTCTGGCAATTGACGCGTGTAGGTGGTGCATGCGGAGCACGCTGAGAGTTTGTAGTCAGTGCGCGCTCTCTCTGTCTGTCTGTCTCCCCGCCCTCCCCCGTGGGGTTGTTAACAATAAGACAGTGCTACACTGTTCGACTACCATTCCCAAAGTGCCCTATGGCTTACAGCAACTTAGATTTAAAGGGAACGGGCGGGGATACCACTAGATTAGGCGGTGCTGCTGTTTGGGCTGGCCAATAAACTAAATGCGGACAGAGAAGCCAATTTTGACGTCCTGGTAGTCGACACTTTTTTTACAAAAAATCCTAAACTGAGGACGAGTTGCATTTAAATTTGGCTTTTCGCAACATCTGGTTTGTTGATGGAGCTTTTCAATTTATTTTCCCCTAAGGATTTGAAGAAAACTCAAGAGGTAGAGCCTGAAAATGGCAAAGGTGACGCACCAGCCAATGGAAATGCTGTAAGTTGCTAAGGGGTGTGTTTTTAGTTTTACCTTAACTAGAAAATCAGAAGGGTTTTGACATGGCTGTACTTACTTTGATTAGGGAAATGAAGAAAATGGAGAAGAAGTTGAAGAGAATGCAGATGAGGTAGATGAAGAAAGTGAAGATGTTGGTGAAGATGATGAGGAGGAAGAGGATGACGAAGGTAACTTGTTATTTCACAAATTGATGTGACAGGATTTCGGAACTCATTGGGGTGAATTATTGCATCAACCTCTTTTTGAATTACCGGACTAGAAAAAGATAATAGAAAATAACTTAATAGGGGTAATATACATTTATGAAGTACATCCTTAATTGCATTATTGACATCTGGAGTACATCAGAACTAAACATTTTTTAGGAATCTGATCAGAACTCTTTGGTCTAGTTTTGATAAGCTGAAAAATTAACTTTTTGATTTCTTAGACCTCAGATACAAAAGGTAGAAACAAAATTATCTTGTATAGCATGAAACATTTCATTTGTAGCATTTTAGTCCTCCTTCTGACTTCATTGCTAAATTGTGCTTCATTTTGTATATTCAAATTTTTGGTCCCATTTTGTAACTCCTATTAATATTTCAGTTATTATTCTCTATAGTGACACTACTGGCCATTTTGAGAATGGCAGGTTGGTTCCAAATCCTGTTCAGTACCATTGTACCTTGACTGATCAATGATGTTATATTAGGGTAGCTTCAGCTGTTAGTTTTATTGTTATATTTTCACCTTTAGGAGGCGGAACAAAAGTTATTGTAATTCAACAGATCTCCATGTTTAAAGTTTTGTCATTTCCATGAATTCATTGTGCACTTTTTGAATGGGATTAGGTAATGGGCTTTAAAAGCTTGCATTGTAAATTAACATAGTGATGATGAAGGGAGGGTGTCAGCACTTTGAGTGCTCGCTTTATTAAAATGATGACTTTTTCCTCTGTAGATGAGGAGGGTGATGATGATGAATGTGAGGGGGCTGCACAGAAGCGAGTGGCTGAAGATGAAGAGGTATGTAATTATTTTGTGCTCCCTTTTAATGAACATAATATACAGTTACTGAAAATCATGGTTTCTTAAGTACTTGTTTGAGTTATTTCTTTTTCAAAATTAAGCTACCTGCTTGTGGTTTTAATATAAGCAGAGTTAATCTATATAGACTGAATCGCTGCTGCATTGTCACTGATCTATGGAATATTCATATTACAATGCATATAAAAATAGTTGAACTAATGGTAAGGTCATGAAAATTGCTTTCAATTAGCATTTAGCTATCTTGGCTAAAGCAAAAGTGTTTGTTTGTATTTAAATTTCATTATAAAATGAGGCAAGATAACAACCCTTATTCATCAATGTTTTTCAAACCCATAGGATGATGTTGCAAAGAAGAAGCAGAAAACAGATGATGAATAAGCTGTATTTTCATCCACATTCCCCTTTTTTTTCTGTTGGAAAAACTTGGTCATCATCACTAAGTAGAGTGTACACCAGTGCAAGTCACCTGCAGAATTTTTAAAATAAAATTACTAAGACTTCATGGCCCTACTTCTTTCTTAAAATCCTAAAGGAGAATTTGTTTGTATTTTTATTTACATTTTATATTTTTGTACATATGGTTAGAGGTCAGCCAATTTAAACAGTGATCTCTGGTGACCAAACAGGGCTTTGAAGTTCTTCAGTAAAACTGACTTTACTGGTGGTTTGACCATGTCTTCGCCACATTATTTTAAAGGTAATCTGTAAAAACAAAATTAATTTTGAGCATTCCAATAACTGTATGTACTTTAGCTGTACTATAAGTAGTTGGTTTGTATGAGGTGGAAGGCCAAAGATCAAGGTTTTTTGTCTAAAATACTGTCCATTGTGGCCTATTGTATGTGTGAAAAGTTTGTTGTCCACAATAAACCGGAATTTTATTTTGCTGAGTTTTTCTGATGAATTGACTTGTCTAGACTTTTTTAAAGTGCACATTACAGTTTCAAACACTTCACACACTGACTCAGAGATTGAGGGAACAAAGGTTTTCATCACTTTCAGAGCAACCATCTTCATCCTTGAACTCAGATTTGCACTGAGTTGAAATTTGAGTTAGCATATCCAATAATGCTCAAACAATAGGATAGTGGGCACAGCAGTAACAACACACCATGCTTTGACTACATTCTTCTGAGATTAATATGACTTCATAAACCACTTTTTCCAAATGGGAGGTGGTAAGTAGCATGTTAAATGAATAAATGAATTTTGTGTTCTCGAACTAGATACATGCATGAACAAATTGATTTTGCACTTTGTTTAAAATCTAAAAATGCAGTCTCTATCATAAACATTTTGACACATTCCTAAGAATTTTGTAATCAACAGAGGTGTTGTATTTCAATGCATTATTTTAAGCATCCAATTATTAGATAAATATTTTTACTAATTTGACATAAATGCCAAAAATATTTCTCTTGATGTGCTGTGATTCAGTTTTATTTTATTAATAATCTTATTAGTGAACTTAAACTTACATCAAGATTAGGAAATTTATTTACAAAGAGACACTGGTGGGTTTTAGGTTAAGTGAGTGGGGGGAAATATCTGTCAGATGAAATGTAAAATGTGAAAATATTAAATTATCCATTTTTTTGGCAGGGGAAACAACCAAAATTTAAGTGGAGAGATGTGACAGCTGAAATGCATAGGGAGCTAGGTACCATAGAACGAATTGTGGCTGGTTAGTATATAGTTTGTTTTTAGATTTAGATTACTTAGGTACAGTAAGTATTTAGGAAACTAAATGTTATCAGTTGTTGCAAGAGGGCTTCAGTACATAAAGAGGGAGGAGATGTTCCAGTCTACTGGGCGTTGTTTAGACCTCAGGTGGAGTACAGTATTGGTCTCTAAGGAAAAATTGTAAGTCTTTGAACTGCTTCCTGGGCTTAATCTGGGCTTAATGCCTGGAGTTGGCAACTATCTAATGAAGGAGAAAGTGAGGTCTGCAGATGCTGGAGATCAGAGCTGAAAATGTGTTGCTGGAACAGCGCAGCAGGTCAGGCAGTATCCAGGGAACAGGAGAATCGACGTTTTGGGCATAATCCCTTCTTCAGGAAACTTTCTTCATTCCTGAAGAATCGAAACGTCGATTCTCCTGTTCCCTGGATGCTGCCTGACCTGCTGCGCTGTTCCAGCAACACATTTTCAGCAACTATCTAACGAAGGTTGGTTGACAGGTTAGGTTTGTAATCACTGAAGTATTGATGAGTAAAGTGTGACACAAAGGTAGTGTTGAGGAAGCAAGGAAGCTACAGAAGGACTTGTACACAATTGGAGAGTGTATTCCATCTGCCCTTTTGCCCAATGTGGGAAAGTGAGGTTATACATTTTGGTAGGATAAATAGAGGTGTGGGCTATTTTCTAAATGGGGAAAGGCTTTGGAAATCTGAAGCACTGAGGGACTTGGGAATCCTGGTTCACTATTCTGTTAGCTGCCAACTGAACCTGCATGTTAAAGTTATGAAGGCAAATACAATGTCAGCATTCATTTTAAGAAGGCTAGAACGCAAGAGCAGAGAAGTACTGCTAAGGCGACATTGGGCTCTGCTCAGACCTTTGGAATATTGTGCAGTTTTTGGGCCCTATATCTAAAAAAAGATATGCAGGCATTGTAAGGGCTCCAGAGGACAGTTATAAAAAGGATCATGGGATGAAGAACTTACAGGACTTGATACATCAGGAGCAGTTGAGACTGCTGGCTCTGTATTCGATGGAATTAGAAGGATGAGGGGATATCTGAAACTTATTGAAATGTTGAGAGGCCTGGATAGAGTGGATGTGGAGAAACGTTTTCCACTAGAGGCTAGAGTCTGAGGGCATAGCCTTAGAGTGAGGGGATGACCCTTTTAGAACTGAAGTGAGGAGGAATTTCTTCAGCCAAAGAGTAGAAGTTTTTCTTTGGTAAGTGGATTCAGGGTTATGGGGGAAAAGATAAGAGAATAGGGTTGGAAATGTATCAACCATGATTAGCTGTTCAGACCTGATTGGTCAAATGGCCTATTCTGCTTCTATACTTTATGGACTTGATAAAAGCATAAAAGGGGTCTTCATAGACTGAGAGTAAATTATCTTTTCTAACATGAGGGGTCACTTTTTAGAGACAATTTTGTTTTTGTCTTGAACTATTGGACCCTTCCTCAAAAGACAGGTGGAAGCAGAGTCTGGATCTTTTGAAGTGGTGGTGAGTAGATTCGTTAGGATTAGGGGAATGAAAAGTTACTAGGGGTTGGTGGGAGTATAGAGTAATCAAATCAGCCAGGATTGAGTTTGCTCAATAGCAAAGCAGGCTTGAGAGGCAATGTGGCCACTGCTTCTGATTCTGATTTGAATGTAAAACATTTGGCACCTAGAGTGCTTTGATATTTAAGGAACTCTACAAATGAATACTGGGTTGGAGAGTTTGAGATGCCCCTCACAAAGAATGAAATATGGCTATGTAATTAATTTACAATAACTGGATTTCAACTTGTCTCTCAATTTGAATTCACTCTTTGAACTGACGTTTACTCTTCAAATTAAGGTGGTCAAATTCTGGTCTGGCTAAACCTAACATTATTTGCCTGGGAAGTGTGATACTATATTACTTTTACATTGAACTCTGCTATACTTTGGAGGAGTTTTAGTCAAATTCTGGAAATAAGGCTTGGCATTCATTTAATATTAAATTTTACCTTGTAAAACATTTAAATTGTGGATTTGTGGTGTAGAGCCATGTCAACTCCAGTTTAGCTACAAATTGGTTCATTCAGTGGACATATGTAAGGGCTCTTATGACTGACTTGTCACTAAACTAGAGGGAAATTAGCAGAAATTATTTCTTGATTGCATTCACTTGATGGAATGCAAGTGTTGGGTGGGGAAAGAACAGAACTGGGTTTGACTGCAGTTTATTTTTCTCCCAACCCAAAGATGTGAATTTGATAGCCTGTTGCTATTTGTCCTGGCTCACGGATCAAGGATGTTCCAGTGAGGTTAGACGGAGGGGTTGGGGGGGTGGTGGTGGAATTGAATAAGATGGCTGGGGCTTGCATAATCGAAATATGTTGCAGTACAAGCCATGTCCAATTAGCAAAGAAATGGATATGAGTTTGGTTGATATTTGCTTTAAATTTACAACAATTTACCAAATATTGGGTTTGCACTTTGAGGTGAGTCACTATATTAAATTTAACTTTTGTAATCTGAATTGAGACCACTTTACAACAAACCTGAAGCAAAATAATTCTGACATTTTCCTGGTACATAAATGTTGCATAAAATCTGTAAGGTTAGCAAAGTTGATACTGACATGCCTACACCTTTTTAAAGAGAAATGTGTATTTTTTATTGAATCAATTCTTTTATTTTATAAAGATTGCATTTTTTTTGAAGCATGCATTTTAAAAAAATAATTCACTGGTAGTAATATTGTGTTGGGTTCAATAGGGCATCTGAGATCCTGCCTTCTAGCTAAAAAGTCATGGGGATGGGCAAGCTTGTCCAGGAGAAGAGTAGTGATACCACTGCAATTTAATAGTTGGGAGGCAGAAGCTTTGTCTCTTGGAAAAGAGGGTCTTGCTTATCAGCCTGACAATACTGGTAGTTAGTTTTGCATTGAGCATGTGAGCTATGCTGGATCCTTTCAAGGTGGGTATTGAGTATTCCTTATGGGACCTTGGTAGAGATTTACTGAGGGTTTGAACTCTAGCTGCCCCTCTTTCCAGATGACCAGTCGATGAAAATAATGACTTCAGTTGCAATTCTTGATATCTGAAATAAAATGGTCTAATTTGTAAGTTGGATTCATAGTGTTGAAATGTATTTTGCATTGAGAACCATGACAGAGGAGCACTTCACATATATGTTTCCAAGCTTGGGCATTTGCATAACTTACTGTTCCACTGACCTCTGAACTTCTGTACTTGTGTGAGGTAACTTTGGGCTGTAGGTCTTGCGATTAAATTTCAAGAAGTAAGTTAAAATAAAGCTGTGCTCCCATTACTTTTAATGTAGAAACAAGAATACGACTGCATCTTAAAATATTTCTGCATACAATATCTTGCAACCTGCTTTAGTGCTGTTCCTTAAGTTAGCACTATAAATCTGAGGGTACCAATAGAACAAATACTGTTTTTATGCTGTTGTTTTTGTAACAATCAATTATTGCTCCAGAAATTCTCTTTATCGTTATAACACTTGCAGGTCCTACTAATTCATTCCAGTGAAGATCTTGTTTTAACCATGATTACTGACTTCAAACGCAATCTTGTTTGACTACTTAATTCAAATTTATAAAGTGGATGCAGGACCTGTTAATTTCAGGACAATGCTTGAGTATACAATGTTTTTGCAGTTTTATCTGAAAATGTGTTGCTGGAAAAGCGCAGCAGGTCAGGCAGCATCCAGGGAACAGGAGAATCGATGTTTCGGGCATAAGCCCTTCTTCAGGAATGAGGAAAGTTTGCTCATTCCTGAAGAAGGGCTTATGCCCGAAACGTCGATTCTCCTGTTCCCTGGATGCTGCCTGATCTGCTGCGCTTTTCCAGCAACACATTTTCAGCTCTGATCGCCAGCATCTGCAGACCTCACTTTCTCCTTTTGCAGTTTTATGTCTACAATCTTTTTCTGTGTTACTTGGATTTGAGAATACAGCTTCAGTGTACGATTACTACAGTACCTTCTGAGCCATTGATCATGTATTCCGAGATGGATGTGCTATTATTTGCATCTTTCACAAGATTATTTTGTTGTGTTTTCGGAATGGTACATGTGGATGTACAATACAAATGAACAGAACAGGACAATGCTAATTAATTTGTAGCAATCAGTGCCATGAACTATCAAGCAACAGTCTTGAAAACGTTTCAGCTCAAAACATTGTCAGCAGCTGCTACCGAGAGCAGAAAGTACCTGAAATGGTTTGCCAAAATCTCTTGGACCGTCAGTTTTCCTTCTTTTTGCTGGCTACATTGGAATTTACGTATAATTTATAACTGTAACATTGTAAATTATTACTTCTCTCACACCATAAAGACACCTGTTTTGGTTAAATGTATGCCTGAAATCTCCAACTTCGGTTCTAATTGCTGTCCAGCGACGTGACTTTAACATTGAATTTATTGTCTACTACATATATGGCTAGTTTGTCATTTACACACACTTATGTGCCCCCCTAAGCCACCTGAGATTAAAATCGCCACCTGTGTCAAGAGTTAAGACCATTCCTTTTAAGATCTTCCCTTCAAAGATCAAAATTTTTATAATGAAGTTGTACCAATATATGTACCAGCTAGGTCTCGAATTCCATCAGGTCAGACCTCTCAACTGCTTTTATTGCTACACAATCTTAACTGTATTCCTTCACAGTTGCCTATTGTCAATGCATAGATTGTTTCTTCATTGTTGCTGAGTCAAGATCCTGGAATTCTTTTTCTAATACAGTCGTCTCCCCGTAGCCACGGGGGATACGTTCCAAGACTTCCTGCAGAAGAGCGAAAGTGTGGATAGGAGCGAACCCATTCATTTAAATGGGAAATTTACCTTCCTGGCAGCCTCCAGGTTCTGGAAGGTTCCCTGTAATTGGTCGGGCTGCAGTAAACTGTGAGTAACTGAAACCGTGGAAAACGATTCCCCAGATATGGGGGTCGCCTAGGTGGAGTTGAATGGTTGAGTATCAATTACTTATGTTAGATGTACTACCACAATGTTTGAAGGCAATCAGGAATGGGGAATAATTGGATCCTTGTACATTTAGCTAGATGCTGAGGACAAAACATAATATACATTTCAAAAGTCAAAACCAAAGAACAATTTAAACTTATTCTACTGACCTTACTAGAAAGCTAGTTTCTACTGTTCACATTGCTAATAACCCTAGATTATGTACCTAAACCAATTGGTGTTATTACATTTTAAAACATCTCCTTTAATGTAGCTACTTTTAGAATAAAGTGATGAATACCACGTTGTATAACCACTCATCATTTGTAAAGCTGAATCATCAGGCATTCAACACCAGGAAAATTTGAGTATGTGTACAATGATAGGGGGAGATATAAAGTAATCATGTAGTAATAACAGTCTAAGAATTCATAGGGTCAGTCATATATATAAAAACAAAACTTGGATACTGCTAAGGCCCTCTTCTATGTGTCCAGTGCACCCTACCCTTCCCTCCACCACCACCACACACACATGCACATTCACCTGATGTAGAATTAGATGAGATAATGGGATGTGGATGCCCACACCCAGGTAATGTGGGAGTTGTGTGCATAGGGCCATATCTACGTGTTGTATTGTTCTTCTGGGAGTGTTTCAAATTCGTCGTGTTGTTCAAGGCCTCTGAAAAATATCAAGTTGGGGTCTGGGGCCAACCTCATGAATATGCAAATCTGTGAGTACCAAACCTGAGACTGCATGCTAAACAAATGGACAGGATGCAAAACCAGTCGATCCCCATCATTTTATTTTCAGCAGTAAATTGTAGCAAATAGAAAATAGTTACTGACAACTTGAGATTTACACAGGAGTCTCTTATTAAGTATGCAAGATTTATAGCAATAGAACGAATGTTAGTAATGACCAATTGAATAATTTCATAGTACATCACAATAATGTCACTCATCAGATCGTTGGTAGATTTCAACAATACATTATTATAGTAGACAGAACTTTGAAAATAGAACAAGTGGTTTCAAGTTCACTAATGATTAATATCCAATACAAATGCAATTGCTAATTTAAAATTATATTCTGAACGTCAGGCTTTTGATCATAAAGTGCCATTCATCTTCACAATAAAAGCATTGTTAATTTAATATGAATTGAAGTACATCTGTCCACTTTAGATTTATCCATTCTCTCTCAATTTAAAAAAAAGTTTGGTAATAATTAGCTTTTTGATTAAATGATTTTGAAATTTTGTGGTCACAATTATTACTCTTATTGAGCAGCTGTTTTTATTATTGTATTAACAATCAGATAATCTACATTTGTCATTTTTCTCTCAAACATTCAGTTGATTTTCAACAATGAAAAGGCTGAATACAGAGATATTTAGCATGTCTAGAATTAGTGTGTGAATGTGATAGCTTCAAAGGAATGCCATTGATGTGATTAACTGACGTATTGATGTGCTAATATAAAATTTAAACCTCCCGATAAAGAAGAATGTTTAAGGACTTTATCGTAAGTGGAAAGAAGAACAGTTGGATAGTTCCACGAGTGATTGTTCTATGTGCTAAAGTGTGAAGATTTAAGAAATTAATTACCACTTAACCTCTACACATTTTATGTTCGGACTCTATACCTGTTCAGTTTTCCTTCAGGGACTCACTCGATTAAAGCTGCTTCCATTTGGTTTGATGCTTGTTTTAGTTGAATCCTTGTGAATACATTGAACCCCTAGTTTCCATGCTCCACAAACCTGGTTGCTTATTGTTAATTCTGTATCTACATGAAAGATGACATGCTTACTAAACTCTCCTTCATGAAGGTCACTGTCCTTTAGTAATTTCCTCAGAAAATTATTTGCTTTGGAAGAAACATACTATAAAAGTAATTAGAAAATCATGTAGTCTGAAAATGCTTTTTGTCATAGGTGTGTTTTAGAGATCTTAATCTTCAAAATCTGAAACAATATAGTTGAACAATGAAATATATTTGAAATAAAGCCAGCAGTGAGACCAGTTTGATTTCAATATAGTTGAATTGGTTCGTATAACTAAATTACACTTTCTTTCATCTCTAATACACATTGCCCCAAATGTATATGCCTCTCATACCTTACAATAATTTCTATTAACTAATTTGATAATTACAGAAAAGGGGCTTATGCTTGAACTGATATATGCAGCCCTACATTGATTTAAAATACTCAAATGAAATGATGCCATTGGACTCAACATAATACTGACTTTAAGGGAAACCATTTTGGATCTAACTCTAAAGATTATATCTTTACTAAGACAACTAGACCTCACAGTAATTAGTTAAAATTAACCATCTTCAAGGCAAATGAGGCCTAATTGTACTTTCCTGACTAATATTCTATTGAGAATATTTGGGCAAATGAAAACCAAATTCTGTTCTCAGATTCACAATTGATAAAACATGAATGGAATCAACTAATTCCTTTTGCCAGTAAGATTTTACTCGTAATCCTGAACAGCAGTTTGGCACGTTTGTCATTAATCTCAATTTATGTGCTACACAAAGTACCCAGAGACAGGAGTAGCAATCAAGTATGTTATTCTGCATTAGAGGCACCAAATTGATCGCAATTCCAAATTCCTAGTCAGCATCCTGTGGCCGCACATTAAGCCATAGTATCTCAGCAGATGCATCCTCACTTTCTAAAGTATCTCTTTGAAATATAATGTCAGTGTTCATAATATTTAAAACAAGCACCTACTGAATAATTTGTTTCTATATTGCTACTAGTTATTGCAAATTTTGGTTTCTTCGCAGTGGGAATGAATCACTTTTTGTTTTGCCCAGCCTCTACCCTGTTGTGCTACAAATGAGTAATTGTCAAGGTAAAAACATTATTTGTTGACACAAATACCTAGGTGAATAGCTGATTTATTTGTTGTGCTCATATGAGGTGCACAACATTATTTCCAACAAACCTCTCTAAGGTGATGACTTAATTTCAACTTTCACAAACAGCACATGTCACGGCTTGCAACTGAACCCTGCCATGCCCCAACTATTGTGAAAAATGCTTCACTACTATTTGTGAGGATAATGGAAATGGAGACAATCAAATTTGCCTTGAATTTATATTTTTCCTTAGTGAGTGAGAAAAGCAACATGTTCTGTGCAGGGGTGAGAAAGACGAACTAGAACAGGAAGAGACCCACATTTAAAAGAAGGGAGGGATGGAAACACACTGTAAGGGAGAAACAAACTAACAGAGGGAGATATTGACCAAGTTGGTGGAAGAGAGAAAAACAAACCGGCGAAGAAAAGAAATGTAAACTGGGAGAGGGTTGGCAACATAAAATGGAATAGGAGGTAACAACACAAACTGGGGAGGAAGATTGCATTGCTGCTGCTCTCTTAAGGACTGAATCTCATCTCCCTGGAGATTGTGTCTTGTTTCCCTGCAGCTGGATTTCCATTAGAGATTATGGAAGTCAGGGAATTGAATCAATTTTGGGTTTTGGTTTTGTTTATTATTTTCATTGTTTGCTGCAATTTGTAGAAGGTCTTAAATGCGTTCAGAAACTTTACTTGAAATTTGCTTTTACCAGTGATGTTGTATCAGTGGAAGCAACTTAATGTTTCCCCTTGTGTTTGATACTGCTGATAGATCAGAGTACTATTAAACATGACTTACATTGCTATTCTTAAATTTCTGTTTCTTTAATTTATAAATTATGTATCTCACTATAAAATAAATCAATTATTTTATTTGGATTTTGCTGATATTGTGAGCCTTTACTAAGTTAAATGCCTTGCACTTTATTCCTTTTCAGACAATAATCTGTTTTCCTCTTGAATACTTTGAGTTTGCCTCCACTATGTATTCAGATTTCCAGATATCAAACACTGACTGCATTAAAAAGTTTTTTTCCTTAGGTTTCCATTACTTCTTTTTGCCAATTTCTTAAATCTGTGCTGTCTGGATTTTGATCTATTCTTAAGTGGGAACAATTTTCCCTATCTACTCTGTCCAGTGCCTCATGATTTTGAATAGCTCTGCCAATTCTCCTTTGAACCTTCTCTTTCAGCATGGAAGTATTCCCAACTTCTCTAGTCTTTCTAAGTAACTGAAGTTCCTCAATCATTAGTGACCGTACCCACCTTTGGACCTTAGGATGGGCAGGGGTGGGGTGAAGGTTATTAATGAAGCAGCTGAAAATGGTTCTGCCTGGGGACACTATTCTGAAGAATTTCTGTAGTGCTTTAATGTGAGATGATTGATCAACAATGACCACAACATCTTCCGATCTATTAGTATGAATCCAAACAATACAGAGCTCTCTGATTCCAATGACTGAAGTTTTTCTGGAACTTCTTGATGGCTTGATAACTTGAGCTTTGAGATTACTAGGCTTTTAAGATTCATTCAAATTGCTGTGGGTCAGGAGTCACACAGAGGTGACACATTCTTACTCTGGATTATTCTTTGTTCTTTTCTGTAGCCAACCCAAAGCTAATGATACAATGGTTCCCTTATTGACCACTTGGCTGACCTCATTTCTAAGAACCAGGTATAATAGTGCTTCCTTCCTCTTGGACTGGAAGCATATCCATTACTGTGGAATCTTCTTATGGGCACACTTTCCCCCTCCCTGCCTTTTGCACTGCTACTATTCTAAGCTATATTCATGAAATAAAGTTTCCCTTCATAACTATTGTTCTTGAAACACTCCATAATTTCTTCAAAATTTGTTCCGTTACATCTTATCTACTTTTTGGTGTCTTAGAGACTATACTAAGCAATGCAATTGTACATTTTATTGTTACTTTGTTCTAGCCAAATAAGATAGCCTCTCCAACATTGTAATGTTTTCCCTAATACCCCTTTCCTTTTTTCTCTTTCCCAGACAACTTGTCCCAGGAATAATTTATACTTGGTCATGCCTTTTGAGCCTGGTCTCCAATATAGTTACAACATCTATTCCAAATGTTTATCTGACCCTGCAATTCACCAGTCTTATTTACATTCAAATACACATCTAGGAACCATAATTTAGATTTTATTGCGTATCTCCATATTCTGAACCCACCTAATAACTTATTCTTTCCTACACTATTGTAATCTTTCCCTCATGTTCTTTTGCCCTTTGGTATTCGTCTCTAACATTTCCTTCTGGTTCTACAGACATGTCACGTTGGTTTAAACCATTCTCATAGAACTATCACACATTCCTGCAAGGAATTTACTCGCAGCTCAGTTCAGATGCATGTGATCTGACCTAACCTGGTCCCATCTTCCACAATCCTAACCCTGACTGGTCCTAATGTCCCATGAATCCAACGGTCTCCCAATTGCATCTTTCCGACCATGTATTTATATGCTTTATTCTTTTTTCTTAAATGGTAGTAGGGGATTACTGATTTGAAAGTCCTGCATGTTTATTTTTTACCTAGCTCTGTGAATTCTGACTGTAGGATGCATCCTCTTTCTCTCAAGTAATGGTACTGACGTGGACCACATCTGCTGGTAGTTCACCTTTTTCCTCAGGGTGCAATGCAGTCACGGATATGTCATACCATCCTGGATTCTGCAGTCACAGAAACATCTGTTTTCTCTGCACATCTGCCTGTTCTTTCGATGTAATGTGTTTCCTTGGATATTTAATTCAGAGTCCTGATTCCCCTGTAGCCACATCTCTGTGATACCCACAACATTGTATCTTCTAAATTCACTCTGCGTTACAAGCTTGTTTACCTGGTTTCATGTACTGCATGCATTTGAGTACAACATCCTCAGTCCTGCATTTACTGCCCACCTTTTCATAGTTGTCCCCTCATCTGCTATGCCTCAAGTAGAGACTTTCCATACTCTATGTCCTGTTACTTGTTCTGGAAACTTTACTAAATTACCCACTTCAACGTTTTCCTTAATTTTCCATTGAACTGAACCCCCCCACATTCAAAAACAATTGCCTTAAAAACAATCAATGAGGTAGCCTCAGTTGCTTCACTGGGGAGGGAATTCCACAGATTCACAATCCTTTTAGTGAAGAGGTTCCTCCTCAACTTGGTCCTAAATCTTCTCCCCTTTACTTTGAGGCTATGTTCTAGTTTCACTTACCAGTGGAAACAATTTCCTGTTTCTAGCTTATCTATTCCCTTTATAATGTTATATGTTTCTATAAGATCCTCCCCAAATACTTCTAAATTCCAATGAGCATAGTCCCAGTTTACTTAATCTTTCCTCATAAGGCGACCCTTTCAATTCCGGAATCAACCTGGTGAATCTTCTCTGCATCCCTTCAAGTGTCAGTATGTCCTTTCTCAAGTAAGGAGACCAACACTATACTGAGTACAGTACTCTAGGTGTGGCCTCACCAACACCCTATATAGCTGCAGCAAAATCTCTCTATTTTTTAAACTCTATCCCTCCACCAATGAAGGACATTGTTGTTGTTTGTCGTCTTAACTCCCTGCTGCACTTACAAACCACTTTTTTGATGCATGCACAAGGACACCTAGGTTCCTCTAAATAGCAGCATTTTGCAATTTTTCACCATTTAAATAATAGTCCATTTTGCTGTTGTTCCTACCAAAATGGTTGACCTCACATTTACCAACATTGTGCTCCACCTGCCAAGCCCATACCCATTCACTTAACCCATCTGTATCCCTTTGCAAACTTTCAGTGTCCTCTGCACATTTTGCTCTACCATTCATCTGTGAACTTTGACACACTACACTTGGTCCCCAACACTAAATCATCTATGTAAGTTGTAAACAATTGCGGTTCCAACACTGATCCCTGAGGCACACCACTAGGCACTGATCACAAACCAGGAAAACTCCCATTTATCACACACTTTGCTTTCTGTTAGTTAACCAATTTTGTATCTATGCTAATACATCACCCATAATCTTTATCTTATGCTGCAGCCTTTTGTGTAGCACCTTGTCGAATGCCTTCTGGAAATCCAGATACACCACATCCACTGGTTCGCTGTTATCCAGTGTGCTTGTAATGTCCTCAAAGAATTCCAGTAAATTAGTTAAACATGACCTGCCTTACATGAACCCTTGCTGTGTCTGCCTGATGGGACAATTTCTATCCATATGTCTCACTATTTCCTCCTTGATTTTACATTCAAGCGTTTTCCCCATGACAGAGGTTAAGCTAATGGGCCTGTAGTTACCCGCCTTTTCTATACCTCCTTTCTTAAACAATGGTGTCACATTTGCTGTTTTCCAAGTAGAAATCTAGAGATTATTACTTTTTTGATTCTGCTTTGTAATTTAGCCCACAGCTGCTCAGCTGAACACTCAGCATAATCCCTTACCTCTTTCTCCCATTATCATTGGTATGTACATGGCTCACAGCCAGTGGTTCTTTTCCCTCCCACTCCAAGTCCCTCTGTAGCCCAGGTGAGATATACTGAATCCAGGCATCTGTAAGGCAACACAGCCTTTAGGATGTTGGATCCTGGCCATAGAGAATGGTATCTAGTCTCCTGACTATTACTATTCTCGATTACAAGCATATTTCTCTTTTCTCCTTGCTCTTGAATGGCTCCCTGTACCACAGTGTTATGATCAGTTTGCTCATTCTCCCTACAGTACCCATTCCCATCTTCACAGAGAGGAAGAATCTTACACCTGTTAGACAAGCTCAAAGGCTGAGGCTCCTTCAGTACTACCTGCTGGATCCCTCTACCTGCCTCACTTGTGGTTACATCCTCCTGTCCCTGACCACTGTCCGAATAAAGTTTGTTAATCTTAGGGGCGTAACTGCCTCTTGAAACACAGCATCTAGGTAACTCTCTCTCTCTCTCTCTCTCTCTCCCTGATGTGTCACAATGTTCAAAGCTAAAACTCCAACTTATCAAGAATGAGTTTGAGATTCTCAAGCAACCAATGCTTGCTACAGATGTGGTCTCTATGAACCCCAATTGGGATCACCAGTCACCACATCATGGAGTTACAACACATCACCTGGTCTTGCATCTCTTATTTTAATTACTTAGTTCTTAATTTGATTTTTAAGAATTTTGATCTGGTCTTTTTGTTTTTAGCCTATATATGTTTTCCATATTTACTTGCAATATATAATAGATAATCAAATTAGTAGCTGTCACCAACCAATGAAGTTACAGTTTACATGTGATTTTACTCCTGTGCTGAGCACTTGATCTTGGGCTTCACTTTTTCCTGTTACAAAAACCCTTCTAAACTGTGAGCTGAAAAAAAAAACTATTCTTCCTCTTGGCACTAAATTCTCACATTGCCTCCAAATTCCCTAAACTATGTACTCACTCGCGCTGTGTCTCATTCTGGATGTGATCTCTCCTTACTGACTGTGCAAAGCTTACTGGTTGGTAGATAGCTATATAGATTATCATCATTTCTTGCATATTTGCTTAATTTTTTTTCACTTAATTTTTACCTCTGTTAGAGGCAGATGTAGAAGGGTGAATCAGTTTCCCTAATGTTTAACCGATTTCATTCAAAGAAAATTTCACATTTTTTAGCATGTAGCTGTACATTAAATTGAAACATCATACAACATATTCAAAACAAGGAGCCAATTATAAGCTCTTCTTGAGTGAAAGGAAGAGAAATTTTCTTACCTACTAACCCTGAAAAAATTAATAAAATGCAACCTCACACACAAGTAGAAGAGGAAAATGTCTCATAAAATAAGATTAAGAATAACCTGTTTAAAAAATCCTGAGAGTCCTTGAGATGTTATGTTTTGACCTAAGACTATGGTGTCTTGTATTGTCTCCTGTGGTGAAATTTGTAGGCGTCCATGTGTTCTTGATTAATGCATGTTTCTGTAATTTGTTTTTTATCACTGTTTATCAAGAGATTGAGAAAGAGAAAAAGAGACAGAGTGCAAGTCTTCAAGCTCTGTTCATATGAATTCATTCTCTGCTCTGCTGTAATGACTGTTGCCTGAAATGCGGCATCTTTGAATATCCCTGTATCTGGTTTCATTGTTTTTCAAGCTGGAAAGGTGAAGATGACTCATTCCAATGTGTGGATCTTCTAGGAAGTATCTAGGTGGTAGGGGAACAGATATGTGAGCAGATCATAGAAAGATGTGAAAAAAAACAGATTTGTTGCAGTGGGTTATTTTAACTTGTCCAATATTGCTTTGAACCCCCTTAGTCCCAGGGGTTTAGATAGGGCAGAATTTGTTAGGTGCGTGCAGGACTGTTTCTTGAAACTAGCGAAAGGGACATAGACCTTATATTGGGAAATGAGCCTGATCAGGGATCAAAGTTTCAGTGTGGGAGCATTTTGGGAACAGTGATCATAATTCCTTTAGTCTTAAGATAGTTATGGATAACGATAAGAGTGGACCTTGAGTGAAAGTCCTAACTTGGGGGAAAGTTAATTACAACTATATATAACTGGAGAAATTAGATTGGGGCAAGGGTAAATCTACATCTTGTATGAGGGGGTCTTTTAAAGGCAGTTGATCAGAGTTCACTACAAGCATATCCCTGTGAGGATGAAAGATATGGCAAGATTCAGGAGCCTTGGTTGACAAGAGGTAATGAAATTTTAGTCAAAGAGAAAAACAAAGCATATGCAAGGCCTCTGAAGAATATAAAGGAAGCCAGAAAGAACTTAAACACGAAATTAGGAGGCCCCGAAAGGGCATTGAAATGTCCTTGGCAAGTAGAATTAAGGAGAATTCCAAGGCATTTTATATGTAGATTAGGTGCAAGAGGGTAGCTGGGGAAAGAGTGGGTCCACTCAAAGAAAAAGGTGGGAATTTATGCATGAAGCCAGAGGAAGTGGGTTAAGTCCTTAATGAGGTCCTTCTCATTGGTATTCAACAAGGGGAAGGACTTGGATGATGGTAAGATTAGAGAGGGGTATGTTGATACTCTGGGGCATATCGATATAAGGAAGGAGAAGATTTTGGCTGTCTTGAAAAACATTCAGGTAGATAAGTCCCAAGTGTCTGAAGGGATCTGTCTCAAGATACTGAAGGAGGCAAGGGAGGAGATTTCTGGGATCCCGATAGTGATCTTTGTATCCTTTTTGGCAAGGTCTGAGAGGATTGGAGAATAGCCAATGTTGGCCCCTTGTTTAAGAAAGGCAACATAATAATCCAGGAAATCATAGGCAAGTGAGTCCTACAATAATGTTAGGGAAAATATTGGCGAAGATGTTTAGGGACAAGAATTACTTGTATGAGGATAATAATGGACTTATTGGGGATAGCTGGTGTAGTTTGTGCGGGGAGGTGTTATCTCACAAGCTTTATTGAGCTTTTTGAGGAAGTGACTGGGTACAGCAGCGGATGGTGTCTACATGGACATTACTAAAGCATTTGTCAAGGTCCTTCATGATTGGTTCCAGAAAATTAAGTTGCATAGGATCCGTGGTGAGTTGGATACAAAATTGGCTTGGCACTAGAAGACACAGAGTAGTTGTGGAGGGGTGTTTTTCTGACTGGAGGTCTGTGACCAGTAGAGTTCTGCCAGGATCAGTGCTGAGACCTCTGTTGCTTGTAATATGTATAAATGATTTCGATGAAAATGTAGGTGTGGTCTAATTAGTATGTTTGCAGATGTTAGTGGAGTTGTGGATTGTGAGGAGTTTATCATAGGATACTGCAGGAAATTATTTAGAAAGTTGGGTGGAGATGTGGCAGATGGAATTTAATCTGGACGAGTGTTAGGTGATGCATTTTTGGAAGTCAAATGCAAGGGGAAGGTATACGGTAAATGCAGAACCCTTAGGACTATTGACATCGAGGGCGATCTTGGGGTCCAGGTCCATAGCTCCCTGAAAATGGTAACACATAGATAAAGTGGTCAAGAAGATATTTAGCATGCTTGCCTTCATCAGTTGGGGCATTGAGCATAAAAGTTGGTAAGTCCAGTTGCATCTGTATAAAACTTTAATTAGGCCACATTTGGAGTATTGTGTACACTTCGTAGAGGGTGCAAATGAAGTTTATGAGGATGTTGCCTCAGTTGCAGTGTATTCGCTGTAAGGAGACATTGGATCAACTTGGATTGCATTCGTTAGAGCTTTAGAGGTGAGAGGTGACCTGATAGAAATTTATGAAATTACGAGAAGTATGGATAAGGTGGATAGTCAGTCTTTTCTAAAACACAAGGTGGCATAGATTTAAGGTGAGGGGATAAGTTTAAAGAAGTTGTGTGAGGAAAGTCTTTTACACAGAAGATGGTAGCTGTTTAGAACGCGCTGCTAGGGGAGGTGTTAGAAGCAGATACAATAGCAAGGTTTAAGAGGCATATAGACAGACGTAAACAGGCAGGAAGAGTGGGATATGGACAATGTGCAGATAGATGGGATTAGTTTAGAATGGCATCATGGTGGGTCCAATAGTCTGTTCATGTGCTGTACTGCTCTATGTGAATCAAACAGAAGGTACAAATTTGGCTGATTAGTTTCAATCATTTTAATTATGTTAATTTTGGTTCAGGCTGGATCTTGTTTATTGATAGCTTGCATGGGTTTCCATCGGGTGCCTTGGTTTCCTCCCACAGTCCAAAGATGTACAGGTTAGGTAGATTAACCATGGTCAATACAAGGTTGCAAGAATAAGGTAGAGCTCTGGGTCTGGATGGGATGCTCTTCAGAGGGCCAGTGCAGACTCAATGGGCTGAATGGCCTCTTTCCCCACTGAATCAATTCTATGTTTCATGAGCCTGGGTTAATCTGGGTTAGATGACCACTGTGTACATCTTAAGTCAGTGTTTTTCTTCTTTTTCATAAACTATTTTAGTCTATGAAAAGTCCCAGAAATGATAGAAACTGAAACTGATAGTGCGTTTACACCATTATCAAAGCACCAGGTAACAAGGCATATTCTTGAAGTTGAATACTGTGAGCTTGAAATTCTAAATAGAAAACTATGTTTATTATACTTCCATATTATTAACTGAACCTTCCTCATGGGAGTGAACTTGAGCTATCATAAAAAGTCACTGATCTGAAACATCACCTCTGTACGAAGGTACTCCAATGAGTATTTCCAGCATTTTCGATTTTTATTTCAGATATCCAACATCCATTGTATTTTGCTTTCATACAAATGAAACATATCTCCCCTAGGTACTCCTGAAGAATTGTAGGCTCATGGCCATGGAGGAAAATATTTTGACTCTACTTTGTCTTCTTAGTCAGTCCTTTGAGATTGAGGATGACTTTTCTCACTCTGGTTGTGAGTTCTGAGGTGACTATCTAGTCCAACTCTGGATCTGCTCGCTCCATCGTACATGTCCAGCTGGTGTTTCATTAGGTGGGTTGGATCTTGGACTTTTGTACACTCTGTTGTTTGCTCTTGAGCTTCATCTGAGTCTGTTCTGAGACCTTTAACATGGTTGCCACTATCAAAACTGCAGGCTGACAGGGGTGTTATAGCTTCTGAAATTTAGCCTAATGCTCATTTTCTCAAATGTCTTGGTGAGAACATATCAATGATATTTGGAGTTTGACTTCTGAGTGTGCACACATGCAAATGTCTGCAGCTTGATTACATTGGTTGGGGCATTCTTGATTCTGGACTGGGGATGAAACAGGTTGAACTGTTTCCTGCTTGCATTGTAGATAAACTGCACACCAGTGGAAAGCTCCTGGGAGATAGGGTAAAGTGTTGAGGCCAAGAAAAATAGAGAAATGCGTAGGTACAATGACATGGTTATTTGCCTGACCCCAGTTTGCACACTTACTGGTCTTGGATGTGGATGAGGTTCATGACTTGCATGTCGTCCTGTAGCAGGTTGAGAAGGGTGATGAATTTCTGCAGCAGCCATATTTGAGGAAGATGTTCCATACTCCTTCCTGGCTGACAGAGGCTGCTGAATTTGTCTTGCTGTGAAGATCATGTATACTGAGCCTTTTGATGCATAGAGTCTGCATTCTGACTCTTCACCCACTGAGAGGAGGTGAGGAGATGAGGATTTTTACAAAGACCTTATTGGTAGCACACAGCAGGGAATCCTCTGAATAGTTACCAGAATCAGTTTTATCTCCTTTCTTGAAGATGGCTACAGTTATGGTATTTGGAGATCCCCTTGCATGCTTTCCTCTTTTCAGATGAAGGAGATGAAGCCATGTACATGGGCCAAAAGTGCTCCTCCACAAAATTTCAGTACATAAGCAGGGATTTCATCTGTACTGGTGAACTTGTTTGTTCTCAGTTGTTGAATTCCCTTTTAAACTTCATATTGGCCTGGGGTTTAGCTGAAATGGTGATAGGTAGCATGGTGTGGGATGTCGTTAAGGTTACATCGAATACTGAATTTTGTTTGAGGAGATTAATGAATGCTTCTTCCAATGAGTGCTCGTGTCTCTCTTTCCTTGGTAAGCACTCCTGCATCCTAATTCTCTTTGGGATAGGTTCTTGGATACTTGGGTCATCAATGGCCTTAACTGCACTAAAGAATCCATACACAACATGGCTGCTTGCATGTTATTGTATTTTCTCCACTTTTTCCACCTTCCACGTGATCTTTAGGACTTTTGTTTTTGTTGAACCTCACCCCTTGTATATTTACTCACTTACTTCCTTTCTCCTGCTATTGGTTTAGTTTCTAATTCAGGAAAAGCTTATGATTTAGTAGATCTTGGATCTCTTGGTCATTTTCATCAAACCAGTCTTGATGGTTCATTGTACAGAAACCTAAAATTTCCCAGTAAGTGCAGTTTATTATGGATATAAGGACAGATTGGCCATGATGGACGTACTGTGGTGCCTGTTCATTGAGGATTATTAGGTTGACTGTGAGATGCTAAATGAGTTGGACTTTGCAGAGTCTTTGAGTCCATCAAAACTCAATTTCTGCAGAAACATTTCTGCAGCCACAGTTGTTTTTGCAACCAGGCTTATGGAGATGGTAGACTGGATTGGAGAATGGTTAGTCCAGTTATCAGCTTCTGTCATGGTATGGATGATGTGAATACCCTTGTGGTCTTTCACTCAGATGATGATATAGTCAAACAGGTGCCAATGTCTGGAGCAAAGATGTTGCCACGAAGTCTTTTATTTTTGTCTCTCTCATGAAATAGGATTTTTTTTTATGACCAGGCCATACTCTAGGTATTTTATCAGGAAACGGACTCCTTTAGTGTTTGCCTTCCCCAGGCCTTCCTTGCAATCCCAACTCTGGCAGTGAAATCACCAAAGAGAATCAGCTGCCTTTTGGGACATGCGAAGGCAGCTGATCCTCTTTGACCTAATACTTTGCTTCCAGATAAGGGTCACACCCACTGATCACCATGGAGTACTGTTTCTGGGTGACCATCTGCTGAAGGATGATGAGGTAATTTAAATGGAGAAAGACATCAGAAGAGATTTCAGAGTCACTGTCTATGAAATGCAAAAAGACAGCATCCAAATTCTGTGTGTTATAGGGAAGGCAAATGAAATGTTGGCCTTGATTTCAAAGGGAATGGAGTTTAAAAATAGGGAGGATTTATTAAAACTATACAAGATACTAGTCAGACCACAGCTGTGAACAATTTGGACCTCTTATTTGAGAAAAGATGTACTGGCATTGAGGATAGTTCAGAGACGTTCACAAGGCTGATATCAGGTATGAAGGGACTGTCTTATGAGCAGAGGTTGAGTAAATTGGGTTTGTAGTAATTGGAATTTAGAAGAATGAGGGGTGGGGCAACCTTACTGAAACACACGATACTTGTAGAGACTTGATTGATAGATATGGAAAGGTTGTTTCCCCTTGTGAGACTAAAGGGCATAGTTTCAGAATAAGGGGTCGCACGTTTAAGACAGACAATCAGAAATTTCTTCTCTCAGAGTGGTTATTCTGTGCAATTCTTTACAGCAGAGGACTGGCAAGGCTGGGTTGTTAAGTTTATTCAAGGTTGAGATAGATAGTAATCAGTAAGGGAATCAAGGGCAATAACCAAGGCAGGAGAGTGGAATTGAGGATTGTTAAATCAGCCATGATTTAACAGGATGATAGAGCAGTCTATCAGCTGAACGGCCTACTTTTGCTCCTAGATCTTATCCCAAGGGGCTGCTCACTGAGGCACTCAATGAGTTTGTTTATTATGGCAAAACCAATCTCATGGAGTCAGTGTTCTCCCTCAGATTTATCCTTCCAAAATAAGTTGTTACTTGAGCTGACCTCCTTCTGCCCACTGTGTCTTACTCAGGGCAACAATGTCAATGACAGGGATAACCCAAATGATTGGAAACCAGGCTAGTTGCATGTTTGGGTAAAGACGTGCACACGTGTTGTGGCTCCTAATACTCCTCTCCCATCCTGCAGTTCTGCTTGACTGTGGGTTAGTGACGAAATGGAGAGGGTGTTCCCTGTCAATCGGCCCCTGTAAAATCAGTTGCCACACTGTCATGTTGCAAGCTCGGAGCCTCACGTTCCCCAAAGCGTATAAGTTGGTTCTGCCTCTCTCCAAGTTTTCACTCAGCCAATCACTTGTATGCTTCCCTGTTATGTGACACCTTGAATTGGCTTTTGGCGGTGGTCCTGCCTGCAGCTTCCCCCGTTGTGTCCTCACAGCCTTTGTTCCACTTTTGCCTTCGCTGCTTGTCTCACTTGTTCCCGCTGCTCCCCATGTATCCTTGCAGCCCTAATCCATTTTAATTCCGACTGCTAGTCTCGTCCTTTCCTGCCTATCCCCTGCTGTATTCTTGCACTTCTACACTGCTTTTGTCCACATTACTAGTCTCACTCTCCTGCAGCTGCTGTGCTGTCTGGTGCTCTGTATCAGTGCACCACCTTGAGGGCATGATGTTAAAGTTACTGATAGTGTTTCTAGTTCCACCTCTGCTGTTTATAATTGTTTCTGTTGATCTGAGAGTCCTGCCCATAGCTTAAGGGGGATAAATTTACATCATTTTAGAGCTAAGAATATAACCAAAGTAATGATGTTTGACTAGAAGAACAAGAAATACCACTCTTAAAAAAATGTAGTTGCTGATTGCTAATAAACAGAACTAAATTGCACAATATAATGAATGACATACAGTGGAGTTGCAGGTCAGTACTTGAATTAGCTGCTGAAATGTTAAATTGAAAGGAGTAGAGTGTCTGTAGAGTGTTGAGAATTAACTACTGTTTTAAACTTATTCGCTGTTCAGTATTTGCACTGCCACGTATGTTGCTGTCCAAGCTGAATATATGGCAATGATAAAAATGGAAAAATATCACTAATAGTGAAATGAATGTCAACATATCATCCAACATGTGATCTAACACTGCAGCATAGCATCCACTATTTGGACTTCTCAATCCATTTTCCTGATTATCTGCCATCTATTTATTTGAACAAATCTTTATGTAAGATGCTGGTTCACTTGGTAATCTGTCAGTTTATTTGTGTTGTGCACTTTATCTATTCATTTATATCAATTTCGTAGTTTTCCAGTGTGTTAGTGCGCAATGTAGGGACTCTGCACAAGCTACCAATTACCTGCCAATCACCATTACACACAATGGAGTTGTTTGAGGCTGTGGAGTGGAGGGAGGTGTATGAGAGGACAGGTTATGTTCGTTTCATTATGACGTTTCACTGCTTTTTCTTTCATTTGTTCAAGGCTAATATTTATTAGCCATTCAGAATTCCCTTCTGAAGGTGCCTTCCTGGGTTACTACAATCCATCTGGTGTAGGAACACGCACAGCGCCACCAAGGGGAACAATTTGGGACTTTAATGCAGCAACAGTAATGGAAGGGTGACATAATTTCAAGCCAAGGTGCTTTTGGAGGGAGTTTGCAAGTGGTGGTGTTTACATGCATCTGCAAATCTTGTTCTTTTGGGTGGTAGAGTTGTTGGGTTCAGAAGATGCTGTTGAAGAAGCATTGGCAAGTAACTACAGAACATCTTGTGGTTGGTACATACTGCTGCCACAGTGCACGGTTGGTGGAGGTTCTGAGTGTTTGTAATATTGATGGAGTGTCACACAACAGACTAGCTTTGGCCTGGATGGTGTTGAACTTCTTCAGTGTTGTTCAAGATCTTGTGTGCAGTGGATAACACCCCTTCTTCTGTGCCAGAAGCACCCAGTTCCATTCAGTACCAAAGCAGCGAATTGGTCTTGGAAGAAGCACTCATGATTTCTTTCAGTGGGTCAATAGTAGGTCCGGGAATCTCTCCACCACTTTGTCACTACTTCCCAAAGGGAAATAATTTGTATGCAAAGGTGTGACAAGAGCAAGTGTTATTGGAACTGCAGTTCAAACAAGCAAGTGTGTATTCCAGTACATCCCTGTTTTGTACCTTGTAGAAACTCTACAGGTTTTGGTGAATCTGGAGGTGAATTACTCTGCACAATATTCCTGGACTTTGATCTGCTTTTGTAGCTACTATATGTACATGGCAAGTCCAGTTAGATTTCTGATCTATGATAATCCTGAAAATGTTGATGCTGGGGAATTCAGTGATGGTAATGCTGTTCAATATCAAATGGAGATGTGTAGGATCTCCGTTGTTAGAGATGGTCATTGTCAGGCACTTGTGTAGTGTGATTGCTACTTGCAGGAGAATCGACTTTTTGGGCCGGAGCCCTTCTCCACTTCCTGCACTCCATCCTTGAGCTCCACCCCTGCAATCGCAGCAAGGACAGAAACCCCCTGGTCCTCAACTTCCACTCAACCAACCTCAGATGCAATGCATCATCCTCTGCCATTTCTGCCACCTACAAACAGACCCTACCACCAGAGATATATTTCCATCCCCAAGCCTATCTGTATTCTGCAGAGACCATTCTCTCCGTGACTTGTTAGGTCCATGCCCCCAACCAACCCACCCTTCACTCCCAGCACCTTTCCTTACCACAGGAAGAGATGTAAAACCTGTGCCCAAACCTCCCCACTCACTTCAATTCAAAGCCCCAAAGGATCCTTCCACATCCGGCTGAGATTTTCCTGTACCTTCATACGTGTCATCTACGGTGTGCATTGCACCCAATGTGGTCTCCTCTACATTAGGGAGTCAGGACACCAACTTCTGGAACGTTTCAGACAACATCCCTGGGACACATGCATTAAATAACCCCATCGCCCTGTAGCCGAACACTTCAACTCCCCCCTCCCACTCCACCAAGGACATGCAGGTCCTGGGCCTCCTCCATCGCCAAATCCTAACCACCCAATGCCAGGAGGAAGAACACCTCATCTTCTGCCTTGGAACCCTCCAACCACACGGGATCAATGTTGATTTCACCAGTTTCCTCATCTCCCCTCCCCTACCTTATCCCAGGTCCAACCCTCCAACTCAGCACTGTCCTACCAGTCTATCTTCTTTTCCACATATCCGCTCCACCCTCTGCTCCGACCCATTACCATCACCCCCCCACATTCGTCTACCTATTGCATTCTCAGCTACCTTCCCCCCAACCCCACCCCACTCCCACTTATCTCTCAGCCCCCTTTGCCACCCCAAGATGAAGAGCTTATGTTCGAAACATTGACTCTCCTGCTCCTCAGATGCTGTCTGGCTGTGCTTTTCCAGCACCACACTTTTTGACTCTGAGTTATGAACACGATGGCACGGTGGCTCAGTGGTTAGCACTGCTGCCTCACAGCGCCAGGGACCTGGGTTCAACTCCAGCCTCGGGTGACTGTCTGTGTGGAGTTTGCACATTCGCCCCGTGTCTGCGTGGGTTTCCTCCGGATGCTCCGGTTTCTTCCCACAGTCCAAAGATGTGCAGGTCAGGTGAATTGGCCATGCTAAATTGCCCATAGTGTTAGGTGCATTAGTCAGGGGGAATGGGTCTGGATGGGTTACTCTTTAGAGGGTCGGTATGGAGTAGTTGGGCCAAAAAGGCCTGTTTCCACACTGTAGGGAATCTAATCATATTCCTTGGTGATCAAATCATGAAGCCAAGACCACCTCTGATTAAAGAGAATTGACTTGTAAAAAGTCTCAATTGAATTGGTAGGCTTACCTGCAGCCACTGCCGACCATGATGCATCCTCAATCGCTGTCCAGACAACCACCTCCACGATCATTGGGAAAATGACCACTTCTGTGACCACCAGAGGATCCACTGCTGCAAGATTCACCACTGCTGGTACAGACGCGATACCTATTCTACATGTCACTTCCATCCACGAAGTTGTTGCCACCGTAGCCAGTTCTGTTGCTAGAGATGTCACTCACCAGAACATGGATGACTCCATCGCCAACGTCACTTCCGCACCAGTGACATTATTCACCGGAACTTAGCTGGTGATGTCATGCCTTACATCACTCCTAACCTATGGGCATTGTCGTAGGTCCCATTTCCACCCCCATGGTGAGCGCCACTTCTATTGGTGATGTCACTGCTGACCCCATTACCACACCAACTCCAATAGCAGTCTCCGTCCCCACACCCAGCTCTAGCCCCACCCCAGGTCCTAGCTCCCAGCCTTGCCATGTTTTTTCCTGACTTCTCCAGTCGACCCATTGTCTCAGCCTGCGCAGTCTCACTGAACTCATCTCTGCAGACCTTGATACCATCCTGTCCCCCTTAGTCCAGGATCTCCCCACCTACATTTGGAACGCCCCACATGCCCTTCATTTCCTACAAGGCTTTTATTTCCCTGGCCCGTTGTGCCTTATTTTCACCATGGACATCCAGCCCCTGTTCACATCCATCCGCCGCGCCAAAGGCCTCCAAATCCCAGTTACTTCCTTTCACACCACCCTTCCACTGACATCATCATCTGCCTGGCTGAACTGGTCCTTACCCTTAACAACTTCTCCTTCCAATCCTCCCACTTCCTCCAACCCAAAGGGGTAGCCATGGGCACCCACATGGGCCCCAGCTATGCATGCCTCTTTTTCGGGTATGTGGAATAGTCCATTTTCCGTAGCTACACCAGTACCATCCTCCACCTTTTCTTCCGCTGCATCGATTACTGTATTGGTACTACCTCGTGCTCCCATGAGGAGTTCATCAACTTTATTAACACCTTTCACCCTGACCTCAAGTTCACTTGACTATCTCGGACACCCCCCCTCCCCTTTCTGGACCTCTCCATCTCCATCTCTGGTGACTGACTAATCACAGACACCTACTAAAATCCCACATACTTCCACAGCTACCTGGGCTACACCTCCTCTCACCCTGCCTCCAATACAAATGCCATCCCTTATTTCCAATTCCTCTACCTCCACTGCATCTGTTCCCAGGATGACTTATTCAACCATAGAAAATCCCAGATGACCTTCTTCTGTAAAGATCACAATCTCCCCTCTTAAGTGGTCAACAATGCCCTTCAGCGCATCTCCACTTCCCACACCTCTGCCCTCGAACCCCACCCCTGTCAATGCAACAAGAACAGAACCTTCCTGGTCCTCACCTTCCACCCAACAAACTTTGTATCCATCGCATCATCCTCCACCACTTCCGCCACCTACAAACAGATCCCATCGCTAGGGATATATTTCCCTCCCCACCCCATCAGCATTCTGGAGAGACCATTCCCTCTCCAACACCCTTGTCAGATCCACACCCCCCATCAGCTTCCACCACACTGCTAGCATCCTCCCCTGCCACTGCAGGAAGTGCAAAACATTCACTCACACCTCCCGCACCTCTGTCCAAGGCTACAAAAGATCATTCCACATCCAACAGAAAGTTACCTGTACCTCCACTAATGTCATCTACTGTATTTGTTGCACCTGATGTGTTTCAGAGAACATCTCTGGGAAGCCCATACCAAAAAACCCCACTGCCCTGTGGCTGAACACTTTAACTTCCCCTTCCCACTCCACCAAGGACATGCAAGTCCTGGGCCTCTTCCATTGCCAAACCCTAACCACCCGATGCCCGGAGGAAGAATGCCTCATCTTCCGCCTTGGGATCCTGCCACCACATGGGATTAATGTGGATTTCACCAGTTTCCTCATTTCCCCTCCACCCACATTATCCCAGTCCCAAGCCTCCAACTCAGCACCGCTCTCTTGACCTGTCCATTATCTTTCCCATCTATCCGCTCCACCCTCCTGTCCGACCTATCACCTTCTTCCCCACCTCCATCTATCTGTTGCATTGCCAGCTACCTTCCCCCCAGCCCTACCACCCCCCCCCCCCCTTCCCTACCACCCCCCCCTTCCCATTTATCTCTAAGCCCCAACCTACAAGTCTCATTCCTGATGAAGGGCTTATGCCCGAAACATTGATTTCCTGCTCCTCGGATACTGCCTGACCTGCTGTGTTTTCCCAGTACCACTCTCTCGACTTTCATTTCTGCACGACATATGATTACTCTGCAATCAGCTGCATGGCTGAAACACCAGTCTCTTCAATTTTCTCCACTCCAAATATCCCAGCAACCTTGTATGTGTGTCTGTTTTGTCCAGCATTGCAAAGAATATAAAGCTGGGTGTCAGGGTGAAATGTGAGGAGGATGTTAGGAAAATACAGGGTGACCTGGATAGGCTAGGTGGGTGGACGGATGCATGGCAGATGCTGTTTAATGTAAATAAGTGTGTGGCTATCCACTTTGGTGGCAAGAACAAGAATGCAGATTACTATCTAAATGGAGTCAAGTTAGGTAAAAGGGCAATATAACGACATCTAGGTGTTCTTGTACATCAGTCAATGAAAGCAAGCATGCAGGTACAGCAGGCAGTGAAGAAAGCTAATAGCATGCTGGCTTTCATAACAAGAGGAATTGAGTATAGAAGCAAAGAGGTCCTTCTGCAGCTGTACAGGGCCCTGGTGAGACCGCACCTGGAATATTGTGCACAGCTTTCGTCTCCAAATTTGAGGAAAGACATTCTGGCTATTGAGAGAGTGCAGCATAGGTTCACGAGGTCAATTCCCGGAATGGCGGGACTATCATACGCTGAAAGATTGGAGCGACTGGGCTTGTAAACGCTTGAGTTTAGAAAACTGAGAGGGGATCTGATTGAGACGTACAAGATTATTAAAGGATTGGACACTCTGGAGGCAGGAAGCATGTTTCGCTGATGGGTGAGTCCTGAACCAGAGGACACAGTTTAAAAATAAGGGGTAGGCCATTTAGAACAGAGTTGAGGAGAAACTTCTTCACCCAGAGAGTGGTGGGTGTGTGGAATGCTCTGCCCCAGAAGGCTGTGGAGGCCAAGTCTCTGGATACTTTCAAGAAAGAGTTGGATAGAGCTCTTAAGGATAGTGGGATAAAGGGTTATGGGGATAAGGCAGGAACAGGATATTGATTGAGGATGATCCGCCATGATCATAATGAATGGTGGTGCTGGCTCAAAAGGCAAAATGGCCTACTCCTGCACCTATTGTCTATTGTAATGGTATGTTATGCTTCATTTACATTTACCAAACCATCTTTATGTGGGTATGTTCTGTGCATGCTGTAAGTGGGACTGTGTTTGTTGAGGGATGGGGAATTGAGTCTCACATTGCTGTCTGGAACTCTCTGCTTTGAATATAATGGATTTCAAAAGTACTTTGAAAAATGGCCCAAATTCCATTTAGCAGCATTTAAATGCTGATTATGGATTTGATTAATTGCACAGAATTCATGTAGTATCACATTGTGTTATCGGCGCAGGATAAATCGACAAAGGGAGCTCCTATGTTCAGGCTTTTCTGGAAACTGGCATCAGTGTGAGGTTAGTGTCAGGAGTTGCTTGGAACAATTTGTGACTTGGGCAGTAACTTGCCTATTTTAACAGTTCAGTGTGTACTGTACAAATCAGCAGCTCACACATAACCAACAACATACTCCCACAGGAATCAATCCTAGCACTGTCACCTACACCAAGATTTGGTTATTCATAAATGCTGATGACTTGTCTCTGGCTTTCCAGGCTAAATAACTCCAGGTCATTCGGGAAACACTCATTGAAGACCTAAGCCTGCTTCAGCAAATTAAGACTTCAACCTAAATCTTCAATGACTGTCATTTCAGCATTCTAACTGTGCAGCCTGAATGTCAAGGAAGAACTCAATGTTCAGTTTTGTGACCAACCACTCACCCATACGGCAATAGCAAAGTATTTTGTCATCATCCTTCAGCATGCCTTGAACCACCTATAAGACCTCCAGAAAAACAGAGCCAAGATCTTGGTGCAAGTTAATCTCCGTGATAAACTGGTGGTTATCAGGGGCAGCAAAGCCAGTTCACCTGGTCTGCCGGAATGCACGGTGTTGCTGTGCAACCATTGGTGTGTTACACAATATTGTACGTTTCCACCTCCAGGGAGGCATGTGGATTATATCTCAGACGTTGAGGCCATCTAGCTCAAATAGCTTTCTGTCTTAGCAACATACTAAACCTCCTGATGTCCTTAGGTAAACCATCCTCCACAAGGAGCACAGAAAAAGCTGGAGAAGCAGGTCTTGCTGCATCTGTGGAAAGTGAAACAGAGTTAATGTTTTGTTTCTGGTATGGCGATTGAAAAATGCTGCCAAAAAAAACTTACTGAGTTTCTCCAGAATTCTCTGTGTTTGTTACAGATTTCCAGCATTTGCAGTATTTGCCATATTTCCACAAAAGTACCACAGTTTGACAGCAAACAATGTACGCTCCTGACACAGGACGTCAATAGAACCCATGCACTTACCTGAATTCTTCAGTCTCTACTAGATCACACTGTACGACTTGTTACAGGTGAGAGCCTCACCTCTCAATGATGTACCTCCTGGCTGAATGACTGCAACTGGTGACTGATATGAATGGATAGGTCTTGGATTTCAACATTCCATAGAAAAGTGGGATGACCCTTAGCAGCTTGAGGACAGGCCAAAGAAAACACAACCTCAATGGGAACATACTGAGCATTTCAAATTGTGACTGTGGTCATTCATGGCCCCATATACTGGATTTGTCCTGACAGAACCACTTCTGTTGGCATCACAGCCATTTATACTGTGTCAGCTGAAGCTGTTAAATGAATTGTTAAATGCAACATCAAACTGTAATTGCAGCCAAACACAAGAAAGTAAATGAAGTGTACCTTTTTAAAAAATTTGAGATGCTTTTGATAGATGCATGCAGTATTTAGGTTGCAGGAATGTATGTAAAAACCATATGCCAACAATAATGACCAGAACAAAATTGCTCTTGGGAAGTTGTTTGTTAAATAATAAGATTATGCTTATCCTTTTGTAAGCAATGGTTAATCACTGCAGGTTTTATTGTACTGATATGATTATTTTATGATTTGTTTTTCACTGTTGCCATCCAAATATTTATCAAACCTGAAATCACTGGAGCAGCACGATGGCGCAGTGGTTAGCACTGATACACCACAGTGTCAGCGACTGGGGTTTGATTCCAACCTCGGATGACTGTCTGTGTGGAGTTTGCACATTCTCCTTGTATCTGCTAGTGTATCCTCCAGATTCTCCGGTTACCTCCCACAATCCAAAGATGTGCAGGTTAGGTGCATTGGCCATGGTAAATTGCCCATAGTGTTCAGGGGTGTGTAGGTTAGGTGCATTAGTCAGGGGTAAATGTCGGGGACTGGGTCTGGGTGGGTTACTCTTCGAGGGTTGGTGTGGACTCATTGGGCCGAAGGGCCTATTTCCACACTGTAGGGATATTAAGTTTCTAAGTTCCAATAAATATTACAAAAACAAGGAAGTGAAGTCTTGCCTGATGACTTTCTCATAAAAAGTAGTGAAGTTAGGTGTGGCAGTACATTCTAGGTATTAGGGTGAGACATGCTTAAAGGAATTTTAGCTGCAAGAAAATGACCATCTTGAAAAGGTTGAAAGATTAACTTTGTAATCATGTAACAAAATATAGCAAACAATGCGGCAATTGGGGTGAGAATTAATATCATAATTTGACATATTGTTAGATGACAATGAGCTGCCCTTTTTGCTGAGCAAAAATGGATTATAATAAATGTCATCAAATTTATGAGCAATTTTCTCTTTTGTTCTTTTAATAAACTTCTGAATATGTTATGACACACCTCTGAGTTAGATGGGTCTTAAACCTAGGCAGTATGGCCCAGAAGTAGGGACGCTACCACTGCACCACAAGATCCCTTTCCCCTTCTTTACCTCCAGTATGCAGGAAATGTATGTTGTGAATTGAATAGCTGTTAGAGTTTTCTTCAAATGTTTTGACTCACTTCTGAGAATCTTTTAATCGCATGAACAGATGCATCTGTTTTGAATCTGCTATTATCAAATTGATGGGGAAGACATCTGGTCTTTTGCAATTGAAGTATTATTCTGTGATGCTATGAACTTCTTATGAAAAGACAATTGATTAGTTAGTGACAGAAGTATAATAATGTATACAGAGTGGAATGATGAGAATAGATTTTTCTCTCTATGTTGCATGATTTTCGGATGGTATTAAAGTAAAGTTGCCATAGTCATACCAGACCATAGGGCTGTTCTCTCATTAGAGAGAGATGATTGGTGTTAGTTTAACCTGACGATCACCCCACCTCAGGCGAGGGAAGAAATTGAGAAGGAGAATCCTTCATGGTAACCTCAGATGGTGTGGGGATTGAGCCCATGCTGTGGACGTCACTCTATGTCACAAACTGGCTGTCCAGCCAATTGGGCTAACTCCTGTTCAGGTGGTATTTATTCACTGTGGAAACTAGGTGGGTCCAATTAAACCTGATCCCCACCTATTTATCATCTATTCCCATATGAACTCTTGCAGGGCACGCAGTGTCCACCAACACTCTGGAGTTGTTCAGGGAGAGGTGGGTGCCACAGGGAGTGGAGTGCATTATTTCGTCCTCCAACTCTTATTTTGATTTAATCCCTGCCCTCCCTTTCACTGTTTGATCACGCAGCATTGTCCTTTGATGTGAAGGGCACTGCTTGTCACTGGCCACTCGGGTGTTTCCTTCCTTCTTGGTGGTGGAAACTGAATAAAGATTTGTGCACCTTGTGTCTTTCGGTGTGTCTCACACCTGCACACACACAACATGGGCGCTGGGGAAAATAAGCACTACTGTAGTTAGGCAGTAGTGTAGAAAAAAAAAGAAAAAAAAAAGAAAAAAAAAAGAACTCTTGCAGGACCCCAAAGCAGCCACCCAAATATGGACAACCATATTGGGATACCTTCTAATCAAGATTTGGAGATGTCGGTATTGGACTGGGGTGTACAAAGTTAAAAATCACACAACACCAGGTTATAGTCCAACAGGTTTAAGTGGAAGCACACTAACTTTCGGAGTGACGCTCCTTCATCAGGTGATAGTGGAGGGCTTGATCGTAACACAGAATTTATAGCAAAAATCACACTGCAAATTTTTGCTATAAATTCTGTGTTACAAGCAAGCCCTCCACAGCGTCGCTCTGAAAGCTAGTGTGCTTCCAATTAAACCTGTTGGACTATAACCTGGTGTTGTGTGATTTTTAACTATTCTAATCAATGTTCGGTGATGTTACTACATTCCTCTAGATCAGGTGAGACTTGAACCAATCCCTCTTGGGCAAGAGGTAGGAACACTATCCATCTACCACGAGCCTTTTTAACACTCAGATTTAAATAAAGGGCACCATATCATGCTACATGTTTACATTTTTCTTATGAGCTGCTTCATTATACAGGACGTAATTTACACCTGTATAAACACTTGTCCAATTCTATAATTTGCTATAAAAAAAACTTAAAGTGATTAGACTGCAAAGATAAAGCATTTTGTAAAATCCTTACTTTTGAATTAAGTGGACTGTTAGTTACAATATTTCTGCTTCTGACTAGTGCTACAATTCCTTCTTTCCTGCCGTCTGCTTCAGGGGTTCATTTTCTCCCAGTTTCATTGTAGGGAGAGCAGAATGGGATTTTCTTTAGAAACTCCTGGGATCTGTATTATTTGAAAGAATGAGAGTAGAACAAACAGGATGTCTGTAATCCTGTACTTTAGAAGCTCGTGATCATAGTCTTGCTGCCGCCAGTTGACCTGTATTAGCGCATGTGAAGGCTGTACCTTAGAAGTGAGGAATCTATTCATGATAGTACATTGTGGAACCTAATCTGCAGCTCACCCACTCATTAGACCTCATGCTTTGACTGGATGTGAAGGTCCCTACCTGCCTAGTCCTTCCTAGAAGGTTTTTGCAGGCTATTTCAAGGGACCTGAGTAATATTGGTCAATTGCTGTGCACACCTAACTTTGAATAAACTGAATAACATTGTATGTTATGTGCCTTGCCCTTTGTGTTCTCCACCTAGGGCCAGAGGTCTCTGGTTTCTGCTTTGAATGGTGAGATGAATGACAAGTAAGTGAAAAGGAGCTTGGTGGATCCTTGTATATTTTGTTCTTCTCTCTATCATCATCAATCACTTACTAATGAGTATAATTGTCCACCCAGGAAATTTCATGTAACTGACCATGGATTCTGTGGGTCCTCGCATGACCGATGATCCTGATTCTTTCCCCTCTGTGTTATCTAAAAGAGAAGAAGGGTTAGAATGGGTTACTGCGAAATAGATTTCATGAGTGATTAAGGTTTTATGCTGCAGTTTGGCGGAATGTCATGATGAACTTGCTGTTGTCACCCCTCTTCCTATTTTCCCACCCTCAACTCCCTCTCCTCTCTATAAAAACAAAGCACAATTGATCCTGGAAATATGAAACAAATACAGAGATTTGGAAATGAGTATTGATGGCAGAATCTCTAAATTTGCAGATGATGCTCAGTTAGGGAGAATAGTGAATTGTGAGGATGATGCTGAGTGACCTCAGAGAGACATCGACAAGTTGGTCAAATTGGCAGTGACCTGTCAGATTATTTTCAATGCAGAGAAATGTAAGGCAATGCAGCTTGGCAGAGGAAACAGAGAGACAATACAGGCTCAATGGTACAACTTTGAGAGGAGAGGGTGTTATGTGATCTGAAAGTGGCCAGGCAACTTGAAATAATTGTTAAGGTGGCTTATTAGATCCATGGGTTTAAAAATAGAGACATAGATTATTTAAACAAGGAAGTGATTCTACACCTCCATAAATCACTGTTCAGACCATATTTCAAAAATTGTGTTCAGTTCTGGGTGCATAATTAAAGGAAGGATGTTAAAACCCTGGAGAGAGTTCAAAGGTGATTTATGAGAATGATATCAGGAATGAGGATTTTAGCTACAACAAAAGATTAGAAAAATTGGGTTTATACTCCTTCGAGCATAGGAAATGAAGAGGTGACCTTATTGAGGTGTCCAAAATAATTAACAACTTTGTAAGGGTAAAGAAGGATGTACTGTTTCCATTAGTTGGTTTGCCGGCAACTAGGGGGTCACAATTGCAAAATTATCAGCAAGAGAGCTAAGAGGGAGATGAGGAGAAACCTCTTTACTCTGAGAGTTTTTTAGATTTTGAATGCACTGCCTGGGAGAGCGGTGGAGGTAGATTTGTAAGAGGTTTTAAAAGAAAACTGGATATATATTTGAAAGTAATGAAGTTAAAGGGCTATGGAGATAAGTCTGGAGAATGGGACTAGCTAAATAGCTCTTTTGGAAGCTGGTAGACACACAATGGGTCCAATAGCCGCCTTCTGTTCTGTAAAGTTCTAAGATTCTATCATCCTAGAGAAACTCAGCAGGTCTGATATGTGTGGAGTGATGTTCACTCTCCTCTTTGCTGCATTCGCTGCACTTAAACTCTCAGATTTCTAAAATTCAGATAGGTAGAAAAATAAAATCTTGCCTTGTCATTGTTCTGATGTCTTCATTTGTTTTCAGATATTTAAATTTCTAGTAGCACATACTTTTATCATTGTCCCAACTTGTCAGCTGCTAGCAACCAATCAAATGGCTAAATGCCACAAGAAACCCACATGAAATAATCTCACTTTAGTGCATTTTGTCAAAATTATTGTTTTTTGCAGTCAGATTAATGGAAATCCCACCTACAACAATGACAATTATTCCAGGAGACAGGGAAATCTGGGATAATATTTTCAATCCAGTCTTTTCTGTTGTTGAAAAATTAGACTTCAGTGTTTGTGAATGGAGCAATGTCGATAAGGCAGATTGACATGTGCCTCGAACCCAATTTATGCAAAGAAATAATGGCGCTTTAATATTTACTATCTCATGAATACCAAAATTCTTCACAGCCAATTGAATGTTCTTTCAAATGTTGTTGCTGTGTTGGCAAACACAGCAACAATACTGTCCATTGCAAATTACAGATGAAAAATGAAATAAGTGAAGAATTGACCTGTTTTGGTCAGCTAGATTGAGGGTGAAATTGTAGCCAGGACCTAGGGAGTTTTATCCAACTCTTCCTCAAAGAGTATGAAAGGATAATTTGTGCTCATTTAAGCCGAATGACTGAAGGATCATTTCACTCAAAAAATAAAATAACTGACAATACTGGACTCACTCAGTTCTGTACTGATGTGTTAGTCACTGTTCTCAAGTCAGAGTCATACAGCATGGAAACAAACCCTTCAGTCCAACCAGTCCATGGCGAATATGACCCCCAACTAAACTAGTCCCATCTGCCTGCCCTTGGCCTATGCCCCTCCAAACCTTTCCTGTTCATGTTCTTAGCTAAGTGTCTTTTAAACATTCTAACCGTACCCACATCAACCACTTAAATCAGGGCATAAATCAACAACTGTTGGACTCAGGAGATTCCATAATTGAATTGCATTAACACCATGGTCTTGTTTGGATTTGAGCAATAGATAGCGATGGACTTAAAGCTGACCCAGCAGCCATCCTGCTAATGTTGCCACTGCACTGAAATCAATGGAATTGAAAGGGAAGGTGCTTAATGGGTGACTGAGCCAATATCTGTAAATTCTCTCATATATTCAACTGTTGCACCAGTTTACAGAAGCACTGTACATCCGCCAACCTCTCAGCCTTTCAATGAAACATGACCTTTCCTACTTTACATGGTTTATGTCGGCACTCTTTCCATTTCCCCTCTCTATTCAGGCACTTTGTTCTCCCTCAAACCCTGTTGAAGATGGTATACTTCTCTTGTTCCCCTGTCTCTTAAAGGTATGATTTATATTCATTTAAAAACCCAAATCAAAGAAGCAATCCTCCCTACCATCCTATAATTCATGCTGGCATCCTCCCTCTCATTTTTCTTGATCAATTTTAGTATTCATCTTCATTTGTCTCCCCCCTCCCCTCTCATCAAAGCTTCTTTCCTGCACTATTCCCGTTGCTTTTCATCTCATTTTTCATTTTCCCTTTCATAACTGATCCATATTTACTGATGTTTGTTACCCAGTCCCTTCTTTTTTGTCTTTCCTCATCATTATTTATAACGCTAGTTAATAATGGTGTTTCTGGCTGCAGAACATTGTAGGAGGGACAACTTCATGTTGCTCTAAGAGTTTCTAACTGTGGCAATCAGTAACAATTTCATTCGGCAAATGACTGCAGCAGAAATGGCACTGAAAATGGAAGTGTGTGGTTTCTGTCAATAAAAATTGATCAATGCTCGTCAAAATCCAAATTGAGAACTGTGAAATGCTGCTGGGTAATATATAAGTAATTGAAAAAAGCAGCTGTTAGAATCGAGAAAATATAGAATCTTCTCTTGAGAGAAGAATAATCAGTCAAAGATTTGTTTTCAGTAGAAGTGGAATGCAGAAACTTATTTTCATGTAGTGAGTTGTGACCTGCAATGCACTGTCTGGTGGTGGAAACAAATACAACAATTATTTTGAAAACAGAAATGAATAAATACATTAAGGGAAAAAGGTAGAGGGTTATAGGGAAAGACATTAGCACAGTGGAGTTAATTGATTGCTTTACAAAAATTTTGTATAGGTCATTGGACTGAATGGCCTCCTGTGTTGTTTCATTCTATTGTATTCACAGCTGTGGGGTAGAATGATTACCTGCTAAATTTTATATTTGAACATATTGAATTGAGATCTTTGGAGGTATTTCTAAAACAGATGATGTGGACGTGCCGGTGTTGGACTTGGATGGACAAGGTCAGAAGTCACATAACACCAGGTTACAGTCTAACCTCTTTAGACCATAAGACCACACAAGACATAGTCCATTCAGCCCATCGACTCTACTCCACCATTCAATCATGTTTGCTAAGTTTCTCAACCCCAATCTCCTGCTTTCTCCCCCTGACAATCAACAACCTATCTATCTCAGTCTTAAATATACTCAATGACCTGTCCTCCACAGCCTTTTCTGGCAATGAATTCCATAGATTCACCACTCACTGGCTGAAGAAGTTTCTCCTTATCTCCATTCTAAAAGGTCTTCCCTTTACTCTAAGGCTGTGCCTTCAGGCCCTAGTCTCTTCTGCAAATGGAAACATCTTCTCAACGTCCATTCTATCCTGACCGTTCCATAATCTGTAAGTTTCAAGTAGATGCCCCCTCATTCTTCTAAACTCTGACTATATACCCAGAGTGCTCAAATATTTCTCATATACTAAGCTTTTCAATCCTGGGATCATTCTCGTGAACCTCCTCTGGACCGACTCCAAGCCCAGTACATCCTTCCTGAGGTATGAGGCTAAACATTGCCTGCAATTTTCTAAACATAGTCTGACCAGAACCTTCTCAAGCCTCAGAAGTATATCCTTGCTTTTACATTCTAGTTCTCTTGAAATAAATGCCAACATTGTATTGACTTTCCTAATTACTGACTCAATCTGCAAGTTTACTTAAGAGATTCCTGGCCTAGGACTTTCTTTGCACTTCAGATTTCTAAGTTTTCTCTCTATTTAGAAAATAATCTATGCCTCTATTCTACCTACCAAGGTATATGACCTCACGCTTTCATACATTTTATTCCATGTGCCACTTCTTTGCCTACTCTGCTAACCTGTCCAAATTCTTCTGCAGCCTCCCCGCCTCCACAATGCTACCTGTCCCTCCACCTATCTTTGTATCATCTGCAAACATAGTCAGAATGCCTTCAGTTCAATCATTTAGATCATTAATGTATAAAACACCGTTGCAGATCACCACTAGTCACTGGCTACCATCCTAAGAAGGACCCTTTTATCCCCACTCTTTGTTTTCTGTCAGACAGCCAATCTTCTATCCATACTAGTACCTTGCCTCTAACACCATGAGCTCTTATCTTAGTCAGCAGCCTCCTGTGCAGCACCTTATCAAAGGCGTTCTAGAAGTCCCAGTAGATAACATCCATTAGCTCTCTGGTCCAACCACCTCAAAGAATTCTAACAGATTTTTCAGGTATTGACCTCCCCTTGATGAAACCTTGCTGACTCTGCCCTATTTTACCATGCATTTATAAGTATTCAGACATCTCATCCTTCAGTGTACTCCAAAATCTTACCAACGATTGAGGCCAGGCTTGTCAGCCTGTAACTTCCCATCTTTTGCCTTACTCCCTTTTTAAACAGAGGAGCTACATTAATGATTTTCCACTCCTCTGGGACCCTCCGTGACTCCAGTGATTGCTGAAAGATCACCACTAATGCCTCCACTATCTCTTCAGCTATCTCCTTTAGAACTCTGGTCCAGATGATTTATCCATCTTCAGACCTTTCAGTTTTTGTAGCACCTTCTCCATGGAGATGGCCTCCGTACTCATCTCTGACCCCCCGACTCTCTTGAATTTTTGGGTTGTATCTCATGTCTTTTACCATGAAGACTGACACAAAGTACTTGTTCAGTTCCTCAGCCATTTCTTTGTTCCCCTTTACTACTTCTCCAGCATCATTTTCCAGCAGTCTGATGTCCACTTTTGCCTCTCTTTTGTATTTTATATATCTAAAGAAACTCTTGCACTCTTCTGATGAAGGAACAGAACTCTGAAAGGTTGTGATTTCAAATAAACCTGTTGTATTCTAACCTAGTGTCATGTGACTTCTGACCTAAGATGAAACTTGTTTCACCCTGAGGGAAGAGGTGGTTGCATTAAGTTTAATTGGCAAAGGCAACCAGGATGAAACGGAAATATGCTATGCTTTTAAATATTGATTATACAGTCATCTCAAAGGTTTCCAGCTATGTTTTCAGTAAGTCATATATTGTTATACACAACTCAAACCTGTATCGTGCCAGGGCATTCTACTGGGCACAACTTGTTTCGTATTAAAGGATCTTTACTTTTAATGTCCAAGAGGGTTTCTCTCAGTCTAGTATCATACTACGAATGGAAAGCATTAGAATATCTGAAGATGTATAAATGTTGGACATTTATGCCATTTCTCCAATGTTTCCACCAATCTTCCACAAAACATTTCAAACATTGGTTTTAAATTGATTTTTCAGTTGGATTCTGCAACCAATTTAGGGACATGGGCTTGTTTTTTTAGGCAAACTGCAGTACCGGTCAGAAAAAGGAGGGATAAAACAAGCTTCATTTGTCTTGTATCAAAGTGGCAGAGATTGTGATTTTTTTAAAAGCACACTCTGAGAAAATAATGAAGCTTAGAATTAGAATTAGGTTTTATTGTCATGTGTATTCAAGGACAGGGACACTGGAGGACAGTGTCGCTATTCCTGGCCCCAGCTGAGGTACAAAGGGAGCGAGGTAGTATAAAGTAGAAAAATAAAGTTAGAAGTTCAACATTGCAGTCCTCCTTAAATGCTTGGCCATGCTGGGTTTGCACTCCCTACAAGAATTTGTTCTCCTCTGTGCTGGGCTCGATCTCCTCCATGATGGGTTTGATCTCACTGTGCTTGATGCTCCTGCAGATGCCAGGATACCTCAGGCTGCCTGGTCTTGCCACTGTTGCAGATGTTGGGGAACCCCTATCACCGTCATGCCAGGCTTGATCTCCTCCATGCTGGGCTTGGTTGCCTTTGCCAATTAAACATTCTTCCCCACATTCTCTCACTGTCCCCTGCGCTGGCTTGAACTCATCACAGAAGGTAAGTAGGATAAAGTAAGAAGAAAACAAGCTGTGAAGGAAGAAAAATGTAAAAGCAGATGGAGCAGATGAGTTCTGGGTAGGAGCCCACCTGCTGCACTGCTACTCCACTGCCATCTTGGTTATGATGAGGAGGAGCTGGAGTTGGACTGGAGTGGACCAAGTTAAAAATCACATAACACCAGGTTACAGCCCAACAGGTTTATTTGGAAGCATAAGCTTTCAGAGTGCTACTGCTTCATCAGGTAGGTAGTAGTGCATGATCATAGGACACAGAACTTACAGTGAAAGGTCAAAGTGTCATACAACTGATGCAGTGTATTGAAAAATGTAAGAATAATAGGGTGATTATGGTAGGGGATTTTAACTTTCCAAACATAGACTGGGACTACCATAGTGTTAAGGGTTTAGATGGAGAGGAATTTAAGTGTGTACAAGATAATTTTCTGATTCAGTTTTTGGATGTGCCTACTAGAGAAGGTGCAAAACTTGACCTATTCTTGGGAAATAAGGCAGGGCAGGTGACTGAGCTATCAGTGGGGGAGCACTTTGGGGCCAGCGACCATAATTTTACTAGATTTGAAGTAGTGATGGAGAAGGATAGACCAGATCTAAAAGTTGAAGTTATAAATTGGAGAAAGGCCAATTTTGATGGTATTAGGCAAGATCTTTTGAAAGCTGATTGCGGGCAGATGTTTGCAGGTAAAGGGATGACTGGAAAATGGGAAGCCTTCAGAAATGAGATAACAAGAATCCAGAGAAAGTATATTCCTGTCAGGTTGAAAGGAAAGGCTGCTAGATATAGGGAATGCTGGATGACTAAAGAAATTGAGGGTTTGGTTAAGAAAAAGAAGGAAGCATATGTCAGGTATAGACAGGATAGATCGAGTGAATTCTTAGAATGGTATAAAGGCAGTAGAAGTACACTTAAGAGGGAAATCAGGAGGGAAAAAAGGGGACATGAGATAGCTTTGGCAAATAAATTAAGGAGAATCCAAAGGATTTTTACAAATACATGAAGGACAAAAGGGTAACTAGGGAGAAAATAGGGCCCCTCAAAGATCAGCAAGGCCTTTGTGTGGAGCTGCAGAAAATGGGGGAGATACTAAACGTGTATTTTGCATTAGTATTTACTGTGGAAAAGAACATGGAAGATATAGACTGTAGGGAAATAGATGGTGACATCTTGCAAAATGTTCAAATTACAGAGGAGGAAGTGCTGAATGTCTTGAAACGCGTAAAGGTGGATAAATCCCCAGAATCTAATCAGGTGTTCTCTAGAACCCTTTGGGAAGCTAGAGAGGTGATTTCTGGGCCTTTTGCTGAGATATTTATATCATCGATAGTCACAGGTGAGGTGCTGGAAGACTGGAAGTTGGCTAACGTGGTGCCACTGTTTAAGAAGGGTGGTAAAGACAAGCCAGGGAACTATAGACCAGTGAGCCTGACGTTGGGGTGGGCAAGTTGTTGGAGGGAATCCTGAGGGACAGGATGTACACGTATTTGGAAAGGCAAGGACTGATTAGGGATAGTCAACATGGCTTTGTGTGTGGGAAATCATGTCCCACAAACTTGATTGAGTTTTTTGATGAAGTAACAAAGAAGATTGATGAGGGCAGAGCAGTAGATGTGATCTATATGGACTTCAGTAAGGGGTTCAACAAGGTTCCCTAGGGAGACTGATTAGCAAGGTTAGAGCTCATGGAATACAGGGAGAACTAGCCATTTGGATACAGAACTGGCTCAAAGGTAGAAGACAAACGGTGGTGGTGGAGGGTTGTTTTTCAGACTGGAGGCCTGTGACCAGTGGAGTGCCACAAGGATCGGTGCTGGGCCCTCTACTTTTTGTCATTTACATAAATGATTTGGATGCAAGCATAAGAGGTACAGTTAGTAAGTTTGCAGATGACACCAAAATTGGAGGTGTACTGGACAGTGAAGAGGGTTACCCTAGATTACAACAGGATCTTGACCAGATGGGCCAATGGGCTGAGAAGTGGCAGATGGAGTTTAATTCCAATAAATGCGAGGTGCTGCATTTTAGGAAAGCAAATCTTAGCAGGAATTATACACTTAATGGTAAGGTGCTGAACAAAGAGACCTTAGAGTGCAGGTTCATAGCTCCTTGAAAGTGGAGTTGCAGGTAGATAGGATAGTGCTTTCTTTGGTATGCTTTCCTTTATTGGTCAGTGTGTTGAGTACATGAGCTGGGAGGTCATATTGTGGCTGTACAGGATGTTGGTTAGACCACTATTGGAATATTGTGTGCAATTCTGGTCTCCTTCCTATCAGAAAGATGTTGTGAAACTTGAAAGGGTTCAGAAAGGATTTACAAGGATGTTGTCAGGGTTGGAGGATTTGAGATATACGGAAAGGCTGAACAGGCTGGGGCTGTTTTCCCTTGAGCTTCGAAGGCTGAGGGGTGACCTTAGAGAGGTTTACAAAATTATGAGGGACATGGATAGGGTAAATAGACAAAGTATTTTCCCTGGGGTCGGGGAATCCAGAACTAGAGAGCATAGGTTTAGGGTGAGAGGGGAAAGGTATAAAAGAGACCTAAGCGGCAACGTTTTCACACAGAGGGTGGTACGGGTATGGAATGAGTGGTGGAGAGTGGTACAATTACAACATTTAAAAGGCTTTGGATGGATATATGAATAGGAAGAGTTTGGAGGGATATGGGCCGGGTGCTGGCAGGTGGGATTAGATTCAGTTGGGATATCTGGTCGTCATGGACGGGTTGGACCGAAGGGTCTGTTTCCATGCTGTACATCTCTATGACTCTATAAACCAAGTTCAGTACCCATGAGGATGGCCTCAACTGGGATCTTGGGTTCATGTCACACTACAGGTGACTCCACTGCACCATACACTCTCACACACATAAACAGAAATTTTTAAACATTCTCACACTCCCTCTCTTATGAACACGCTCTCTCTCAGATACACACGCACACCCTCTCACAGACAATATTCTGTCACACTTGCACATGCACTCCATCAAGCATGCACTCACACACTTTCTCTCCCCCCCCCCCCCCCCCACACACACACATACATAAAAGTCTGTGAAGTGAATTTGCATTTGTAGATACATTCTATTTTGTTCAAAAAGCACACAGTCTGTAGGCAGTCAGTCCATGTGACATTTTATCAATTCCTACTTTGGAAATAGAACCAGTCTGGCTCAGTTGGGATACAGAGAAACTGTAACCTTATACCTTTAATGCATTGTCTGAGCTGAGATGTCACTTTTTAAAAATAAATTCTTATGTTATCTCAAAAGTTTGACTGGAAAGAAGTTCTGGGATTTAGAGGATAATGAATTGAAACCTGCAACCCCATTCTAAGTGATTAAAGACTTAACAGCATACTAGGTTTGTTCAATACATCGCATCAATTGTAAGACACTTTGATCTTTTACTATAAATTCTGTGTCATATGATCCTGCCCCACTAGCTACCTGAAGAAGGAGTAGCACTCTGAAAGCTTATACTTTCAAATAAACCTGTTGGACACTAACCTGGTACTGTGTAATCTTGGTTAGGTGACAAGTTGAGAGTGTGGTGCTGGAAAAGCACAGCAGGTCAGGCAGCATCCGAGGAGCAGGAGAATCAACTGATGAATGGTTTGGCCCGAAACATTGATTCTCCTGCTCCTTGGATGCTAACTGACCTGCTGTGCTTTTCCAGCAACACACTCTCGACTCTGATCTCCAGCATCTGCAGACCTCACTTTCTCTTCCTTGGTTAGGTGACAACTCCAATAGAGATGTTTCAAAAGGATCTGGTCGATATGAAAAATGTGATTTCAAACCTACATAAAAATGGCATTTAAAAAAAAGGCTATAGTAGTGAGCAGATATTGCATGCAATGAATTAGTTTGGCAACAACCATAGATGAGAGAGCCAAGGCACTAAAGACAGTGCCAGGCATGTGGTAAGAGTGCTTTACTGCTTCTGCCACATAACTGTCCTGCATTTAGAGATACTTACAAGGTCAAAGGTCTTAAGGAATACTGGGCAAGGTTTAAGTCTAGCAGTGAGAAAGCCATCAGCAGTTACAGGAGACCACAGCTCGGCAGAGTTTCAAGGTTACTAGATCAGGTTGAGCCAGCAGCACACTTGCATGTTTCAGAAACACTTAAATAATTATCCTGAGAGTCAATACTTTCATGACAATGGATTTTAACCCCAAATTACCTACAGATATATTAATCTTTAAATAAGAAAGGTTGTTTGGTTATTTTTAAAAAGGCAGAAAATGCAATTCAGTAACTGCCTGGAAACATTCATGTGTGTCAAAAGCCTTGGGAGATGTTATCACGTAATATGGTCTGAAGGAATGTCTGAGACTTAATGGGACAAGGGAACAGTTATTGGTACATTAATTAAGGGTTAACTGGGTGAGAATTATTATTTTCTTTCAGTGAGGTTGTAGGGTGAGGGGAAGCATCCGCTTGGTGGTATTATCACAGAACTGTTAATCTCGAGATGTAGGTAATGTTCTGGAGACCCATGTTCAAATTCCACCATGGCAGATGGTAGAACCTGAATTCAATAAAAATCTGAAATTAAGAGTTTAATGATGACCATTAAACCATTGTTAATTGTCAGGAAAACCTATCTGGTTCACTAATGTTCTTTAGGGAAAGAAACTTACCATCCTTACCTAGTCTGGACTACAGTGCCAAACTATATTGGATACAAACCTGATCACAATCAATCTTGACCATGCCATTGGTCACTGCAAGTTGTAGATAGTCATTCCTATGAAGCAGAAGTATTCTCAGGTGACTTTAAAAATAGAACCCACAGGCCACATTTAACACAAACAGTCCAAACTCTCTCAGGCTGCACAAAATCATGGAGCTGATTTCCCCTCAGTTTGAACATAAGCTGTTATATGCAATGCTGAGCTCTTTGAAAGCTGTGGGGGTGGGAGGACAAGATATCAATAATCATACAGCACTTATAATTTCCTACTTTGACTGCATGACATGACTTCTGCTGCTATTCTGGAATAAGGTCTCTATGTCAAAGGCCAATGTAGAGGCATTCCATGGCCCCTCTTGTCAGAGTCCTCCATTTCCCACTGAATAGAGAAGTCTGTTAAACTGTCAAGGACCAGATGCCTTACAAAGATGGATACTGGGAGATAGGGACTAACTGCTGTGACCATAGTTTATGACTTTGTTCTGCCATTCCATAATTGAGGCTGATTATAGGTACATGAAGTCCAGAACTTGGAGCAGACAATAGATTTGCTGAAGATGCGATTTTGTTGCTTGGATTGGTCTGGGAGAGCCTTCCGTTATGCTCTGGACAGAATGTTCTGCATAGTACTTGCCTACTGTCCCCTATACAACTGGAGCAGACGTGAAGGGGATATGATGAACTCTGAAGAGCTGGGAGAGCAATAGCAGTCTTCCAAAAAGGAAGATGGGGACGTTGCACATGAGGAACCCGACCTTCAGCATAATGTAGAGCTAAAGCATCAAGTGCAACAAGCCAGGCAAAATTTATTTGACACTTGGTTCCAGTAAATGATAGCTAATTACTTGCTGTTCTGCCAGTCATATCAACATGTGCAGAGGACCAGATTGACTCTTGGTGCCCATGTGGCAATGTTCATTGTCATGGACAAGAGGGTGAAGTGAATTGAATTGTCTTACATTCTTCCACTCCTGCCTGTACAGGGAGGCTTTTTAATTTTCTTTTCTTACAGTATTTTCTTTTTTCCTGGACGGAAGTTTGCTTGCTGAGCTGGAAGGTTCATTTTCAGATGTTTTGTCACCATACTGGGTAACATCATTAATGAGCTTCTCGTGAAGCACAGGTGTTTTGTCCCGCTTTCTTTTTATGTGTATTGGTCTCTTTAGGAGGGTGATATCATTTCTGGTTCTTTTTCTCAGAGGATTGTAGATTGGGTCCAAGTCGATGTGTTTATTGATGGAGTTCCAGTTAGAATGCCATGCTTCAATGAATTCCTGTGCATGTCTCTGTTTGGCCTGTCTTAGGATGGATGTGTTGTCCCAGTCAAAATGGTGTCCTTCTTTGTCTGTAAGGATACTAGAGATAGTGGGTCATGTCTTTTTGTGGCTAGTTTAGTCTCTCGAACAAACAGGCCTCCCCAGATATCCAACCCAAACTTTGGGTCGGCTACATGGCTGACACCTTTGTCATCTCAAAATGGAACAAATTAGAGGAAACCTACAACACCATCAACAATACCCTTACTGGCATAACATTCACAAAAGAGGAGGAGAACAACAACAAACTCCCATTCCTAGATGTCACAGTAGAGCGAAATGTCAGTGGGGAGCTTCAAACCAGTGTCTCCAGGTAAACCATACACATGGACCAAATACTTAACTACAGAAGCAATCATTCCAACTCCCACAAACAGAGCTGCATCAGGACATTACTTCAATGAGCCGCAACACACTACAGCACCCAGGAACTATGAATAGCAGAAGAAAAATACCCATATAGCGTATTCAAGAAGACTGGATACTCAATAAACACAGTCTGCTGATTTCTCAACAATAACTCCAAACAAGCAAACACAACCTGCCCAGAAATGCTAGCCACATTACCTTACATCAGAGACCTCTCTGAAATGACTTCCGGACTACTCAGACCTCTTGGAAACATAGTAGTCCACAAACTTACCAATACATTTGAACAGTGGCTAATGAACCTCAAAGACCCTATCCAAACAACCAGCAAAACAAATGTCATTTTCAAAATACCATGCAAGGACTGTAACAAACACTACATCTGTCAAACAAGCAGAAAACTAACCACTGGGATACATGAACATCAGCTAGCCACAAAAAGACTTGACCCGCTATTACTAGTATCCTTACATACAGAAGAAGAAGGACATCACTTTGACTGGGGCAACACACCCATCCTAGAACAGGCCAGAGACACATATGGGAATTCCTAGAAGCATGGCATGCTAATTGGGTTTCCATCAATAAACACATCATTTTGAAGGTTAAAAACAAGGACTGCAAATGCTGGAAACCAGAGTCTCGATTAGAGTGGTGCTGGAAAAGCACAGCAGGTCAGGCAGCACCTGAGGAGCAGGAAAATCGATGTTTCGGGCAAAAGCCCTTCATCAGGAATAGAGGCAGGGTGCCTGCAGAATGGAGAGATCAACCCCATCTAACATCCTCTGAGAAAAAGAACCAGAAATGATATCACCCACTTTAAGAAACCATGACACATAAATAGAAAGCGAGACAAAACACCAGATAATGTTATCTTTTTAACCACAATTTAGGTTCTTGTTCTTCCTGCCATCTGGGCATTACATCACAAATCCAGCAGTTGAGTGAAATTAGATATTTCTTCTTTTACAACTGCTTGCACTGGGAAAGCAAAATGACACTTTGGCACTTCTTAATAAAGCATTAGTCACGAGTTTGAAATCCATAGACAACAGTTTGATTTATTGTGTTTGCTAAGAATGTGTAAAGATACAAATTAAGAACTAAGATCCATTTGCAATCACTGGCTGTGCTGTCCCTTTGTTGAGGTTGTCTGCAGCCCTTCTCATCAGATACAACCAATGAGTTTGAGTAATTGGAACTTACGGTTTAGTGAGTAATTGTCTCTAAACCAGAATCATTGGGTTCCAAACCAGTTCCAGGACTTATTAATCATGTGGTGGCATGGTCGATCAGTGATTAGCACTGCTGCCTCACAGTGCCAGGAACTAGGTTCAATTCCAGCCTCAGGTGACTATCTGAATTTACACATTCTGATGGTTTCCTCTGGGTGCTCTGGTTTCCTCCCATGGTCCAAAGATGTTTAGGTTAGGTGGCTTGGCCATGCTAAATTGCCTGTAGTGACCAGGAATATGCAGATTAAGTACTTTAGCCATGGGAAATGCAGGGTTGTAGGGATAAGGTAGGGGAATGAGTCTGGATGGGATGCTTGGTGTGGAGTTGTTGGGCTGAATAGCCTGTTTCCACGCTGTAGGGATTCTATGATCTATGGAAGGTGTGTTCATGACGTTACTCAAGCACATTTACAGTCAGTCTGTTAATCCCTTGCCAAAGAGGAAAAAGATTTATATAAATATACAAGACTTGAATTAATTCAAAGGGGTCTAATAACCATACCTATATAAAATGCAAATTTCAAAATTAGCAACTGAAATTTTGTATGTGTGCTGATAAAATCAAAGTCAAAGTTGAAAACTTAATTGCATATTGTATATGATTCACATAATATTTTAGTTTATGTACAGAAGTATAGGAACAGGAGTTGACCACTTAGCCCTTCAAACCTGTTCTACCATTCAGTGTGAACATTGCTGATCTATGATGTAACTTCGAAGCATAGATATCCTGTAGAGACTCACCAAGGTTCCTTCCACAAAACCTTCCATTACCATCAAGAAAGACAAAGGCAGCAGAGCGTTGGGAAAACAAAAATCTGCAAGTTCTCCTCCATGCCATTCAACATCCTAACTTAGAAATATATCACAATTCCTTCAGTGTTGTTGGGTTAAAATAATGAAACTCATTCCCAAACAGAACTATGGGTGTACTTACACCAAATAGACTGTAGTTGTTCAAGAAAATAGTTCAATGCCTTCTCAAGAACAATTAATTATGGACAGTAAGTGCTGGCCTAGCCAGCTAAGCCAACATCTCCTGAATTGATCAAAAAATAATTTTATGGGCTAGATTTTCCATGAAGTTGTAAGGGCACAGGAGCCATTTAGAAATAGGGGTGGGTCCTGATTCTGAGATTTCCTCCTCCATTCCTGGGAACCCCATTTTCTTTTAATGGCAGGGGATAAAGGTGCTCATGAAGAACCCTGCACACTACATTTCCAATTTGATCAGCTCCATTATAGGGGTAGGGATCTCCTAACTGCCTGAAGTTTTTGAGAAGTCAGGTAAGCTTCTTCATGATTTGTGGTCACGGCTCTTCAGAAGAGTTGTGGACTGTATTCTTGTTTGGGCAAGATCAAGACATCAAGATAAGATCAAAAGATCACCCATTCTCCATCAATACTAATTCATGGCTGCCAAGGGCTTACACTTGAAGCGTTGATTCTCCTGCTCCTCAGATGCTGTCTGACCGGCTGTGCTTTTCCAGTACCACACTCTCGACTCTGACCTCCAGCACCTGCAGTACTCACTTCCTCCCTGTTGCTATAGCTCCACCTATCCTCATGGCTCCTCATATCCACCATGCAAACTCATGGCACATCCACACATATTCTCCTTTGTACTCCGTTTACAGAGCCAATGACCAATATAGTTAACAATGACATGTTCCAAATTGCTTGAAAACAACCATTCATAGATGAAAGAATTAAAATCCTTACAATGTGGAAGTAGGCCCTTCAGCCCAACAAGTCCACACCAACCCTCTGAAGAGTAACACAACCAGACCCATTCCCCTATTTGCCCCTGACTAATACACCTAACCAACATATCCCTATGGGCAATTTAGCATGGCCAATTGACCTGACCTGCACATCTTTGCACTGTGGGAGGAAACTCGAGCACCTGGAGGGCACCCATGCAGAGAACGTGAAGCCTGAGGCTGGAATCAAACCTGGGTCCCTGGCGCTGTGAGACAGCAGTACTAACCACTGAGCCACCATGCCTCCCTAGGGAGTCTACAACCCAAAGTGTCTATCAAATACATCTTTAAAAGATCAGTAACAGAAGTTTCACACAAGGGCTGTAAGCACATGACACCTCCTTACATTGTAGATAGTAGGTCAAAAATTTCCAGACCTTGAATGATATGTGCAATGGCAAGTCAGCTTAGAAATATAGTAAGAACGGAAAAATAAAATTTTCGGTGTTGAGCAAAACAAATGTCCAATTTTCCACCCAAGTGTGGTGTAAAATTATGTCCCAATACATGTGTGAATCATAATGTAACACATGTATTGGGCCAAGAAAATTGTGTCCCAATACATGTGTGAATCTAACCGGAATGGAGGTGTTGCTTAGTCCCGTGTGAATCTTATTACACACCTCCCCGTGTGAATCTTCTTATCTGTATGTAACCAGAATGGAATGTGTTTTTTAGCCTTGCTCTGCTGTTCACATGAATGTTTATATCTGGAAAAGAGTATATCAGCTGGAAAAGTCTCCAGTTCGGTGAGTCTGCTCCGGGGTTACGTTTAACCGCCGAGCGTGGGTTGTTGGCAACCGCTCTACGAGAACTGACGGCTCCCAGTTCCGGTAACATGTAGAGTGAGTATAAGCCAGACCCGGGAGTCTGCTCCGGGGTTACGTTTAACCGCCGAGCGTGGGTTGTTGGCAACCGCTCTACGAGAACTGACGGCTCCCAGTTCCGGTAACATGTAGAGTGAGTATAAGCCAGACCCGTTGTAAGATGAGACCTGGTTGTGGCGACGCTGCGGGGAATAAAATGCTCATATTCTAGCAGACTCGCCTCTTGGTCGTTTGTTCTGTGTCAGACTACTCTCCTACGAACCTGAATTTTTTTAAAACATTTGGCGCTGCGAGCAGGGTCAATCGCAATTGAGGAGAGATTTTGATACAGAACAATGTTTTGGAAAAAGACTAAGAAACCAGAAGAACAAACTGTGGAGGTCCCGACCGTCCCGGGATGGCATGGACCGTGGCATGACGTGGCAGTTTGTTTGAGAAATGGTGGGGGGCGACCGGAGGAACCCCAGGGTCGCTGCTGTCCACCCTTGAGAGGATCCCAGTCCTGCCGAAGAACCCCTTGCCTGGGGTACAGCGGAGGATGTGGGCATGTCCAAAAAGCTGAAGCGGAGTTAACAGAATTGAATGGGATTGAACTGAACTGAACTGAACTGAGTGGAACTGAACTGAAGTGAATCAAATTGAACGGAACAAAATGGAACTGAGCTAAATTGAATTGAAATGGACGGAACTGAATTGAACACAATTGAATTGAACTGAACAGACCTGAACTGAGCTGAATTGAACTACACTGAATTGACAGAACTGAAATTAACTGAAACGAATTGAACTGAATTAAGCATAATGTAACACATGTATTGGGCCAAGCAGTGGAATGTGGTGTAAAATTATGTCCCAATACATATGTGAATCATAATGTAACACATGTATTGGGCCAAGAAAATTGTGTCCCAATACATGTGTGAATCTAACCGGAATGGAGGTGTTGCTTAGTCCCGTGTGAATCTTATTACACACCTCCCCGTGTGAATCTTCTTATCTGTATGTAACCAGAATGGAATGTGTTTTTTAGCCTTGCTCTGCTGTTCACATGAATGTTTATATCTGGAAAAGAGTATATCAGCTGGAAAAGTCTCCAGTTCGGTGAGTCTGCTCCGGGGTTACGTTTAACCGCCGAGCGTGGGTTGTTGGCAACCGCTCTACGAGAACTGACGGCTCCCAGTTCCGGTAACATGTGGAGTGAGTATAAGCCAGACCCGGGAGTCTGCTCCGGGGTTACGTTTAACCGCCGAGCGTGGGTTGTTGGCAACCACTCTACGAGAACTGACGGCTCCCAGTTCCGGTAACATGTAGAGTGAGTATAAGCCAGACCCGTTGTAAGATGAGACCTGGTTGTGGCGACGCTGCGGGGAATAAAATGCTCATATTCTAGCAGACTCGCCTCTTGGTCGTTTGTTCTGTGTCAGACTACTCTCCTACGAACCTGAATTTTTTAAAACACCAAGTTATAAAAGCCCAATGAGAATCTTGCTGGTGAGAGGAGAGGGGTTTATTTGTATGTTTTAATATCTCATTATTACCAAATCTCACTTCATGTAGTATTTTCCCAGACCGATGAGAGAATCTAGATATGGACGATTCATGACATGAAAGTCTAAATGGTTATCTGGTGACTGAAGCTTACTAGCGTCTTCTCTAGACCTTCACCTTGGCTATCGTTTTTGAACCTGTCAGGGCACCGTTCATGGGCAGTGACCACCTGACCCTACCATCCATAGAGGTTGGCATTGGCAAGACACTGGTCTCACCACATCACCATGGCATATCTCATGCTCATTTATAATAAAGTTGAGCACTTCATTATTGCACTGTAGAGATCACCAACATCTTTCATTCCAATGCTGTTGCCAGAATACTTTGCATGCAAGGATTAGCAGGAATCTCATGAATTGTAACAAGGAGTCTCTCAGTGCTCTTAACTTGATTTCCGAGAGTTGACTAATTTTGCAGCAATCTGGCTGCACACAATATCTCTGCCTTGCCTTACCTTGCCCTTTTATGCATTTAGGTAGGAGATAGCTCATCATGTTTTCAGCAATGGACCATCATGAGGGTTTGTGGTCAGTCAGGGATTTGGTCCTTGGTCATTCAGGAAAAGTGGTGAGGTGTCCTGAATGATTGAATAGGAAGCACCAAGGGCAGGAAGGATTAATAGTTTAAGGATAGTGGAGTGGATGAGAGCCATTGAGGGAGGTGCTGTATTTAATATTGAGAGTGATAGATCATGAGCTTTAGTGGGAGGTGGTTACAATGTCAGTGTTAGAGTGTGGAAAAGGTAGCAGGAGATGAGTGTGGCAGAATAGTGAAGAATCTTTTTTTTTATACATTTTATGCATTTCTCCATACTCTGATCAGTGCTCTGGCCTGAAGGGCTGCTTCAGACTAAATTGGCAGTGTTTGACATAGTGCACAGCCGGTGTTTAAACATAGTGCCCATAGCATAACAGATGGCTGGTCCCAGCACTGGTATGTATTTTGCTATTGCTGAATGCAACATAGTGTAAGAATGTAGAGTTGTGGTGTGTACTTAATGTGATGATCACCATAAAGTTGCATTAGAAAAGTCATTAGGGCTCAGAGAGGAATAAACAGTCGATGTAGCTCCCTGTAATTGACACTTACCTGAGTTTTCAGAAATTTCAGTCCATTGAATCATTGATAAAAGTGATCACAGAACAAAAGTAACTGATAACATCATGAAATCATCAATCAGGCAAAGTCTTAATTCTTTACACCATCAACAAAGTATTTCTTTATGAGAGTGGACTCCCTGCCAAACCTCATTACTCATGCTTGGCAAAGACCCCAGACTCTTAAGAAAGAGTTAAGTGAATAAATTTATTTACACAGGTACAGAGAGATGTTGACTTCACCTGATTGACAACTTACTTAGAATATAAATAACTTTTTTCTGTGATCCCTTTTGTCAATGGTTCAGTGTTTATTTGTAGAAGGTAAAGTGATGTTGAGTGCTAATAGCTTCTACTTTTGATACTTTAAAGACTTTGATTTTTTAAAAGAACATTATGAATGGCTGTTTTTAAAATAATTCTACACAAACCACAATTACTATTGGGTTCATTATATTTGTACAGCATGTATGCTGGGTGACAGTCATGGAAGTGTCATGGATTGGCACAACATGTGTTATGGACAAGACTAAAGCCACTCAAAATATATTAAGAAGATAGCTTAGAAAGCTTTGAGAAGATATGTAGCTCAGGTTGAAGTTTTGGAAGTAGGTTTGCTCGCTGAGCTGCAAAATTCATTTCCAGATGTTTCGTTACCTTACTAGCTAACATTTTCAGTGGGCCTCAGGTGAAGCAATGCTGAAAATTCCTGCTTTCTATTTATATGTTTGGGTTTCTTTGGGTTGGTGATGTCATTTCCTGTAGTGATGTTATTTCCTGTGGTGAAGTCACTTCCTGTTCCTTTTTTCAGGGGGTGGTCTATCAACAAACACATCGAGTTAGACTGCATCTATCACCCCCTGAAAAAAGGAACAGGAAGTGACTTCACCATAGGAAATAACATCACCACAGGAAATGACATTACCAACCCAAAGAAACCCAAACATATAAATAGAAAGCAGGAATTTTCAGCATTGCTTCACCTGAGGCCCACTGAAAATGTTACCTAGTAAGGTAACAAAACATCTGGAAATGAACCTTGCAGCTCAGTGAGCAAACCTACATCCTAGATAGCTTAGTCTCTAACTTTTTCTTATTTTAAAGGCAACTGTAAGACGTTGCATTTTAGATGCTTTTCAGTTGGTCAAACAAAATAAAAAGAAAATAATTAGCCTAACTGTAACTCTTGAAATCTTAACAAAATAATACATGTATTAACCAGTACTAATTAACTGTTCCAATATAGCAACATCCCATAAACACACCCTTGGCAAGGGCAAATTCAGTAAAATAATTTGTCTCACATGCAGTTCTAGCAGCAGGAAGAAAACCCCAGTTTTTAGCTGTAACAGAGAGAGGAACAAGAGTTTCCACATCCAGCTTCAAGACCCCAGAAACTGCTGAAAGCTAAAACTAAAAACTCTGAATTCTGTGGGAGTTTGATCTCACCCATTCAGGCTGCTTCTCTTGTTCCAACCTTTTAAAAATACCCAAAGCCTCAGGAGCTGTTGACTTTATTGGCTTTGAGCAGACTGCTCAGCACCTCTGTCTTAACATTAAAAATATTGGACAAAATACACTTCTTAAAGGTTTAGAATATCACAAGTGTCTGAGAGGCCATGGGGATTTGCTTTGAAGGAGGTGACTTCGTATAGAAGGTATGAGGGGCCATAGGGTATTGTTGACATTCTATTTCATCATCTTCATATCACTGAGACATCAACCCAGATCTTTATTAATTATTACAACCTGGTAAAAACAATGACTGCAGATGCTGGAAACCAGATTCTGGATTAGAGGTGCTGGAAAAGCACAGCAGTTCAAGCAGCATCCGAGGGGCAGTAAAATCGATGTTTCGGGCAAAAGCCCTTCATCAAGAATACAGGCAGAGTGCCTGAAGGGTGGAGAAATAAATGAGAGGAGGGTGGGGGTTATTACAACCTAACCATTCTTCCTTCTCTCTGTCTTCTGTCATTTAGTTGATGTCCTAATCAGGTTAATAATTTGCCTTCATTTCCAGGATCTTCACCTTTAGCTGACAATCTTCTATGAAAGACTTTATCAGTGCCATCTGGAAGTTAAAATAAATAATACCCATTGGCATTTTCTCATCGAAGGTGTCACCTTTCAAAGAGAAATCAAACATTTATGCAAATAATTTATTGAAGAAATTGTGTATCATCACAGACTTATATTTAAGTCTATGCACATGAAACTGTTGTTGATGTTTTTTATGTGGGTCAGCACAGTTAGGAGAGCAGCATGTTTGCAACATAATGCTTGCTAAAAACACAGGTTCAATTCCTACACTGCCTGCGGTTACAATGAAGGATTCTCCATATATCAACCTCTCCTCTGAGATGTGGTGATGCTTGGGTTAACCACCACCAGTTATCCCTCTCTACTGAGAGAGAAGTCCAATGGTCTGGAAGGAGTATGGCAACTTCACCTTTTCTTTATTTTTTTATCTGATTGAATGGCACCATTGTTAAAGGATGTTGTAGAAGTATATTGTGCAGTTGACTATTTTGAAGAGGCAGCAAAGAGTTAAATGGGACACTTGGTGCCAAAATGCAGTTGCGTATAAAGTTATTCTTAATTTTGGTTAAGGTTGTTTCAGTGGCGTGGGAAGATGTGCAAGACAGCTTGGAAGGGTTCAAAAATGATGCATTCCAATTTCAGCTGGCAAATGAAAAAAAAGACTTTGCAAACGGAACTTTTTTCAATGGGCAACACTTCTAAGAATACTGAATTGATGGAAACTCAAAACACCTGCCTCTATTTTGTAGACAGAACACTCCTCCATCATCTAGCTAACGATGCTAATGAGATATCAGAAAAACAAAGGAAACAGGTTTAAAGCAACCTAGTTACTGTAGTTACTTGATATGTAGTCATTGAGTGTAGAATTTGCTTCCAGCTTTTTCTACTAAACAGAAAATGCTGAGCCAATTTTTTCATTACAACTGAACCATTTCTAAATTAAGTGGATAATGACATTAATGCCCTTTTCTATAACTGAAACACTTCTGAAACATGTTACTACTTAGCAAGGTGGATTGCTGTTTACATTGTGGAAAACTTCTACAGTCGGATAACAATTGAAACAATTATATGCTGACCTGTATACACACGCACAATTTTAAAATCATAATTGTCCAATTATAGGGCAATAATGGTTTATACAGACTTGCCCTATTAACTTGAATTAAGTGATCAGCTTATCTGTGACATGAAAAATGGTCAACAATAAAGTTAACTGGTTACATTTTCTGGAAAACTGTCATCCAATATGATTCTTTCCTATCTCATTTATTATTATTTAAGTTGTTACTAATACGAATGTCATAGCTTATGATGGTCCAACTCCGACACCACAAAATAATCACAAATCTTTCTGTTTTTGACCAAAATCCAGTAGTCTCCTTAAAGACACTAAATGTATACTACAATAGGAATACAAAGGGATTTTATAAATACATTAAGGACAAAAAGGTAAATAGGAAGAGAATAGGACCCCTCAAATATCTGTGGAACCGCAGATGATGGGGGAGATACTAAACAAATATTTTGTACCAGTGTTTACTGTGAAGAAGGACTTGTGACTAAAGAAGATACAAAAATTTTGTACTAGTTCCTAGCAATTTTGCCAGCTAACTCCTTTAGCATTCTGGGATAGATTCCATCAGGTCCTTGGGAACTTGTCCACCTTAGTGCTTTTCAAAACATCCAATACCACCTCCTTTTTTTAATATTGATATCTCTAGACTATCCACATATCATGATGAGTCTCATCATGAACCACGTCCTTCTCATTTGTGAATACCTATACAAAGTGTTCAGTAAGGACCTCACCCACTTCCTCTGACTCCATGCATAATCTCCCTCCTTGGTCTCAAGTGGACCTACCTTTTCCCTAGCTACCCTGTTGCTCCTTATACATATGTAAAACTCCTTGGGATTTTCCTTAATCCTGTTTGCCAAGACATCATGGCTGCTTTTAGCCCTCCTAATTCCTTGTTTGAGTTCTTTCCTGCTATCTTTTATTCTTCAAAGGCTCCGTCTGTCTTCAGTTTTCAAAGCCTTATATATGCCTCTTTTTGCTTTTTGATTAAGCTCTCAATTTCTTTTGTCCTCTGAGGTTCCTGAATTTTGCCATCCTTATCCTTAATTTTCACAGGAACATTTTGGTCCTGAACTCTATTCAACTGACCTATAAAAGATTTCCACGTGGCAGATGTGGATTTACCATCAAACATGGTGCTCAATCTACATTCCCTATTTGCTGCCTAATATTGTGATAGTTAGCCTTTCCCTGATTTTGTACTTTCCCCCAAGGACTACTGTTCCTGAAATGCACCCCTACTGAAACTTCAATCACCTGACTGGGCTCATTCCCCAATACCAGGTCTAGTATAGCATCTTCCCTGCTTAGATTAATTACATACTGTTTCAAAAAACCATCCTGGACAGACCTCACAAACTGCCCCATCCAAGCCCCTAGCACTAAGTGAGTCCTAGTCAATATAGGGGAAATTAAAATCGTCCACCACAACAATCCTGTTGTCTTTACTTATCTGTTCCTCTATCATTTGCTGGCTGTTGGGAAGCCTGTGATATAATCCCAACAAAGTGATTGTCCCCTTCTTATTCCTGAGCTCTACCCCTATGGCCTTCTTGGATGAGCCCTCCAAGGTGACCTCCCTCAGTATAGTGTGATATGCTCTCTATCAGTAATGCAACTTGCCCTCCTCTTTTACATCCCTCTCTATCTCACCTGAAACATTTAAATCCCAGAATGCTAAGCTACCAGTCTTGTCCTTTTTAAACCAAGTCTCTATAATAGCTACAACTTCATAATTAGGTGTCTCAATCCAAACTTTAAGTTCATCGGCCTTACCTGTCATAGTGTTTGCGCTAAAACAAATAAAGCTCAGATTGCCAGTTCTGTCATGTTCAGTTACCTCTCCCTGTCTCTTCTGTCTGTGTTGCAAAAGTTGATTATGCAGTAAAAGAGTTATAGGTAAGACTTTTAATGGTATAGTAACAGGTGATGACGTGGAAGTGAAAGTAAGCAGTGCAGATGGTAAGCTTTTTGTATAATTTGTGACAGACCACTCGTCAAAGTTGTATATCCTTCACTTCAGCTAGCGGTGACATTCACAACTTCGTTGAAATCTATAAAATTCTAGATAGGGTAAAAGCTAGAATGATGTTCCCAATGACCTGGGAGTCCAGAACCAGGGGTCATAGTTTAAGAATATTGGTTAGGCCATTTAGTGTGGAGATGAGGAGAAATGTTTTCTCCCAGAGAGTGGTGAGTCTGTGGAATTCTGTCCCACAGAAAGTAGTTGAGGCCAAATATTGAATAATTTCAAGAAGAAATTATATATAGTTCTTAGGGCTAAAAGGATCAAAGGGTATAGGAAGAATGTGGAAACAGGTACTGAATTAGATGGTAAATCATGATCACACTGAATTGCAGTGCAGGCTTGATGGGCCAAATGGCCTATTCCTGCTCGTATTTTCTCCATTTCTGTAGTTTTAGAATAATGAAAAAATTGGGGCTAAGACATTTGAGTTTTTGGTTTTGACTGAACAGATTGGTTGGCATTTTTCCAGTATTGAATTGAGACTAGCTCTGACTTAGTTGCTACTTGAAAGTGAACGGATATAGGATGAAGACTGGCAAACCAGAGGTACAGCTAGGTAGCATCAGTACACATGTGATACTTACAGGTAGTTGCACGGTGGAGTAACAAGTTATAGAAAGAAAAATGTCAAGAATAGCCCCAAGATATTCTAATATGATACAGGAGATGAAACCATTTCAATAGTTGTGATGACTATATTTAGGATAAATAGAACTGGAATCCTGACAGACTAAGGATTAGTAGCTTCAACATGCTTGTATGTAATTAACATAACTCTATTTATGTTAGAGTGATCTTAGAATATGGTCAGAATACTAACTGAACAGAACTGACTCAAACAGTGAAGGATCGAAAAGGTGTCCACATGTCCATTGAATTCAGTATGAGGTGACATGACCTAGTTTTCAAGGGAAGAAAGGGATTGGGAAACATTTGAATTATTAAATTATGAATAATTATCGTTATTATCTGAATACATTTTTGAAAGAACTTGGGTCTTCTTATTCACTAATTAATCAGTTACTATGCTGTTAAAAAGATGAAACATAATTAGTGTCTATTTGAATAGGTTTTGCATAATACATTGCATTATTATTTTGCAGTATGTAAAATCCTATGGGTCTGAATGGATCATTTTAGTACCTGTCATTGCAGACAAGCTGATAACATGTATTTGCTATTGTTACAGCCCAATTGTTAGTCAACCTTCTTTCTTTTATCGATTACAATAATGCATTTTAAATAAGCACAAGACGCTTAGTGTCAGAATACATGGAACAGATTTTATTCATTTAAAGAGCAAATGATTGACTTATTGTAGACAATGATAAGTTTTCAACTTCTCCATCCTTAAAAATCATATTCTTTTCTGCACTTCTGAAGGCCTATATCAAGTTTGAATGTCACAGATGAGACTTGATAATGTCTTCGTAACTCCTTTGAAACAAGTTTATTTACATTAATATAATCATCATTGTTCTCTTAGAAGATCATTCCTCCAATAAGACTTCCTGATTTCAATATTTTCAAATTCTTTAAGGAGTGGTTTTATGAATGGTCTAACTTTATATCCTAGTTCCATATTCCATGTATGCTTCAAGATACAGAGGTTGGATCATTAACTCCCAATGATGTTCAACAGATAATTCTCCAGGACCATTCAACATGTAATTGTAAGGTAAAATATAGCCTGGTGAAGTTGAGGTATTTGTCACTCTGAGAAAGAAAAGTTCAACCTATTTTTTCCTGTAGGCTGCAGCAAGAATATTTTATTTGCTTCTGGGATGTGGCAGTTGTTGCTGGCCTACCATTTATTGCCCGTCAGGCAGTTAAGATTCAGTCGCCAGCAGAGTTCGGACCCGAACAGGACAAACAATACAGACTACAGATTCAAAAACACCAGCAACAGTTCTCCTTCAAGATCCTCTGCTCCACACTTGCAGCAATGCGCCAGCACCTAACCTCTCTACAGTCAGCCCTGCCTCAGCTGAGGGTTACACTCTCTCAGAATTGCAAAGGACCCACTCTGTCCGACATCTTCAGGAGAATTCATACTCTCAACAAACAGTATTTCAATTCCATCTCAAACATCAAAAACTGTAAGTAGAACAAACTTTTATCCACCCACCTCCATAACCAGCGCTCCTCAAACATTCCAGAAGATTCCCCCGGCCTTGGAACCTATTCTGCCATGAGCCATGCGACTGATGCAGCTGCCACCCCCATGCTGATTGATGATGTCACTTCCGCCCCCATCATGGTCACTCCCACAACCACTTTCACCCCTCACAATTCCTCATGCATCACACGTGACATCACTTCCGCCCCTCACATCATCGCTGATGCCACATGCTCAGTGACTTCCGCCATCCCTACTGCCGTTGTCACCACCACTTCCACCCCCACCAGCGGCACTCACCTGCATTCTGCTGACATGCCCACCACAGACCCCACTGTCACTATCCCCACCCCCCCAGAACCCCGAGGGGAAGACTACCCCTGCTCATGACTCCACCCCCATTCCCCCCACCATCCCACCCACTCCAGTTACAGGTTCCGCCCCCACTCCTAGCTCTACACCCACACCAGATCCGAGCTCCCACCCCTGCCGAGTTTTCACCATCCCTCCAAATCTTCCCCTCACTGAGGACGAACGATCAGTCCTCAGCAAAGGACTCACCTTCATCCCCCTCCGTCCACGCATCAATGAATTTAATACACGCCGTGACGTTGAACACGCCTCCGAGCTTATTTTCACAATCAGGACTCCCGCTCACCTTCCGAGGACCCCTTTGCCCACCTCCAACACAGTGCATCCACCTGGACACCCCACGCTGGCCTATTACCTGCCCTCGACCTCTTCATTTCCAACTGCTGCCGGGACATTAACCGCCTCAACCTGTCTACCTCCCTCCCCCACTCCAACCTCTCACCCTCACAACGCGCAGCCCTCCAATCCCTCTGCTCCAATCCCAATCTCACCATCAAGCCAGCGGATAAAGGGGGTGCAGTGGTAGTCTGGCGCACTGACCTCTACACCGATGAAGCCAAACGTCAACTCGAGGACACCTCTTCCTACTGCCCCCTCGACCATGACCCCACCTCCCCATCACCAAACCATCATCTCCCAGACCATACAGAACCTCATCACCTCAGGAGATCTCCCACCCACAGCTTCCAACCTCATAGTCCGGGAACCCCCCACTGCCCGGTTATATCTCCTTCCCAAGATCCACAAGCCTGACCACCCTGGCCGACCCATTGTCGCAGCATGCTCCTGCCCCACTGAACTCATCTCTACCTACCTCGACACTGTTCTATCCCCCCTAGTCCAGGAACACCCCACATACGTTCGAGACACTACCCACGCCTTCCACCTCCTCCAAGACTTCCGTTTCCCCGGCCCCCAACGCCTCATCTTCACCATGGATATCCAATCCCTCTACACCCCCATCCACCATGACCAGGGCCTCCAAGCCCTCCGTTTTTTCCTCTCCAGACGTCCCCATCAGTACCCTTCCACCGACACTCTCATTCGTTTGGCTGAACTGGTCCTCACCCTTAACAATTTCTCTTTTGAATCCTCCCACTTCCTCCAGACCAAAGGGGTAGCCATGGGCACACCTATGGGCCCCAGCTATGCCTGTCTTTTTGTTGGCTACGTAGAGCAGTTGATCTTCCGTAATTACACTGGCACCACTCCCCACCTCTTCCTCTGCTACATCGATGACTGCATTGGCGCCACCTCGTGCTCCCGCGAGGAGGTTGAGCAATTCATCAACTTCACCAACACATTCCACCCTGACCTTAAATTTACCTGGACCATCTCTGACACCTCCCTCCCCTTCCTGGAACTCTCCATCTCCATTAATGACGACCGACTTGACACTGACATTTTTTACAAACCCACCGACTCCCACAGCTACCTGGATTACACCTCTTCCCACCCTACCTCTTGCAAAAATGCCATCCCGTATTCCCAATTCCTCCGCCTCCACCGGATCTGCTCCCAGGAGGACCAGTTCCACCACAGAACACATCAGATGGCCTCCTTCTTTAGAGACCGCAATTTCCCTTCCCACATGGTTAAAGATGCCCTTCAACGCATCTCGTCTACATCCCGCACCTCTGCCCTCAGACCCCACCCCTCCAACTGTAACAAGGACAGAACGCCCCTGGTGCTCACCTTCCACCCTACCAACCTTCGCATAAACCAAATCACCGCCGACATTTTCGCCACCTCCAAACAGACCTCACCACCAGGGATATATTTCCCTCCCCACCTCTTTCCGCCTTCCGCAAAGACCGTTCCCTCCGTGACTACCTGGTCAGGTCCACGCCCCCCTACAACCCACCCTCCCATCCTGGCACTTTCCCCTGCCACCGCAGGAACCGTACAACCTACGCCCACACCTCCTCCCTCACCTCTATCCAAGGCCCTAAAGGAGTCTTCCACATCCATCAAAGTTTTACTTGCACATCCACTAATATCATTTATTGTATCCGTTGCTCCCGATGCGGTCACCTCTACATTGGGGAGACTGGATGCCTCCTAGCAGAGCACTTTAGGGAACATCTCCGAGACACCTGCACCAATCAACCACACCGCCCCGTGGCCCAACATTTCAACTCCCCCTCCCACTCTGCTGAGGACATGGAGGTCCTGGGCCTCCTTCACCGCTGCTCCCTCACCACCAGACGCCTGGAGGAAGAACGCCTCATCTTCTGCCTCGGAACACATCAACCCCAGGGCATCAATGTGGACTTCAACAGTTTCCTCATTTCCCCTTCCCCCACCTCACCCTAGTTCTAAACTTCCAGCTCAGCACTGACCCCATGACTTGTCCGGACTTGTCCTACCTGCCTATCTCCTTTTCCACCTATCCACTCCACCGTCTCCTCCCTAACAAGCTTTATTCCTGATGAAGGGCTTTTGCCTGAAACGTCGATTTCTCCTTGGATGCTGGCTGAACTGCTGTGCTCTTCCAGCACCACTAATCCAGAATTCATCAAATCACTTTGGGACACACTCCAGTTCAGTATTTTGAGTGGTATCTCTGCTTTTAAAATGTTGCTGTATGAAGTTCCTTTGAGACTCTTCAGGTTTGACATTCCATGATTCCTCCAGGACTCAGTGTAATCCACACAGGGATTTTTGACAGCTATTCTTAGTCATTTTTTGACTCATATGCCTTTCTTAATAAAATGACAGTGCTTAAAATTATAATATATCAGTAAGTAAATTGGAGTTATGATCCATTGTCGTGATGCTGTTCTGGCCTGGGCATGGGTTGAATATGAATTGACTGATGTACCTATTGACAAGCTGTGTTGCTGGCAAAGACTCACCCCATTTGACATCATAAGCTGAAGTCATGGTTCCTGTGGTTTGTGTTCAACTCATTGATGATGAATTGTTTCCCAATTATTTTCAATTTCTTATTGGATGTATTGTATACACTCGCGCAAAAGTCAAATGTTTTAGACTATTTTTGAAGGTTAAAATAATGGAGTCGACTATTATATGGATACTACTTTTGCGAGGCTGAAATTCATGCTTCAGTCCAAATTACCATATCATTTCTTTCTGCTGATTTCTGATTACAAACTGGTGAAACTGTAATAATTTATCTTCTGGTTCAACAGGCAGCTTTAGTGCAATCTTAGTTCTCTGCCAAAGAACTAAATCATGCCTTCTCAGGAACCTTGTGCATTATTCAGCACTTGCCTTAAAATCTGAAATTCCATTCTTCTACGATTTGTTTCATGTATGGATTCAGGTGGCTTCACGACTAATACATCTACCATTTTCACAATTTTCAAGTACCCACTCAGGAACATTTTCTCTAATTGTGGTCACTTGCTAGATTTACCTCTGTTGGCGCACTTTTGTTTGACACCATCTGAAGTTGGTTCAATATCTTTGTGCAGTTTCTCACAAATTTCTCCATGGCACACAATTCTCCTGCTGATAGTTGTTTGTCTTCTCTGCAACTTCAGTAACTTTCAGTTTAAATGTTGCTGTCCATTTTTTGTTTTTCTCTGGAGTGTATTTTTACATAAAATGGTGAAGAAATTTCAAAACTTTGACTAAGTATATGACTGTATTCTATGAATGCTACAGGGGAACTAAGCTCAGCGGAGCTGCACACAAAGGGAGGTGGTCACCTGACTCTGACCTGATGCTATCTGTGAAGGACTAGAGTCAAATTTATACGAGATACATGGAATATTCCAAATTTTTTGGCCTAAAATAGGGGGTCGACTTTTACATGAGATTGAACTTTACTTGAATATATACAGTACTTTTAATTACAGCTGTCCTTCCAATACCCCATCCAACTAGTGCCCCAGGTCTGATACACCTAACACCATAACCAACACCAGCTCACTCCTTAGCCTTGCCAATTTTGGAAACAACACTTGTTTGACTAGTTTTCCATTGAACAGGGTTTCATTAGTCAATGGCTGAAAGATTAGACTAAAAGATTTAATTTCACCAGGCTTTAATTTATAGTATTAAGTTGTCTGAAAAAAATTATTTAATTTTTATAAACTAAGCAAACCTGTAATGAAGTGATTTATTGTTTATTGATGGTCAATTGGAGAAACTGGCAACTCAAAATTAGACACAAAGGAGGAATTATTTATAAAACAGTTAAAAATCCTGTATACTTCATCAAGAGGCAAGACAACAGATTTTGAATAGTTCCGAGAAAACACTTGATCTTTCACTTGGTTTATTAAGGGTACAGGTAACAGATTGTCACTTTACTGGAGTCCTTATCCAGAGAAGATCAATTCAAATGCCCACATAGACGTTTGAGAATTTGAATTTGGTTAAAAATGTATGGAAACATGAATGGAAGATTGTTGCCTGTTATGTGGATCACCATTTGTCATAAAAACCCAACTGGTTTATGAAGTTTTTCAGAGAAGTGAACCCACTGTTTACTGAATGCAGTTTGGTTGTGACTCCAATGAACTTCCTGCTTGTTTGGATAATCAAGCTGCACAGTTATATTAAATTATGTGATTAACTACACTGATTACATAAGATGGTCCTCATCACCACTTTGTCAATGCCAACTATAAATGGCAACTTTTCAGTCACATTCACGCCCTCAGAATGAACATTAAAAGTAGAGCAGTATAACATTGCTGAATTTTATGTCTTAGAATCATCTGGAAGATGTAAGATAGAACAAAATAGGTTAGATTGACTTTGGCTTATATACCTAGGCTGATAGATGTGAACATTGATAGATGATAGCCAAGCTATTGCTGTCCACTTTGCATTTCTGCTGAAACTGAAAGTTCAGTCAATAATGTCATAATACAATATGTTGAAACTTTAATGTTAAATTTCAAAGGATCAGTCTCTATCGTGATATAAATTTGCAGAGAATAATTAATGAGATAGCTCCCCGGACAACACTGTCCAGAAATTTCAATATGCTTATACAAATTTCTAGTTTCCTTGCTCAGAGATAACCAAGCCTTTGTACAAATAACAATCGGTAACGAAATATGGAGACGGTGCCCAGTTTATTCATTTTCTTTTTTGTAGTTGATACGTTACCGGTTTTTATAGCAGATGTTTTCTTTGATCTCTGGTTAAGCACTTCTGTCTTTAAGAGCTAATGGACTGATTACATACATTAATCCATCATGATGATGGGGGTTATCAAGACTCCACTAGAAAAAAAAGCTTTTATCTCTTACAAGTGACTTACAAGTGATAGACAAAACTCTCTGCTCCAACCAATCAGTTCCATTTCAATGTGTTAACCTAATATTAGCATAAATTTTCTATGATCCATAAATTCAAGCCTGTGTCCAATTCCTTTCAAAGTAAACATTGTTAACAAAGTAGTCACTGTTCCCGGAAATAAAGGAAATTTGAGGTTTAGCACTACCCTCTAGTGGTGTACTGTATACAATTTTGCAATACACACCAAGAGCTTCCAAAAATTGCTTTGTTTTGTATGATAAACTTAAAATGTATATGAAAGCAAATGCTCATTACGAATTTCATGAATTTTTTAAACCAGTATAAATACAAATGGCCACCAACTTATTTTAAAAAAGCATAATCTCATTAGCTTGGCCCTCAGTGTATGTGTCTAAGTCAAATAGTTCTATAAGCTTTGAGTGCCATCCTGTGGAATTGATGTGCAATGTTGTTGATTTTTTTTCAACACAATTATTAGAGAATTAATGTATACCTTTTTTTTAGAATTAGAATCCCTACTGTATGGAAACAGGCCGTTTTGCCCAACAAGTCCACATTGACCCTCAGAAGAGTGTCCCACCCAGACCCATTCCTCTACATTTACCCCTGACTCATGCACCTAACCTAACTACACGAGACAGTTCATCTCTGAAAATGCTGATTTTTAATTACATGAAGAAATATTTTGAAAATATGTCTGTTTACTGGACTAACTTATTGGGTGCTACCTAAGTATCTAATGATAATATTCATTAATTTGGGCCATTGGATTATTCTACTTCAGGAGCTAATACATTTCATTCTCCATCACAAATGAATCTATTGACCACGCAATATTGACAAGATTCTTGATTAGATTGGTGCTGCAAGAGCACAGCAGTTCAGGCAGCATCCGAGGAGCAGGAAAATCGACGTTTCGGGCAAAAGCCATTCATCAGGAATACAGGCAGAGTGCCTGAAGGGTGGAGAGATAAATCTCTTCCAACACCACTCTAATCTAGAATCTGGTTTCCAGCATCTGCAGTCATTGTTTTTACCAATATTGACAACATTCAAAGAAAACTTCATAGCTTCACAGATATTGCTACGTTTGGTGTAGTAGGACAAATGAAAGGTTATGAAGTTTTTGGAAAGAATTAAAAAGAAATTGAAATTATTTTTGTGGCTTTTCTGTTTAGCAGGAATATTGCAAATTGATTTAATCACGAATCCCACAGTTCTTGGTATTGCAAGCTGTGTAGGAAGCTGAATAAATATAGGACATATTTGCACAAAACAATTTACCATAATTAGCAACCATAAGCCAAGTTTTGAGTATATAAGTAAATTAATGGATATTGGGCAAGACGATTTGGAAATGTAACAGCATGTTAACATCTTATGCTGCTATTAATGTGTAAACTGGCCAGCAGGTTTAGGAAGTTCTGAGATGCTGTAACATATTCCTCTGCCATTTGCTTTTCCCATAAAGCATCTTATCCTTCATCCCCATGTTACTTTTAAGATTTATTCAATGTGGATAGTAATGCTAAGTCTAATTAATAGTATTGAATTGTACGGGCTGATGGTTGTTAATATAATATCAATCAATCAACCTTTTGGATCTGGGAAATGAAAAATTTAACCTGTGGAGTTTCATTTCAGGTGGTAAATTGTTTTTAGAGATATAAAATTGTAAGTCTTAAAATGATCTTATTGTTTCATTCCTTGCATTGCTTTTCTCATCCAACGTCTCCCTCTGTTATCTTCTCAATCTGTAAATCTCATTGGTTAGGCAAACTGGAGGAGGAACACCTCATCTTCCACCTCAGGAGCCTACAACCACACGGCATGAACGTTGAATTTACCAGTTTGCAAATCTCTCCTCCCCCATCCCATCCCAGATCCAACCGTCCGACTCAGATCCACCCTCTTGACCTATCCCACCTATCCGCTTCGTCCTTCCCACCGACCTATCACTATCACCTCCTACCTTCCCCCACCTATTGCCTCCCTTATCCCTCAAACCTCTTTGCACTTCCCAGTCCTGAAGAAGGGTCCTGTCTGAAATGTGGACTCTCTTGCTCCTCAAGATGCTGTCTGACCTTCTGTGCCTTTTCCAACATGATGCTTCATCAACCTTGGCTAAGGAATTACACTATTGGTCCTACTTCATGTGCCCTTCTCGCACCATTGTTACAGCTTCACCTAATTATTCACTTCAGCAAAATATTCACTTCACCAAAATCCAGGAATAAGTGTCAGAAGAGTTCCAAACATTGTGTCATAAATGCTGCTTCAACATTGTTGCATGGAATTTTACCATGAAGGCTGAAAGGAGGACCCATCCTACTTCACAGCCCTGAGTCAATTAAGTGGCTTCCATCTATATTACATACAGTGGCCTGCCCTCCCAAAAGAGCTGACAGCCCAGTGAGAGGCTGTGCCATTGCTAGCAATGGTGAATGAGCTGAAAATGTGTTGCTGGAAAAGCGCAGCATGTCAGGCAGCATCCAAGGAACAGGAGAATTGACGTTTCGGGCATAAGCCCTTCGTTTCGGGCATAAGCCCTTCCTGAGGAAGGGCTTATGCCCGAAACATCGATTCTCCTGTTCCTTGGATGCTGCCTGACCTGCTGCGCTTTTCCAGCAACACATTTTCAGCTCTGATCTCCAGCATCCTCACTTTCTCCTAGCAATGGTGAATGCCAAGGCTGCAGTTTCAGGAATAGCTGGGTACCCTTGGAGAGTGGTAGGTTGGATCTGGAGATACAGGTGCTAGATACAGACCCTGGTGACCAATGGAAATGGCCACTGAAAGTAGCTCTGGGGGCAGTCAATTGGCTATAGTGACCTAAGACAGGAGACGGCATAGACTCTGGAGTTTGCTGGGAGGCAGCAATTGGATGGCAATGTGATAGAATATTTGTTGAATTGGGAAAAGGTCTTTACTTGGTCACTTAACTGGCTCAAATAGATTCTTGGCAGGCAAGTTTCTCACTGCTAAAAAAACAACACAGTAGTGGGAAAAAGTTTGGCACAGCCCCAAATGCCTTTTTGTACCATTTTGTCAGCCTTCGCGCCTCTCAGCCTGTCTGATGACAGAACAATTAATCAAAAATAGAGGTTTCTAGAGAAAGAACTTGATAAACATAATGTAGTGGTGCAATAATTTGTATGGATCAACAAATAAAAGGAAATTCCATTCAAAGAAACATAATAACTTCTAAACAGAACAAACTGATTATACTTAGTAGCAATCTTCAACAGACACCCAAGAGAAGGAAACAGGCAAAATATGTTCACGAACTAAATTGTGGGTAAAAGAGAATCATCATAGTATAGTCATGGGCTGCAGTTGTGACCTGAGACAATAAAGTTAAAATAAATACAAGGCTGAATCTGACTACCAGGTGTTAATATTAGTTTGTTTCTTTACATTTTTAAAAATTATTCCTGCTAGGCATGGCAATGACCAGAGATTAAAAGATAGAGATTTGTGCTTATCCCTCACTAGACAGTGGATATACAATAAATCAAACAATATGGCTTGGTTTACCCTTCTGTTTATACAATAAATGAATGTATTGTGGGTTTGCATGTCTCAGCCAGTCCTGTGGTTGGCGTTTTAAAGCTCTTGTGAAAGACAAGGGAAGCAGGATTTCTCCTCCTCATGCCATTTTTGTGAGAAATAGAAACTGCAAAACAACTTTTCCCATGTAGGGAAAATGTAGAATAGATTATTTTCTGCCTACAGCACAATATCAAGATTTTCCCAAAATATTACCAGCTTTATTCCCCGTAGAGCAGGAAACAATAACTGGGTTAATTTCTGCAAGAAAAATGCTGCAGAATTATTAAGTAAAGGATCCGGAGAGAGATTTGGAGATAGGGGAACGAGTCTTATGTTTTTTGCTAAGTATAAGCTGTGTTGAGCATTTTTTTTTGCCAAAGGGCCTAATGAATTCTCTCACCACATCTTATAAAACTCAATTCATAAATTACCTACTACAACCCATAACATGTCTCAAGTCTGACTTCCACCCCATCTCACCATATACTGTTCTGGGAACAACTCACCACTTACTGGTATCCTCAAATTAACTAGCATCTCTTGTGCTGTGCCAGCTTGAAAAGCCCATTTCACACCTGGACAAAAAATGGTAAATCGGAACTGCTCTGCACAAGTCCTGATATTTGCCCTGAATATCACAGACAAGGTCAGATTGGTGCTCCCCTTGGTGGGGAGAGTCCTGGAGGTCCTGCTCAATAAGGTGATGCCAACATGGAACTTGCTCATGCCACCTCCCCCCGACCTCATACTCCCTCCCCATCCAGGAGCAGCAATGGAAATGACAACACCAGAACATGCTGCTGGCTCCCAGTCAGTACAGTCCCCCTGGTTTGGAGGAATGCCCAGTACTGTAAGAAGAAGGTCTGCCAGCATAGGTGTCACCATCTTCTCTCTGATACTTCACTCTCCATTTCTGCTCCTGTACCCACCTCCCACCAAGTTTCATGCTCTACCATTCTCAGTATTGTCTGTAAAATCTTCCCTTATTCATCATCACCGACCCCAACCTCTGACACCACTAACACTGTGTGCCCTCTGAACTGCCTACCTATTTGCTATCTCCCCAACTGCACCAACAGAAACAGCTCTGCCGCCCACTTTCGTTTCTCTTAATACCTGCCTCTCTCTATCATTCCAAGATGCAAACTCCTAGACAGAATCAAGCCAAGTGGTATCCTATCCATCATTTGGCTCCTCACTTATATGATGAGAGGATCCTGAGCCAGACCACCTTGAACAGGCCCTGGACTGGTGTTGAAGGATGCCCTTGAGTCATTTTACTGGGATGCTCTGAGTGAAGCTATCCTCATTAACCTGACTGAGGCCCGCTGACCACCATGATAATTTCCTGGTTTTGTGTTTGCATTAAAAAATGTAATGCATCAGCAACATGAGCTTGTTATCTGTAATTGAGGGGCAAAGTGCAAAAGGGTAAGCAAGGCAAGGCAGAGATTGTGAGCATTCAGGTAGGCTCAGTGTGAGTGCTATGACAGAAAGTGAAGACCCTGCAGATAAAGTCTGGTCAATCCATGATGTGGTACATGTCCCTGAGCACACAATGTCCTTGCTGCAGCATTACAATGATAGCTGTTGGTATAATCTGAGGTGTAGAACTGAAATGCAGAAGCAACCCATAAGTGGGTCACAGATGGGCTAGGAAGATTGTTAGAGGCTTACAAACATCAGATGCCAATGTCTGTGACATCAGGTGTGTGTGGTCGGTGCCTATGGAGTGTGCCCTGAGACATTGATGCCCAGTTTCATGCACGTCATTCTGAGAAATCAACGAGCTGAATCTACCAACTGCTCACGCTGGTCTCCTTGTCTAGATTTCTCAATGTTTAACCTGTTTGGCAAGGTTGATAGGATGGGATGTGAAATATTAATGAGATGCTTTAGACTGCTATTTACCAGTCAATAATTCCATTGAATTGGCAACTCACTGCTACCTATTGAGAATATCGCCCCACTGCTTGTGAAAAGAATAAAAGCAGGCACAAGTTGTTCCTGATGTTAAGATGGTCTTTGGTGCACTTAATGCCTGATCCTACATTCCACTATAGGCTATGTTGCTCAGACTCGTATTAGATTACAACCATGAGCCAAGTGAACCAATTGTCTTTGCCTTCTTACAATAGCACTTTATTATTCAGCATGCTGTTCAGTAAAACGACAATGTGAGGTGGAGGAGGAGGTTTGGCTTGATTGCTACGTATTTAAAATAGATTAAGTAGAAACCTATCTCTTTGCTGGCTGAAAGATCAGTAGTATTTTATTGAACTAATTCTGTTTTTGTTAGTTAATTATTGTATCTGATTCAGCTTCTTAAGAGTCTTAAACAATTTGAAAGGCTGAAATTAGGCCTTGGACTTTATCTAAATAATCAGGATGAACTGCCAGTGTCCTTTGTGTCAATGTACCCCAAAACTGGACACATGTCAAATGCAACAGTTTCTAATTCAACAATCTTCCAGGGTCTGGCCTTGATTTGGTAACAGTTGAAATTGTTATAGAGCTGTACTGCATGGAAATCATAGAGCTGTACTGCATGGAAATAGATCCTTATAATATCCAAAAATCAACTTCAAGTAGGAGGTAGAGGCAAGCAGCCAAAACGTTTCATGTATGCTTGCTGTAGAGGACGCAAGCCATCTTTAACAACCAATTATGACTGAAACTTACTGAAACTTATTGCTTAAAGGTTAGACAATGACATATGGGGTCAAAGATTGTTGTAACCTTGATAAAGACTATTTATTTGAAAGCAGATTTCAAACTTCGTCAAAGTTACAAGGAACATAATTCGAATATGAAAGGAGAAGATATCCTTGACCATCTTGAGCTATATAGAAATGAGCTGTTTGACACCGGTACAGGTAAAACCTTGGCTGATACTGCAAATGATATTTGGTTTAGACACAAAAAAAATTGGAGATAACAAAGAGAGGAAAGCAGTTACAACTCCTGTTGTCACAACACTTCAATTGGACTTAACAGTTGTGACTGAATCCTTCCAGAGCTGCAAGCTTCAGAACAGTTTTATCATTATATTTGCTAGAAATGTGTGCCGCAGAGCCAACAGTGATTATTATACAGTTTACAGATTTAAAAAAACAGTCTCTATTGAGTCGCAGGTTCGGATCCACTGCTACTAAAAAATATAAACCATGAGTCCCTTGAGGACATTCTCCAAGGCTACCCAAGTTGAGATAAGCAGCAATTAAGGAGCAAGGAGACTCTTGAAATGCTATGGTAGTGTCCCTAACTTTGAACTAGAAGGTCAGGGTTCAAATTCCACCTGCTCCAGTGATGTGCCATAGCCACCTCAGACAGGTTAAGGTTTAAAACATTTGCAGGTTATGATGGTGGGCAATGCAGACTGGCTTTGGTCTGAGCTAATTTTCTTGGCATGCCTTTTTTTTCTCATTGCTATAAAACCAAATCTCATCACTGATTTTAATTTCATCTGGTGACCAACATGGGACTGTCCAGTTTGAGAGATCAGATATTGTCCTGCATTTAATTGTTCCTTCATCAATTTCTGGAATTCTTTACCTCACAGCATTATTACCTGAAGTGGATCAAGAGCAAAGCACACCATACCATCATCTTCTCAAGACAACTATGGATTAACATCATAAGCAAGCACCAAGCTTCAACCTGAAAACAAAAGCAGACTTTGATGTTGCTGAGCTGGCATGAAAGCTTGTATTGAAAGAACTTCTTTTCATCATGCCTCCTTTTAAGGCTGTTCCTGTACTTCTGAAATATCGGATTATCTTGTTACACCTCGGTTTCATATGAATTAAGATAAGAGAGAGGTTATCTATTCTGTGTTTCATCTCATCAATGTAAAGGAGATCACTCAGTGAACAGCAAATACAATGGACTAGATTGAAAGAAGTGCATTTGAATTGCAGAGTAACCCCGTGAGGAGGGAAGAGGTGAATGGGCAAGTGTTACACCCTGTATGATTGTATGGGAAGGTGTCATGAAGATGCAGGTGAGGAAGTATTAGGAGAGACAGAGGAGTGGTCCAGGGTGTCATGGAGGGAATGGTGCCTGCTGAATACTGACAAAGGAACGAAGGAATAATGTGTTTGTTGGTCACATCCTGTTGGAGGTGGCAGAAACATCAACGGATGACCCTTTGAATGCAGATAATGGTGACGTGGAAAATAAGGACAAGGAGAACCCCATTGTTGATTTGGGAGGGATTGGAAAAAGTGAGGGCAGAAGTGCAGGAAATAGGTCAGGTGTAGCTGAGGGCTCTGTCAACCATGGAAAGGCAGAAATTAGAGTTAGCCTTTGGAAGGTGGCATCATCAGAATAGAAGTAACAGGATGGAGACAGTGAGAGAATGGAATGGAATCATTACATGAAGTAGGGTGTGAAGAAATGTAACCAAGGGAACTGTGGGAGTCAATGAGTTTATTCTGGATATTGGTGGTCAGTTTATTCCCAGAAACGGAAAGTGCAGGGAAGGGAAAAGTCAGATCGATCAGTTGAAGGTGAGAGAAGGATGGAAACTAGAAGCAAAATTGAATAAATGGATTTGCCAGCACAGTTCCTTTTGTAGATTTTGGGGAAGAATGGTGAAGTGGGCTGTGCAGGTTTGGAGGACTATGAGGTGGGATGCAGTAGAGGGGAGATCTTGACAGAAGATGAAATTAATAACTGTCCTGGAAACAGCAGCTTGATGTTCTGTAGTAGTGACATGGTTCTGAGGGAGATTGAAGGAAATGTCTTGAGAATTAGTGCTCAGCCTTCTCAAGGTAGAAATCAGCACACCAGACAATAACAAAAGGTTTGATAATAAAGTCAGGGTTCAACCTTAGAGAACAGAGTGAATCAAACTCAGAGGGAAACGGGTCAAAAGATCAGGAAAGTAAAGGCAGCCGATGCAAGTCAACAGTAAGAGGACACATATAGATCAGACCAAGTCAGTATGACAGATTTCGTTTTGTTTAAGTCAGCCAGAGTGATTTGTACAATGATCATTCGGTTAGCTTTTTATGCTAGATATTTTTTGAATTCAAATTTCACATTTGCCATGGTGGATTCAAACACATATCTCAGAACATTAGAAACAGAAATTGCTGGAAAAGCTCAGCAGGTCTTGCAACATCTATGGAGAGAAATCAGAGTTAATGTTCTGGGTCCAGTGACCCTTCCTCACAAATGATGGTGACTAGGAAAAAGCTGTTTTATTTTTTGCAGAAGATAGGGTGGGGAGAGTAGATAAGGAGTAAATGATAGGTGGAGATAGAGCCCAGAGAGGGATGAACAGTTGGACAGCCAAATAAATGGATAAAGATCAGCCGAGGAGAATGAAGAGCTGCTAATGGGGATAATTAATGGCTAACAATGGGTTGGGTGTTTTAGAAGACCATATGATAACAAGGTCTAGTGTGTGGGGTGGGGTAAGGATATGGGAGAAGGTGTCTCTAGCCCTAAAATTGTTGAACTTGATTTCATTTCCAGAAGACTGTAGAGTCTGTAAGTGAAAAATGAGGTGCTGTTCCTCCAGCATGTGCTGAGCTTTGCTGGAGCACTGCAGCAAGCTTGAGACAGAGATATTGGCCAGGGAAAAGGGTGCTGTGGTGAAGTGGCAGGAAAGCAGAACCTCAGGGTTATTTTTGTAGAGAGAATGTAGATGTTCTGCAAAGCAGTCATCCAGGCTATGCATCATCTCCCAATGTAGAGGAGACTACATTGTGAGCAGTGAATGCAGCAGACTAGATTGAGTGAAGTGCAGGTAAAGTGCTGTTTCACCTAGGATACTGAGGAAACAGGCAGATGTTACAGCTTTTCTGGTTCTGGGGAATGTGCCATGGGGCTATTGGAAGTGAAGGAGGAGTAGACGAAGGTGTCCTGGAGGGAATGGTCCTTGCGGAAGGTTGAAAAGGGAGGGGAAGGGAATATGTGTCTGGTGGTGGCATCCTGCTGGAAGTCGTGGAAATGGTGGCTAATGATTCTCTGGATGTGGATGTTGGTGGGAAAGTAGGTCAGGACAAGGGGAACCCTATTGCTGTTGTGGGAGATAAGAGATGTGAGATGGGTTGGACCTGGCTGAGGACCCTATCAGTTATGGTGGTGGGGAACCCTTGGTTCAGGAAGAAGTTGGACATTTCAGAGGCTCCCTTGTTGAAGTTGGCATCATTAGAAAAAATGCAACAGTGATGGAGGAACTGGGAGAATGGAATTTAGTCGTTGCAGGAAGCAGCAGATGAGATGTATAGGCAAGGTAACTGTGGTGTCGGTGGGTTTGTAGTGGATATTGGTGGCCACAGAACTCATCTATTCTTACCTCTATTCAATCTTCTCTCCCCTTTTCCAGTCCCTTCCCACTTACATCTGTGATTCCTCTGACCTTTACATCAGCTTCAGACTTTACAGTTTGCGGTCTGTAGCCACCTCCTCTTTATCATGGACATGCAATCCCTTCACACAACCATCCCCCATTAGGATGGTCTCAGAGCTCTCTGCTTCTGCCTGGAAATTAGGCCTGAACTTGCCCCATTCACTACCATCACCTTCCACGAGCTCATCTTCACCCTGAACAGCTTCTCTTTTAACTGCTGTCATTTTCTTCAGGTCAGAGGGGTGGCCATGGCTACATGTCTCTTTGTGGGCTGCAGCTTTCGAAGCTCCTTGGATGCTGCCTGAACTGCTGTGCTCTTCCAGCACCACTAATCCAGAATCTGGTTTCCAGCATCTGCAGTCATTTATTTTTACCTCGAACATTCCTTGCTCTAGGCCTATTCTGGCCCCCACTCACAACTGTTTGTCCGGTATATCGATAATATCTTTGATGCTGCTTCCCCTCCCTCATCTGGAATTGGAAAAGTTTCACAATTTCACTTCCAACTTCCACCCCACTCTCACCTTGACCTGTTCCATTTCTGACTCCTCCCTTCCCTTCCTCAACCTCTTTGTTTCTATTTCTGAGGAGAGACTGGCCACCAATATCCATTACAAACCAACTGACTCCCAGTTCCTCTGAATCCAAAATTCTTTTGGTTTTTACCCCAGAACATTAGCCTGAATTCTGGATTATTAGTCCAGTGATGTTTCCACCACCATTACCACCACCACCCCACTACTTTTCCTTAATTGACATTCTTATGTGTGCTACAGAGATCTGCATGGATTGCATATCGTATAATTGTTTCTTAACATTCTGCATGTAAAAAGAACTTAACAAGACGGTTAGGTTATGAGGCACCACACCTTAAAAAGTATTGTATTTCAGGAGTATCACACTTGAAAATGTACGTTTCATTTTCAAATGAACCATACAAGTATTGTTTTCTTAAAATACCAATGAATCATAGCTGAGTCGGTACAAAACCTATTAATATATTTGCAACAAATAGAATCAAAAACAACCTATCATATGATTCTATCCCTGTGCTTCACTGAATCATTTTGGGCGTGAGTTCATCAAGCATCTGAGAGTAATTACTGCCGTCTTATGAAAAGATTACATGAAGTAGCAATTTCCAATGATGTTGCAATCCTGATATATTTACATTATCTGAATGATTGACAGAAAACCTGGTCAGTCACAGAATGTGTCAGGGTTTCTCACCTCCTTTGTCAGTGTTGCAAAGACAAAGCAGATAAATAATTATTTAAAGGCAGATATGACTTTGTTTCTCTGCATATAAATGTATCAAAGCAATGCAAAGTCTAGAACCTTAAACATTTCCTGTGGTAATTTTAAGAAGAAGTGATACATAAACTCTCCTTGTCCTATCTGTTCCATTTTTCAAGAGTATGAATTTGTTTGATTGTTTCATGAGCAGTGTGTGCCAGGGTTTAAACATCCGCAGCTTCTGCACTATCACGTTCTGCATTCTCATTAAAACTAACCAACAAATTCTTATTTTGCGTCCATCCCTGACACCATTCACCCACAAAAACCTGTGTGGGATTAGATCCTGAGATGCTCTCCTCACACTTAAACTGCCCGATATATCATGTTACCTGCACAAATCTATTTGTTTCACTACCCATAGCAGATAGGAAAAAACTAATTTGTGTATTGACCTGCCACTAATGTTTTTTTTGATACGAATGCTTATTTTATGTCTTTTAAGAATGCAACACCTCGAAGTATATTTCAAGGCCTTTCAGCAAAATCTCTCTCTCTCTCTCCTATTGCTCTATTTTATTGCTTTGCCTTGCATTAGTAATTGCTGGTTCACTGGATGGAATTGTATAGCAGTCTGAGCAATGTGGGCTTTGGTACTATTTATGGTACAATTGGACAACAAGTCCACCAAAGTCTGTTTTAGAATTGGGGAGGAACAGCATCATCTTGTATGCTTTTGCTGAGCGGTGAGGTGAGTTTCTCATGAGGCAGCGGTGAGTACCAATTAAGTGAGATTATACTATTAATATCCAGCTTCCCATTTTACCAAATGTACCAAACAAGCTAGACATTGAGAATTCTCAACATGAAAGTCAGAGCAGGAAACTGATGACTTAAGCTCTTCGCTTGCTCCAGTGGACCTCCTGGATGCTCAGAGCATCCATGCCTTGCATTGCCTTACCTTGCTTTGCCAGAGCTAACATGTACATATTACTTCTGTCTTGCCATGTGGTTTAGGGCAGACACAAAATCATGCCTCAGCTGGATAGAGTAGATAAAGAGTGACTATTCCGATTCATAAAATAACCAGATCAAGGAGGCATAAATTTAAAGTGATCTGCAAAAGAAACAAGGGTGAAGTGAGGAAAAACATTTTCACTCAGTGGGTAGTCATGGCATCAAATGCATGGCCTGAAACTCTGGGGGATGCAGGTGCAATGGAGGCATTTAAGAGGGCATTGGATGATTACTTGGATAAAAATAATGTGCCAGGCTATGAGAAAAAAAACAGGAGATTGTCACTAAGTAATGATGCTCATTCAACAAGTTGATGCAGGTACAATTTGCTGTAACAATTCTGTGATTCTGTGAAAGTCAGGAGGCTTGCCATGGTTATGAGCAGGCCTCAGTCAAGTTAGGTCAAAGAGACGAATCTTGCTGAATGGGTCCCAGCACAGCAAGTCAAGGGCAGCATCCGATTCCTGTGCAGGGGCTTGGATGTCATTCAACCGCTCAGGTGGTCAGTCAGGGGTTCTACATATAAAGATTGAGGAGCCAAATATTGGGCAACTTATCATCCTTCTGCCCTTTTCTGAGATCACACCATCTGTCCATAGACTCTCCCACAAGGGGAGATAACCTTTTTGCATATATCCAGTCATGTCCCATCAGAATCTTGTATGTTTCAATTATGTTGTCTCTCATCCTTCTAAACTCAAATAAGAGCAAGTCCAACCTGCTTGATCTTACCTGAAGCCTTCTGGTCCAGAGGTGTGGACATGACCACTGAACCACAACAACCCTTAAATACATTCTCTTTTTATTTCACAAGTACTTAATTCATTGTAAACTGCTTTGAGACATCCGGTCATGAAATATGTTTTATAAATAGAATCATAGAGTCATAGAGGTGTACAACACAGAAACAACCCTTCGGTCCAACTTGTCCATACTGACCAGATATCCCAAAATAATCTAATCCCATTTGCCAACACTTGGCCCATACCCCTCTAAACCCTTCCTAATCATATATCCATCCAAATGCCTTTTAAATGTTGTAATTGTACCAGCCTACACCACTTCCTCTGGCAGCTCATTCCACACACAAGCCACCCTCTGCATGAAAAAGTTGCCCCTTTGGTCCCTTTTATATCATTCCCCTCTCACCCTAAACCTATGCCCTCTAGTTCTGGACTCCCCCACCCCAGAGAAAAGACTTTGTCTACTTACCCTATCCATGCCCCTCATAATTTTATAAACCTCTATAAGGTCACCCCTCAGCCTCCGATGCTCTAGGGAAAATAGCCCCAGCCTATTCAACCTGCCTCTATAGTTCAAATCTTTCAACCTTGGCACCATCCTTGTAAATCTTTTCTGAACCCTTTCAAGTTTCACAACATCCTTCCGATAGGAAGGAGACCAGAATTGTACGCAATATTCCAAAAGTGGCCTAACCAACGTCCTGAACAGCTGCAACTTGACCTCTCAACACCTGTAATCAGTGCTCTGACCATTTAAGGGAAAGCATACCAAATGCCTTCTTCACTATCCTGTCTATCTGCGACCCTACTTTCAAGGAACTATGAACCTGCGCTCCAAGGTCTCTTTGTTCAGCAATATTCCCTAGGACCTTACCATTAAGCATATAAGCGTAAATCATCTGCTATGATTTACTTTGCCAAAATGCAGCACCTTGCATTCATCTAAATTGAAGTCCATTTGTCACTCCTCAGCCCATTGGCCCATCTGATCAAGATCCCATTGTATTCTGAGGTAATCTTTTTCACTATCCACTACACCTCTAATTTGCAAGCAATTCTTTCTAGTTCTGTGAAAGCACGAAGAGAACATGTACTTCCTTGTTGTGTTATTGTGGATTGTTAAACCTCTTTTTTAAAGGAATACTTATATTTAAAATGAATGCAGATTACTCTCAGATGGGGTGGTATCTTGTTTAACTGTGAGCTTCTGTTCTATTCGGTTTTTAAATAAAGGTTGATGATGTTTGGAATGCAAACAAGCATGCTGATGTAATGCAGACTAGAAATATTAAGGATATATGCATAGTTTATTGCTCTACATAGCCACCACTGTCAACTGATTATATTCTAACATAAAGGAAGCCTTTGTAAACTTATTTTACTGTAATAAAATCATACCTGGTCACTGCTAAAAATTGAAGCATCCAATGCATGCATGTTAATGCTGATGTAAATGTTAATCCTTTAACCAGTATCACAAACAAAAGAGAGTCAGAAATTCACAGAGCTGTACAGCACAGAAACAGACCCTTCAATCCAACTTCCTCATTCCTGAAGAAGGACTTTTGCCTGAAACGTCGATTTTTCTGCTCCTCAGATGCTGCCTGACCTGCTGTGCTTTTCCAGCACCACTCTAATCTTGACCCCTTCAGTCCAACCTGTCCATGTCAACCAGCTATCCTGAATTAATCTAGTCCCATTTGGCAGCATTGGCCCATATCCCTCTAAATTCTCCCTATTCATTTACCCATCCAGATGCTTTTTAAATGTTGTAATTGTACCAGCCTCCACCACTAATTCTGACAGCTTATTCCATTCATGCATCGCCCTCTGCATGAAAAAGTTGCCCCTTAATCCCCCTTTAAATCTTTCCCCTCTCACCTTAAACCTATGCAGTCTAGTTTTGGACTCCCCTCCCCTTGGGAAAAGACCTTGGCTATTCATTCTTCTCATAATTTTATAAACTTCTTTAAGGTCGCCCCTCACCCTCCAATGCTCCAGGGAAAATAGCTCCAGTCTATTAAGCCTCTCTGTCTGTAGCTCAAACCCTCTAACTGGCAATATCCTTGTAAATCTTTTCTGAACCCTTTCAAGTTTCACAACATCCTTCCTCCAGCAGAGTAACCAGATTTGAACATAATATTCCAAAGGTGGCCTAATGGCCTAACCAATGTCTCATACAGCTGCAACAGGACCTCCCAATTCCTTTACTCAATGCACTGACCAATAAGGGAAAGCATACCAAACACTTCCTTCACTATCCTATCTACCTGCCATTCCACTTTCAGGGCACTACTAACCTGCACTCCAAAATCTTTTTGTTCAGCAACACTCCCCAGGACCTTACCATTAAGTGATTTTAGTCCTGCTATGATTTGCTTTTCCAAAATGCAGCACCTTTCATGTATCTAAATTAAACTCCATCTGCTATTCCTCAGCCCATTGGCCCATCTGATCAAGATCCTGTTGTACTCTGAGGTAACCTTTTTCGCTGTCCACCACACCTCCAACTTTGGTGTCATCTGCAAATTTACTAACTATATCTCCTGTGTTCACATCCAAACCAGTTATATAAATGATAAAAAGCAGTGACTCAGCACCAAACCCTTGCAGCACACCACTGGTCACAGGCCTCCAGTCTGTAAAGTAACCCCCTACCACCACTCTCTGTCTCCTATCTTCGAGCCAGTTCTGTATCCAAATGGCTAGATTTTCCTGAATTCCAAGTGATCTAACCTTGCTCACCAGTCTAACATGAGGAACCTTGTTGAATGCCTTATTGAAGTCCATATAGATCACGTCCATCACTCTGCCTTCATCAATCATTTTATTACCTCTTCACAAAACTCAATCATGTTCATGAGACATGATTTCCCACACACAAAGCCATCCTGACAATCTCTAATCAGTCCTTGACTTTCCAAATATGGGTGCATCCTGTCCCTCAGAATCCCCTCCAACAACTTGACCACTGCTGATGTTAGGCTCACTGGTCTATAGTTCCCTGGCTTTTCCTTACCACCTTTCTTAAATAGTGACATCACGTTAGAATATATTCAAGAAAGAGAAGTATTCAAGAAATTTTGAGAGTTTGAAGGTATCAGGGGGTATGAGAAAAAAGAAAACAGGAATGTGGCATTGAGGATTTGCCATGATCACATTGAATAATGGAACAAGCTCAAAGGGACGAATGGCTTACTCCAGCTCATTATTTTTACATAAAAGCATGACACGAGGTTATGTACAGACCAATCTGACATCCCATGGGGAGAAAGAGGGAGCATGAGTGAAGAAGAGCATACAAGGGAGACAGTGTGCACAAGAGGGAAGGAATGAAGAAGCACAGGAGAGAGAACAAGCAAGGTAAAGTGCACGAGGGTGAAGTTGAGGGAGGTGGTATTTGAGGTAGAGCTGAGAACTAGAGTAAATCTGGACACTAATGATTTAGCATTGGATACTGGTTAGAAATAGGTGGGATCCACAGATACGTCCTTGTTTAACACCACAGGCAATGCATTCAGGCCTAAATATGACGGAGATAAAATCGGCGCATAAAGGACAGTATTGATAACTGTGTCAGATGATATCAGATTGAATACAATATCGTCCTATGATTGAGGAAGTAGTTTACAACATCCAGAGTATATCTTGAGTGGAGGTAAAAATGTATTGTGAACAGGAATAAATTCAGAAAAAAAAATGTTTCTGCAAAAGAATTTTATAACATTCCAACAAAATGTTTTGATTTACAAGCAGTCACAGAATGAATGTTGAATTATACTATTAAAAAAACACATAATAAATAAAATTATTGGATCAATTGGGATCAAGTTTACTTTATAACTGTTTTATTAATGCATAAACTGCACAAAACAACTCAAGCTAATCTATTTGCTGTGAAGACTATTTCTGCAATATTGAATTGCAGTTTGACAGCCGATATAAATAACTATCTTTCCCGTCAAACACCTATTAGAAAGTTTAAAAGCTAGACTTTCCATTCTCAAGTCCTTCAGTTTGCAGGACTTTGCATGATAATGATGTTATTTACCAATTGATTTTAATTGTGAATACTTTTCAAAATAAAATTAATGAGAGTAACCGATATTGGCATGTGACATAGAGGGTGATAGGAGAGGTTGTTTCTTGGACTGGAGGCCTGTGATCCATGGTGTGCCACAAGGATCAATGCTGAGTCCACTGCTTTTTGGCATTTATATTAATGATTTGAATGTGAACATAGGAGGTATGTTTAATTAGTTTGTGGATGACACCAAAATTGCTGGTATTGTGGGCAGTGAAGAAGATTATGTAGAATTACAAAGAGATCTTGATCAATTGGTTCACTGGGCTGAAGAGTGACAGATGGAGTTTAATTTGGATAAGTGTGAGGTATTGCATTTTGGTAAAACAAACAAAGGCAGGATTCATATAATTAATTGTAGGGTCCTAGGTAGTGTTGAACAACAGAGAGATCTGGGGGTCCAGGTACACAATTGTTCTTGTGTCGCAGTAGATGGGGTGGTTAAGAAGGCATTAAGCATGCTTGCTTCATTGCTCAGACCTTTGAGTATAAGAGTTGGGATGTCATGTTGAGGTTATACAAGACAGAAACAGAAACTGCTGGAGTAACTCAATAGGTTTGGCAGAATCTGTGGAGAGATTGGTGAGGCCACTTCTGGAATATTGTGTGCAGTTCTGGTCACTCTGCTACAGAAAGGCTATTATTAAACTGGAGAGGTTTCAGAAAAGGTTTACCACGATGTTGAACAGAAAACCATTAAATGTTGCCACCTCATGGTCATAGATAATAATTACAATTTACAGTATGCACGAAAATATTGGAGTAAATTTTACCAGAAATTGGTGGTGTCAATGTTAGAAAAATTCATGAAAGGTTTGTCTTTGTGAGTTTTATCTCACGCTATTCTCCATAACTCACCTCATTCTCTGCACACAATGTCTCTATGATGCCCTGTTCATCCTATCTTCCCTCTTGCCAGAGGCAGAAGGACTTGTCACTGCCATTACCTCCTGAATTTCCTGGTAACTAGTGCTATTTATAAAGTGCTGCTAGCAATGAGTTGCTTTTCGCCATGTATGTAGTGCAATGGGAACCAAAATGAATAGCTTATCAGGACATGTAGGTGGAATGGCTAACACTTCGTTGCAAATGAAAGTGCACATTCCTAAATCTAATGCTACTTAAGAACCAAGCTACACAGGTTGCCCATCCATTGCAACATAATGCTCAGTGTAACCTAATGTCTTCTTATTGTTCAACATGGGAGAATCACATACCGGAAAGCCTTCAAATGATTGTAAACATTTGCTTTGCTTCAACAGCAGCAACAGGAAAGGCAAAACAACCTTGCTACATTTGCTTTGGTTACAGACAGAGATTGCTTCTGTCAAGGTAGAAGTACATTGAGCCTTTAAGCTCTTGCTGATGAGACGAAGCGCGAAAAGGAAAGGCAGAGATACTGTGAGCATCCAAGTAGGTGCAAAGTAAGTGAACTCTAAGAGAGCAAGTAAGAAGCTCTGAAGGGCACCTTTGGACAAATCCATGAGATGGGTGCCTGGTTTTGCATGCAAAATGTCTGGCCAGCAACATTACAAAGATAGGTTCTGAAGAGAAGTCACGGTACTCAAAATGTTTGTTTTGATTTCTCTCCATAGATTCTGCCAAACCTGTTGAGTTTCTGGAGCAGTTTCTGTTTCTGTTTGAGATCTTCGGTATTTGCAATGTAGTGATTAAAGCAATGTCAACCAGGTGGATCTCATAGAAAATGTGATCCCTGATTGGATCAGATGAACAGCCTCAATCAGGGAGTCCTCCCTGACAGATGTAAACATGAGTATCAGAGGTTCTGCTCATTCTAGGAGCCAGCTCTGAGCTGGCTTGCTCAATGATCTTGTACTATGCACATGCAAACATGACTTGGTGATGGCATAACAGCCTTCATGGAGTTATTTCAGTTTGTTTTATTACCAGGATAGATACGTGTTTTCTCCAAAGTGCATCATTGACATCCAGAGCTGTATTGTAACTGTATTGGAGATGTGCTTTGAGGGTGTAGTGAGGCAGGTACATGTCCAACGTCAACCTCAACAGACTGGTTACTGTAGGCAGTTTTTGCCTATGGCTCATGCTTTGAGATTTTGGAGACTGCAGTCTAAGATGGAGGAAGAAACGGTGAGGGAACTGGAATTGCTTCGTACATGCTTTTACTGTCATGTTAGGCATTATCGCCAACTGGTTTCTATCTCGCTGGTGGGAGAATAGGAAACTGCATATCAATGAGGTGAGAATTGGCATAATAGCATTCAAACAGATGCAAATAGACCTCTTGCTGCTCATTGTCACAATTCCTGTTTTGCTGTTCAACACTAGGTTGGTGAATCAGAGTTTTTCTTTTTTCTCCCAATGCTAAAAATCTCATTTCAGCCGACCTCACCCAATTCTCCCAGCTGACTCACCAAAGCCACCTCATCAGCGGCTGAGAAGATTCCACCCATTGTAACCAAGCAACTTCTCTAACTCTGTGAGAAAGTGAATCAAATTACAGGTATGTTTGGATTAGTCCCAAGAATTAAGGGTCAAAATTAGCAATAGCAACAGCTCAACGAAACTCTAAAAAAATGAATATCTCATTTTAAAACTATGTTTGTACCCAAGAGATTTCCTAGAATTGAACTCACATTATGGGCTTGTCTAACTGTGGCACTAACATACTATCGACACTATTTACTGAACAATGTGAATGGGAGAATATAATCATTTCCCTCCAGTATACCTCTATAGAAGCTTAGTAATCTATTAACACTAAATATTGCAGCTCCTGACTTGTTTTAGAACATAGAACATAGAACAATACAACGCAGAACAGGCCCTTCAGCCCTCGATGTTGTGCCGACCTGTGAACTGTTCTCAGCTTGTCCCCCTACACTATCCCATCATCATCCATGTGCTTATCTAAGGATTGTTTAAATCTCCGTAATGTGGCTGAGTTGACTACATTAGCAGGTAGGGCATTCCACGCCCTTACCACTCTTTGCGTAAAGAATATGCCTCTGATGTCTGTCTTAAATCTATCACCCCTCAGCTTGTAAAACCTTCTTAACTGAACCTCTGGTAAAATTCTTCAACTTTGGAATAAGTCCAGAAATGGGCACATCCCAGCCCAAATCCAGTTCATTCATCATGCCTCTGCTGAGCTACATTAGCTCCCAGTTAAGAGCTGCCTTTGTTTTAAAATCATCCTTGCTTGCAATTTTTCCCCTGGCTTTGTGTCCTCCATCTCTATGATTTACTTCAACCCTACAACCCTACAAGGTACTCAGGCTGATTTCAATTTTACTTCTTGATCGTGTTCAATTCACGCCATCAGTACTAGCCTGAGCTTCAGCTGATTCGTCTATAGAATTTGAAATTCCCTGCCTCGACTTTTTGCCCTCTCTCTTTTAAAGTGCCACTCTTAATCAAGATTTTAACTTGGAGACACTAATGGAACTTTATATGGTTATGTTAATTTGTTTTGATTGCACTTATGGGTAGTTTAAGATGTTTTGTGCTATCAAATAAGTCTCAAGATTATTACACACTGCAAATAATTCTGCTCATTTCACTGCTGTTAATTTTGGTATCATTTACATGCAACATTACAAAAGAATTAAAAGAGCTTTTTTTTAAAAAGCATGTCAAAACATAAAGAAGCTCAAACGTTATGAATGAATAATCTATGTGTGGGGGCGGGGGGGGGACACGGTGGCTCAGTGGTTAGCACTGCTGCGTCACAGCACCAGGGTCCCAGGTTTGATTCTAGCCTCGGGTGACTGTCTGTGTGGAGTTTGCATATTCTCCCCGTGTCTGCGTGGTTTTCCTCTGGGTGCTCCAGTTTCCTCCCATAGTCCAAATATGTGCAGGTCAGGTGAATTGGCCATGCTAATTTGCCCATAGTGCTAGGTGCATTAGTCAAACGAAAATGGGTCTGGGTGGATTGCTCTTCGGAGGGTCGGTGTGGACTGGTTGGGCCGAAGAGCCTGTTTCCATACCGTAAGGAATCTAATATAAGAAACAAGACAAAATTCAAGTAGACAGATTGCTGAGACAATACCATTACTTCTTCATGACGAGACTTAGAAGATCAATATGCACTGTTGTATTTTGCAACCTGACATGCAAAGTGTAAAATGACATATAAATATTGAGAGAAATGTAACAGATTCAGGAACTTCTCACAAAAATGATGTTTGATTGTTAGTTGCACAAACAATAAAGTTCATTGGAGAATTTATAGGATGACATTAAACCATTATGATTTCATAGGTCAGAACCATGTACTCACAAAACTCCAACTGATGGCTTTGCAACCCATTAAAGCAATAATGGAAGCAAACATTTATTTCCTCAGTATTGTTGCATTTGCCGGTGTGATGAAGAATGGAAAAGGAAGATAAAATGAGATTGTAAACAGAAACAATTAATACAGTCACTCGGGATGGATGTACTGATATCATTCACAGTCATTCCTGAAAGTGATTGCAACCCTTATCCTTCTGGTATTAGTCACCACCTTTGTCGCTGTTTTGAAGATAAGTGCAATCTGTAAATAAATTTTATTTTGGGAAACGAAGGCTGAACAAAACGATGAGTTCAATTAGATGATTGCAAATTAATTAGGGTAAAAATCTTACAAAAGATTTAAACATTAAAGATCATGTAATTCTGAAAATAATTTCAAATCTAATATAGTTTAGTATTATTTAAATATTATTTATTCTACAGCTATTCTGAAGTATAGAATGCGCTTTCAGATATTTTTCACAGAAATGTGGCAGACTTTCAGCAAGATTTGGAGCCCCAATATTTGCAGGGTACCTGAATACAGTGGATGTAGAATGTGGATTTGAGGTTACAATCGGAACAGCCATAATCTTATTGAAAAGAGGTGCAGGCTTGAGAGGCTGAATAGCCAACTCCAGCTTCTATTTTGTATGTCTGCATGTCCAAATATTTGTATGTAGGTGAGTGGGTTTTGTGTTACAGTTACAAAAAAGTTCTGCTTAGACTCCATTTGGGGTTGCATGTTTAAACCTGAACTCTGCACTTCAGGCAAGTTATCTTTGTCTTGGAGGGTGTGTAGTGCAGAGACATCTGGGTTTAAAAAAACTCAATTATGAGGCCAGGTTGCATAGATAAGGGTTGAATTCCTTTGAGTTTAGTATAGAAGAATAAATGTGGAGTAATGGAGGTGCTTAAGATGAATAAAAGAAGACAGAGGAACTGTTTTATCTGGCAGCGCAGTCCTGATACAGACATTAAAATTAGCGTTACGCTATTTAAAGATATCATGAAGCACTTCCTCACATAGAGGATACTGGTAATCTGGAGCTCTTAAAATGCTGCTGTAGCAAAGTCAATTCAAATGTTCAAAATGAAGATTGATAGACTTGTCAGATACATTTATTAAGGGTTATGGAACCAAAGTGTGTGGCTGGAATTAAAATAAATGTCAGCCATAAAACCTAATAGAAAAGGAATGTGGGCTTCCTTTTGTCCCTATATTCGAATTTTGCAACTTCAGGGATATTTATAAATTTCTAATAAATAGCCTGACCTCTTTGAGGATTCTACCATTAATGTGTAAGTACATTTACTGTGGCAGGTTATACTTAGGGTGGCACATTGGCTCAGTGGTTAGCACTGCTACCTCACAGTGCCAAGGGCTTGGATTTGATTCCTTGCATTGACTGGCTGATTGGAATTTGCATATTTTCCCCTTGCCTGTGTTTATGCGGGTTGTTCTGGTTTCCTCCCACCCTTCAAAGATGTGCAGGTTGGATGGATTGGCCATACTAAGTTGTCCATAGTGTTCAGGGATGTGCAGGCTAGGTGGATTAGACAAGTGCAACGTAGAGTTACAGGGATAGGGTGAAAGGGTGAGTCTGGGTGGGACACTTTTCGGAGGGTTGGTACAGATTCAAAACGCCAAATGGCCTCCTTCTGCATTGTGGGATTCTATAATTCTAAAATATAAACATTACAAAATTTATTTAGAACTGAAACTGGACATGTTCCCTCCTCCACCACAACAACATTAGGTGAGAGGCAGCCAGGTGTACCTGGCACCCAATGGCAGAGGCGTGTCATGCTATGTACTGACATATGAATCTCATTTCCACTTGTCCATTGACTCAGAATCAAGACAGCCTGAAAATGGGCAACAGCATAGAGTACATCTTTATACCATTCCTGTCCCACCCCTGCCTACTTCAGATTCGCACAGAAAATGGTAGAGAAAATAGTATAAACTGCACTTAACATATGACTGTTAGCTGAAACTACTTCTTCCAGCTTACCTTAATCTCAGAGTGCTGCAGGTGGACTTATTTCTGTGTGCACACCAGGCACAGATTTATTGTTTAGGAGAAGATGAGGACTGCATTGCTGAAGAATCAGAGTCGAAAATGGTGGTGCTGGAAAAGCACAACAGGTCAGGCAGCATCCAAAGAGCAGGAGAATCGATGTTTCAGGCATAAGCCCTTCATTAGGAATGTGTAGGGGAAAGGAGCCTGAGAGATAAATTGGGGGGGAGGAGGTGAGATTGGGGCTGGGGAGAAGGTGGCTGGGAAGGCAATGTGGATGCAGATGGGGGCAATTGTGATAAGTTGGTGGAGAAGTTGGAGCAGATAGATGGGAAGCAAGATGGACAGGTAGGACAGGTCAAAAGGGCGGTGCCAAGTTGGAGGGTTGGATCGGGGATGAGGTGGGGGGAAGGGGAGATTTCAAAACTAGTGAAGTTGATGTTGATGTTGTGTGGTTGAAGGATCCCAAGGCATTCTTCCTCTAGTTGTTGGGTGGCTTTGATTGTGGTAATGGAGGAGGTCCTGGACTTGCATGTCCTTAGGGGAGTGGGAGGGGGAGTTGAAGTGGTTGGCCACAGGGTAGTGGGGTAGTTTGGTGCGTGTGTCCCAGAGATGTTCCCAGAACTACTCTGTAAGTTGGTGTTCTGTCTCCCAAATGTAGGGGAGACCACATTGAGAACAATGGACACAGTAGATGAGGTAGGCGGATGTGCAGGAAAATCTCTGCTGGATGTGAAAAGATCCTTAGGGACCTTGGTTGGAGGTGAGGGGGGAGGTGTTAGCAGAGGTTCTACATCTCTTGCGGCAGCAAGGGAAGTGCCAGGTGTGGAGGGTGGTTGGTGGAGGTGGGGGGGCATGGACCTAACGAGAAAGTTATGGAAGGAATGGTCTCTGCGGAACGCAGATAGGGTTGGGGAGGGAAATATATCTTTGGTGTTGGGGTCAATCTGTAGGTGGTGGAAATGGCAGAGAATGATGCGCTATATCCGGAGATTAGTGGGGTGAAAGGTGAGGTCTGGAGGGTTCTATCCTTGTTGCAGTTTGAGGGGTAGGTTTCAAGAGTGGAGGTGCGGGAAGAGGAGGAGATCTTCTGGAGGGATTTGTTGATCATGTGGGAGGGGAAATTACAATCCTTGAAATAGGAAGCTTCACTAATTTCCAAATCTCCCTTCTCCCCCACCTCATCCCAGATCCAACCCTCAATATCGGCACTGCTCTCTTGACCCGTCCTATCTGTCCATTTTCCTTGCCATCTATCTGCTCTACACTCCCCACACACCTATCACAATTACTCTCTCATCTGCATCCACCTATCACCTTCCCAGCTACCTTCCCCCCAGTGCGAGCCACCACCCCACACCCACTACCATTTATGTCTTCCCCCTATACATTCATGATGAAGGGCTTCTGACCAAAACATCAACTTTCCTGCTCCTTGGATGTTGCCTGACCTGCTGTGCTTTTCCAGCATCACTCTTTTTGACACAGATTTATTGATAACAGCTTTTCTGGATATTGATGTCTAATGTATTTGCCTGCTCACACCAATGATCAAGCCGGTCTAAACCCTCTGGGTTCTAAGTCAACATTGAAAATTAGAAAAGATAAATTAGGTGAGCAAAGCTAAACTGAAAGATTTAAAGTAAAAATGGATCAAATGGAAATAGAGCCATGATGATGAGAGTGAATAGAAAATTTAATGTCTCAGTTTTATTTTTAGTTCAAATAATGTGCTTTCATCTTAGTTAGTTATTTTCATTTTAGCAGTCTGGAGTTGAGGAGACCTTGTAGTGCAGTGTGTAGCTCTGGATTAAAGTCCCACTCCAAGACTCATGGCCTCAGAAAGTGCACTCACAATGTGGCCTACAAGTTTGAGTAGCAAATTCTAACACATGCCAAAGATAGACAGAAAGAGCAGAAAATATTTCTGTTCAGCCATGTGATAGAAAGAACTTAGGGCCGCTACCATTGCTCCAACCTGTAACTCACACACAGAAAAATATGTGTTGCCATAGCAATTAGGATCCCTAGCTGGTTGGGTACCTGGGATGGATCCAGGACCTGCATCCTAGATTGGTGGAGATCACGGCACTGTGGGTTGGGCCTGCCTTCGGTTGGAGGGTGAAAGAGAAGCTTGGAATTACTTTTCCAATAATAATGTTACTAGTGTATGAGTAGATTTATTGATGACAGACAGGATTTCATATTCGTAACTACTTGTGATTTTAAATGTAAGAAGGATTGAGTACAAATGTATCTCGAATGAAAAAAATACAGCAAAACTGGTGAATTAGACATAATGATCCAACTTATCTTGCATATTTCAAACTGCATTAATTGATTTGATTTATTGCCACGTGTACGTAAGGACGGTGAAAAGCTTTGTTTGTGAACAGCACAGGAAAATCATAGTAAGCAAGGACATACAGATCATCAGGTGAAAAAGAACTTGGACGAAAGCACACCAGTTGCGTGTGAGCAATACAATCAATTCTAAGTTTTAATGATTTAAATTAATTGGCTTCCCCCTGTGCAAGGTAGTCTTGCTACAGCTGTACAAGGCATCAATAACACTGATCATGAAGTACTGTATACAGTTTTGGTCAGATAGGTCAAATAGGAAACTGGAGTTAAGGCCACAATCAGATCAACCATAATGTTATCAGGTGATATAACAGGCAGAAATTGGCCTCCAATTCCTATTTTGTATGACCTTATGGTATCATTGTTGCCAGCTTTCTCTCAATTTAAGGATGCCATCTACCCAGGGCCATGGCTTTGTGCTGTGGGTGTTCAACAATTGAGCGGGCCAATTGTTGATCCACTAAAGTTTTGGTACATGAGACAAGATATCCAACAAGGTAGTGAGAGCTGGCTAGCAGGATTTTCTTCCTCTTGCTTTCCTTCTCTGCTTAACATTATGACTGAAAGTGATGAAGCTTGATGGACAAGTTGTCACCATCCTTAGTGATTGGTTGTGAGCTTCTTCTAGTTATTATTATCAAAGCTGCCATACCTCAAGGAGAACATAGAAGTGCCTTCAAAATGTTTTCTTTGTCCTTTACTGGAATGGTACTATTTGAGATTTGATGAAACAACCCCAGCAGGGAAATGGTTTTTGGCAATTTGGACATAATATGTAGTCTATTAAACTTGGTTCTGCATGATGCTTGAACGTTTGTTGGGCTGGCTTCAAGAAAAGCATTTATGGTTGTTTGATGATCCTCCATTTGTTCAATGGTCCTCCTGTTCAAACTGGAGGATGCAGTGGAGACATTTAATGGTAGAGTTCCTTCATAATGTTTATGTGTTGTTGTTATAAGAACATAAGACTCTGGCCCCTTGAGCCTGCTCCTCCTTTCAATAAGATCATGGCTGACCTTTTTCATGGACTAAGCTCAACTTACCTTTCGGGACCAGAACTCTTAATTCCTTTACAGTTCAAAAATCTATCTATCTTTGCCTTAAAAACATGCATCAAGGTAGCCTTAACTGCTTCACTGGGCAGGGAATTCCATAATCCTTTGGAAGATTGCGTTTTTCCTCAGTTTGGGCCTAAATCTGCTCCCCTTTATTTTGAGGCTGTGCTCCCTAGTTTTAGTATGACTGTAGCACAAATGGACTATCAATAGTCAACCTTCATCATCATTTGTCTTCAACACCTGAGACTTTTGTGGACTAAAAATGGTTTTTAAAAGGACATTGTTGTTGACTTACAATGAGTACTGTGATCACCTGACAACCCCAGGCATCCCACACTGAATACATGTAAATAAAAGCCTTGACATCATCAGTTTTAATCAAGAGAAACTGAAATTCAGTGAAGCATCAAGAAATTTGTATCTCTTGTTTTGCTCAAACTTGCATGATAACTTCATATGTTGAAGACAAAAGGTTGCCTAAAGAGTGTTCAGTTAAAGACAATGGAGCTGAACTTAAAATGTACAAATGCATACATTTCAGTAGCTTTCTTTGAGCAGCAAAGCAGAGAGAGAGAGAGAGAGAGTGATAGACAAAGCAACATGGACAGATAACAGCATGGATATGGAAAGCTCTATCTCTCTCATCCAATTTCTCTCAAGCTCAGAAACCTGAAGATAAAAAAGACAACTCGTAACAACAACAATGACTCACTGAGGATTCAGAACACCTGCAGCTTTGCCATTATGGAGGATACAAGACAGCACTTGAACTCAGGTGTTTTAATTCTTGGATTTCAAAGGCTAAAACATTTGTAGACTGTATCTGCCTTCACTTTCCTGGCTGTACCAGATAACCCTCTCTGTCCCTATGTATTTGTGACTGTGTTGATACTATTTTTGTTTAGACTGGTAAAAATAAAACTACATTTCCTTTCTTTGAGATAAACCTTGGAATTGGTTCTCCTTTATTTTTCATCTAATTAACTAAGTTTAATTGAAGCATGATAGCTACCTGCTAAAAGGTGTGCACATTCATTCTTGTAAAGCTTCTTTGGACCCCTCCCATACTTGCAAATCCTTCCTTAGATGTAGGGCCCAAACCTACTTACAATATTCCTAATGTGGTCTAACCAGAGCCTTATTCAACATCAGCAGTATATTTCCATTCTTATATTCTTGCTCTCTTGAAATGAATGCTAACATTACATTTGTCTTCTGAAATAATTGCACAGAGGCCAGTATCCCATTACCAAGTCACCTGATAAGAGGATCGCAGAGGGTCTTTGTGGAATGCAGATGGGGGTGGGATATATATCTCTGATGGTAGGGTCCGTTTGTAGGTGGTGAAAATGGAAGAGGATGATGCGATGTATACGGAGTTTGGTGGAGTGGAAGGTGAGGACCAGGAGGGTTCTGTCCTTATTGCGGTTGGAGTGGTGGGGTTCAAGGGTAGAGGTGCAGGAGGTGAACTTAAGGTCGGGGTGGAATGTGTTCGTGAAGTTGCTGAAGTGTTCAGCCTCCTCGTGGGAGTGCAAGGTGGAGCTGATATAGTCATCAATATCACGGAGGAAAAGGTGGGGAATGGTGTTGGTGTAACTGCGGAAGATGCTACTATATTGGCACCTCATGCTCCCAAGAGGAGGTTGAACAGTTCACCAACTTCACCAACACATTCCACCCCGATCTTAAGTTCATTTGGATCATCTCAGACACCTCCCTCCCCTTCCTGGACCTCTCCATCTCCATCAATGGTAACTGACTCAACACAAACATCTTCTACAAACCCACCGACTCCCACAGCTACCTGAACTATGCCTCCTCCCACCTGCCTCCTGTAAAAACAGTCTCCCCTATTCCTAATTCCTCCACCTCTGCCGCATTTGTTCCCAGGACGACCAGTTTCACCACAGAACACACCAGATTGCCTCCTTCTTCAAAGATCGCAATTTCCCTCTCCACATGGTCAATGATGGCCTTCAGCACATCTTATCCACTTTCTGTACCTCCGCCCTCAAACCCCATTCCTCCAACCGCAAGAAGGACAGAACCCTCCCCCCCCACCCCGGTTCTCACCTTCCACCCCACAAACCTCCGTATACATTGCATCATCCTACGCCACTTCTGCCACCTACAAATGGACCGTGCCACGAGGGATATACTTCCCTTCCCACCGCTATCTGCATTCTGTAAAGACCATTCACACTGTGAGTCTCTTGACAGGTCCACGCCCCCTACCAACCCACCTTCCTCTCCTGGCATCTTCCCTTGCCGCCGAAGGAAGTGCAATACCTGTATCCATACTTCCTTCCTCACCTCCATCCAAGGCCCCAAAGAAACCTTCCATGTCCATCAGAGTTTTACCTGCACTCCCACACATGTCATTTACTGTATCTGTTGTTCCTGATGTGGTCTCCTCTACATTGGGGAGACAGGATGCCTGCTTGCAGAATGCTTCAGAGAACATCTCGGGAACACCCGCACGCACCAACCCCACCGCCCCATGACCAAACACTTCAACTCCTCCTCCCACTCTGTCAAGGACGTGCAGGTCCTGGGCCACCTCCATCGCCAAACCCTAATCACCCGATGCCTGGAGGAAGAAAGCCTCATCTTCTGCCTTGGGACCCTCCAACCACATGAGATCAATGTGGATTTCACCAGTTTCTTCATTTCCCCTCCTCCCACCTTATCTCAGATCCAACTTTCTAACTCAGCATGGCCCTCATGACCCGTCGTCTTCCTGCCCACCTATCCACTCCACTCTCCTCACTGACCTATCACCATTATCCCCATTCCATCCACCTATCGCATTCTCAGCTACCTTCCCCCCAGCCCCACACCGTCCCATTTATCTCTCCAACCCCTTGGCTCACAAGCCTAATTTCTGATGAAGGGCATTTGCCCAAAACATTGATTCTCCTGCTCCTCGGATGCTGCCTGACCTGCTGTGCTTTTCCAGCACCACACTCTCAAATTGTCTATCATGCCAGTAACTCACCTCTAAAACCATGGGCTCTTGTGACCATTAGAAGCTGCTCCAGAAAAAACATTTGGTAGATATTCCATGAATTCTTTTACTCGAGATCTGCAACCAACCTGATTTTCCCAGTAAACCTGCAGTTTCGATTTGTTCATTTTGGTGTTGCTTTCATCTGTAGGAATACGCTTCATCCAGTAGGTGGAGACAAAATTATTTGGCAGCAATAGAAACTGTAGTATTCCTTCTTAGCATTAGCCAGGCATCAGAGGTTAGATATAATAAAGAACTTACATTTACGTACCACCATGTACATCCCCAGGATGTCCCTGTTGTAATTGAGAATGATATAAAGAATGAAATAAATTATGTCCAGTTATTGAAGAAAACCACATGCTGGTTGAAACTATCCAAACTGCACCTCACTTGCCACTTCATAATGACATGTTCAAACCACCCTCCTTCCATTTTCACGCCCCCAAAAGAAGCAACTTTCCTGAACCATACCTACCATCTCTGGATCAAGGAATGGGCAAAACAGGAAATTGACCAAAGGTCCTTGTGAAACATCTCATTGGTTGAATGGCATGCTTTGAACGACCAGGGCTGGATTGGTCCTTACAGAACACGATCAAGACTGATTTGAGCCCCATTCCAGAAAATCTCCACTGCTGAGTCCTCGGCACAAACCTTCATGCATTTCTAGAGAGAACCAAATGAACATTACTAAGGAGTTTTAATGGCAGGTTAAATGCAGAAAATGAGGAGGCCATTGCTTGGGCTCCAGGATTAGCTTTTTTTTTAAGTTATATTGGTTATATGATAAATATAGATTGGGATATGGATCTGGATTCTCCTCTTTTTGGTTGTTTAGTTGGAGTTGGGGAAGATCTACCAACCTGCTGCATTTTGTTTTCCAGGGTCCTAATTCTATATTATTCAGTTCTGCTAAAGTAAACACTGTTTTTCTGCAAGTAGTTAAATGGGACAAAGCAGAGGCCACCAAGTGGAAGTGTATCTAAAGGAGCAGCAGCTTCAAGGGGAACAAATTCTGTCTTACACCAGTGGATGTTTTACCTGTTGAAATAACAGCTAGAAGAGGACTGCTCAAGATTGATGCCAGGAATCCCCATAAAATGATGAGAGAAAATGCTGGAAAATCTCAGCAGGTCTGGCAGCATCTGTAAGGAGAGAAAAGAGCTGACGTTTCGAGTCTAACTGACCCTTTGTCAAAGCTTTGTCGAAGGGTCAGTTAGACTCAAAATGTCAGCTCTTTTCTCTCCTTACAGATGCTGCCAGACCTGCTGAAATTTTCCAGCAATTTCTCTTTTGGTTTCAGATTCCAGCATCCGCAGTAATTTGCTTTTACCCATAAAATGATGAGTTAGTTCTTCAAACAACAAGTATATCTTCTGCTGCCACACAGTGCAGAAAGGAATTAATGATCTCTTAAAGCTCACCAAGATAAGTCAAGGCACTGTCGTTTGCATGCCCCAGCCCAATATATTCACTCACCTGCTTAATTTTCATGCTATTATTGTGTCACAAGGTGGGTTTCAGAGAAACTGACCAATATAAAGGGGAAACCTTTAGTAATTCAACGGGAATCTTACATTGTCTAGAGCTTCTGCTAGGCTTGAAGGACAGTTAATTTAAAGGAATGATGCAGCTTTGTTTGACCTTTGTTTGATATACTTCACAAGTGCACATGCCTGTCATATTTCTTGAACATTGTGTTGCCTCAATGTTAAGAAAACAGCCATCCATAAGGCATGGCTGCAAACTACAACAGGCAATGACACTGCTAATGTACCAGATAAAACAGGCAGATTGACAGCGCAGTCTATGTGATGGAGCATAGCTGGAGTTGAAGTGACTAGATTTTTAAAAAAATCTTGCAATGCCCTTGTGATTACTGTGACTACTTCAAGATGAAAAACATCCATTTGTGAGGATAAACAAGATGCTGTAGGTTTCACATCTTAGGGGGTGCCTTGCAGTAAGAGGTCAGCCACCTAATAGTTAAACTGGACACTTTGAGATTAGCATTTCCTACTGTATCTTTGTAAACTCTGTCTAGTGACTTATCTTTCTCAGAGATTTGAGGCAGTAAATATTTCAGCCTCATTTTATCCAATTTGGACCACCTAACAATACAACTGTGGACAGAGATTGAGAATAAAATCCAAGATGCAAAACTGGCAGACAGCTGAGTGTCTGACAGATCTAATGTGATTGAACAGTCTTGGGTATACCTTGTTATGGTAGCTCTGACCAGTTTTCTAAGTTATATCTTTATGGCCTTTTCTTTTGTAATTTGTTGGAATCCAGGATTTTTCCATTTTTGCATTTCTGTGATGTTTCATTGCCCTTCTGCTGTTTGAATCATTGTTTTAAGTATACAAATAATGTCTCTTCACGCAATCATTCAAAATGATGAAAAGAAGGAGAGCAGTGCATTTAATAACTGTTTAATTTTTATGTCAATTTTTAACAGTGTTCAGGTGATTTATTTTCAATGAATTGAGGGTTTTCAATGTAAAATTCTCTCTCTTGGACTTTTGTTGGAAAGCATTTTCCTGTTTGCACAGGATCATTGAGAAAGCAAAATCAAAAACAAATCCATTTCTTCTGCCTTTCATTTCTGTACACTTGTCTTTATCTTTCTCAATTTTAAAATAACTTGTTCACCATACTTTTCTGAACAGAAAGGAACGGTGAATAAAGTTTGGAGACTTAACTGATCTCAAATGGAATCAGTTGAATCAATTAATCTTGTTACAAGTAGTCATATGGCTTAAACTTTGCTTTTTGTTTTTTCATCGATTCGAATTAACTGGTTCTGGTCATCTTAAATTTCAATGGAATAGAACAGACTTTAATAACAACTGATTTATAAATAGACAATTATGAGGGAAGACACTCCATTGATAATTGGTTCTATGTATCTGTGGTAAATGTGTTATTTCATTTTTGAAGTCTATTTTCAGGATTACCCGTGCATGCTGAACAAGATGTGTAAATGTTGAATTATTCATGTTTAGCAGATAACGCAACTTGCCTTAAGTGGTTTCATCACAGTCAGGCATTCCAGCAGTGATGAATATATGTTTCTGTCGTAGATTAACACATGTCCAGAGCATCTTATTTATTTAGCTCTTCAAGCATAAAGTCAATTAAACTTCTGTAGGCTATTGGAATGACTTGTTTGCTTACTTGTACTTGAGTGTTTTGAGGCAATACTTCTGCTTATTATTATTTATCTTCAAAATAAACCATTGCTAAGTTGTAGCATTTTGTACAATTCTGCATTTCTGGGCTTTGACTTTATAAACTTATTCCAAGGAGATGATATTTTTCTTCTGAATTTATTGAAATCAGACTAACTGATCTCAGAGGATTTGAAAATATCCATTGTGACTCACAGAAAAGGGCAGAGGGGTGAGCTTTGTGACAGGTGTGACTCCAATCAGTTGACAGTTTTTCTCCTGATTCTCAACAAATCAGATTTTGCTCAGGGTCAGTCAAATGCTGCTTTAGAGAATTCTTAATGTATGAAGTGTCCTTCCAGAAACAGTGATGGAGGTAAAATCTACAATGATATTTAAAATAGAAGTGAATAAAGAGTTGAAAAAGTTTTTTTTTTAAGTTGTGGACTATCCAGTGGAATCAGAGTAAGTGGATATCTCTTTTGGACAGATATGAAGGACTGGATGGCTCCCTAACATACTGTACAATTGAATGAGTTATTTATTGCCACTTATATCTAGAAAAATACAGTGAAATGTGTTTTGTCACCACAGTCCAGTGTCATTTTGAGTTACAAAAGAATAAAAATAAATTACATAAATAGAGTTCCTCTTCTGTACAAGGGGTCTTCAAACACAGTTCTAGGGTTTCTGCAAGGTGTGCCAGGCCTCAATGAGTCCCTGCTCCGGGAATGGCAATGTCAATCCCACCAGGCGTCCCCATGTCAGGGAGACCGCAGCCAGGAGTCCGCGCACCAGAGATGATGACCCACCGGGTCCCCAGGTCCATGCTAAGGGCCTCTTGGGGTCAGGAGTCCTCACTACGGTTACTGCCACCTTCGCAGCCGATAACCCATCAAGCACCGTTGGGGCTTTCCCATATTGTTGGAAGATGAAGGAAAGAAAAAAAAGAGAAAGAAAAACAAGAGAAAGGAGAGAAAGCGAAAGATGTAACTGAGCAGATGGGCTCAGGACCCTGAGCACTACCCACCATGCGGGTGCCATCAATTATATTGTTATTCTCTGCAAATGACAAGATACGTAGTTCTAAATATTATTTGCAAAACAGGACTTTCATGGCACTATTGGAAATTGTCACTAGATGCCATTAAGGTCATTGTATTGTTATAGGTTCTGGCTGTGCATTGGTGTTCATTTAGTCTTCAGATAGTCATATAGCATGGAAACAGTCCCTTCGTCTGCAACATACAATCTGATCTAGACCCATTTGACAACATTTGGCCCTCTAAACCCTCCCTATTCATGTACCCATGCAGATGCCACTTAAGTGTTTCATTGTATCCTCCTCCATCACTTCTCCTGGCAGCTTGTCTCATACACACACTACCCTCTGCATGAATACCTTTCTAATCATCATTATTTTCCTTCCTTTGCGTAACACGACTTCCCTTTAACTTTGTGTGTTTATGTGCCCAAATGACTACATGAAGGACATATGCCTGACTTCATGTTTTTATTATTTTTCTTCATGTAATAAACACATCCTTCATTGACTCAATTAGCATCTTATTGCTCACAGTAAAACATAGCTAACTACATTTTTGTTTGGAGCAAGGAATATCTCTGTGCAAAAAAATCTTCATTTGTTGTGACAAAACAATGAGGTTAAATAGAGAGGAGGCAGTTCACCTCTTCTCATCTGATTGTAATAGTTCTTTCTCGTAAAGAATGAGTTTTGCTGTTCTTCAGTACAGTATGCATGTGATGGAAGCTGTATGCAATCTACTTCTACAATATTTCAATCTAAGAAATTTTGATTAGACAATGTGCTGTTCTGTTTCCTAGTTAGATACACTTCACATTTCCAGCATCTGCAGTGTTTTGCTTTGTGTTTAAATGATTTTTAGACTGGTTGAACTTCAGAACATCCCAATGAAGGTAATTTTGACTTTGAGCTATGGTGATATTGATTCGGCGTGTGATACATTCTTCTGGAAAATAAGGAGATGTGTAAAATGGTTAGCTCAATCATCACCAGATAATTTGCACTATCACTGAAAGACAAAATTACTCTCAGTGACTTCAATTCTCTCTGGATAACTTAGACACTACTTTAGAAAATTGTATGAGAGTATCAAAGCTTTGCAATAATCCAGGCATTTGCTTAAAATATAAATCTCTGAATTCCTTGGTGAAAAGGGAAATTAAATATTTTCTTTGATCCATGTAGTATTACTTAGTTATGCTAAAATTGATTTTCATTCATACCATATGACCATAGGAGCACAAGACATAGGAGCAGAAGTCGGCCATTCAGCCCATTAGATCTGCTCAACCTTTCATCAGATCATGGCTGATTTGATAATACTTCACCCACAGAAAGGTATTTGTGATGATCTAAATTGGGCAGAATTTGCATTAGAATTGAGATGATTATTCAGAAACATAACAAGTTTTTGGAATTTTTTTTATATCTTAAATCATTTAAAACCATCAGCAATGGGACAAAAAAGCTAAAGGTATTTTGTCAATCATTCAAACTAAGTGGAATGTATTTTTTTTAACATAAGTTAATTTTGTTTTGTGTCTTGCAATGTCTGTCCTGATGGATTCTCATCTTGCAAGAAATTGCTTTTTAATGCTAAACACTTTAATGTAAATCTTCAATGTAAGAGTTATAAAATTAAATATACAGTTTCAACATTTGAAGGAATGTACGTTCTGTAGAAAATCAAATACATATTTGTTATAGGTTAATTTAAATGATATTCACGTTTTGAGATTCAGGAACTACAGCATGTTTTTCCAAAATGGAGGAAACTGCTATGAATTTGGCTACTCAATTTTCACATTGTGTTAATCTCTTTTAAATGACTGTCCAGAAATGAAATGTCGTTTCAATTTCATACTTGGATAGGCACCAGAGTAGAATCAGTAAGAAAAATGAGGGGAAAAAAACTGGCACATTAAATGGAGAATTACTCTTTTGGTCTGAAGAGCAAATATTTTAAAAACTTGGGCTACAGTTCATGTTTTTTTCCAATGACTTGTCACATTTGTCTAAACAACAAGTTGTGCCAATGTTTTCTCCTTTGAAAACATGCAATCATATATATGTCACATTAATGTAAACGAGCCTGCTCAAATATAATAATTAACCTTTAATCATTGTATATTGCTTACTGGAGATCACATTGCCATTTGCCATTGATTCCCTCTGAGCCTGCTTAGTGCTGCTGTTCTGCCATTTCATCCTTTAAAGTTACTCGATGAGATTTATTTACAGGCTAAATAGCAGAAAAGTTATGAGGCCTAGCAAGGTACTACATGAGAATAATATCAAGCAGAACAATCTGGAATCAGTCAAGAAAGTGTTAAAAATGTTTTTCGTGCATGTTTCAAGCAGATTGTAACAGTCTGAATATTTGAGATGAAAGGTTGCAGATGCATGATGAAGGTTCATTTTGCTCATTTTGGCTCTCTTCCCAAAGCTTAGCAATCAGAGCTACAGAACTAAAAACAACAAATGCTGGAGGTCACAGTGGGTCAGGCATTTTGAGTCTAGAAATGTTAGCTTGCTGGCTCTCCATGCATGCTGCCTGAACCACTGTGGTCTCCAGCATTTGTTGACTTCAATATAGATTCCAGCATCTGCAGTAATTTCTTCCTGCAGAACTACAGTATGCTGTGGGGTGTCTGTTGTTTGATGACCACTGCTTTGCAGCAAATAGAACTGAACTACTTCCAGTGTCTCAAATTGATTCTCAAACTTATTTAGCATCATAAAAAGTCTGTTATTATGAAAGCAAATTGGGGCAGACATTTGCCAATACACGCAATATTGACATCTGATTGCATGTTAGTTTATATATACTCATAATAGATACTATTTTATTTATACAGCAATAAGATCCTTGCAATCTACCAAAGGCAAAACAAGGTGAAGCCAATTTTAAACTGTAAGTGTATAAATTAACAAGAAAGAAACCTATATCTGTCAATGTATCACAACCTTTACCTTTTAAAGGGTATTATATACAATAAGTTACATTTGGGAACCCTTGTGTTGTGTTGGCGTGTATCTTGAAATGTCCAATCACAATAAATTTGATCATTCACAACACCAGTTCTAGATTTAAAGCTCACTTCAGTAGAAATTGCATCTGCGTTGCATTTTTTCTTTGTCAGAATTTGCTTCCGTTCTTTGTGGTGTCATTATTGTTGGTTGGACATCATAATACTGAATGTAATGCACTGTATTACATGATTCTGAGTTTTGTATAGTTTCTTTAATGATTGAAAAGGGCTTTCTATTCTCATTACTTAGATTTTGACTAAACTGCTTGATTGAATGCATGGTGTGTTGGCAATAATCATATGCATTCTTCCTGCAGCAGCCTATTGTACCAACTGCATTTCTGCCTTAATTATAAACCAAAGATGGTTATTGGGCAAGGAGGCTATCTGATGGCTACTAGTTATTGGCCCTGGTGATCAAGTCAGGGATACATGTGTGTCATGCATATGATGAGAGCCATCCTGCTCCATGAAATACAATTCAGAAGACCACTGGTGTGCTAAACCAATGTTTTTGTTTCCTGGACTACACAGGAAGATCCTAACAGTACTGGACAGAGTAGGTGTCAAAATTCATTATGGTGTGCTGCATGCTAGATGACCTCACCATTATGAGCTGACAGTCCTCACCAGCTATTAAGCAACTACACAGGTGCTGAAGCATTAGCAGGATATGGAGTAGAAGAAAGAGAGAGAAAGATAGAAGGCAACCTAGGCAGCTCCTTTCTGGTTATGCTACCTGTACGAGATACCAAGAATTACAACTCCAGTTCCCATTAGTCAACCGTTCCCTTTTTTGTCATGCCTTAGCCAGTGAACATTTCAGCATTTGCTGAAATACGATGCAGAAAAAAGTCATCACAAAATAAAAATTCCAAATGTACTTTATAAGTTAACTCTTTCCATACAATGCCTGTAAAAATAGCATGGCAATTACCATAGGGGATTTTAATTTTCATGTTGATTGGTCAAACTGTGATAGTCAGGGTAACCTTGAGAAGGAGTTCATTGAATATATCCGCGATAGTTTTCTTGAACAGTATGTAATGGACAAAGTTAAAAATCACACAACACCAGGTTGTAGTCCACAGGTTTATTTGGGAGTACTAGCTTTCAGAGTGCTACTCCTTCATCAGTAACTAGTGGGGCAGAATCATAAGATACAGACTGTATAGCAAAAGATCATAGTGACATGCAACTGTTACGATATATTGAACACACCTAGATTGCTGTTCAGTCTTTTATCTTTTAGAATGGGTTGCAGGTATTACTTCATTAATATGTAAATCCCAGAACTTCTTTCAAGTCACATTCCCAAGATAATTTAAGGATTCATAAAAAAAAGTGACATCTCAGCTCAGACGATGCATTAAGGTGTGAGATTACAGTCTGTCTGTATTCCAATCTGTAGTCAGACTGGTTTTATTTCCAAAGTAGGCATTTATAAATGTCACATGGATTGACTGCCTGCAGATTGTGTGCTTTTTGAACAAAATAGAATGTATTGGCAAACACAATTCTGCAAATACAAATTCATCCTATAGACTTGAATGTGTGTTTGTGTGCATGTGCGGGAGAGAGAGAGTGTGAGTATGTGCATGTGAAAGAAGTTCTGGGATTTACATATTAATGAAATGATACCTGCAACCCATTGTAAAAGATAAAAGACTTAACAGCAATTTAGGTGTGTTCAATATATCATAACAGTTGCATGAGCTTCTGCTATAAATTCTGTGTCATGATCCTCCCCCACTAGTTACCTGATGAAGGAGCAGAGCTCCGAAAGCTAGTACTTCCAAATAAACCTGTTGGACTACAAACTGGTATTGTGTGATTTTTAACTCTGTCCACCCCAGTCCAATACTGGCACCTCCACAGTATGTAATGGAACTGATGAGGGAGCAAGCTATCCTCGACCTGGTCCTGTGTAATGACACCGGAATAAATAATGATCTCATAGTTAGGGATCCTCTTGGAAGGAGCAATCACAGTGTGGTTGAGTGTAGAATCCAGATGGAAAGTGTGAAGATAAAATCCAATACCAGAATCCTGTGCTTAAACAAGGGAGACTACAATATGATGAGGGAGGAGTTGGCTAAAGTGGATTGGAAGCAAAGACTGTATGATGGAACAGTTGGCGAACAGTGGAGGACTTTTAAAAACAACTTTTCAAAGTGCTCAGCAAAAGTACGCATCAGTGAAAAGGAAGGACTGTGGAAAAAAATCTGCCATGGATGTCTAAGGAAATAAGGAAGGCTATCAAATTGAAAGAGAAGGCATACAAAGTGGCCAAGATCAGCAGGAAACTAGAAACTGGGAAAGCTTTAAAGGTCAACATAAAGCCACAAAAAGAGCTAGAAAGAAAAGTAAAATAGATCATGAGAGAACATAAAGATAGACAGCAAAAGTTCCTATAAAGATATAAAACAAAAAAGAGTGGCTAAAGTAAACATTGCTCCTTTAGAGAATGATGATTTAGTAATGGGTTATGAGGGAATGGCCGAGGCATTGAATACATATATTGTGTTGGACTTCACAATGGAAGACACAAATAATGTGCCAGTAATTGACAAAGAGACGAAAGTCGGTGATAACTGGAAACAATCATTATCGTGAAAGAGGTAGTGTTGGGTAAGATAATGGAGCTAAGAGTAAATAAGTCTCCTGGCCCTGATGGAATGCATCCCAGGGTGCTTAAAGAGATGGTGGGAGAAATAGCAAAGGCACTTGTGGTAATTTTTCAAAATTCACTGGATGCTGTGGCAGTTGCAGCAGAATGGAAAACAGCAAATGTGATGCCACTGTTTAAAAAGGGAGGTAGACAAAAGATGGGGAATTATAGACTGGTTAGTTTAACCTCTGTGGTGGGGAAAATGCTTGAATCTGTTATCGAGGAAGAAATAGCAAGGCATCGAGATAGAAAGTGCAGACACAGCATGGGTTCATGAAGGGCAGGTCATTCTTAGCTAGCTTTTCGGATTTTATGAAGACATTATGGACACAGTTGACAGCATGGGACCTGGTAGATGTGGTTTATCTAGATTTCCAAAAAGCATTTGACAAGGTGCCACAGAAAGGCTGCTGTATTAGCTAAAGATGCAAGGCATTACGGGCAATGAATTACCATGTATAGAGGATTGGTTAACCAACAGAAGGCAAAGAATGGGAATAAATAAGCGCTATTCTGGTTGGCAATCAGTGGTATGCCTCAGGGATCAGTTTTGGGCCTGTAATTATTCACAATTTATATAGATGTTTTGGAATTGGGGACCACGTGTAGTGTGTTAAAGCTTGCAGATGACACTAGGATGAGTGGTAGAGCAAAGTGTGCAGGGGACTGTGGAACTTTGCAAAGTAACATAGATAGTTTAAGTGAGTGGGCAAAGGTCTGGCAGATGGAGTACAATGTTAATAAATGTGAAGTCATCTATTTTGGTAGTAACAGTAAAAAGGACAATTACTTGAATAGTAAGAAATTGTGGCATGTTGCCGTGCACAGGGACCTGGTTGTCCTTGTGCATGAATCACAGAAGATTGGTCTGCATGTGCAATAGTAATTAAGAAGGGAAATGGAATTTTTTTTCCTTCAATGCTAATGGGATTGAGTTTAAAAGCAGAGAGATAATGTTGCAGCTGTACATGGTGCTGGTGAGGGCACACTGAGAGTAGTGTGTGCTGCTTTGGTCTCCTTACTGAGAAAGGGTGTACTGGCAGTAGAGGGGGGAATGCAGAGGAGGTTCACTCGGTTGATTCCGGAGTTGAGAGGGTTGGCTTATGAGGAGAGACTGATTAGACTGGGATTACATTCATTGGAATTTATAGACTTGGGGTGGGGAGGGGGATCTTACACAAATATATAAAATTATGAAAGGACTAGATAAGATAGAAGTAGAGAGCATGTTTCCACCGACAGGTGAAACTAGGACAAGAAGCCTCAAAATTAGGGGGAGCAGATTTAGGATTGAATTGAGAAGGAACTTCTTCACACAGAGGGTTGTAAATCTATGGAATTTCCTGCTCAAATAAATAGTTGAGGCTTCCTGATTAAATATTTTTCAAGCTAAGATAGATAATTTTTTTGAACAGTAAAGGAATTAAGGGTTATAGTGAGAGGGTGGGTAAATGGAGCTGAGTCCACGAAAAGCCGTGATGTTATTGAATGGCGGAGCAGGCTCAAAAGGCCAGATGCCTACTCCTGCTCCTAGTTTTTATGTTCTGATAAAAATCAAAAATATGGATTTCTCTGCAGCATATTTGCCTGCCCTTTCCAGAACTGGACACTGTACCTCCATTATTGAAAACAATCTACCCCGTCAGGTACTATTCCCTCAATTCTGAAGTGACCAACTTTGGAAGGGAGATCAAATAACACATACAGTTATCATTGTCCATCTTACTGGAGCCATATCCAGCAGAGTGAAGAATGACATGCTGAGGGAATCATTCTCAGTTTGTAGTCGAATTGCTCAGTACTAGTGGTGCCTTTGTTTGTAATAAATGTCGCTATCAGAAACTGGAATAAATGTCAATTGAATCTTTCAGGATTGTACGACCCATGTCTGTTTGGAGTCACAGAGTCAGGAGATGCCAGCACAGAAACACACCCTTCAGTCCAACTCGTCCATCCAACCAGATATCTTAAATTAATCTACTCCCATTTGTCGCATTTCCCTCTAAACCCATCATACTCATGTATCCATCCAGATACCTTTTAAATTATGTAATTGCACCAGCCTCCACCACTTCCTCTGACAGTTCATTCCATGCATGCACCACCCTCTGTGTGAAGACATTGTCCCTTAGGTCCCTTTTAAACCTTTCCCCTCTCACCTTAAACGTCTAGTTTTGGACACCCTGTCCCTGGGAAAAGATCTTATCTTTTCACACTATTCATGCTCGTTATGAATTTATAAACCTCTATAAGGTCACCCCTCAGCCTCAAATGCTCCAGGCAAAACAGCCTCAGCCTATTCAGCCTCTCCCTCCAAACCTAAATCCTCCAAACCTGGCAACATCCTTGTAGATGTTTCTGATAGGAAGGAGACCAGAACTGCACGCAGTAATTCAAAAGTGGCCTAACTAATGTCCTATACAGATGCAACATAACCTCCCAACTCCTACACTCAATACACTGACCAATAAAAGGAAAACATACCAAACACCTTCTTCACTATCCCATCTACCTGTGACTCTACTTCCAAGGAACACCTCTAATTTTGGAGTAATCTGCAAATGTACCAGCAATACCTCCTCTCGTTCACATTCAAATCATTTATATAAATGACAAGAAGCAGTGGATCCTGCACAGATCCTTGTGGTACATCACTGGTCACAGGCCTCCAGTCTGAAAGGCAACCCTCCATCATCACCCTTTGTCTTCTACCTTCAAGCCAGTTTTATATCCAAATGGCTGGTTCTGCTTGTATTCCATGTGATCTAACCTTGATAACCAGTTTACCAAGAGGAACCTTGTTGAAGGCCTTACTGAAGCCCATATAGATTGCGTCCGCTGCTCTGCCCTCATCAATTGTCTTCTGATGTTATTGGACCAAATACAAGTATCATCTGATTACACATGAAAGCCCTGTTGAGCTGAGGCTATGAAAAGCCATGATATTATTGAATGGCGGAGTAGGCTTGAAGGGCCAGATGGCCTGCTCCTGTTCCTAGTTCTTATATTCTGATAAAAAAATCCAAAGTATGGATTTCTCTGCAGCATATTTACTATGCGCCTTTGCCTGCCATTTCCTGAACTGAACACTGTACCTGCATGATTGAAAACAATCTACCCCGTCAGGTACTATTCTCTCAATTCTCAAGTGACCAACTTTGGTAAAAGTCCATCATCACATCCTAGGCAGATCTTGAAGGTAGAAGACTGTGATGTGTGTTTTTACAAATCATCCCTGATATCACATCAGGCAGAGCGGTGGGAGTGGGAGAATGAATGTTGCCTTCCTGAGTGAGAAAAATTTGTTTGTGCTCTCTAGCTAATTCCTCAGCAATCTTAGTAATCTGCTGGTGGACAGGTAGCAGGATTTCTGTGAGAACTCTCAAGCTATTTTGCAAATTGTTGCCTACAGTCTTGAGAAGCAAGTTTGACTTTGCAAGACTTCAGCCTTAGTTTCCACTGAAACAGTCAGAGCTCTGGTGAAGAAACTTGTACTGTGTTGGAACTTGAGACATTAGCTATCAGATATTGCAGAAAGACTGAGACAAACAGTCTGGTGATAGGGTTCATCACCACTTGGCTGCTGGATAGGATGGATTCCAACCTCTGTGTGGACCCGTGTGCCTGGAACTCTTTATTTTCTCCTCAATATTGTTCATAGAGTTTCTGCCAGGTTTTCAAATGCACCAAGTATTTTCTGGGGACAGCTTATCTGAGTTTATCCATGGGTGCCCACCAAAGTACTTGCCTGAATCTTATGTAATTCAGCTTCTGTGTGACTTCATCTTCCAGGGAGCCATCCTATTAAACCAGGAGGGGAGCATTATTGTTGCAGTGGGTAATGGCAGCATTGAGAAAATGGGAAACATTGAATCATGGCTCAACATGGCTAACAGTGGGCTTCAAAGTTTCAGTAGCTGTATTGGAATCCTTTGTGCAGGAGATGGATATTAGGAGATCTGTCCTGTACCCACACTAATTAGAAGGCCCTGCAGGCATAAGGTCTGAAGACAATAAGAATAGATAGTCATGTAGGTCAATGCCAAGAGGCAAGCATAGAGATCAATTACATCACATGAATGACTGTAGTCAGTGGGTACATTTTTAAATGCTATGTCTTGCCAACTGCAGCACTACTTCAATCAAAGCTCAGTCCACCACATCCCATCACTCACCTGCCAATGATCTTGAACCATCAGGACTCATACCTGATGTTCATGTTCTCAATGGAACCCTCATATATTTAGCAAGGTTGCAAGCCTCACAGCTTGCACACACCATCAGCAATTCAACCATGTGAGTGGCATCACCCAAACAGATGGCATAACATTTACCAGCACACTTCCCTCTCTCTCTTGCAGGGCAAGTGGCACATGACTCAAAGTGAGAGAAGCTCATCAGAGAGGGACAGATGTGACTGCACATCCTCATGCTGTTGGTGGAGATTTTGCTGATCATTAATAGGGAGGCCATTGCCCTGGCTGTATTCAACAGAAAGGATGAGACCATCAAAGATAGCAGTATCCTTGTATCTAATCCCCTTTCCTATGTTTTACCTTCTCCTCACCATATGCACTGTTCTGATTTACAAGTCATTAAACATGCATCTTCTAATCCACCCACCACCCCATTTCCTGCATGACAGCCTGTCCTTGTACCTTTCTCATCTCAGATACAGAGAAATACTTGGCCAGACAATGCAGGAGCAACAAGAAGATAGCAGTGATGAAAATGATTCTCACTTGATTACACATTTGTAAATGGCAACACAAATATTAATACAGTGCATGCTTTGAAGATAGCAAAGAGGTATGACCTGCATAGAGTGAGATATCAAGCATATACAGCCTGCAACCAGGGCAGGATGCAAGGGTATTTATAGCTGACATCTCTCCTCAGTTCCACCTCCTTCACTATGGCTTTCAAAGTAGCAGCTGAAGCATTGAAGTCCACAGTTTGCCATATTGTGTCATTATTCAGTGTTTCCAAGGACAGACTTTTTTACACAATTACCTACTGTGGCAACAATGTCCCCCTGCCTGAAGAGACTGACTTCAAACAGTACAACTATCTTTATGTGGTGGTAACCACTCACAACATTGCAACTTCCCTCCCAACCTGGCTGATATGTCCAGATGATCAACAGTAAGTTTTAAGCAAGTTGGACACTGAAATCATGTAAGAATTCAGGCAGCACAATGCTGGTGTGTTTCTGACAATGCAATCAAAGACATATGTTAATCATGTAAATCGGTCCCCTTATCCATTTTAGACTGCTTTCCAATTTAGCCCCTAAATACTTCAACTTTCTTGTGTTTCTATGGCTTCAGCCTTCTGGGATATTTGTCTTAGTCAGACAGTCTCATGTTCAAGGTTGAAATATTTCACTTCAGGATATAATTATTTTTGTCTATGAAGATTTATAACTCCATGTAAGAGATCTGTGCATTACAATTTCCATCAGAATGCTACTTTCAAAGAATAACGGTTATAACCAAAGATTTGCCAATAACATTGTACATTTAAATTACCCTAATTTACTGAGAGGCACCTTGAGGGAAAAATGGGTGGATCATGAAATATAATTAACTCTCATCGCAGGAAATTGTTTAAGTGTAAACCATTTATTCCATTCAGGCCACTGATTAAATTTATATTCAACGAGATTTTATTTGTGAAATGAAGTTTAAGATTTAGCAATCTTGTGTTAGCAGTTGAGCAATAAATTTTCAGTTTAAATATGAGGACCACATCCCCAATATACCTTCCACAGCACATGACTGTAATTGATTTGTAAATGAGCTGCTTTGAATAATATTTTATAATGTTTTCAAAAAATTTGATATTAGTTCTGAATTCTGTGCGAGAAAGGAAACTAAAGTTCAGATTAACTTCTTGTTTCAATAAAAGCTTGTCAATGTCTGAAGAAAATTTCACACAAACCTGCAGCCATTCAACTTAGGGTCAGTTAACAAAACTAAGATGGAGAACTTGAAAATTCTTGTATAAAAACATAATTTCTAACTTTCTTATTTTCATGCAAAAATTGACACAGGAGCCACTTACAAGAGTTTATGAGATGAATATCTACCATGAGTAAAAGTGCTTTGTCTGTACTTAAGAGAGGTAATAAAAGTTGATTTTGGGATCACTTTTCAGAGCTACAGGGAAAGCATTTTTCTGTTATAGTATTGAATGTACATGTGTAACTTCTAATAGTTGTGGTAAATTAGTTGTCAGATGGCTTTCATTACCCTTGTTGAACACTACAATCAGTTATTAGAGACTATGAGGTTGAATTTCTTCAATAACCTCAATGGAGTATTTGTGGAAATTGTGAAAAAATGGCAGAAATGATGCTCAGACCTTCTTATTTAGATTATTTTTAGATGTGCTGCACAATTATGGCAGTGGATTAGAAGAACTTTGACATACAATTAACAGCGTATGGCTGAATCACACATTCCTTTGTCTTAGTATGAGTTTTGTCAAGTTTACTGGATTTTATTCTCAAAGGTCTCATGGCTTTTCTTGCTGCATCTTACCAAACTTGTCTCGTGAGCTGTCTATCCCACACTGTGATAACTCTCTTTTCTAATTCTATCCCCATTTTACCACTCAGAGTACCCAGAACAAGTTGCCACTGCTGGGATATCCCAGAATTAGCTGGCATCCCTGTTACTAGTGCCATCTTTAAAAGACCATCGCATGCCCAACAGGTCTGGAGCTGCCCTGCACATTTCCTGATGTTCACTCTGGACATGGCGGAGAAAGGAATGATGCCCACTTTGGGATTAGAGAGCTGGAGCAGAGAGCTGGAGAATAGGAATGTCCTCTTCCTCCAGGATTTGCAATGGGGGATCACAACACCAGAACATGCCAGTCTGGTCCAAGCATGTCACTCAGGTCAGTGGAGTGTCAGCCATCTGGAGGAATGCACAGCAATGTAGGAAGGAAGTCAATAACCTTTCTTATGCTGCCAGCATTAGATGATGATCTTATCTCCAATACCTCACACTCACTGCATTTCTGCTACAGTTTCCACCTGCCAGCAAGGCTCATGATTTACCGCTCTCACTATTGCTTGCAGCATCTTCTGTTACTTGTGTCACTCACCCCAACCACTGATACTACACACTCTGCATGTCCTCTGTTCTGTCTACTCGCTTGCTTAGGATACCTCCCAGCTGAACCAAAATGTAACAGCTGTTCCACCCTCTTTCATCTCCCTTTAATACTTGCCTCTCTCTTATTCTAGGTGAAAAACAATCACAATAAGGCAAGAGTCAAAGTGGGTGGTGGGCTACACAATATTTAGATCATCATTCTGTATGAGGAAAGGATCCTGACTTTGACTGCTTCAAGCAGCTGACTGACCATGTCCAAACTCTGGACTGATATCAGAGACTATCCCTGACCTATTTTGTTGGGACCCCCCTTACTAAAGCTTATTTTCTTTGACTTGACTGAAAATGGCAGACGATGATGTCAAGACTCCTGGCTATGGGTTGTACTAAATGGCATGGTTTTCTGCCAAGCCTATCTCATATCACCTTTTTTCTTTCCTGATTTCTCTCTTAAGTATGCCCTTACTCCCCTTATAGTCTGCAAGGGATTAATTTGATCCCAGTTGTGTATACCAGTTGTGTCACATGTTAGCGAGGTGAGGAATAGGGAGAGAGAGGAGTTGAACTTGTGGCTACAGGAATGCTGCACGAGCAAGGGATTCGGATACCTGGATAACTGGGGCTCATTCTGGGGTAGGTTGGACCTTTAAACCAGATGGGTACCAATATCCTGGGGGAGAAATTTGCTAACACTCTTCGGGTGGGTTTAAACGAATTCAACAGGGAGTTGGTAACCTAAATTGTAGCTCCAGTGTCTAGGAGGTTGAGAGTAGTGAGGTCAGAAATAAGGTTTCAAGGTCGCAAAAGTGCACCAGCAAACTGGAAGTTGGCTTGAAGTGTGTCTACTTCAATGCCAGGAGCATCCGGAATAAGGTAGGTGAACTTAGAGCATAGGTTGGTACCTGGGACTTCGATATTGTGGCTATTTCAGAGACATGGATAGAGCAGGGACAGGAATGGTTGTTGCAGTTTCCAGGATTTAGATATTTCAGTAAGAACAGGAAAGGTGGTAAATGAGGGTGAGGTGTGGCATTGTTAGTCAAGGACAGCATTACGGTGGCAGAAAGGATGTTTGAGGACACATCTACTGAGGTAGTATGGGCTGATGTTAGAAATAGGAAAGAAGAGGTCACCCTGTTGGGAGTTTTCTGTAGGCCCCCGAATAATTCCAGAGATGTAGAGGGAAGGACAGCAAGAATGATTCTGGATAGGATTGATAGCAACTGAGTAGTTGTTATGGGGGACTTTAACTTTCCAAATACAACAGTTTGAGTCTTTCAGATGGGCCAGTTTTTGTCCAATGCATGCAGGATGATTTTCTGTCACAGTATGTAGATAGGGCAACAAGAGGCGAGGCCACATTGGATTTCGTACTGGGCAATGATCCAGGCCAGGTGTTAGACTTGGAGGTAGGTGTGCACTTTGGTGATAGTGACTACAATTCAGTTATGTTTACTTTAGCTATGAAAATGGATAGGTATATACCGCAGGACAAAACTTATAGCTGGGGGAAAGGCAATTATGATGCAATTAGGCAAGATTTAGAATGCATAGGATGGGGAAAGAAGCTGCAAGGGATGGACATGATTGAAATGTGGAGTTTAATAAAGGAACAGCTACTGCATGTCCTTGATAAGTATGTACCTGTCAGGCAGGGAGGAAGCTGTGGTTTACGAAAGAAGTTGGATCTCATGTCAAGAGGAAGAAGAAGGTAACATGAAGGCTCAGTTAGGGCACTTGAGAGTTACAAGTTAGCCAGGAAGGACCTAAAGAGAAAGCTAAGAAGAGCCAGGAGGGGACATGAGAAGTAGTTAGCAACTAGGATCAAGGAAAATCCTAAAGCTTCCATCGATATATCAGGAATAAAAGAATGACGAAAGTACGATTTGGGCCAATCAAGGACAGTAATGGGAAGTTGTGTGTGGAGTCAGAGGAGATAGGAGACGGGTTAAATGAATATTTTTTGTCAGTATTCACACTGGAAAAAGACAGCTTTATTGACAAGAATACTGAGATATAGATTACTAGACTAGACAGGATTGAGGTTCACAAAGAGGAGGTGTTAGCAATTCTGGAAAGTGTGAAAATAGATAAGACCCCTGGGCCAGATGGGATTTATCCTAGGATTCTCTGGGAAGCCAGGAAGGAGATTGCAGAGACTTTGGCTTTGATCTTTATGTCGTCATTGTCTGCAGGAATAGTGTCAGAAGCCTGGAGGATAGCAAATGTTGTCCCTTGTTCAAGAAGGGGAGTAGAGACAATCCTGGTAATTATAGACCAGTGAGCCTTACATCGGTTGAGGGTAATGTGTTGGAAAAGATTGTAGAAAATAGGATTTATAATCATCTAGAAAGGAAAATGTTGATTGGGGATAGTCAACACGGTTTTGTGAAGGGTAGGACGCGCTTCACAAAGTTTATTGAGTTCTTTGAGAAGGTGACCAAACAGGTAGATGAGGGTAAAGCAGTTGATGTGGTGTATATGGATTTCAGTAAGGCATTTGATAAGGTTCCCCATGGTAGGCTATTGCACAAAATTTGGAGGCGTTGGATTGAGGGTGATTTGGCCGTTTGGATCAGACACTGGCTAGCTGAAAGAAGACAGAGGGTGGTGATTGATGGGAGATGTGCATCTTAGAATTCAGTTACTAGTGGTGTACTGCAAGGATCTGTTTTGGGGCCACTGCTGTTTGTCATTTTTATAAGTGACCTGGATGAGCGCGTAGAAGGATGAGTTAGTACATTTGCGGGTGACACTAAGGTTGGTGGAGTTGTGGATAGTGCCGAAGGATGTTGCAGCTTACAGAGGGACACAGATAAACTGCAGAGCTTGGCTGAGAGGTGGCGAAGGATTTTAATGCGGAAAAGTGTGAGGTGATTCACTTTGGAAGGAACAACAGGAATACAGAGTACTGGGCTAACGGTAAGATTCTTGGTAGTGTAGATGAGCAGAGAGATCTTGCTGTCCACGTGTATAGATCCCTGAAAGTTGCCACCCAGGTTGATAGGGATGTTAAGAAGGTATATGGTGTGTTGGCTTTTATTGGTAGACAGATTAAGTTTTGGAGCCATGAGGTCATGTTACAGCTGTACAAAACTCTGGTGCGGCCGCCCTTCGAGTATTGCATGCAGTTCTGGACACCACATTATAAGAAGGATGTGGAAGCTTGGGAAAAGGTTCAGAGGAGATTTACTAGGATATAGTCATAGAGTCATAAAGATGTTCAGCATGGAAACAGACCCTTCGGTTCAACCCGTCCATGCCGATCAGATATCCCAATCCAATCTAGTCCCACCTGCCAGCACCTGGCCCATATCCCTCCAAACTCTTCCTATTCATATACCCATCCAAATGCCTCTTAAATGTTGCAATTGTACCAGCCTCCACCACATCCTCTGGCAGCTCATTCCAAACCCGTACCACCCTCTGCATGAAAAAGTTGCCCCTTAGGTCTCTTTTATATCTTTCCCCTCTCACCCTAAACCTATGCCCTCTAATTCTGGACTCCCCGACCCCAGGGAAAAGACTTTGCCTATTTATCCTATCCATGCTCCTCACAATTTTGTAAACCTCTGTAAGGTCACCCCTCAGCCTCCGATGCTCCAGGGAATACAGCACCAGCCTGTTCAGCCTCTCCCTGTAGCTCCGATCCTCTAACCCTGGCAACATCCTTGTAAATCTTTTCTGAACCCTTTCAAGTTTCACTACATCTTTCCAATTGGAAAGAGACCAGAATTGCAAGCAATATTCCAACAGTGGCCTAACCAATGTCCTGTACAGCTACAACATGACCTCCCAACTCCTGTACTCAATACTCTGACCAATAAGGGAAAGCATACCAAATGCTTTCTTCACTATCCTATCTAACTACGACTCCACTTTAAAGGAGCTATGAACCTGCACTCCAAGGTTTCTTTATTCAGCAACACTCCCTAGGACCTTACCATTAAGTGTAAAAAGCTGCTAAGATTTGCTTTCCCAAAATGCAGCACCTCGCATTTATCTGAATTGAACACCATGTGCCATTTCTCAGCCCATTGGCCCATCTGGTCCAGATCCTGTTGTAATCTGAGGTAACCCTCTCCACTACACCTCCAATTTTGGTGTCATCTGCAAACTTACTAACTGTACCTCTTATGCTCACATCCAAATCATTTATGTAAATGACAAAAAGTAGAGGGCTCAGCACCGATCCTTGTGGCACTCCACTGGTCACAGGCCTCCAGTCTGAAAAACAACCCTCCACCACCATCCTCGGTCTTTTACCTTTGAGCCAGTTCTGTATCCAAATGGCTAGTTCTCCCTGTATTCCATGAGATCTAACCTTGCTAATCAGTCTCCCATGGGGAACCTCGTCGAACGCCTTACTGAAGTCCATATAGATCACACCTACTGCTCTGCCCTCATCAATCTTCTTTGTTACTTCTTCTAAAAACCCTGTCAAGTTCCTGTACTCAATACTCTGACCAATAAAGGAAAGCTTACCAAACGCCTTCTTCACTATCCTATCTACCTGCGACTCCACTTTCAAGGAGCTATGAACCTGCACTCCAAGGTCTCTTTGTTCAGCAACACTCCCTAGGACCTTACCATTAAGTGTATAAGTCCTGCTAAGATTTGCTTTTCCAAAATGCAGCACCTCGCATTTATCTGAATTAAACTCCATGTGCCACTTCTCAGCCCATTGGCCCATCTGATCCAGATCCTGTTGTAATCTGAGGTAACCGTCTTCGCTGTCCACTACACCTCCAATTTTGGTGTCATCTGCAAAGTTACTAACTGCACCTCTTATGCTCGCATTCAAATCATTTATGTAAATGACAAAAAGTAGAGGGCTCAGCACCGATCCTTGTGGCACTCCACTGGTCACAGGATGTTGCCTGATATGGAGGGAAGGTCTTATGAGGAAGGGCTGAGGGACTTGAGCTGCTTTTGTTATGGAGAAGAAGATTGAGAGGTGACTTAATTGAGACATATCGGATGATTAGAGGGTTGAATAGAGTTTACAATGAGAGCCTTTTTTTCTCCATTAGTGATGGCCAGCATGAGGGGACATAGCTTTAAATTGAGAGGGAACAGATATAGGACAAATGTCAGAGGTAGTTTCTTTGCTCAGAGTAGCAGGAATGCCCTGCCTGCAACAGTAGTTGACTTCCTAACTTTAAAGGTATTTAAATGGTCATTGGATAGGCATATGGACAAGAATGGAATTGTGTAGATTAGATGGGCTTCAGACTGATTTTACAGGTTGGCTCAACATTGCGGGCCAAAGGGCCTGTACTGTGCTGTAATGTTCTATGATCTATGTTCTAATACCTGACGTATACCTCTTTCTTTACCTTGACCAGAGCCTCAATTACTCTAGTCATCCGGTATTTCCTATTCTTACCAGCCTTGCTCTTCACTCAAAAAAGAACATAATGTCTCCAGTTATCTTTCTTTTAAAATCCTCTCTACTTAATCAAATACTGAAAGCTCTAGTCTACCACTGTCACTTTTGAACTTTAACTTTTATACAAGCCCTATCTTTTTCCATCACTATTTAAAACTAACAGAATTATGATCACTGGTTGCAAAGTGCTCCCCCACTGACACTTGCCCTGCCTTATTTCCCAAAAGACGGTAAGTATTGCTTCACATATTGATAAAGAAAGTTTTCTTGAATTGCTGAAGGCCAAGAATTTGTGCTGGAGAAGAAATTCCTCCTTATACAAGCCTTATCTCTATGGCAGTCCCAGTCTATGTTTGGAAAGTTAAAATCCCCTGCTATTGCAACTCTATTATCAGTACATATACCTGAGATCACCTTATGAATGTTGTCGGAGAAAGTGAGGACTGCAGATGCTGGAGATCAGAGCTGAAAATGTGTTGCTGGAAAAGCACAGCAGGCCAGGCAGCATCCAAGGAGCAGGAGAATTGACGTTTCGGGCATGAGCCCTTCTGCAGGAATCCTGAAGAAGGGCTCATGCCTGAAACGTCGATTCTCCTGCTCCTTGGATGCTGCCTGACCTGCTGCGCTTTTCCAGCAACACATTTTCAGTTATGAATGTTGTCCTCTGTTTCCCGCTGACTATTGGGGGCCTATAGTACAGACCAGCCAAGGTGATCTACCCTTTCATATTTCTAAATTCCATCCATATAGTTTCACTGGACAATCTCCCAGGAATATCTTCCCTTAATATTGCCCTGATGAGCTTTTTCATGTTTCAAGATGGCAGCGGAGTGTGGTTCCTAAGCTGGAGCTCATCCACTCCATCTGTTTCTTTTCTTTTTTTCCTCTTTTCATTTTTTTTCTTCTTACTTTCTTTTTCTCTTTATTTACCTCCATTCCTCTGACAGACTCAATGGACTCCTGGCCTTGTGGAAGCCCAGTATGGATTTCGTGGACTCACTGCCTCCAATAATTCAAGCGTGGACTTGTGGCCTTGAGGAATCCTGGGGTTGGCCTTGAGGAATCCCAGCACAAACTCTTGGCCTTCAGCAATTCTAGTATGGACTCCTGGCCTTGAGGAATCCTAACGTGGATTCGTGGTCTCAAGGAATCCTAGTGCAGCCTTGAGGAGGCCCAGCACAGAGTCGATGCTTTAGAACTTTAGGAGTGTAATCCTATATTCACTCTGCGAACCTCATCCCTTTCTCTACCTATGTCATTGGTACCATTGTGTACAACAACCTCTGCCTGCCTCACTCTTTCCTTTGAAAGTTTGCTACAACCCCTCTGAGGCGTCCTTAATTCTCACACCAGGGGTGCAACACACCATCCTTAAGTCTCACTGAAGGCTGCACAATTGCCTGTTTGTGTCCCTGACTGGACAGTCCCTTGTAATAATTGCTCGTTTGAACCTTGACAAACCCTGCTTCCCAGCAGATCCAGCCATGGTGCCCAAGACCTGACTGCCACTGCTGTTTTCCTCTGAGAGGCTAACACCTGCAACAGTATCCAAAACTGAATAATTGTTTATGATGGGGATAACTACAGGAGATTCCTGTACTAGCTTTCTACCTCTCCTGACAGTCACCCATCTTCCTGTCCCATCTTCTGGGACCACCTCTCTAGACCGAGGAGTGGGAAATAGAGTTTAATTTAGATAAATTTGAGGTGTTGTATTTTGGTAAGATAAGTCAGAACAGGACTTACACAGTTAATGGGAAGTTCCTGGGGAGTGTTGTTGAACAGAGAGACCTCGGGGTTCAGATACATAGTTCCTTGAAAGTGGTGTCACAGATAGACGGGATGGTGAAGAAGTCATTTGGCATACTTGCATTCATTGGTCAGACCATTAAGTATAGGAATTGAGACGCCATGTTTTGGCTGTACATGATGTTGACGAGGCCATTTTTGGAATACTACATACTGTTCCGGTCACCCTGCTATTAAAAGGATGTTATCAAATTGGAGAAATATTTACTAGGATGTTACCAGGAGTAAAAGTTTTGAGTTACAAGAAGAGGCTATATAGGTTGGGGCTTTTTTCTCTGGAGAGTAGGAGGTTGAAGGGTGACCTTATAGAGGTTTATAAAATCATGAGGGGCATGGAAAAGGTGAATAGCAAAGATCTTTTCCTTAGGCTAGGGGAATTCAAAAGCAGAAGGCATAGGCTTATGGTGAGAGGGGAAAGATTTAAAATGGACCTGTGGGACAAGTTTTTCATAACAGAGTAGTTTATGTGAGGAATGAACTGCCAGAGGAAGTGATTGAGGCAGGTACAGTTAAGGCATTTAAAAGACCTTTGGCAAGGTACATGAATAGGAAAGGTTGAGAGGGATATGGGCCAAATGCAGGCAAATCAGGCTAGATTTAGTTTGGGAAACCTGGTTGGCATGGACAAGTTGCACCAAAGGGTCTGTTTTTGTGCTATATGACTTTATGACTGTATGCAGCAAAGAGCAAAAAGGCAAGGCAAGGTAGGGATGTTGTGACAATATAGATAGGTTCAGAGTGAGTGACCACTGTGACGGGAAGTGAACAAGCTGGAAACACAGTCTGGTCCAGACCATGAGCAGACGCATGTCCCTGAGTGTACAGTGTCCTTGCTGCAGCATTAAAATCACCCTGAGGTGTAGCATTCAATAGCAGAAGCATATAGTAAATGGATTGGAGATATGACATGAGGATTCATAGAGGCTGGTACACATTGGATACTAATGTCTGTGGATGTAGGGTACATGCGGCTGGGCCCATGGGGCATGTCATGAGGTATTGGTGTTTGGTGTCCAAAATTGAGGTCCTTTATTGCAAGGGGTGAACTGAAGTCACCAGGTATTTGTTCTGATTTCCTTGTCAAGAATACGTAGCATCCAGCTTGCTCACACAGGTAATATGACAGAAAGCTGCATATTAATAAAGTGAGATGTGCAGTTATCAAGGTTATTAACAGGCTATGGGGATCCCTTTTAATAATTTGCCACTGTTGGGTGAGAATTTCACCTCAATGCCCAAATGCAGTGAGGTGTTTTTGAGATAGCCCTCACTGGATTTTGCATGTGATTCTTGCTATAGCCTCCATGTCATTCAGGCCCCTTATTTCCATCCATGGTTTTTCATTTATAGCCACTAAAAGTTTTCATCAAGAATAATAAAGACTATTTAATTCATATGTATTTTTGGCTACTGCCTGCTGGACAGTGGATCAATGGACAGATATAATAAAGTACAATTCTTTGGATGGTTAGCATTGGTTTTGTAAAAGGTTGAGGCAAACTTTATAGAAATGGCATAAATGAGTGTTTATGCTAGTTTTCCAGTATTTCTGTTGGTCTTCTGTTCAAATTATATATGAGATCAAGAGAAACCTGCATAAATTGTACCTTAACCTTTCAACAGTTTGTTGCACCTTATCATAGAATCCCCACAGTGTGGGGAACAGGCCATCCAGGACAGCAAATCCACACTGCCCCTCCAAACAGCATCCCATCCAGCCCTATTGCCCTATCGTGTAACCCTGCATTTCCCATGGCTTACACACCTCTGAACATCATGGGCAATTTAGCATGGCCAATCCACCTTATCTGCACATCTTTAAACTGTTGGACAAAACTGGAGCACCCAGCAGAAACCCATGCAAACACAGGAGGAATACACAAACTCCACACAGACATTCACTTGAGGGTGGAATTGAACCTGGGTCCCTGGTATTGTGAGGTAGCAGTGCTAACCACTGAGCCACCGCGCTGCCTATATCCTGATTGCAGGTGTTACGTATTTGACTTTTCTGAAACTTGGATTAATTTTGTACAATTCACTAGGTGACTCCTAAAGCTGCATGTAAATACCTCTTCAACAATATGAATGAAGCAAATGTATTCATTCATCTGGCTCATAAATTGTGCCAACAATTTAAACACAAGGTATTAGAATGCAAGTTTTCCAAGGTAAACCTCGATAGCAATTTGATCTCTCCATCAGGGAAGCAATTACCCATTATTCATCTGCCAGAAGCAAAAAGCTACATTGCTTTGCTAAGCCTATTTACTTAGAATATTTGAAATATCAAAAATGGGAAGAGTTAATTCAACAATTCCTTGAAATACCATTTGAATTTGTGATCCTGTCACTGGTATTGTTACTGGTCTGAGGTGCATCTGTGGGGTAAGGGTGGCACAAAGTCAGGCAGGAATCCTGCTCTTTTTGCAACTGAATGCAATTAATCACATTAAGGTGCTTTCTTGGAGCTTCTTGGTGTCGTCATTTTTCATATTTCCAATGCTGGTAAGTTTCCCTATGCTGGCCAAAACTGACGAGCTGAAGAATGGTGAGTCATGCATGCAGAGCCGATCACGAAAATATCACCTCTGCACTGTCATGAATGATGGGGTGAATAGACCTCTGCCCACACAGTGGGACATCGATTTCCCCTGTCTGCCAACCCCAGAGCAACCCCAGGGCAGCCCTGTACTGATGTGTGTCCAGGTGAACAATTCAAGATGGCATGAGTGCAAGAGATACCGGAGAATTTAGAGAATACCCATTGGGTGGAGGGTTCTTCTGGAAATGACTTAAGAAAGGACTGGAAGTGAACAGAAGGAATACCATTAGGACGTGGTTTGAAGTTATTGAGCTTGGTAACATACAGCAAGAAACATCACTGGACTTGTCAGCGGGAATCCCTCCAAAAGGTCTGGTACAATTCAGTCAAAAAAGAAAGTTTCTGTCCACTGTTCAGTTTTGAAATGTTGAAATTTAGGATAAGGAAGTCAAATAAACATTATCCCCTTTTTCCCAAATTGTGATAATCCTTACCAAAGATGTTGTCTACATTTTATTCAGCATCAGAAAGACTTGACTCTGCTAATATCTATTTAAGTGCAACAGTATTACAATTATAATCTGAATTGAAATGTGATTACGATTTTTGAAATGTGATCTTCATGTGATCACTGCAGCATGTATATTTGAGGCCCTCAAGTTCCATTGTCCTGAGGATCCATTTATAGCATGGTCCCAAACCTCCCTGGGCAAATATTGCTCTCTCTCTCTCTCTCTCTCTCTAACCAGGAACACCCTTTTCATATCTTGCTTTCATAGCAAAGTCTGTGCAGACTAATCTAACCCAATCACCACCTCACAATGTTTTGAATGGCCCAAATACAAAACTGTCAGAGTCATAGAGTCATACAGCACAGAAACAGACTCTTTGGTCCAACCAGTCCATGCTGAGTATAATCCCAAACTAAAGAATCCCACTTGCCTAACTTGGCCCATATCCCTCCAAGCATTTCTTATTCATGTACTTATCTAAATGTTGTACATGTATCTGCATCCACCACTTCCATGAGAAGTTCATTCCACACATGAACCACCTTCTTTGTAAAAAAATTGCCCCTCATGTCTGTTTTACATCTTTTTACTTTACTTTAAAAGTATGGCCCCAAGTCTTGAAATCACCCACGCTTGGGAAAAGGCAGCTGCCAATTACCTTATCTATATCCTTCATGATTTTATAAACCTCTACAAGGTCACCTCTCCATCTCCTATGCTCCAGTGAAAAACATTACAGCCTGTCCAGCCTCTCCTTATAATTCACACTCTTCATTCGTGGAAACATCCTGGTAAATCTCTTCCGAACCTTCTCCAGCTTCATAATATCATTCCTATAAAGCTCAGTAGCAGCAGTGATCACTATCTACAAGATGCACTCCAGAAATTCATCAAGGATCCTGAGACTGCACCTTCTAAACCCACAATCACTTCTATCTAGAAGGACAACAGCAGCAGAAACATGGGAGCACTATCACCTTCAAGTTCCCTTTCAAGTGCCATTCAGCATCCTGACTTGGAAATATATCACCATTCCTTCAATGTCAAAGGGTCAAAATAATTGAATTCCTTCCCTCATGGCATTGTGGGTCAACCCACAGCAGGTAGACTGCAGCACCTCAAGAAGGCAGCTCACCACCACTTTCTCAAGTGCAACTAGGGATGGGCAATAAATGCTGCCAGCGATGCCCACATCCCACAAATGAATATTAAAACAAAACCTTAAAAGGGAGACCAGAACTGGACACAGTACTCCAGAACAGCCTCACCAATGTCCTGTACAATCTCAACATAATGTCCCAATTCCTATACTCAAAGGTCTGAGCAATGAAGGCAAGCATACTAAATGCTTTTTTAACCACCCTATCAATATAAAATGCAAACTTGAAAGAATTATATGCCTGAACCCCTAGGTAACTCTGTTCTACAACACAGCCCAAGACCTTACTTTTAATTGTATAAATCCTGCCTCTGTTTGTTTTATCAAAGTGCAATACCTTGCATTTATTCCAATTAAACTCTATCTGCCATCCTTCAGCCCACTGACCCAATTATCAAGATCTCTTTGTAATCTTAGATAACCTTCTTCACTGTCCACAATACCATCAATCTTGGTTTCATCCGCAAACATACTAGCCACGCTTTCTATATACTCATCTGAATCATTCATATAAATGACAAACAAAAGTGAACGCAGCACTGATCCCTGGGGAACACTGATGGTCACAGGCCTCCAGTCATTGAATTATTTCTGATCATTTCAGGTCAATCTTTCAAGGTCATTGAATTACCACCTTTTAACATCTTTCAGCTTGCAATCATCTCAATTCTAGGACAAACGGCCAAATAGGATTAAATTCAATAAATTTCTAAAATAAATATTTTCTTTTTCTGAATTGGAATGTTGTATAAAAGTTCCCAAAAGCCGTCAGGCCCATTAAATAGCAAGTCACTTTCCAATCGGTTTTAATTTTCACAGGTAGAGCACCGCATCACATTTAATTAAAACTGCTGTGTTTTAGTTTAATGTCTTCATTACTAAATGGATTAGTGACCAATTGAAAATACAGCAGAATGTACTACAAACACATTAAGAAGTGCAGCGCCAGGGGAAATTAAAACCTGTGAAATCAAAGTAACCAAATATTGGCACGATCTATTTTAAGTAGGGACTCAGGATCCACAGTGAGTTGATGGTGTCATAATATTTGCATTAATATAAGAATCGATCAGCTTTTGACTTCTTTATTCTAGAATCATTATACATAATTCAAAATGGAAAATGGAAAAAGTTTATTAAGTATAGAATTGTAAACTTCCTGGGTGATACATTTTGGAAGGTTCCCTGTATTGGAAGTCTGTGGCCCTTTTGCTTAGAATTATATTTTGCACTATTATTTTCTTTATTGTCCTTGCTGTTTTCATGCTAATTACTAAAACACATGTTATATAGTTCACATCACAAAATAGAAATGGTAATAAACAGATATGGTGAAAGAAACTAGCAGAATTTTATGAATAATATGTTCAACACTAGGTTATATCTTTGAGATGATTAATAGAGACTGTTGCTTAATACTTAGCACATAGCAAAATGAATATCTGTTAAAGATCTCTCGTGTGTCCAGGGGTTAGATTATCTAGACCTTTAGGATGTGATTCTTCTTAGCTGTCTACTTGGAAATGCTTATTATTGTAACATTTTCCACATTGCATTGTCTGAAACATAAATAAATAACACAGCACATGATATGTTTAAGAAATCATAACATTCATTTGATGACATATTTAGTTCTTAGTAGTTAAAGAAGTTTAGAAATAAATAAAAAGCATTATGGAACAGGGAAAGTAACTGGAATAGATGATTATCCCATACAAGCCAAATAGAAAATACTGCAAATGTTGGATACCTGAAATCAAAACTGAAGGAGGTGGAAACACATTGCATGTCATAGAGTCATAGTGTCATAGAGATGTACAGCACAGAAACAGACCCTTCGGTCCAACTCGTCCATGTCGACTAGATATCCCAACCCAATCTAGTCCCACCTGCCAGCACCCAGCCCATATCCCTCCAAACCCTTCCTATTCACATAACCAACCAGTTGCCTCTTAAATGTTGCAATTGTACCAGCCTCCACCACTTCCTCTGGCAGCTCATTCCATACACGTACCACCCTCTAAGTGAAAGCGTTGCCCCTTAGGTCTCTTTTATATCTTTCCCCACTCACCCTACACCTATACCCTCTAGTTCTGGTCTTTCCCACCCCTGGGAAAATACTTTGTCTATCCTATCCATGCCCCTCATGATTTTATAAAACTCTATAATGTCACCCCTCAGCTTCTGACGCTCCAGAGAAAACAGTCCTAGCCTGTTCAACCTCTCCTTATAGCTCAAATCCTCCAACTCTGGCAACATCTTTGTAATTCTTTCTGAACCCTTTCAAGTTTCACAATATCTTTCCTATAGGAAGGAGACCAGAATTGCACGCAATATTCCTACAGTGCCCTAACCAATGTCCTATACAGCCACAACATGACCTCCCAACTCATTTACTCAATGCTCTGACCAATAAAGGAAAGCGTTACAAACGCCTTCTTCACTATCCTATCTACCTGCGACTCCACTTTCAAGGAGCTATGAACCTGCATTCCAAGGTCTCTTTGTTCAGCAACACTCCATAGGATCTTATCATTAAGTGTATAAGTCCTGCTAAGATTTGTTTTCCCAAAATGCAGCACCGCACATTTATCTAAATTAAACTCGATCTGCCACTTCTCAGCCCATTGGCCCATCTGATCAAGATCTCACTGTAATCTGAGATAACTTTCTTCGCTGTCCACTACACCTCCAATTTTGGTGTCATTAGCAAACTTACTAACTCTACCTCTTATGCTCACATCCAAATCATTTATATAAATGATGAAAAGTAGTGGAGCCAGCATCGATCCTTGAGGCACTCCACTGGTCACAAGCCTCCAGTCTGAAAAACAACCCTCCACCACCACCCTCTGTCTTTTACCTTTGAGCTACTTCTGTATCCAAATGGCGAGTTCTCCCTGTATTCCATGATATTGTTGAACACCTTATTGAAGATATAGATCACATCTACTGCTCTGCCATCATCGATCCTCTTTGTTACTTCTTCAAAAAACTCAATTAAGGTTTTGAGTCATGATTTCCCACGCATAAAGCCATGTTGACTATCTCTAATCAGTCCTTGCCTTTCCAAAGACATGTACATCCTGTCCCTCAGGATTCCCTCCAACAACTTGCCCACCACCGACGTCAAGCTCACTGGTCTATATTTCCCTGGCTTGGCCTTACCACCTTTCTTAAACAGTGGCACCACATCATGTCAACAAATAGCTGTAGAGAATCCAGTTTTCAATATTTAGAATTAAGTAACAACTTAACATACCGGTGGATTGTTAGCTCTAAAAATGTTAGGAATTTCAAACCTGACCTCAATATGAATTTGAATTAAAACCCTCCCAGATTTAATAGAGATGGGATGAGTGGAGCTGACCAATCTGCTCCCAGGAGATGGGTTATATGACACACTTTCAATGAGGAAAGAAAATAAAGAATGTTAATCAGGCCCTGCCTTGAATTTTTGCAACATCTGAGGAAAGCCCAATCCTCTCAGTGTTACTAATAATGATACAGTTTCCGCCATCTCTCCTCAACTCCAAGTTAATGGCAGGATCATTGACTGTTTTCTCTCTGCATGATGATTGAGCTTCTGTGTTTATGGCTTTTTCTCTTTTGATGGTTTGTCTATATTAATATTGATCTTAAAACTATTTTCAAAGAAGATCATTAAGCAATTGGAAAGTGGGGAAAATGTCAAAATATAGCTGGTAAAGCTATTTTAAAAGTCATTTTAATGTTAAACTTATGCAGAATTTTGCAACTGCAAAACCAAATTAAAGTGTCACTCTTTTATTGCAGGTTAGATTTTAAAATAGGACAAATAATAAAGAGGAACATTCCAATCACACAGTGTGACAAATGGAAAGTATTTCATTTTCTGTTTGATCATCAAAGAGATGATGGTGTAATATTAATTTCACAGAACTAGTAGGCCCAGGCTAGTGTCATTGAAACGTGGTTTCAGATTTCATTGTGGAAGCTTTTGATTTCAATTTAAAAAGAATTAAGAAATCTGCAGGTAAAGACTTGTCTCAATAGTGACCATGGGTGGAATCCTGCTGATGGTGATGGTGAGGTGTGTGGCAGAATTGGACGAGATTGCTTGGAAATGGTCAGACAGCAACTCAAGACAGCCAGAATCTGATGCTCTCTATGTGAGGTGTGATGAGTGGACAGTTGACAGCTCATCTTGAGTCTTTATGCCTTATTGTAGATTGCTTTCCTCCTGGAATGAGAAAGACAAGTGTATTACAGAGATGTAAGCTGGTTGCATAGCTGTTACTGTTGCTACAGTTGGGAGTATCCCAAGTGAGTGAGTAGGCAGTGCAGAGAGTATGCAGGGGTCGTGAGGTTAGAGATTGGGGTGGGTGAGTATGTGAGGGATGATGTTGCAGGCATTAATGAGAGTGATTTTTGAGAAGGTTTGTTGCTCAGGTTGACGATAAGTCTGTAAGTTAGCTCGCTGATCTTGAATATTTGTTTTCAAACATTTTGTCTCCATACTAGGAACATCATCAGTGCGAGTCTCTGGTGAAGCGCTGGTGGTATGTCCTGCCTCTCTATTCATAGGTCTGGGTTTCTTAATGCGGGTGATGTCATTTCCAGTTCTTTTTGTCAAGGGAAGGTAGATAGGATCTAAATCGATGTGTTTGTTGATGGAGTTCTGGTTAGAACGCTAGGCCTCTAGGAATTCTTGTGTGTGTCTTTGTTTCGCTAGTTTGTCTGATGTAGTGTTTTTTACAAAATACCATGCAAGAACTGTAAAAAACGCTACATATTTATTAATGAGAATGGTATAGCATGAGCCTTGGTGGGAGGTTGTGCAGTAGCAGAGATGGAGTGAGTGCATGGCTGTACATTCCTGCAGATGGCTGAGACTGCTTTAACCTGGGTGGCACCTCAGACCAGTTTAGAAAGTGTTGTGGCCTCCTCTGCTGGCCCTGGAGGAGAAAATCCTGCATCTGTATCATATCCATCAGCATGATGTCCATGCCCCTAGCCACATGGCTGATTACCCACTGTCTACCATGACTGGGGCAAATAGCAGGAATTGTGCCAGGCAGTTTGGACTGACAGTGCTTGTCGGGGTGCACAATGGCCTTTTAAAGATGGTGCGGTTGCAAGTGATGCCTTTATTGGAATGTTGTTGTGGGAACAGCATGTAATGAGATGTGGCTTGGACATGAGGGACATCATTGTGGTGGCTTGTAGTTAATGAAGACAGTTTGATAAGATATAGTGAGAAAACTTGCTAGGTCTCGCAGTTCCTCCTAAACTCTTGACACAACTTGGACTTAGCCAAAAGACACAAGATTCATCCTCATAAAACAATTCTTAATTTATATAAAAATAAATGAGGTTTATTCATGTCTTCTAGGAAAGGAGATCTTCTGTCCCTTAACTACAACTAATCTTGGAGGAACCTGTTTAGGCGAAGTTCACAACACAGAATCAGATAAGTTAATTGTTGTTTTAAGTGTGTCCAATAAAAAGGCTGCAGTAGTGAATAGAGTGGGTTCTTTCTTGATTATATGTTTTTGGAGCTATGTCTCTTGATTAAACTTAAAATATAAGCCATAACTATTATTTTAACCTGGGGCAGTGTTTTGTAGAGGAATAAGCTGGGTCTGTAGATTGTTAAGGAGCAATGTTAGTACAGTGTTAGGTACTTCTTGTCAGATGAGGGAGCTTAAAGAGAGTTTAAGGGTTACTGCGGATTATATCTGCCATAAATGCTGTTGGATGCGAATCTTATCAGATTGAATGGATTCGTTGGAGAGACAGTTAGAAATAATGAGGAATTTGCAACAGCAACAGTATGTGATGGATGGCAGTTATAGGAAGGGGGGAAAGTGTCAGATACAGTCACATAGATGGGTTAACTCCAGGAAGGGTAAGAGAGGTAGGCACCTAGTGCAGGAGTCTTTTGTGGATATACCCATTTCAAACAGGTATGCTGTTTTGGAAAACGTAGGGGGTGATGGATTCTCAGGGGAACGTAGCACAAACAGCCAAGTTTCTGGTATTGAGACTGGCTCTAATGCAACAAGGGGTACGTTGGCTTCCAAGAGACCAGTTGTGTTAGGGGATTCTGTAGTCCGAGGTACAGACAGACGTTTCTGTGGCCAGCAGCGAAAAAGCAGAATGGTGTGTTGCTTCCCTGGTGCCAGGATCAAGGATGTCTCAGAGAGGGTGCAGAATGTTCTCACAGGGGAGAGGGGCCAGCAAGAGGTCATTGTCCACATTGGAACCAACGACATAGGAAGGGAAGAGCTTGAGATTCTGAAGGGAGATTACAGAGAGTTAGGCAGAAATCTAAAAAGGAGGTCCTCAAGAGTAGTAATATCTGGATTACTCCCAGTGCTACGAGCTAGTGAGGGCAGGAATAGGAGGATAGAGCAGATGAATGCATGGCTGAGGAGCTGGTGAATGGGAGAAGGATTCACATTTTTGGATCATTGGAAGCTGTTTTGGGGTAGAAGTGACCTGTACAAGAAGGACGGATTGCACCTAAATTGGAAGGGGACTAATATACTGGCAGGGAGATTTGCTAGAGCTGCTCGGGAGGATTTAAACTAGTAAGGTGGGGGGGTGGGACCCAGGGAGATAGTGAGGAAAGAGATCAAATTGAGACTGGTACAGTTGAGAACAGAAGTGAGTCAAACAGTCAGGGCAAGCAGGGACAAGATAGGACTAATAAATTAAACTGCATTTATTTCAATGCAAGGGGCCTAACAGGGAAGGCAGATGAACTCAGGGCATGGTTAGGAACATGGGACTGGGATATCATAGCAATTACAGAAACATGGCTCAGGGATGGACAGGACTGGCAGCTTAATGTTCCAGGATACAAATGCTACAGGAAGGATAGAAAGAGAGGAGGGGGAGTGCATTTTTGATAAGGGATAGCATTACAGCTGTGCTGAGGGAGGATATTCCTGTCAGGGTGAAAGGAAAGGCTGGTAGGTATAGGGAATGCTGGATGACTAAAGAAATTGAGGATTTGTTTAAGAAAAAGAAGGAAGCAGATGTAAGGTATAGACAGGATAGAGAATCCTTAGAATAGTATAAAGGAAGTAGGAGTATATTTAAGAGGGAAATCATGGGGGCAAAAAGGGGACATGAGATAGCTTTGGCAAATAGAATTAAGAGGAATCCAAAGGGTTTTTACAAATATATTAAGGACAAAAGGGTAACTAGGGAGAGAATAGGGCCCCTCAAAGATCAGCAAGGCGGCCTTTGTGTGGAGCCGCTGAAAATGGAGGAGATACTAAATGAGTATTTTGCATCAGTATTTACTGTGGAAAAGGATATGGAAGATATAGACTGCAGGGAAATAGATGGTGACATCTTGCAAAATGTCCAGATTACAAAGGAGGAAGTGCTAGATGTCTTGAAACACATAAAAGTGGATAAATCCCCAGGACCTGATCAGGTATACCCTCAAACTCTGTGGGAAGCTAGGGAAGTGATTGCTGGGCCCCTTGCTGAGATATTTGTATCAACAGTCACAGGTAAGATGCCGGAAAACTGGATGTTGGCTAACGTGGTGCCACTGTTTAAGAAAGATGGTTAGGACAAGCCAGGGAACTATAGATCAGTGAGCCTAATGTCGTTGGTGGGCAAGTTGTTGGAGGAAATCCTGAGGGACAGGATGTACATGCATTTGGAAAGGCAAGGACTGATTAGGGATAGTCAACATGACTTTGTGCGTGGGAAGTCATGTCTCACAAACTTAATTGAAGAAGTAACAAAGAAGATTGATGAGGGCAGAGCAGTAGATGTGATCTATATGGACTTCAGTAAGGCGTTCGACAAGGTTACCCATGGGAGACTGATTAGCAAGGTTAGATCTCATGGAATACAGGGAGAACTAGCCATTTGCTTATAGAACTGGCTCAAAGGTAGAAGGCAGAGTGTGGTGATGGAGGGTTGTTTTTCAGACTGGAGACCTGTGACCAGCCCAGTTCTGTTCATCCCTGAGCCATGTTTCTGTAATTGCTATCATATCCCAGTCCCATCTTCCTCACCGTGCCCTGAGTTCATCTGTGTTCCCTGTTTGGCCTCTTGCATTGAACTAAATCAGTCCTACCTTGTTCTCTGCTTTGTCCCTGCTTGCCCTGACTGTTTGACTCGCTTCTTTTCCCAATTGTACCAGTCTCAGATTGATCTCTCTCCTCACTATTCCCCCTTCAAAAGAATACTTTTCACCATATCTCAGTACATGTGACAATAATAAATCATATCAGATCTCTGCATTGGTCCTAGTGAATTGAGCATTGGCATCTCAAAGATGCCCAAATTAATTACACTGATTTTAAAAGAGGCAGATGCTGGCCAAAAATAACCTGTAACTTGTGAAACCTGCAAAGCTGCTGGGGGGGGGGGGGGCAGAAGTGATCACTTCATGATCCAACATGTAAATCTTATAATGAAGACATGGACCTTGTTTTCGAAGTGCTGCATATCTCATTGTATGCTGGAGCATATGCAACACTCATCTGCAGGGTGTGCCACCACTGACTGTTCTCAGAGTTGAGAACCCGTTTTGCTCCTCACTTTAGAATAGAAGCCATTTCTAGGTCAAGCCATGCACCCAGCCGCTGGCAGGATATTGGTTGCTAAGGCTGTCTTCCTAACAAGGTGAAGCTGGATTCAGGAGTCTAGTGGTGCCGGCAAGCCCAGGAGCAGCAGCAGGCTGTTGTGGAGTTTCAGGAATGTCTTCTTTAGGCAAAGGTCACAGCTACAGGGCTCCTTAAGGCCCCTTCATGAACTGATATTTTCCACATCAAGGTTTTTAAAAAAGTGAATCAGGAAAACGGAGATGCTTTAAGGAAAGCTCCCTTGATTGAAGAATTTCCTTGTTAAATAGAAAAATTCCCAATATCACTTGCCCCAGTACATTATGAAATTTTAGTGAATATTTTAAAAACTGGACTCAAACAGACAATTAAATGGTCGCTGCATTTCATGGGACCTTTGGTCTTTAAGCTTTAGACAACACTCGGTCCAGTGAATACCCAATAAAAGACTGATGTTCACTGAAAGTAGGGAATTCATATATATATATATATTTTAAAATGATGGATCAGCACAAAAAGAGCTGCAGAATTTCATCTGACCTGTCTCTCCTTTTCACCAGGGACAAATAGAAACATCAAAACTCAATATGTATAAGATGGATGTGAACAGATCAATCTTCCATTATATTATGACCATATTTCTCTTCCAAACTGGAGTGAGTGAATTTTATGGTGTTAAGGAACAAGACAGAATGTGTAATCTACGTACACAGCAAGTTCCATTTGGAAAAAGAGCTTCCAACTTGCTGAAGTTAGATGATGGCAAAGCCATTTTGTTGTCTGCTTTAAAATCAGTCTTGGGGACAGCAAATTTGACTGAAATTCATCAAACAAGCTGCAAGTTATCCAACCAGCCAACATATTAATGAAATAATAATGTAAAATTTGAAAGCATGCGTCCAAACAGTCCAAAATGGACTGAGCTAATCATAATCTCTAACAATATACTATGTTCATCCTCATTTAATCTCCATGTGTGTGGAATAAGTAAGGAAAATGTGGCATTAATTTAGTGAGTGTGCACGAACAAATGCACTTTATTTTAAATTACCAAAAGGTAATGCTTTAATTAGGACACTCAGTCTGAAGGTAGGAAAACACACATCTTTTATATACAAACATATTTAACATATTTAAAAGTGTACACTTTAAAAGGGAGATGAGCAATAAAAGAGAAAATATACCTGCATTGTTATGAAAGTTATGAAAAATAGACTGAGAAATTATATATCTGGCAATCTACTGTCTATGAGAAGCTGTCTGATTTATTTTTATTAGGGGCATTTAAATATTTTTGGCAAATCAGAACTGATCAGAGGGACTCAATATGAATTTGCAAAAGTTAATTGACATACAATGAACTTAATTCTTTTGAGGATTTAACTAACTTTGTAAGTAAAGGAATGTCTGCGGATATTATTTATATGGATTTCCTAAAGGTATTTGTTGTGACAGCTGTTAACTAAAATGCAAGTGTATGGAACTGGAAGCAATCTATTCATGTAAATAGGGGCAGCGATAGTAAAATGGACATAGCTGTTAAAGTGATTACAAAAATCAAGGATAAACACTGAAATTAGTAGAATACACGCATTGAACTGGGTTTGATATCTGAGGGGAGAAGCAAATCATTTAGTTCAACTCAGGTCTCACTGGTCTGTATGATTCAATTGCAGTTTTTCAGTTTAAAAGACGCATTTCAATTTTGTTGATATCTTTGACACCATCAGAAAAGGGTCAGAGAAATTTGTGCAGAGTCAGCAAAAAATCTGCAAAGTACTTTGATCATTTAAATTACATTTTTTGACATTTAATGCTCCAGAAGGTGACAGGCAACAATTGTATTGCAAACATTGAACTCATTAAAGGCCCTAGATCTCTATCAATATTCTCCTTGGAAGCATAGAGAGCTTAATTTAGTGTGTGTCACTGTTTATGTGGACTGGATTAATCCAAATAGTTTAACAGGTAATCGTCATTAACAGCTAATATCAATCAACTTTACTTCCACCATTACTATTCATTTTAATTAAATGTATGTCATGTGAAGAAGATAAGGCTGAATCTTTCATTAATTGCTTACAAACTTAGTTTTTGTAATTTGTTGTTCTTCCTTACAAGATTTGAAAACAAATTGAATTTCTACCCAACTTCATCCAATTCCATGAATCGTTTAACCAACTGCTGATTATTTCTTCTATGCCAAATCAGTGGAGAAAATGAGCTGAATTCATTTAATGGAGTCTAAAGGTTGACTAATCAGCTTCTCCATTTCTTTTTTTTTGGCAGTTGGGAGTTTATTCGAACAGGGTTGATTCTCAGAAGCATTGCAACAAAAGGTGTTTGTGTTCTCCAAATTGCAGGATTAAAGTGGACTGAATTTATTGTAAGGGGACTGAGGATATGTCATGATGATGTGGTAAGGTTGGTACATGTTGATGATAGGCATGGCTGTTGCTGCCCATGGAACATCCCATGAGATGTTGTTGCCGGCTGACCAAGATGGAGGTTTGGAGGAACAAGCAGTGAGCTGGGGTTATCAAGTAACCTGTCAAACTTTCATGGCAAGGATTCTCAGCATCTAGTTTCTATGGGAGAGTGAGAATATGGGAAACTGCATATTATAGAGGTGTGATTAAGTAATAATGAGGGTGACAATGAGTAATAATCCTGATCAATAGACCACTCACTGCTCACTAGCAAGACACTGCATTTTGACATCAAGGATGAGTTGGACATTTTTCAAGATGTCACCATCTATTCTATATATTCCATGTTCTTTTCCACAGTAAACACTGATGTAAAATACTTGGTGCTGGGTCCACTACTTTTCATCATTTATGTAAATGATTTGGATTTGAGCATAAGAGGTATAGTTAGTAAGTTTGCAGATGACACCAAAATTGGAGGTGTAGTGGACAGCGAAGAAGATTACCTCAGATTACACTGGGATCTTGATTCAGCTGGGCCAATACCCTGAGAAGTGGCAGATGGAGTTTAATTTAGATAAATCAAGATGCTGCATTTTGGGAAAGCAAATCTTAGCATGATTTATACACTTAATGGTAAAATCCTTGGGGTGCTGCTGGACAAAGAGACCTTGGAGTGCAGGGTGACAGCTCCTTGAAAGTGGAGTCGCAGGTGGATAGGATAGTGAAGAAGATGTTTGGTATGCTTTCCTTTATTGGTCAGAGTATTGAGTACAGGAGTTGGGAAGTTATGTTGCGGCTGTACAGAACATTGGTTAGGCCACTGTTGGAAAATTGCGTGCAGTTCTGGATCCCTTCCTATCAGAAGGATATTGTGAAACTTGAAAGGGTTCAGAAAAGATCTACAAGGATATTGCCAGGGTTGGAGGATCTGAACTATAGGGAGAGGTTGAATAGGCTGGGGCTGTTTTCCTGGAGCGTCGGAGGCTGAGGGGTGATGTTATAGAGATTTATAAAATCATGAGGACCATGGATAGGATTAATAGGCAAAATCTCTTCCCTAGGATGGGGGAGTCCCGAATTAGATGGCATAAGTGTAGAGTGAGAAGGGAAAGATATAAAAGAGACCTACAGGGCAACGTTTTCACGCAGAGGGTGGTACGTGAATGGAATGAGCTGCCAGAGGAAGTGTTGGAGGCTAGTACGATTGCAACATTTAAAAGGCATCTGGATGGATATATGAATAGGAAGGGTTTGGAGGGATATGAACTGCGTGATGGCAGGTGGGACTAGATTGGGTTGGGGTATCTGGTCGGCATGGATGAGTTGGACTGAAGGATCTGTTTCCACACTGTATATCTCTACAACTCTATGACTCTTATAGAACAGAATTCAGAACATAGTGTTATAACTACAAAGAATGTGCAAAGAAACATAAATTTTAATATATGAGAGGTCTGTTCATGATCTGAAAACACTAGGGAAGAAGCTATTCTTGAACCTGTTGGTACGTGTTTTCAAACATTTATATCTTCTGCTCGATGGAAGAGGATGGAAGGGAACATAATTAGGGTGGGAGGGATCTTTGATTACGTTGGCCACTTTCCCACCGGGTAGTATAGACCTAGTCAATGGAAGGAAGGCTGGTTTTCGTGATGGACTGGGCGACCTTCACAACTCTCTGTAATTTCTTGTGGTCTTTGGCAGAGCAGTTGCCATATCAAGCTATGATGCATCATGCCAAATTTCCTTAGCCTTCTGAGGAAGTAGAGCCATCGGTGTGCTTTCTTGACAGTAGCATTCATGTGGGTGGTCCACATGGTGATATTTACTCTGAGGAACTTGAAACTCTAGACCACCTGATACGGACGGGGCATGTCTGCCACTCCGCTTCCCGAAGTCGATGACTAGCTCCTTCATTTGGGCAAAAGTGAGGGCTGCAGATGCTGGAAACCAGAGTTTAGGTCAGAATGGTGCTGGAAAAACACAGCAGGTCAGGCAGCAACCGAGGAGCAGGAAAATTGGCGTTTCGGGCAAAAGCCCTTCATCAGGAATAGAGTCAGTAAGCCTCCAGCGTGGAGAGATAAATGGGGATTGCGGGGGCTGGGGAGAAATTAGCAAAGAGTACAATAGGTGAATAGGGATGGGGATGGAGGTAATAGGTTTGGTGGGGGTGGAGCGGATAGATGGGAAGGGCGATTGGCAGGTAGGACTAGTCATGAGGACAGTACTGAGCTGGAAGGATGGAACTGGGGTAGGGTGGGGGGAGGGGAAATGAGGAAACTGGTGAAGTCCACATTGATGCCCTGGGGTTGAAGTGTTCTGAGACTGAAGATGAGGCATTCTTCCTCCAGGAGTCAGGTGGTAAGGGACCGGCGGTGGAGGTGGCCCAGGACCTGCATGTCCTCGGCAGAGTGGGAGGGGGAGTTGAAATGTTGGGCCATGGGGCGATGGGGTTGATTGGCATGGGTGCCCTGGAGATGTTCCCTGAAGCGCTCTGCTAGGAGGCGTCCAGTCTCCCCAATGTAGAGGAGACCACATTGGGAGCAACGGATACAATAAATGACATTGGTGGATGTGCAGGTGAAACTTTGATGGATGTGGAAAAAGGCTCCTTTGGGGCCTTGGATGGTGGTGAGGGAGGAAGTGTGGGTGCAGGTTTTGCAGTTCCTGCGGTGGCAGGAGAGGGTGCCAGGACGGGAGGGTGGTTTGTGGGGGGGCGTGGACCTGACCAAGTAGTGCTTTTCCAGCACCACTCTAATCTGAGCTCCTTTATTTAACTGACATTTAGGGAGAGATTGTTGTCTTTATAACTTGTCACGAAGCTATCTATCTCTTTCCTGTACTATGCCTCATCATTGTTTGAGATCAGACCCATTATGATGGTGTAATCAGGAAAGTCTTAAATGGAGTTAGAGCTGAATTTGGTCACCTTTCATGAGTGTATAAGCTGTGTTTAAGTGTATTTGCCCAGAACTCTGAGTGACTTTGAGAAGCAGCTCCAAGACATGACTGACCAGATCCTTGAATACTGTCTTTGCAGCTCGCCAACTAAAAATATGTGATTCCCCTGCCTGCTGCTGCTGAACCGACAGGACTGACTATTTCCAATTTCCAGACTGTCATCAAATATATACCTTAATCATGACTGGTCCGCACAGATGACTGACCAGTGCTAAATCCTGGACCATGTTCAGACCATGTGTGATTGATGATACTAGGACCTCCTGACTGACAGCTCCTGCCTCCCCAACCTTTACTGGGCTGACGCTAATCCCATCTTGTTTCTGACATGGCTATTTATTTGAATAAACACGCAAACAGCTTGTATATGATGTGGATGTCAAATCGACATGTCAGTGTATTGTGCAGCAGGTGTATTCTCTTCCCACAAGCCATTGTCTGTGCCTGTGCATCCATAAAAAAGAGCATTCAAGATGGACTACTGAAATACTTTAGATTCTGGTGGACGTGTCAACCCAGTAACAGACATGGCCTGGCATTGGAGGACAAAGCAATACATAGGTGATGAGAGCATGCAGGTGGGTGCTAAGTGAGTAATGAGCATCCCGAGATACAATTTGTTCTAAACCAAAGGTGCCTGTTTCAGTCTGTAAAGTGTCCTTGCAGCAACCTTTCAATGCTAGTTGCCAGTTTGCTCCTGTACTTCCTAACCATCCTGCAGTGGACCAGTTTGATGCTGTGAGAATTCCGTCAATATGCAGAACTTATTGTAGTGTATGGCTGAATTTGATATGTAGAGGTTATTGATCACTAGTGATGGACTTTGCAAATAGAAAGTATTACACTTAGTCTATTGTCTATTCTCTCATTCATATATTTCTCGCTATTCAATACCTCATAAACTAACATCAAGGAATACCAGGCACGGTTAAATATACTTTCTAAAATAATGTCATTTGCTCATGAGAACAAAGACATGTTATGTAAGGATAGAAACAAATTCATTTGATGTGACAGAGATTGCATGAAAAAAGACTTGTTCTGTATTACGTTTTCCTAGCGTTAGACATTTAATGTACCCTGTATCTTTGAAGTAAATTTATACCTATAATTGATTCTAGAGTTGTCACAAGTGCTGAATTCACAGTACTATTTGCTAATGTACATCAAGAGACAATTGTCCTTCATGGCACCTGATTTACAGCAACACTACCGTGCTCACTGCCTACTGAGATGAAATGATAAGAAAGAAGGTGTATGCCCATGCGATAGTTGATAGTCTATTATGAATTGAACATTCATTCTTTGTATTTAGATTAAATTAGAAAAACAGAATTTTACAGCAGCTCCAAAACTATATTTTATCAACGGTATATTCATCTTATAGGCTTTATGGCTAATTATGCAACTCCATTCACTTCAAGTGCATTCCTGCATTTTGGATCAGATGCGCTAGTTTTCTCTACTTGATTTCTAATTCTCAAATTTTGTTAATTTTATCATGGACACACAATTCGAGAAAGAATACAATTACCACCAGTTGTAAAATTGATCTAGTGAATGAATTGCCGACTGCGAAAACTGCATTTTTAAAAAATCCATTGATATTATAATGATTATAAACTATTGGCCATGCGGCAAGTGTTATAGCCCCCCAGCACCATTCTTTGCCATACCACCGGAGTTGAGGGAAGCGACCGCTGCCACGCCCTCCCACCGCAGCCCTCCCGCCCCCCTCCTCAGGGTGTGTGTGAAACCGTGTGTGGCGAGCAGGCTCGCCGTGCTCCCAGTGAGACTGGATGTTGCCAGGGTTGGAGGATTTGAGCTATAGGGAGAGGCTGAACAGGCTGGGGCTGTTTTCCCTGGAGCGTCAGAGGCTGAGGGGTGACCTTATAGAGGTTTACAAAATTATGAGGGGCATAGATAGGATAAATAGACAAAGTCCTTTCCCTGGGGTGGGGGAGTCCAGAACCAGAGGGCATAGGTTTAGGGTGAGAGGGGAAAGATATAAAAGAGACCTAAGGGGCAACGTTTCACACAGAGGGTGGTATGGGTATGGAATGAGCTGCTAGAGGAAGTGGTTCATGCTGGTAGAATTGCAACATTTAAGAGGCATTTGGATGGGTATATGAATAGGAAGGGTTTGGAGGGATATGGGCCGGGTGCTGGCAGGTGGGACTAGATTGGTTTGGGATATCTGGTCGGCAGGGACAGGTTGGATTGAACTGTCTGTTTCCATGCTGTACATCTTTATGACTCTATGACTCTATTGGCATTTAATTTGACAAAATATCATCTATCTTCATAAATACATAACTGAGCTGACTCTTATAATTCACTGCATAATCCTATATGTGAGCACAAGAATTCCTCTGGTAATGAATAAATATTTCTGCCTAATCATTGTAATGGTGTTTTGATTAAAAAGAAGAAAAGGAAACTGTGGATAAATTAACCACCTGTCATATTACTTACCACACCAGAGATAGCAAACTACTGTAGAATGATAATATCACATTGAAATCACTGTAAATGTTATCATAATTTAATAAGTACATTCTCTGAAGTCTAAAATAGAGTAGCTGCCTGGTGCCAGGCTTTGGCTAACTTCTGGAACAATTGTGAGAATCCTCACTTTTCCTTTCCTTCGAGAGAAGCCTGACATCTGCTTGGTGTCTCTCTGCCTCAGGCTAGCCTCAGCTTGTGAAATCAATACCAAAGGAAATAATTTTCTTTCCCTGCTGCTCTGTGGCACTTGGGTTTTGCATAACATGGCCATTTTACTGAATTATGACAGTAATGTCTTCGTTTATAAATAGTTGCATTTTGCTATTAATGATACAGTACTGAATGTGAACTAACAAAATCTCTCTGAGTACAAGTGGCATTTGTAGAAACACAGATCCAAATATACATATGGCAAGGGCAGCAAAATTACCTATTTAAAATTGTCCTTGACGAGGTGATAGTGAATGGCCTGTTAAATTATTGCATGTCGCAGATTTTGGATAACAGTCAACAGTGTAAGGAGTCATGTATAGATCAGATTGTGTTAGGACAGTAGATGATTGAAACAAACTGATTTTATCAATCCAGTAGCTTGTCACCATTACTGATATTAGTATTGATTCCTTTCTTTATTTGATTAACTAATTATGAAACCCCAATTGTCGTGATGGGGTTTAAACTCATGTTCCTGAATCATTAGTCCATGCCTCAGGATTATCAGTTTAGTAAAGTAACCATGATGCAACTACACTCAACTTATTTGCTGCAGTAATTTCAGATCAGTTATTTTTAAAGACTATTCTTCTGGAAAGAGAGCAAATATGTTAATTTACTCAAGTTAAAGCTAATAATTGATTATAAGGAAATGGGATTCTCTGACTGCATCTATTTTCTATCTCCTTGCAAGGATTTCTGACAGCGTTAGTTATAAAGGATCTTAATTTGGCCTCTTCTCTCCATTTAGAACTTCCAGAAGTAGTTCTGCAGTCAAGCTGCAAGTATTATGGAGTGTCAACAAACTGTTCGTTAAGAATATGCTGCCAGTGATGTCCCCGAGCTGGGACATTTTAATGGGCAGACTTCTCTTGAACCTTCATTGGGATCATCAGCTGATTTAAGATGTGCACAAATAAAATAGCTGGGTATGAACACAGCCATCCAAGGTCAGTGAAAATGATTAGTTTTTTTTATTTTTGTCCCATTCACCATTCACACTAGCTCACGGTATTGAAGCTGCTGCTTTAGCTGGCACCAAAACACAAATTAATTATTTGGTGAGTGGGAAAGATTACCATAAACAAAGCCAATGTGCAACTTTCTGAATGAGTTACCTCACACACCAAACATGATATAAATTGCAACTAGCGCAGCGTAAAAAAGTGCCCTGCAAGCCCAGTCAATGTTACTGATTTCCAGAGTGTATTGGATGATTGATGAGCTGCTGTGATCGTTAATGCTCCACTGCACTAAAAAGAGAATAGTTTAAGGTGAAAACTGATATTCTGCCTTGAAAGATTGATTTGCTCCTCTGAAGCACAGTGCGGCAAGAGTTATTTTTGTGAAACTCCGAAGTGAGGGTTTGCAGGACACCCTCAAGATTTTAATTCCATGACATCTTTGAAAGTTTTATCTCATTTTTTCTGTCCAATGGCTCATTGTGGTGTTTTCAAGGTTACCTCCAATTGGATTTGAAATTTTCAAAATTTTAAATTCTCACCTGACCAAACCCAGTTAATTTTGACGATTATAATTACCTCCGTTGTATTATAAGTTATTTCAGCAGGGTACATATCATCCAAGGGTATTTCAGTTTAAAATAAAGTGAAATTGAAAAAATGCCTGAGAGCCATGAAATATATAAACTTGAAGGATAAAATTTATGTGAGTTGAAATTAAACACAAATATTATGGGAAACATAAAGGGAACTCATGATGGAAATCAAAGGATTTGATGTTGGTAACGACCTAAAGCAGAACAGGAATGGAATATACAAGGAATCAAGCTGACTTTAAGCCAACAATCTTAACATTTTCCATATATTGTGAATACAAGTGCAGCTGCAAAATAATAATTTTCCACATTTACGTAGCTCAGTTTGGATAAAATATACTAAGTGCTCAGCGTGACTGAAAATTAGTATTCTCAGAGTTACAATGCAGCCCTTGATTTTCAGCAGGTCTTGTTAACCTTGACTATTCATTCCTATTTGCAATACTTTTCACTTAATCATTTGGCCTGCTTGAATTTTGAAAGGCGAGAGGTTTGGAAAAGTTTGTTTTTAACACTGTAGGATAGCTGGTCATGCAGTCAGACTTATTACAGCACAGGAAGGGGACATTATCAGCCCATTAAGTTCATATCGATTTGCTGCAGAGCATTCTAGTCACACCTCCTCTACCTCTTGTAGCCCAGCAAGTTTATTTCCTTTAAGTGCCCATCCAATTTCCTTTTGAAATCATTGACGATTTCTGCTTCCATTATCCTAGTGAATAGTGAGTTCCAGATCATTGCTAATCAAAGTGTTCTTCCTCGGAAGCCTTCTGTTCTTCTGCCCAAAACATTAGCTCTTGTCACAGTACCATACTCCACTGTCAGGACTCTCTTCAGTCTTTTTTACTCGAAGGAGAATAGTTCTAGTGTCTTCAGCCTAATGTTGTAGCAATCCTGCAACCATTCTAGTAATTGTACTCTGCATGCTTCTCAAAGAGCTTCATTATGTCCTTTCTAAATTGTGATGACCAGAACTGAATGCAAAACTTTAGATATGTCTCATTCTCCTTGCTTTTCTTCATAACTCTTCAATTTATGAAATCCAAGATATTATATCTTTGCTAGCTCCCCTGTCAATATGTCCTGCCTCCTTCAAAAATCTTTGCAAATGAAGCTACCTCCCAATCCTTTTGTCTCTTCTCACTGTTCTGAACTTTACTCTGAAGTTTATAATCCCTCTTCTTCTCCCTTCTGCAAATATGCATCACTTTGTATCTGTCAGTAATAAGTTCCATCTGCCAATTGTCTGCCAATTCTGCCAGCCTACATTTTAGCCATTTAGCATTGTATTATAGCACAGTTAATCACATTTCCAAATTTGTATAACTGAAAAATTTTGAAATTGTACTTTGCATTCCAATAGGAGAAAGTGAGGACTGCAGATGCTGGAGACCAGAGTTGAAAAGTGTGGTGCTGGAAAAGCGCAGCAGGCTAGGCAGCATCCGAGTAGCAGGAGAATCGACGTTTCGGGCATTTTGCCCGAAACGTCGATTCTCCTGCTCCTCGGATGCTGCCTAGCCTGATGCACTTTTCCAGCACCACACTTTTCAACTTTGTATTCCAATACCCAATTTATTTATATTGTTGTCAAGAAAAGCAGGTTTCCTAGCACTGACTGTTGAGGACTACCTTTTTCCAGTCTGAAAATCAAACAGTTACCACAGTTCATTGTTTTCTGGGGTGCTTTGTCAAGTGTTTGCTAAAAATGCGTGTGGACAACACCCACTGCATTCCCTTCAACAACCTTCTCTGTTATTTCAGCAAAAGTCAATGAGATCAGTAAAACACTAGCTATGTTTCATAATCTTGTTGACTCTATTATTCACTCAAATTAATGTCTAATACCAATCTGTGGCTACCTGTATTTTACATTCTTCACTCTTCAGCTTCAGGTTGCAAAAAGTTTGGTCTAGCATTATATTAGGCTAAACAAAGGCTGTGTCATGAAAATTCTTTTCTGATACTTCCACACACCCCTCTCCTGCCAAACAAATAATAAAAGAAGTGTGAAAATAGATAAGTCCCCTGGGCAGGATGGGATTTATCGTAGGATCCTCTGGGAAGCCAGGGAGGAGATTGCCGAGCCTTTGGCATTGATCTTTAAATCGTCATTGTCTAAAGAATAGTGCCAGAAGACTGGAGGAAAGCAAATGTGGTTCCCCTGTTCAAGAAGGGAAATAGAGACAACGCTGGTAATTATAGACCAGTGAGCCTTACTTCAGTTGTTGGTAAAGTGTTGGAAAAGGTTAAAAGAGATAGGATTTATAATCCTCTCGAAAATAATAATTTGATTAGGGATAGTCAGCACAGTTTTGTGAAGGGTAGGTCATGCCTCACAAACCTTATTGAGTTCTTTGAGAAGGTGACCAAACAGGTAGATGAGAGTAAACTGGTTGAAGTGGTGTATATGGATTTCAGCAAGGCGTTCGATAAGGTTCCCCACAGTAGGCTATTGTACAAAATGCGGAGGAATGGGATTGTGGGTGATATAGCAGTTTGGATCAGTAATTAGCTTGCTGAAAGAAGACAGAGAGTGGTGGTTGATGGGAAATGTTCATCCTGGAGTCCACTTACCAGTGGTGTACTGCAAGGGTTGGTGTTGGGTCCGCTGCTGTTCTACATTTTTATAAACAACCTGGATGAGGGCGTAGAAGGGTGTGTTAGTAAATTTGCAGATGACACTAAGGTCGGTGGAGTTGTGGATAGTGTGGATAGTGAGAGACATAGATAAGCTGCAGAGCTGGGCTGAGAGGTGGCAAATGGAGTTTAATGCGGACAAGTGTGAGGTGATTCACTTTGGTCGGAGTAACCGGAATGCAAAGTACTGGGCTAATGGTAAGATTCTTGGTAGTGTAGATGAGCAGAGAGATCTCGGTGTCCATGTACACAGATCCTTGAAAGTTGCCACTCAGATTGACAGGGTTGTTAAGAAGGCATACGGTGTTTTAGCTTTTATTAATAGAGGGATCGAGTTCCGGAACCATGAGGTTATGCTACAGTTGTACAAAACTCTGGTGCAGCCACACATGGAGTATTGTGTACAGTTCTAGTCACCGCATTATAAGAAGGATGTGGAAGCTTTGGAAAGGGTGCAGAGGAGATTTACTAGGATGTTGCCTGGTATGGAGGGAAGGTCTTACGAGGAAAGGCTGAGGGACTTGAGGCTGTTTGCGTTGGAGAGAAGAAGGTTGAGAGATGACTTAATAGAAACATATAAGATAATCAGAGGGTTAGATAGGGTGGACAGGGAGAGCCTTTTTCCAAGTATGGTGATGGCGAGCACGAGGGGGCATAGCTTTAAATTGAGGGGTGATAGATATAGGATAGATGTCAGTGGTAGTTTCTTTACTCAGAGAGTAGTAAGGGTATGGAATGCTTTGCCTGTAATAGTAGTAGATTCACCAACTTTAAGTACATTTAAGTCGTCATTGGACAAGTATATGGACGTACATGGAATAGTGTAGGTTAGATGGGTTTCAGATTGGTATGACAGGTCGGCGCAACATCGAGGGATGAAGGGCCTGTACTGCATTGTAATGTTCTATGTTCTATATCAGATTGACAGGGCTGATAAGGAGAATATTACTGAAAATAAAAAGTGCTGGAGATCACACGGGTCAGGCAGCATTCATGGAGAGAAAGTAAGCTAATGTTTCAAATCTAGATGACTCTGAGTCATCTAAACTCGAAACGTTGGCTTGCTTTCTCTCCATGCTTGCTGCCTAACCTGCCATGATCTCCACCATTTTTTATTTTCAGTTCTGATAAGAACATGTTCATTAACAAACATATCTTTGTTGACCTAAATAGCAAGTACATGACGCAAACAGAAAATGTCTTATCCTAATACATTCTTACACACTGCTGTTCAATATGTATAGATCCATAGTCATAGAGATATACAGCACGGAAAGAGACCCTTTGGTCCAACTTGTCCATGCCAACCAGGTATCCTAAATAAATCTAGTCCCATTTGTCAGCATTTGACCCATATCCGTTTGAACCCTTTTTATTAATATACCCATCCAGATGCCTTTTAAATGTTGTAATTGTATCAGCCTCGACCATTTCCTTTGGCAACTCATTCATTACATGCACCTTTAAATCTTTCCTCTCTCACCTTAAACCTATATCTATCTAGTTTTGAACTCACCCACCACTTGTAAAAGACTTTGTCTATTTACCCTTTCCATGCCCCTCATGATTTTATAAACCTTGATAAGGTCACCCCTCAACCTCCGACGCTCCAGGGAAAACAGCCCCAGCCTATTCAGCCTCTCCCTATATCTCAAACTCTCCAACCCTGGCAACATCCTTGTAAATATTTTCTGAACCCTTTCACATTTCACAACATCCTTCCAAAGCAGGGAGACCAGAATTGCATGCAGTATTCCAATAGTGGCTTCACCAATGTCCCTTACAGCCGCAACATGAGCTCCCAACTCCTATACTCAGTGCACTGACCAGTAAAGGCAAACATACCAAATGCCTTTTTCACTATCCTATATGCTAATAGCCAATTCATTAATCAACATTCCTGAATGTTCCTCTATGCTGATGAACTATATATTACATCAGAAGACCAATTCTTCACTATTAGAACGGTATTCATGTCCTAGTGGCATTATCACTACACTGTTAATTCAGAGGCCCTGATAATGTTCTGAGGAGCTGGGTTCAAATCCTGCTATGGCAGATGGTGGAATTTAAATTCAGTTAATATCTGGAATTCAGTGTCCAATGATGACCAAGAAACCGTTATAGAGGAATTGGTTTTGGGAAGGAAACTACTGTCCTTACCTGGCCTGCCCTACAGTTGGCTGTGATACCTACATCCTGTGAATGAATTAAAGCAAAATGTAGTAGAGAAATCCTTTCAGATGTTCTTACTGAGTTAACCAATGGTATGTCATCAATCATCCACAGACTAACTCTGAAAAGACACAGATCAGTTTAGGGTAAAAAAGCAAGAACTGAATCAGCAAGGGAGAACACTGACACACAACTTTGAGCAATATATCTTGGAATAATGTAAGACCATGCTCTGAGTTTCAAAGATCACATTAAGTAAATGCACAGTTGGGGGCTCAAAACAACATCTAAAGGAAACTGGCCAACACCAAATTGAGAACTGGCCTCAAGATGTTCTGAGACACTACCCTTTCCTTGTATCACTCAGCAATTGAATATTCACAACCTGGAAATGATCTTCCTGGAATCCCCCCTTCAACACAACTTATAGAGCTATTTATTGACTGTCTTAAACCTATTAAAGCAGATGAGATGTGCCATCGAAAGGAGGCAAGTTACATCAAGATTAGAATCAGCTAAGCAGGCCCTCATTATCCTCTCTTCAGTTAGAGTGTTTTTTTTTACAGAGCTCCCTAACCACTAGCCTACAACTCCCTACATTGCCATAATCCTAATCAGTCAACACATCTGCAGATGAAAACACATGAATGGCCCAAAGATCCAGGGGAATCCCACCAACCAGAACCCAGAGGAATGTCAACTACTTGGTTATATCTCAAAGGCCACTGGACTCCTATCAGCTGCTGAAAACCCTTATATAAATGTGGAGGTTCATTTAAGAGAAGTTATCAACCATATCTGTGGAGAAGCATCCAAATGATCAGAAATCTCCTAGAATAGAGATCTCTGTAGCCCTGAAAATCTGAAGGTCTTTAAATATTAAGACAGAGCCTGCATGAAATACTGACAAGAAAAGGTGAAATGCCATGACCTAATAGAGTGCACTTTCGGCTATATGCAAATTAAAGAGAACATTGTTTAAAGTTTGAATATGGTTGCTGGGGCAACTTGGCATAGAACTGAAGTTCACAAAGACCAAATAACTCCATATGGATAATTGAGGACATGATATTTGGGCAAAAAGGTCAATTGACCAAACATATTCACTGGATAGAAACAAAGGTATTCTTTAAAGTAGGGCATGGAATTCAAGTAAATGGATATGGATTATGTGGAGGAAGTTTTAGCTTTAACAACATGTGCGTTGGGGCATTTGAGAAGATAAAAATGTAAAAGTTGAAACCTAACCCCAGCCCCACCACACAGCCATTTATATCCAGTTGGAGCAGAATGATATGGAGGACAGATGACCAACCAGCTCTCAGAAGGCTGTGTACCACTATTCTAACTGAAGTTTTATTTTTACCACATGAACACAGGATTTTGCAAGTCTCGAGATTTCTAACCAATGAAAGAAGGTGGTATGGATCCATGAGGTTCAGTGTATTGATTATGAGCCAAAAGGAGCAGGAGTTTTTGTTTCCACCAAGCTGAAATGTTTTCCACCAGTTGATCAGATCCCTGTTACTGATTGATACATACCCTTTGCCAGCTTGGTTCACCTACACTCACTCCATTTGCAGGAAATCCTTAGTTTTGGCTATGGGAAGTAAACCCTCCTAATTCCTCCTCCCTTCTGTTCCCAACATTAAGGGGTCTGTGTGTTAGTATTATTGAGTAAAAGTACATCAGGCAGTGATAACAAGCAGTGGCTTCATAACTGGAAAAGTTGGGGGCATAATGGAAATGTGATAAAGTTTATTATCTTTCATGTTATTATAACCATCCGTATCAATAATTACAGTTTAATAAATCTTCATATTCTATTTGTTATCAATACTAATCATCAATTTTTTTTTGTATTTGCAGGTTGCTTTGATAAACGTTCTATCAGTAACTGAACTATTCCAACACAGCTGTCCTCTCTTTGTCAATCACTTATGCAGAGTTAACACCAACAAGGACTGGATGATCAAATCAGTCTGTTTCCATATTGTAATTTCCATTCTGTTACATGAAGGGTCATTGTTTAGATGGTGGGAGTATGTACCAGAAGGACTGACTGAAAGATTGATAACTGGCAGTGACTAAATAACTGGAAAAGGTGGAGTATGATGGAAATGTGATAACATTTATTATCCTTCATGTTATGATAACCGTCTGTAGCAATAATTACAGCATAATAAATATTCATAGGATATTGTTTCATAAAGTTGCATTTATTGAAAAAATTGGTGAGACTAATGTACTCTATTTGCTTCATTTAATGCCTCTCCATATGAAGTCTGTGGATTCCTTCTTAGAGTTTACAGTCAGTTAAGTTTGCTGTGGGTAACTGATAGGGAAGAGAAATGTTATTCAGCTTCTCACTCAAATAATGGGATTGCGTAGCAAAGCATGGCTAACAAGGGAGATAAGGAAAGGGTCAATAGTCATGGGGCATATTGGAAAAGGACAGAGGGAATGCCAAAGATGACAGCCATCTCTACAGTTATGGGGGAAAATGTGTAGTGTAAGATAGGAAAGTTGAGGGTGAATGAATCAACTGAAAATTTCACAACTGCTATCTCTCTATTAGATCAGGTCTCAAAAGAAGGTTTTACAGAGAAGGTGCCAGACAAATGAGAGGGATCCAAGAACTTTGTACTTGAATTTACTTAGTGTGAACACCTTCAACTGAGCAAATTGAAACAAAACTGAAAAACAATATTGCACAAGCATTTACCTAAGAGTTTAGCATGGAAGGAATGCATTCTTTCTCAAATAGAGATGAACAACTCCTGACACCAACATTCCGACACCAATACCACGACTGACTTAACTCCAAGAAGAAGGGCACCGAAGACCAATTAACAATGATGCTGGTGGTAGGAAGGGCGGTTTAATTTGAGGACTATTAAGAGCATTCACAGACCCAAGTATCTATTTTGCAGCCTGTGGATTCCAAGGTTGTAGACTATTTATCACAGGGGATAATGATGGCCATCAAGAGTCAGGTTGAACTAATTGCAGCATGCATAGTAAGCACTGTAACTATCAAGCATTTAAGGATCTTGTGTGTGGTAGAATGAGGAAGAGGAAAACCACTCATAGAGGATGCTTCTCACCATGTAGAAGTGGCTGGAGGGCAGCTTTCACCCGACATGAAAAGTCTGATAAAGGCCAAAAATGACAATGTTAAGATCTCAAATGCAAAATACGTCTCATTCCTGATAATTCTTCACAGATCAGTGCATTTGTACCACTATCACTTATCCTGGCAGCTGAGGTTAGCATTGCTGAGGTGAAGAAGGAACAGGAGAAGGAAGAGGAATACCAATCACCAACAGAATAAGGGGGACAAGGCTCAGGGCTTGCAACCTTGGACAAGGAAGCAGCATGTGAAGAGGGGAGAGCATCTTCAGTTTTGTTGAACAGTGTATGCAAGAGTGCATACCAAAAGCATTAGTTACCTACAAATAAATGAAAAGCAGTGCCAGAGGCACTGTCTCTGCATTCTATCACCTAATGCAGACAGATTTGCAGATGGCTGGCTTGGGAGGAACGCTATAACTATGGGGTGTAGATCAGAGTGGCATTCACCTTCCCAGCTAATAGTTTCTTTTAAATCTTAACTGGTGAAACGTATGGAATCCACAAGTCCACAAGTACATTTGTACTGTTACCATTCCCTTTACAGGAAAGCCAGTTTGTCATGAATTCTTATTCCTGATTTTTTTTCAATTGTGTTCCTTAAGCCCCTTTCTGAAAAATTCTCTCAACTTGCTTGTTGACAAATTTGCCATCGAATAAATAGTCAAACCTTTTAAATGACTGCAGTAATCTGAAATCTGTTTCCCAGCCTCTCAGAGAATGAATCAGCTTTATGTTCCTGGTGTTCAGCCTCTTTAATGGGAGCTCAATCCATATTTATCCCTTTGGCTGCTATTGGTCAGACATCACTCTCTTTGCTTCTGCTTTTCCAATAAACAGTTTTCCTCCTATTATTGGCTGTAAAATGCTTTTATTGACTTTGAGTTGTTTTGGGTTGTTCGGTTGCAGGCGCTTATTGTTCCTTCACACTAGGCTATTCCTTCACAACAGTTTTTCACATCCGTGGATCTCTTGGCTGTTAGTTAGTTTTAAAGCTGTACCAGCAATGTTTCTTGAAAAGTGATGATTTTTGAGATTTTCTCCTCTCCAAGTGGTTTCAGATTTGTTTCTTCATCCTCACTGCTGCCACCTTTTTGTAGGCAATTAAATGCCCACATCCATGAGTTTGGAATCAAGACAGACTAGTCAAGAAGAAGAGAACTGTCAGCTGAACTGTCTTCAGTCTTCGACTCCTTTCAAATTCAGTGTATTGCATTTTGCTGCTGAATAAATCAATGTATCGCAATCTGAGATAAATTGGGCTTGAATCTTACTATTAACTTATTGAAAGGTTATTCTCTATTCTCTACACATGGTTCTATCTATCACATACACATGGGGAGGCTGTGGTACAATGGTTATATCAACTAGACTAGTAATCCAAAGTCCCTTGAATAAAAGCAAAACACTGTGAATGCTGGAAATCTGAAAGAAACAAAGAGAATGCTGGAAAAACTTAGCAGCTCTAGTAGCATCTGTGTTAGCATTTCGAGTCTGGTATATCTCTTCTTCAGAACTCATTTGGAATGGGACAGCATGGTGGCTCATTAGTTCGCATTGCTGTCTCACCATGCCAGGGACCCGGGTTTGATTCCAGCCTCGGGTGACTATCTTCGTGGAGCTTGTATATTCTCCCTGTGTCTCCTTGGGTTTCCTCCAGGTGCTTCAATTTCCTCCCACAATCTAAAGATGTACAGATTAGGTGAATTAGCCATGCTAAATCGCCTATAATATTCAGGGATGTGTAGGTTAAGTGCATTCATCAGGCATAAATGTAGAACAATAGAGTAGGGGAATGGGTCTGGATGTATTACTCTTTGGAGGGTTGGTGTGGACTTGTTGGGCTGAATGTGATCTGTATGGATTCTACGATGATATAAATCTTGTCTTAACTTAACCATGTCACCTATGCTTGATTACTTCAAGATGTGGAGGTGCTGATGTTAGACAGGGTTGGACAAGGTCAAAACTCACATTGTCCAATAGGTTTATTTGAAAATGCAAGCTTTCAGAGCACAAATGGATTCTAATAATAGGAACTTCAGAGTGCTTTGGTGCAGAAAGATATGGGTGTCCTCATAGTAAGGAAGATAAATGGAATTTTGGCATTTATTACACATGAAATAGATTATAAAAGTAGGGAAGAGTTACTGCATGTGTACAAGGCATTAGTGAGCCTGCACCTGGAGCATTGTGTGCAATTTTGGCCCCCTTATTTAAGGAGGGATGTAATTGTATTGGAGGCAGTTCAAAGGAGGCTCCGGTGATTGATTCCAGAGGTGAGGGATTTGTTTTATGAAGAGAGATTATGCAGTGTTGAGTGAATACTCTCTGGAGTTTAGAAGAATGAGAGGAAATCTATTTGAGGGATATAAGGTGAGAAGGGCAATTGACAAAGTAAACATAGAAAGGATGTTTTCTCATGTGGGACAATCCAGAACAAGAGATTATAGTTTTAGGATAAGCGGTATTAGCTTTAAAACACAGTTGAGGGAAATTACTTCTCTCAATGGTCCATGACTCTGTGGAATTCACTACCCCAGAGTGCGGTGGATGCTGGGACATTGAGTTATATTAAGGAGGATATGTAATGGGTAGTTAATTAAGTAATGGGTTGAACAGTTATGAAGACATTCAAGAAAGTGGAATTGAGACCGAAATGAGATCAGACGTGATCATATCTAAAATAACTCCACAGAAGCTGGTATCCTGTCACCAAGTCATCCTTTATACACACTTAACTTTAATACTGCCTCATTTGGAGTCAGCTATCAGAGTGGCATTATCTTTGACTCTCCCCTTTTTATCTGTCAGTCAGGGCTGCCTGATTGGACCAGATTCACAGCCCCAATCAGGGAACTCCTATGTGGTCCAGTCACTACAGTATCAAATAGCAGAGCAGACTCGAGGAGCTGAACTGCTTGCTCCTGCTCCTAATGTTCTTATGACAATAGACAATAGGTGCAGGAGTAGGCCATTCTGCCCTTCGAGCCTGCACCACCATTCAATATGATCATGGCTGATCATCCTTAATCAGTATCCTCTTCCTGCCTTATCTCCATAACCCTTGATTCCACTATCCTTGAGAGCTCTATCCAACTCTTTCTTAAATGAATCCAGAGACTGGGCCTCCACTGCCCTCTGGGGCAGAGCATTCCACATAGCCACCACTCTCTGGGTGAAGAAGTTTCTCCTCATTTCTGTCCTAAATGGTCTACCCCCTATTTTTAAGCTGTGTCCTCTGGTTCGGCACTCACCCATCAGCGGAAACATGTTTCCTGCCTCCAGAGAGTCCAATCCTTTAATAATCTTATATGTCTCAATCAATCATGCTTTGATTTGCCCATGACTGAATTCAGACTATTTGGCCTATAATTATTTGAGCTATACCTCAAACCCTTTTTAAACAATGGTGTAATTTTTGCAGGGTTCCACCTCTCTGGTATGTAGTGAGGATTGGAAAATCATCCACAGAATATGCGTTATTTCCTCCATAGTTTCCTTTAACAGTAAGATACAATGCATCCAGCCCTGGTGATTTATCTACTTTCAAGGATGACATTTCATCTAGTACTTCCTCATACATTATCCTTATGGTATTTAATATTTCACATTCCTCTTCTTTGACCAGAATGCTTGATTCATTCTTCTCCTTTGAGAACAAAGAGACAAAGTACTCATTCAGAACACTGCTGACATCTTCTGCTTCCATGAATACATTGCTTTGTACATCTTTAATAGGTCATATCCTTTTTATAGTTATTTATAGTTTCTATAGTTCTCAATGTACTGATAAAACATCTTTGGGCTTTCCTTCATTTTACCTGCCAATTTATTTTTTTTCTTTTATAATTTCTCTATTTTGTACTTCACCCCAGTACTTTCCATATTCATCCAGGCTTTCTACAGTACTTTTTAAAAAATTGTCATAAGCTTTCTTATGATGCCTTGTCTTATCCTGTATGCTTCTGGTTAAACAAGTGTCTCTAAATTTGGCAGGATGGTGCCTTGTTCTTTGTGGGGATATGTCTACACTATACTCATAGAGTCTCACTTTTGAATGCTTTCCACTGATTTGTCGTAGAGTTTCCTTCAAGTCACTTCATCAGAGCACTTTCACCAGCTCACCTCTCATCTTCCTAAAATTTGACATAGCCCAAATGAAAACTGTTACTCTTGTTCTGTCTTTATCGTTTTCTATAATGAAGCTAAATCTTACTGGTCAGATTATGATCACTGTCTTTAAAATGGTCACATCCTGCTAGCTTGTCTACTGGCCCAACTTCATTTCCTGAGATAAATCGAGACTTGTTGTGTGCTGAAGTATAAAAAACAGTTATCTTGAATGTAGTTCAAAAATGTTGCACCCTCTGTTCCTTTCACACTGTTCATATCTCAGTTAATATTAATGTAGTTAAGACCCCAAGCTATTATGACCAATTGTTTTTGCACTCAGCAGTTTGCTAAGATATTTGCTCTTCTAGCTCCTTCCAACTACTTGGGGGTTCTATAGTACATCCCTGGCAGTGTGGCTGCTCTATTTTTAATTTCTGAGCTCAACCCTTATAACTTTGTTTGATGATTAATTTAGTTTCCAGACACGCTTTAAAACTGTAATTGATTCCTTAACTAATGATGCTAATACCCCACCTTTTTTTCTGTATCCGCCTCTCAATCCTGCCTTAAACTCTATTTCCAGGATTATTGAGCTGCTATTTTTGCCTCTATTTAAGCCAACTATCTATTAAGGCAATGTAATCTCACTGCCATGTGTCTATATGTGTCCTCATCTCATAGATTTTACTTTCTATATTCTTTATTTTTATTTATATACTTTTATTATTGCCAAATTACTGAGCTGTACATACTTTAACCTTTGTTTCTTCTTCCTCTTGGAATCACTCACTAATTGTCTATATCCTGCTCTGAAATTGTCCGAACTGAATCTTCCCACAAGTTCTCATTCCACCTGCCAATCTAGATTAAAAGCTTACCAGCAGCACCAGCAAACCTCCCTGCCAGACTATTTGTCCCAGTCCTGTTAATGTGTAGACTATCCTACTTGTACAGATCCCACCTTCCTCAGAGTCTGTTCCTATCATAAATCTGATGCTCTTTCATAAAAAAAATCTTCCCAGCCGTTTCTTCAATTCTTCTGATTCGATACTCATTCCTGTGTGGGAGGAATCCTGAGATTACTTTAGAGGTTCTGCTTTTTAACTTCAACCCTGGGTCCCTGAAATCTGCTTTCAGCATCTCACCTGTTTGCTACCAAAGACACTGGCACCAATGTGGACCACAATTCTCCTTCATAATGTCCTGGCATCCTTGACCCTAACTCAAAGAGATAACGTACCATCTTGGAGCCACAGAAATAACCTTTTTTCCCAAATTAATGAATCCCCATCCACAGCTGCTGCTCCTTTTTTTTCCTCCCCTCCTGCCTGGTAGAACTGCTGCCACTGCCACAATCTTGTTTCTGATTGCATTGACTCCTGCACCAGAATCAAAATCAGAAAACTGATTTTTAAGCGAGACTCCAGGAAGACTCCCGCATTATCTGTCCAGTTCTTCTGGACTGTTTGATGGTCACCCATTCCCTTTCTGCCTTCATGCACCTAACATAATCTCAGCCATCTAGATACACTCCAGTGACTCCAGCAACTGCTTAAGTACTGAAACCCAGAGCTTAAGTTCTTGAGGCTGGTGATACTTGCTGATCATGTGGTCATCTAGATCACTAGCAGCATCTATGAACTCTCACATATGAAAGGACACATTCCATATAACCAGCTGCTGTTCCATGTCTTCACTTTGCTTATGCTAATTGTATTTTATTTCAGTTTACTTATATAGTAGACCCCCATATGAGTGAGGGATACGTTCCAGGACCTACCACAGAAGATCAAAACCGCAGATTAGAGTTAAATGTACTTTCCTGGCAGCGTCCTGGCCCCTGGTTCTGGAACATTCCCTTTTATATGTTCGGGCCATGGGAAACCACTGGTAACTGAAACCATGGAAAATGATTCCACGGATATGGGGGCCGCTCTGCATTACTTTATTTTCCTTATCCTCGAATTAACATTATTTTCCTATTATTTGTGTTTCATTATTAAATAAGTTACTTCTTTAAGAATAATATCATACTTACTGGCTGTACTTTGCCTAGTCTCCAGAATGTCCAAGTCACTATTCAGCTGATTAGCTGGTCAAATGATTCTTAGTTAAGATAAATTATTGTTTTGTTTGATGCTATTAGAGATTTCTTGTAAATTTACACCAGATCCCGCACCATGTTTCAATGGCTCAATTTCTGATATTCTTGCCCTAAAGGAATGGCTCATTTTTATTTGCCACAATATGTGAAATTTAGAAATGTCGCTGAAGGAATTAAAGTTTAGATCAGAGTGGTGCTGGAAAAGCACAGCAGGTCAGGCAGCATCTGAGGAGCAGGAAAATTGACGTTTCAGGCAAAAGCCCTTCATCAGGAATAGAGGCAGGAAGCCTCCAGGGTGGAGAGATAAATGGGGTTTCCAGCATCTGCCGTCCTCACTTTTGCCCAGAAGGAATTAAACCCTCATTCTTTCAGTTTATTGCTTAATGTGTCAAGTACAAGCATTTTGACATTCTATACAGTAGAATCATGCAAAATGATGCATGTAATCAGTTAAGTAGTTTATCAGATTTCCTTTGCTTCGTCGCAACTAAGTTATTGCTGTGAAAGCTCCACTCATAGTGTTATTTTTCTGTTCCTGGCTCTTACCAAACATCAGTTTGATTGTTGTGGAATCTGCCAATGTGTTGGAATAAATAATATTCATGAAACCACTGAACCACAGCTGAAGAAAACTAAAAAGATGAAATACAACATAGAACATTTGCATATGTTTCTGTATTGAAGTCTGTTTCTTATTACCTAATGATATCTCTATGAAGATATATGCACCTACAGTGAACGCATTCATATTCATGAATAAAAAAAAGGCTGTTACCCAGTGAAATATACAAAGGAAAGAAAAACCTTATATTTAATGCATAGAATGCCATAAAACATGAATTTGAAATATTATGAATCTACTTAAAAAATCATTTATTCCACTTTGAAGCTTTATTGGAAATCATTGAGAGGAGTAATGAATTGAATAATTGCTTTTTCACGACATCATGAATATCTTCTTAGAGGAACTCATGCCAGAAAATACGTCTGTGTTATGCTGGAGTACTTCTAAGGGTGATTAAATCATGCACTTTGTGAAGAAAAGAGTAATTTGGCCTTGAAAATGGTTAATGTTTGAGTTAGGATGACAACAGGCAGGCCTCAGGCCACACTTACGTCTGTCTGCAAACTACGGATGACTGTATTAATTGTTACCAAGTTTGTGCTTAGTTATATGGAAGTTTTGGCTTTGATGGGGGTTTCATTTGAGCAGATATAAAAGTATTGAAACTGTGATATGGTTAGGTTTGGAGTTGAAAGGTAATGTTTCATTCTATACATAAATTTAAGACCGAGCAAAGATTGGTCCTACTATCATCTTTCACCATGTGGTTTCTGACATAAAACAGACTTCTGGGAGTCCCAAGCAATTAGCCAGTGAATCTGAGCTGGCAGTGGAGTTACGTGGGTCTTGGGAAAAGGGATAACAGTGAGAAATGCAGTAGCTGAGAAGGACTAAGGGTACAATCAGAGGAGGAAAGAGAAAGTTTTCTCTACATTCAGGTGATGATCTAAAGGTAGAGGAGGTGAAGTGACAACTGAGGAAAGGAATGATTGAAGGGCTGAGCAAATGCACTCACAGTATATGATGCAACTAATCTCTTCCTTTTAAAGGCAGTCTTTACTTCTTAAAGGGGGACCAATGTCTGCACTGATACTGACTCATGTAAGAGCTGCATTAATGGTGCACTAGGGAAGAAAGAAGGCAGTCAAAGCTAATGGAATTGTTTCTAGAGGCCATTATCATGGAAATGATATGGGCAGGCGCTATATTTCTACAAAGAGTCAAGAGGCTGTCATGGATCATCCACTGAAGGTTATGAACATTGGCACAGTGAGGTCAGTGGAAGGGGTCTGATTCAAAGGACCTGCTTGCAATGTCTTCACACAGGTGGTCAAGTGTATGCGGTTTTAAAGGACCTCATACTGTGTCATCAATCTTTCTTCCCACCTGCTGCATACAATAGTGTCTTTAACGTTACAAAACGTTTGACAGAATGGATATGGAGACTGTCTGACCTGGTATATTCCACCCATTTGAGAGATGAGTCGACTGCTCAGATAATTCAAGGATGAAAGATATTGTAATGGCCAAGCACGGCTCATCTCTCACAAGAAAATGACCCATTGACTGCCGATAGCCTCAAACATTAGGGATCCATGAATTGTGATGCTGATGACTGAAGCCAAGGCATTGCATCTTCATGTGAATAACACTTGAGGTAAAACACAGTGTTTAGGAAATGTCAGAGAGCCTGACATTTCACACTGAAATCCAACGTGAGCAGAGAGAGAGAGAGAGAGTTTGGAATCAGTGATGAGTTCACACAGCTTTGCAGGCAAAGGCTCACTCTCCCTGTCAGCATTTTACTGCCATTCAGGGCTGGGAGATATACAATGGGGAAGGCACATGTTCACTCTACCTCATAGCACATTAGTGCATAAAGCACTGCTTCTTGTATGTTCAATGCTATCCAACACAATACTGACCCTTATCAGGAGAACTTAGCAGTGTTTGTCCTCTCTGAAACATTTGAGTTATTGGTGATGGAAGTGTTAAAAGGTGATTCCTCAGCATTCTTCTCAACCTACTCCCTGTCATGTGAGAGTTTATTACAAAACATTCAGGCACGATATCCTAATGGATATCTCAAGATCCACCTAACCTTAGACCCATGTAATGTTAATGCATTGTTTTCCTATTGCTTTTTCCTCACCAGTCATTTGGGCATGTCATATGCATGTGCCTATAGTGGGATAATTCAAAGGTATTATAGGTAAAATCAGATGGCTAACAAGGAATTTGTTCAGAAAAACAAGGAGTCACGGACTACAATAGTGGTAAAGTTCACATGTTCTTTGCGTTAAACAGGGGCAGAATGTTAAACAAAGACTCATTCATCCTATAAGCGGGTTGTAATTATGTTATAATAAAGGCTAAATACTGAAGAAGCTGGAGATCTGAAAGAAACATCAGAATGCTGGAGAAACTCAGCAGGTTTGACAGAAGCTGTGGAGAGAGAAACAGAGTTAACGTTTTGAGTCCAGTATCACATTTCTTCAGAACTGAGAACTCAGGGAGTCTGGATGTGGTGCCTTCTCCAGCTTGCAGGTTCCATCAATGATGCATGAATTTCACCAAAATCTTCATGTTCCCTTTTGTGTTGCTATCCCTGTGGCTATGATGATCTCTTAACCTACCTTATGCCCCTATGTCTGTTGTCCCTTTATATAACTATTGATAGCCCCATTTTACCCCACTTTATGGCTTTGGAAGTTTTCATGCATTGCTGGCCCTATATTCTCCTTATGCAGAGGCGAGAGTTATCATGATCCATTGAAACAACCTCTTCCACACCTCCCCATCCTCTCTCAACCATTCCCTTATCATTATGGTCACTGCCTCACTGACTCAGTATAATGAAGCCCATTTCATGACATGAAACAAATAAAACTAGAAAATGCTGGAGAAACTCAGCAGGTCTGTCAGTGTCTGTGAAGAGACTGAAAGACAATAAAACACAAGAGTAGAATTAGGCTAATTGGCCCATCGGGTCTGCTTCATCATTCATAGAACATAGAACATTAGAGCGCGGTACAGACCCTTCGGCCCTTGATGTTGCGCCGACCTGTCATACCAATCTGAAGCCCATCTAACCTACACTATACCACGTACGTCCATATACTTGTCCAATGACGACTTAAATGTACTTAAAATTGGTGAATCTACTACCATTACAGGCAAAGCATTCCATACCCTTACTACTCTCTGAGTAAAGAAACTACCTCTGACATCTGTCCTATATCTATCACTCCTCAATTTAAAACTATGCCCCCTTGAGCTCGCCATCACTATACTTGAAAAAAGGCTCTCCCTGTCCACCCTATCTAACCTTCTGATTACCTTGTATGTCTCTATTAAGTCACCTCTCAACCTTCTTCTCTCCAACGAAAACAGCCTCAAGTCCCTCAGCCTTTCCTCGTAAGACCTTCCCTCCATACCAGGCAACATCCTAGTAAATCTCCTCTGTATCTTTTCCAAAGCTTCCACATCCTTCTTATAATGCGGTGACCAGAACTGTACACAATACTCCAAGTGCGGCCGCACCAGAGTTTTGTACACCTGCAGCATAACCTCATGGTTCCGGAACTCGATCCCTCTATTAATAAAAGCTAAAGTACCGTATGTCTTCTTAACAACCCTGTCAATCTGGGTGACAACTTTCAAGAATCTGTGTACATGGACACCGAGATCTCTCTGCTCATCTACACTACCAAGAATCTTACCATTAGCCCAGTATTTTGCATTCCGGTTACTCCGACCAAAGTGAATCACCTCACACTTGTCCGCATTAAACTCTATTTGCCACCTCTCAGCCCAGCTCTGCAGCTTACCTATGTCTCTCTATAGGAGAAAGTGAGGGCTGCAGATGCTGGAGATCAGAGCTGAAAATGTGTTGCTGGAAAAGCGCAGCAGGTCAGGCAGCATCCAAGGAACAGGAGAATCGGCGTTTCGGAAGAAGGGCTTATGTCCGAAACACCGATTCTCCTGTTCCTTGGATGCTGCCTGACCTGCTGCACTTTTCCAGCAACACATTTTCAGCTATGTCTCTCTATAACCTACAACATCCTTCCTCACTATCCACAACTCCACCAACTTTAGTGTCGTCTGCACATTTACTAACACACCCTTCTATGTCCTCATCCAGGTCGTTTATTAAAATGACGAACAGCAGTGGACCCAACACCGACCCTTATGGTACACCACTGGTAACTGGACTCCAGGATGAACATTTCCCATCAACCACCACCCTCTGTCTTCTTTCAGCAAGCCAATTACTGATCCAAACTGCTATATCTCCCACAATCCCATTCTTCTGCATTTTGTACAAAAGCCTACTGTGGGGAACCTTATCGAACGCCTTGCTGAAATCCATATACACCACATCAACCGGTTTACTCTCATCTACCTGTTTGGTCACCTTCTCAAAGAACTCAATAAGGTTTGTGAGGCACGACTTACCCTTCACGAAACCGTGCTGACTATCCCTAATCAAATTATTCTTTTTAGATGATTATAAATCCTATCTCTTATAACCTTTCCCAACACTTTACCAAAAACTGAAGTCAGGCTCACTGGTCTATAATTACCAGGGTTGTCTCTACTCCCCTTCTTGAACAGGGGAATCACATTTGCTATCCTCCAGTCTTTTGGCACTATTCCTGGAGACAATGATGATTTAAAGATCAATGCTAAAGGCTCGGCAATCTTCTCCCTGGCTTCCCAGAGGATCCTAGGATAAATCTCATCTGGCCCAGGGGACTTACTATTTTCACACTCTGCAGGATTTTTAATACCTTTTCCTTGTTAACCTCAATCCCACCTAGTCGAGTAGCCTGTATCTCAGTATTCTCCTTCACAACTTTGTCATTTTCTACAGTGAGTACTGTCGAAAAATATTCATTTAGTGCTTCCCCTATCTCCTGTGACTCCACACACAACTTCCCACTACTATCCTTGATTGGACCTAATCTTACACTCGTCATTCTTTTAGTCCTTAAATACCTATAGAAAGCCTTAGGGTTTACCATGATCCTATCCGCCAATAACTTCTCATGTCTCCTCCTGGCTCTTCTGAGCTCTCTCTTTAGGTCTTTCCTGGCTACCTTGTAACCCTCAAGCGCCCTAACTGAGTCTTCACATCTCATCCTAACATAAGCATTCTTCTTCCTCTTGACCAGAGATTCCACTTCCTTTGTAAACCACGGCTCCCGCGCTCTACAGCTTCTCCCTGCCTGACAGGTACGGACTTAACAAGGGCACTCAAGAGTTTTTCCTTGAATAAGCTCCACATTTCTAATGTGCCCATCCCCTGCAGTTTCCTTCCTCATTCTATGCTTCCTAAATCTTGCCTAATCGCATCGTAATTGCCTTTCCCCCAGCTGTAGCTCTTGCCCAGTGGTATACACCTATCCCTTTCTATCACTAAAGTAAACATAACAGAATTGTGATCGCTATCACCAAAGTGCTCACCTACTTCCAAGTCTAACACCTGGCTGGGCTCATTACCCAGTACCAAATCTAATGTGGCTTCGCCCCTTGCTGGCCTGTCTACATACTGTGTCAGGAAGCCCTCCTGCACACATGGGACAAAAACTGACCCATCTATAGTACTATTATGTTCCCAGTCAATATTTGGAAAGTTGAAGTCCCCCATGACAACTACCCTGTCTCTCTCACTCCTATCGAGAATCATCTTTCCTATCCTTTCCCCTACACCTCTGGAACTATTCAGAGGCCTATAGAAAACTCCCAGCAGGGTGACCTCTCCTTTCCTGTTTCTAACCTCAGCCCATACTACCTCAGTTGATGAGTCCCCAAACATCCTTTCTACAACTGTAATACGGTCCTTGACCAACAATGCCGCACCTCCCCCTCTTTTACCATCTTCTCTGTTCTTACTGAAACATGTAAATCCTGGAACCTGCAACAACCATTCCTGTCCCTGCTCTAACCATATCTCCGAAATGGCCACAACATCGAAGTCCCAGGTACCAACCCATGCTGCAAGTTCACCCACCTTATTCCAGATGCTTCTGGTGTTGAAATAGACACACTTCAAACCAACTTCTTGCTTGCCGGTGCCATCTTGCGTCCCTGAAACTTGATTTCAGACCTCCCTACTCTCAACCTTTTCTATACTCGAACTACAATTTTGGTTCCCATCCCCCTGTTGTTCTTGTTTTTTTTTAAGAGTGGTCGCAAAAGACACAGACTCCAAAAAGTCTAAGTTTGAAGGGTTTTAGGGCCAGTTTGATTCTATCTAACAGATACTGCCTCAGGAAAAAAAACTTTTTAAGTTTTAAAAAACAACCTTGTACAATGAAAGGGGAGTCGCCAGTTCTCCCAGCTTAGCTTTACTCTGGTTTGATTTGGTTTTGGCATCCAAGCTATTGATTGAAAGTAGTCAGGGAGGTTTTTTGAAACTACTGGACCTAAGGTAGCAGGTTCAGGCTAATCCTCCTCTCTCTCTGACATCTCTCCCGTAAGACCCTGGTTTGATTTTACCTTTTGTATCAAGGGGTGTACATTGGGGTTATTGCAAGTATTTGGAGCAACATAATTAAGTTGGGATGATCCATTGGGTTTTCGGACAGGTCAAGTTATTCTGTATTAGAGTCATGGAATCATAGAGATGTACAGCATGGAAACAGACCCTTCGGTCCAACCTGTCCATGCTGACCAGATATCCCAACCCAATCTAGTCCCACCAGCCAGCATCTGGCCCATATCCCTCCAAACTCTTTTAAATGCCTGTTAAATGTTGCAATTGTACCAGCCTCCACCACATCCTCTGGCAGCTCATTCCATGCATGTACCACCCTCTGTGCGAAATCGTTGTCCCTTAGGTCTCTTTTATGTCTCTCCCCTCTCACCCTAAACCTATGCCCTCCAGTTCTGGACTCTCCCACTCCACAGAAAAGACTTTGTCTATTTATCCTATCCATGCCCCTCATAATTTTGTAAACCTCTATAAGGTCACCCCTCAGCCTCCGCCGCTACAGGGAAAACAGCCCTAGCCTGTTCAGCCTCTCCCTATAGTTCAAATCCTCCAACCCTGGCAACATCCTTGTAAATCTTTTCTGAACTCTTTTAAGTTTCACAACATCTTTCCGATAGGAAGGAGAACAGAACTGCATGCAATATTCAAACAGTGGCCTAACCAATGTCCTGTACAGCTGCAACATGACCTCCCAACTCCTGTAACCAATACTCTGACCAATAAAAGAAAGCATGCCAAATGCCTTCTTCACTATCCTATCTACCTGCGACTCCACTTTCAAGGAGCTATGAACCTGCAATCCAAGGTCTCTTTGTTCAGCAACGCTCCCTAGGACCTTACCATTAAGTGTAAAAGTCCTGCTAAGATTTGCTTTCCCAAAATGCAGCACCTCGCATTTATCTAAATTAACCTCTATCTGCCACTTCTCAGCCCATTGGCCCATCTGGTCAAGATCCTGTTGTAATCTGAGGTAACCCTCTTCGCTGTCCACTACTCCTCCAATTTTGGTGTCATCTGCAAACTTACTAACGCTACCTCTTATGCTCGCATCCAAATCATTTATGTAAATGACAAAACATAGAGGACCCAGCACCGATCCTTGTGGCACTCCACTGGTCACAGGCCTCCAGTCTGAAAAACAACCCTCCACCACCACCGTCTGTCTTCTACCTTTGAGCCAGTTCTGTATCCAAATGGCTAAATCTCCCTGTATTCCGTGAGATCTAACCTTGTTCACCAGTCTCCCATGGGGAACTTTGTCGAATGCCTTACTGAAGTCCATATAGATCACATCTACCGATCTGCCCTCATCAATCCTCTTTGTTACTTCTTCAAAAAACTCAATCAAGTTTGTGAGACATGATTTTCCACGCACAGAACCATGTTGACTATCCCTAATCAGTCCTTGCCTTTCCAAATACATGTACACCCTGTCCCTCAGGATTCTCTCCAACAACTTGCCCACCACCGACATCAGGCTCACTGGTCTATAGTTACCTGGCTTGTCCTTACCACCCTTCTTAAACAGTGGCACCACTTTTGCCAACCTCCATCTTCTGGCACCTCACCTGTGACTATCGATGATACAAATATCTCAGCAAGGGACCCAGCAATCACTTCTCTAGCTTCCCACACAGTTCTAGGGTACACCTGATCAGGTCCTAGGGATTTATCCACCATTTATGCGTTTCAAGACATCCAGCACTTCCTCCTTTGTAATATAGACATTTTGCAATGTGTCACCGTCTATTTCCCTACATTCTATATCTTCCATATCCTTTTTCACAGTAAATACTGATGCAAAAAACTCGTTTAGTATCTCCTCCATTTTCTGCGGCTCCACACAAAGGCCGCCTTGCTGATCTTCGAGAGGCCCTACTCTCTCCTTAGTTACCCTTTTGTCCTTAATGTATTTGTAAAAACCCTTTGGATTCTCCTTAATTCTATTTGCCAAAGCTATCTCATGTCCCCTTTTTGTCCTCCTGATTTCCCTCTTAAATATACTCCTACTGCCTTTTTGCTCTTCTAAGGATTCAATCAATGTATCCTGTCTATATCTTACATATGCTTCCTTCTTTTTCTTAACCAAACCCTCAATTTCTTTCGTCATCCAGCATTCCCTACATCTACCAGCCTTTCCTTTTACCCTGACAGGAATATACTTCTCTGGATTCTCATTATCTCATTTCTGAAGGCTTCCCATTTTCCAGCCGTACCTTTACCTGCAAACATCTGTCCCCAATCAGCTTTTGAAAGTTCTTGCCTCATACCGTCAAAATTTGCCTTTCTCCAATTTAGAACTTCAACTTTTAGATCTGGTCTATCTTTTTCCATCGGTTTCTTTTGTTTGTGTTTAATTTGGTAATCTTGTAAATAGATTCTGTTTTATTTAGAACTAAGTAGTTTGACCAGCTGTATCATTCCTGGAATATCCATGTTACACCTGATTAAAACAACCAGCAAAGTTATGGTCTTGAAATGATTTGAGGGGGTCTGGCCTGATCCATAAAACTACCCTATCCCTGTAACTCTGCATTTGCTATGGCTAATCTACCTAGCTTACACATCCCTGGACATGATGGGCAATTTATTATGGCCTTCCCATTTCTTTATTCCACTTAATATTTTTCCAGCCTCAGCCTGTAAATGAACCATGTAGCTTTACTATTTTCTTCCTTCTCAATCCGTGAAGGTGTTCAGGGATCAATTATCCTATCTGAAGTCCTGCTGCCAACACCTGGACGCTTGAGACCTACATTTTGCAATGAAATAAGTGTCCCTCAGTTAAAATTCAGGTCAATATTTGAGCTACCTATGCTGCTGATATGATAGGGTCCCTGCCTGACACTACTTGAGCATGAGATGCCACAGGTATCCCCATCCATGCCATTTATAACTAGGGAGTACCAGGGAGGCAATGGAATCTCCATACCAAGCCTTGCTGCCCTATTTCACATGCCTCCCACATCACAGCCAATTCTTGATTGGAATTATTAAATTCTGGCCAGTATCTGAGGTTGTGGCTGGGTGTTAGGCGATAGTGATTTGTCTTCATTGTCACTGTCTTCTTGTCATGCATTCAGATTTCCAGGAGTTGACTCCTGGCAGATAAATAGAAAACTTAACGTCTTTCCTTCTACCTCCTTCTTAAAGGCCTTCAGAGGAGATTCCAAGGAACACTGGAGCTACTTTTGTCTCCCATGATGCCATTTTTCACTCATTCCCAGACCAGATTCTCTTCAATGAAACTCCAGGTATCTGCTCCCACCACAATATACTTGTCTTGCAAGATGTACAGGCCAGTGATGCTAAGCATTCATAGTGTGGCATTGTGCCAATGAGCTCAGAGCTAACTGCACTATTATTGTTGGGTGAACACATAGATCGTTCAATCAGTAGACAAGAGTTACATGTACATTGTGATCATTATGCCTGTATTGGGGGCTATTCAATTTAACTTTTGTAGTCTATTATATGATAACTTTGAATCTAGATTTTGAAAGCAATTACTGCTGTCTAATAAGGCCATGCAATTCAGATTTGTGCATGCATAAGTTGTGTTGGATGCACATCTACACAGAATAAGCAGTTGTTGACCTTGCAAACAAATTAGTATAGGAACAAAATGATTTAAAAATTGCAGATTAATGTTGCACACACACAACACCTTCACATGGGTTGTAATGTGTCGCTATTCAGTTTCTGGTGTAATCAGTTCAATTGAGCTTTGGTTTTGAAAATACCAAGAGAACGATGAGTTTTATCAGGAAGGAAATGTAATGCAGCATCTGCAAAATTTATCTCACATTGAAACAGCGAAAGTTTGTTTGAGGAATAGGTTTGAAAGTATTGTATCTAATAACATATCCCACATTGGATGATGGAATACAGGGATAATTTGTTCATTCTGTATCTGTTGGAAATATTCAGAATTATGCTAAATCAGAAATGTTTAACTCTTTAACAATAATGGTAGCAAGAAGAACCCTGACACCTTCTATTCAGGTCCCATGCATCTTCAATTCTTTTAACAGCGACACAGCATTCGCATGAAAAAGCACTATTACTGGTCCATATTGACAGATATTCTCCTTAGTCCTACTTTCATTCTCAGCTTCTGCAGAAAACTATGGTGTAAAATATTGATTACTGGTAACAACGTACATATCAATCGTTGTAATTGCTTTGATATTTACATGTATATTCTAACAGAAAAACTTATGGCAGAAAGTAGAAATTTATATAATATTATCTTCCCAGATCTCTGCTATGAATAAACCTTATGAGTAAACAGTAACATGTTTAGTTGTACTTCAGGAGCTTGGGACTGCAAGGTATCCTTCAGGTAAAATTACAGTTCACTGAATTTGACCTAAATTACAAAATCACTTGAAGTATGTGACAGGTTAAAGAATCAATAATGAGAAAAGCCATTATAAATTCCATAAAGTAAAACAGTCCTGGAAACCAGTCAAGCTGTTTCCACTTCACGCATAAATGAGATTATTTCAGTTGCAATTTCTCTGGATGCGTATTTCACAATAATTCAGTGATCAGCATAAGTTTCAAAAGTAATTGTTGTCAACAGATTTGAAAATACCTAAGTAAAAAATAAATTACTCATTTATTAAGATTTAAATATTTGAAAGGAAATGTTGTGGGTTTATTAAATCAAGCACACTAAGGAGGTGACCAATGGCATCTCCCTCAGACTTGACCGAGAACAATCCACCTTTGACTTTGAGATATGGTCACTTTATTAATGCACACACAGCCTGTTTACCATGTAGGATGCTGGCACTTGCTGCAGGTCTGACATTGAGATGTAATGGTATAAACTGTCCAACCCATTGACTGATTACAGCACCAAACCAAGACAAGCTGCCTGGCTTTCTGTCTACACTGAATTTCAGACAAGATGGAAGCATTGGGAGTCCTTAAACTTTGGCTGAGGGGAAAAAGTACAAAAGGACAAGAATAGTATGGCAAGGAAGGATTGCTTTGAGCATTCAGGTTGATACAAAGTGAGTGTGCATTAAGAGAGGGAGCAAGCAGCCCTCAGACCTTGTCTAGTCAATGAGCTGGCTATGTGTTACTGCATGCAACAGGTCCTTGCAGCAGCACTATGGTGAAAGGCACTTATGCACTCCAAAATGCAACATCAAAGTGTTGAAGTGACCTCTAAGAGGTGGCACCATGGCTCAGCAGTTAGCACTGCTGCCTCACAGTGCCAGGGACCTGGGTTTGATTCCAGTTTCTGGCGACTGCCTGTGTGGAGTTTGCACATTTTCCCCATGTCTGTGTGCGTTTCCTCCAGGTACTCTGGTTTCCTCCCACAATCCAAAGATGTGCAGGTTAACTGTATTGGCCATGCTAAATTGCCAATACAGTACAGTTCAAAATTGTTCAGGAATGTTTAGTCAGGGGTAAATGTAAAGTAATAGGGTAGGGAAATGGGTCTGGGTGGGTTACTCTTTGAAGGGTCAGTGTGGACTTGTTGGGCCAAATGGCTTGTTTTCATACGGTAAGGATTCTATAAAACAACACTCTATAAGAGGATTGGAGATGTGCCGTGATGATGCAATGATGCTGGTACATGTCTGATGCCAATATTGCGGATGTGAGGTGTACGTAGCTGCTGCCCTTGAAGCATGCCCTGAAATATTGCTGCCAGGTGTCCAAAGCGGTGGTCCAAAGGAGCAAGTGGTGAGCTGGAGAAGCCAGGTACCCCACCCAGACTTTCATGTTGGAATCTAGCTTCTATTGGGAGAATTAGTATTAGTGTATTAGTAAAGTGAAATTAGATGGTAGTGAGGGGAGTAATTCACTTCTGAGAAAAGGTCACCAAACCTGAAACTCTCCAGAGTTGCTGAGCATTTCCAGCAATTTCAGTCTATCTTTTTGATTTCTAACATCTGCAGTGTTTTTCAGTTTTATTTAGCATCTCCCATCACCTGGTTCAGGTCCTTCAACGCAAGAATGGAGAATGCAGATGTCTCAGAAAACGATGCACCAGTGGGCTATCACAATGTTGAAGAGATTTTGGTTACCTTTTTATGGCTTAAGAGACAACCAACTTACTTTCTTCCACCACCTCATGACCAGACAGTTGCACAATGGGTAGCCAAATGGATAGCATAGGTTCGACAGCTAGCAATAGATATTAAGATCCAAGTGTAGATTTTGCAGGGTCCCTGTACAATGAATGTCTTGCCTACTGCACGACTGTTTTCAACAGGATCATATTTATTTGCAATGACACAAAAATCTGTGCAGGAGTATTTCCTCTGATTATAATGTATACTGCTGTCATGTGACAAATGGAAGTTTTCCCAGGACTGCAATTTTACGCCATTGCTATTTTTCTGCTGCCTAGCCAATCAGGTAAGGTGGGAAATTGAATTGTGTACCTAGGAACAACTTTGGCAGCCTGGGTACACCGTTATCCAGATGGTTTGCTCAAATTCTACCAAAATCATGTGCTCCTTGGCCAACAAATTGAGATCCTTCATGGCATCCTCCCACTGCTGCTGTCATCCTGACTTGCTCTCCTATTTCTGAATACCTGACCATGTTCTGGGCCTGTCTGACTGGTCCTGATGATATTACCTTGATTATCCAGCCTCCAAGTATGATCCTTCTCAGGTAAGGCAAGCACAACAGTGAACATCTTCACCACCCTGTCTACCTGCGATTCCATTTTCAAGGAACAATGCACCTGCACCCCTAGGTCTCTTTGTTTGGCACCACTCCCCAGGGCCTTACCAGGCAGGGTAAATAGTCAAGGTCTTTTTCCCAGTGTAGGGGAGTCCAATATTAGAGGGTATAGGTTTAAGGTGAAAGGGGAAAGATTTTAAAAAAGGACCTGAGAGATACCATTTTCATGCTGAGGGTTGTGTATGTATGGAACAAACTGGCAGAGGATGAGGTGGAGGCAGGTACAACTACACCTTTTAAAAGGCATCTGGATGGGTATATGAATAGGAAGCATTTAGAGGGATATGGGCCAAATGCTGGCACATGAGACCAGGTCAGATTGGGGTGTCTGATCGACATGGACAAGTTGGATCAAAGGATCTGTTTCTGTGCTGTACGAACCTATGACTCTGTAACTATGACTGGCTGTAGTTTCAACTCACTGTTTGCCCTGGTGCTGCTGGGAGTGGAGCTAGCCACAATCTGATTGATCTTTTGACAGCTCTCAAGGGTGGGCCCTCCCAGATGGGGTCAGGAGCGACACCTAAACCAATTAAGAAACTTAGGGCTGTGAAACCAATTCAAAACTTCGCAATCAAGAGTCCTACCCCAATTATTTCAGCTGCTGATAGACTGAGAAGCAACCACCACCACATAAAATGCAGGCCTCATGTTCTAAGCTCCAGAAAAATCAGAAAAATGCTTCCAACTTTATGAGTATAATTCAAAGGAAGTCTTTGCACTAATGTCAGTTGAAATTTAAGTGATCATTGGAAACATCCTTAATTTGCAGAATATCTGTTTGTGTGTCTTCGGTTGATTACACATTTTGAAGATGATATGTAATGATAAAATAAAGAAATGATTTTCTAGCTTATGGTCTTTTTAACCTTTCAGCTATCTTTGAAGATAAATGCTTTCCATTACTGTTTACGTGGGAACACTGCATTTTCCAAAAAAAAGGTATGCTTCCTGAAGTAACTCCACAGAAGCCAGTATCCCATTATCAAATCACTTTTTATTTACACATAAATAGTATTTGACACTGATCTGGCTCCCTCAGAGCCAGCTGTCAGAGTGAACAGAATCTCAGACCCTCCTTTTTATATCTGTCAGCCAGGGCTCCCTGATTGGACTAGATTAATGGTCACAATCAGGGAACTCATATTCTATGTGGTCTGACCTTGTTACAATCACTACATATCATATACTATAGGTGTGAGAACACTTGGAAAAAAATGGAAAGGTTTTCGGATGCTTTGACATCCTGAAAAGGTTCTTTATAAATGCAAGTTTTCTTTAACATTTGTTTACATTAATTCTGACAGAATGTTGACACTTTAGCAGAAGGTAGATTGTGAAATGTTGATAGATTCTAAAATTGTAGCTCAACTCAATCCTTCCTGGAGCAGCGAGGTTGTTAATCTCGGCATTTGCTGATTGAGGATTGATCGGGTTCAGCTGCAATCCATCTCCCACACAACGCCCACATGTACCTGAACCAAAATTGTTTATTTAACTTGAGCAGTTCTGAAAATGCTGAAGTGTTTTCTGTAGCACAGAGACAATGCCAGCTATTCATCTGGGACAATGCTACCCCATGAATGTGAAGAAAGGGCTATCCAGTTATACCTAGAAATTAATTCAGTTTTAGGTAGCTAATCAGCAGAAAGGTGCAAATTTACTTTTGGCAATTATCTTAGTGACAAATAGTCACCGTCCTCCTTGAAGGAAAATATTTCCTTTTTAAGCTCCTAGAGACTGGACAGATTTGTCATTAAAATGCCGATTCTTCCTCCACTCACTGAAATTAAAATAAAAAGACTCAACAATAAATTTATTGAATTTAAGCAGCTTGTTGGGGTGGGGTGGGGGGGTGGGGCGGGGGTGGGGGGTGGGGAGAGATGTTTTGAGGAGGACAGAGTAGAGATTACAGTTTGTCTTGTTTCTTGGCTTTATGTCAATCTCCTAAGTGTACTGAAATCTGAAAATGTTCACAGTGGAAAAAGAGGACAGACAGTGAAATAATATCTTGCATTCTGGGCTTATGCACAGAATCAAGGAGGTAATTTTAATGGGTGGATTTGGGTCAGATGGGAGGGTAAAACATTTTTTAGAAGTCTGTAACAGAAACTCGAACTGTCTCACACTCCCAAATCTCCAGCTTTAAAGAGGTCTAGACAGATCTAGTTTGGCAGGTGCAAGATGGAGTGGTGGGTGGGGCGGTGGAGCAAGCTGTGCATGGGCACTTATTCAATCCCAGGAAACAGGATGGTGATTGGACTCACTTATGAAAGTTACAGTGCCTTCCTTTGAACAGTGTTTCTATTTTTAACTCTATTGGCCTCAGGGGAATCCTGCAGTTAAAAGGAAGTAAATCCATTGGTGTCTTACAAAGAATTTCAGCAACAGGAGAGCTGAAAAAGAATGAATTTGGGCCATGTAATGGAATGTTAGTGATGATCTGTTTTTGTGAATAGCAGTTCACTGCAGAGTCCAATATTACACCAAGGTTACAAACAGTCTGATTCAGATTTAGAATCTTGTGGGGATGAAGGAGAAACCAGCAGCCAGGGAACTGAGTTTGAAACATGAATCAAAGACAATGGCTCAGTTTTCCCAATATATGATCAGAGGAAATTTCTGCTCAGCCATTACTGGACATCAAATAAGCAGTTTGTTAACTTACAGACCATATAGGAGTCAATAGGAGAGGTGTTGAGGTAGAACAGGTTGCTGTCAGCATATATTTGAACATTTTCACTGTGAAACCGTAAACGGACAGTATGAGAAATAGGAGGAAGTTCAGGATAGATCCTTGGGGGATACCAGTGATGACAGTGTGGGAGTGGAAAGCCATGCCAATTTAGATATTTCTGGCAATGACTCGATGGTTTGGGTTGGACTGGTGCAGTGGTAGACTTCCTATCACTAGACCATGAGACATGGGTCCAAGTCCGATTTGCTGCAGATATATATAATAACATCTCTGGATAGGTTGATTGGAAATTATCCAGGATTGGAACCCAAGTGAGTATAATCCCATTTAGCCAGCTGGATGACAGTGGTGAGACATTAGAGCAGGATAGTGTGATCAACTGTGTCAAAAACTGCAGTATGAGAAGGACAAGGAGGGAGGATTTACCTTTATTAATCTGGTCATATAGGGTGTCACATATTACATTGTTCTATGTTTCAGTACAGGGGCATAAGATTGGAAATCTGGAAATAAGATTGGAACAGATTCAAACAAGTTCTGGGAAAATTGAAAATAGATTTGGAGGAGACAAAAAATTGCAGAGGAAAGGGAAATAGGTCATGCAGCATTCTTTCACAAGGACATAGTGGTTAGAGTATGTTTTTTCAGGAGAGGATTGAGGGTTGCAGAATTGAAGAAAACAGGACAAAGCCTGAAACAAAATAGTTGATAAGATCAGGTAACAGAAAGAGAAGCTGGATGGCAAGTGAACCAATGAGGGGAGAGGCCATTTTGGATTTGGTGCTCGATAATGAGCCAGGACAGGTGCCAGATCTCGCAGTGGGAGAACACTTTGGTGACAGTGATCACAACTGCCTCACATTTGACATAGCCTGAGAGAGGATAAGGAGCAGTTACCGAGGGAAGATATTTAATTGGGGATAAGAAAATTATGATGCTATCAGATTGTTGGGAAGTACAGACTGGGAGCAATTGTTCCACAGAAAGGGCACAGCAGACATGTGGAGGCTGTTTAAGGGGCAGTTGTTATGAGTGATGCACACATTTATTCCTCTGAGACAGGTAAGAAGGGGTAAGATTAGGGAACCTTGGATGATGATAGCAGAGGAGTTTCTCATCAAAAGGAAGAAGGTAGCTAACGTAAAGTGGAGGAAGTAGGGATCTAGCACAGCTTTAGAGGATTATAGGCTTGCTAGAAAGGAGCTCAGAAATGGACTGAGGAGAGCCCGGAGGGGGCACAAAAAAGGCTTGGCAAATAGGATTAGGGAGAACCCAAAGGCATTTTACGCTTACATGAGGAATAAGAGAATGATCAGGGAGAAGGTAGGGCCGATCAAGGATAGAGTAGGGAACTTGTGTGTGGAGTCTGAGCAGTTGGGGAAGCTCTAAGAGTGTATTTTGCTTCAGTTTTCTCTAAGGAAAGGGACCTTGTTATGAATGAGAACTTTGAGGAACTGGGATACAGGTTTGACCAGATCAAGATTGATGAAGTTGATGTGCTGGAAATTTTGGAAAACATTGAAATTGATAAGTCCCCAGGGCCAGACCAAATTTATCCTAGGCTGTTCCGGGAAGCGAGAAAGGAAGTTGCTAAGCCGCTGGCGAAGATCTTTGCCTCCTCACTCTCCATGGGAGTCGTACTGGAGGATTGGAAGGAGGCGAATGTTGTTCCTCATTTCAAGAAGGGTAATAGGGAAATTACTGGCAATTACAGACCAGTCAGTCTAATGTCTGTGGTCAGCAAGGTTTTGGAAAAAATTCTGAGGGATAGGATCTATGACTATTTAGCAAAGCATAGCGTGATTAAAGGCAGTCAACATGGCTTTGTGAGGGGCAGGTCATGCCTCACAAATCTTATTGAGTTCTTCGAGGAGGTGACAAGACAGGTCAACGAAGGTCAAGCAGTGGATATGGTGTATATGGACTTCAGCAAGGCATTTGATAAGGTTCCCCTTGGTAGGCTCATTCATAAAATCAGGAAGTATGGGATACAGGGAGATTTGGCTGTCTGGATTCAGAATTGTTGGGCTGACAGAAGGCAGAGAGTGGTCGTAGATGGAAAGTATTCTGCCTGGAGGTCAGTGTTGAGTGGGGTCCCATAGGGCTCAGTTCTTGGGCCTCTGCTCTTTGTAGTTTTTATAAATGACTTGGATGAGGAGGTTGAGAAGTGGGTTAGTAAATTTCCAGATGACGCAAAGATTGAAGGTGTCATCGATAGTATCAAGGGCTATTGCAGGCTGCAGTGCGACATAGACAGGATGCAGAGCTGGGCTGAGAAGTGGAAGATGGAGTTCAACCTGGATAAATGTAAAGTGATCCATTTTGGAAGGTCGAACTCGAATGCTGAATATAGGATTAAAGATAGGATTCTTGATAGTGTAGAGGAACAGAGGGATCTGGGTGTGCAAGTACATAGATCCCTCAAAGTTGCCACCCAAGTGGACAGGGTTATTAAGAAAGCATATAGTGTTTTGGCTTTCATTAACAGAGGAATCGAGTTTAAGAGCCGTAAGGTTTTGCTATAGCTCTACAAGTCCCTGGTTGAACCACACTTGGAATATTGTGTCCAGTTCTGGTCGCCCTACTATAGGAAAGATACAGAGGCTTTGGAGAGGGTGAAAAGAAGGTTTGCCAGGATGCTGCCTGGACTGGAAGGCTTGCCTTATGACAAAAGGTTGAAAAAGCTCAGACTTTTCTCTCTGGAGAGAGGAAAAAGAGAGGAGACCTGATCGAGATATACAAGATGAGAGGAATAGATAGAGTCAATAGCCAGAGACTATTCCCTAGGGCAGGATTGACGGATACGAGGGGTAATAGTTTTAAAATATTAGGGGAAAGGTATAGAGGAGACGTCAGAGGTAGGTACTTTATGCAGAGTTGTGAATGCATGGAATGCGTTGCCAGTGATGTGGTGGAAGCAGAGTCATTAGGGACATTTAAGCGACTGCTGGACAGGCACATGGACAGCAGTGAGTTGAGGGGTGCGTAGGTTATGTTATTATTTTTTGCATTAGGATTAAACCATGGCACAACATTGTGGGCCAAAGAGCTTGTTTAGTGCTGTACTTTTCTATGTTCTATGTTCTAACTCAGTATACGGTCAAGGTAGTAGTTCATGAATCTTGTAAGGTGACTCAGAAAGGAATTGGGAGGGATATTTGAGAAGGTTGCATTCGAGGTAATGTTGTACTTTCAGATAATACACTACCAGCAGCGATACGGTTCGGGTGTTCTCTACAAACAATTGTCCTTTCTGTAAGCTAAGTTCAGGACTTGTCTAGCTATCAGTGATAAAGGATAGACCATTGATGAGTCTAAAAATAAAAAATATTTGTCTTACATAATAAGGTAGCTTTTTGAATGATAGCAATACATTAGTAACACAAGTACACAAGCTTACATTCCTTGTGAGGCATAATGACTAAAGACTCTTGGGAGCTAGATAAAGGACCTTCAGGTACTCATGCAGTACTCAACTACAGACTGTGTGGTATCATCATCGAGTCATACAGATGTACAGCATGGAAACAGACCCTTCAGTCCAACTCATCCATGCTGACCAGATATCCTAACCTAACCTAGTTCCATTTGCCAAAACTTGGCCCAAATCCCTCTAAACCTTTTCTATTCATATACTCATCCAGATGCCTTTAAATGTTGCAATTGTACCAGCCTCCACCACTTCCTCTGACAGCTCATTCCATGCACACACCACCCTCTGTGTGAAAACGTTGCCCCTTACATCCCTTTTAAATGTGTCCCCGCTCACCCTAAACCTATGCCCTCTAGTTCTGGACTTCCTAACCCCAGGAAAAAGACATTGTCTACTTGTCTTATCCATATACCTCATGATTTTATAGACCTCTATACAGTCACCCCTCAGCCTCCAACACTGCAGGGAAAACAGCCCCAACCTATTCCGCCTCTCCTTGTAGCTCAAATTCTCCAATCCTGGCAATATCCTTGTACATCTTTTCTAAACCCTTTCAAGTTTCACAACATCTGTCCAATAGGAGGGAGACCAGAATTGCACACAATATTCCAAACGTGGCCTAAGGATTGGATAGAACTCAATGTGACATGAAGATTAACTCTATCAAAATCACTATTTACAGTAGCCAGGGCAGAACAGTAGATGAAGTTGGACATAGCAGAATTGGGGAAGTGTCAGAAGCAGTTGATTGGATGATCCCAATTTCAGTAACAGAGAAGTCCATAAATCCTTATACATGTTTGAAGTGAGGACTTAAAAGACAGGACAGAAGGTTGAAAAGGTTGCTTTCCTTATGGAAAAAATGGATTATCTTTGAATTTTAGGATGACCATAGCATAGTATGCAGGTTAGGAAGATAAGAGCAAGAAATAATATTAATTCATATGTGTAGCCAGTTGACTGGATAGTTAAATTGCTGTATACCAAGTCTGCCTCTCTTGACTTGAATGTAGTGGAGGTGAGGGCCCTACCAGAGTAAACAGCTATGGTGAAAGATACAATTACGGTGTGATTAGGAAAATCAATCCAGAAATGTTGTCATGAACAGAGAAGCAAAAGCTAGTCAGTTGGGATTTTGACATTTTAAGTGAATTGTGTGAGATGCTTTTCCATGGGTGACATTGTGGGAATTGGATAAATCGGGGGAAAGGTAATATAAGTGGATAGTGATACCAGAAGTGATCAAAGATATTTAAGAGTTTCCCTAATAGCCAAAGAAAGGTTATACAAAAGCAGTAAATGCTCACCCATTAATATATTTATTCATAATATCCAGACTTCAGTTTTATAATGTCTGATTGGCACAATTTTAGGAGCCTAACTTTCAGGCTGGATGGATCAATAAGAATTTGGGAGTATGACATTATCAACATCAAGATTCACCAACCTGCAGTCAGATTCTTAAATACAGTTCGATGACAATTAACCAATCACCTTCAATTCACGGAAAGAAAAATCAGTGATATGAACATTAAATTGATTGATTGGGGAAACAAGTGCATTAAAAATTGAAATCTAGACATTCCCATTTGCAATCCGAGACTCAACTCAATCATATAAAATTCTTTGTTTTTTTAACAATCACATTAATCTATTTAAATGGAAGTACGACACAATTAAAATACAAAGAAATTTCATTTGAATGGGCTAGCCAAACATATTCAAGTATTGCAAAGCATTATTTACAGGATAGTGTCTTGATGGACATGAAATATGTATCGACATAGCAGATATTCCTTGCATAAAGTTTACTTTGAAATAGTAAGCTGTTTAACATTGGAAGAAAAATTCAAGCCCCAATAGGATGGCACAGTGGTTAACACTGCTGCCTCACAATGCCAGGGACCTGGGTTTGATTCCTGCCTTGGGGGAACTGTCTTGTGGAATTTGCATATTCTCCCTGTGTCTGTGTGCATTTCCACTGGGTGCTCTAGTTTCCTCTCACAATCCAAAGATGTGCAGGTCAGGTGAATCGGCTATGATAAATTGCCCATAGTGTTAAGGTGCATTAGTCAGGAATAAATATATGGTAATGGTTTGGGTTTGGGTAGGTTACTCTTTGGAGGAGCGGTGTGGGCTGAGGGGCCTGTTTCCATACTGTGGGGAATCTAATCTAAACTTCCCTGCTTGGGTATACCAGTGGAAGGAAGAAAAGAACTGACATTCAATCCATAACACGGTTTAAATCAGAGAAATAATGAGTTATGTTTTTTATCATGACTAATTCTCAATGATGAAACTCTCTAAGCTACAAGGACACTCCGTATGATAAACTTGAGAAGAATAACAAATCTAGTACACAACACTGGGACCAATGGAAATCATAATCAAGTGACTACCTTATCAGATGCTCCAGTTTTATGATCAAGTAGCCAATTTGAAAATTTCCTTGCTGGATATAATAATTTTTACGGTTCTAGCAAAAACCCCCAGGTTTGCTTATAATCCAGTGTGGAAAGGGATGTTGTGTTACAATGGTGGTGTCTCTATCTCTGAGCCAGCTGGTCTGAGATCCACCACCTGCTTCAGAGATGTGTAATAACATAAGTTACTTAGCAAATATTTATAATCCAATTTGAGTCCAGTAACGTTTGTTTAAAGTAAATGACGTTTGGGAATCCTGCATCCTTAATACAGAAAGAAAAACAGAAGACTCCATAAGTTTAAACAATGAAAGTCCAAAAGGTAAAATGGCTTACAATATTTGTCTTATACTCTATCATACAAAATTAACATAAAATATACATTAATGAACAAGCTAACTGTGTTCTTACACTTGCACATTACATGGCAGATGCAACCCAATCAGGGGCCAGTCCATGGACTCATGAGTAAAGTGGGAATCTCAAGAGGTTCATTGGACTTGGTCACTGAGGGAATGAACTCTGTGAAGGAAATAAATCTTAGATAGAAAGATGGCAACTCATAGAGCATAGGAGGGGACAGGGAGCTCCAGGAGGAGGTGCTTAGACAAGTGACAATTACAAGGGCCACCACATGAGGAGAGTATAGGCCAACAAGAGCATGGGCATTCACAATGTCATGCAGTCAGAGAACTGGGAACATTAAAGTTTATATTAAGGTAAATAATGAAAGTGTAGGGGAGGCTGAAAGACCTGAAAGGAATACAAGAACAACAAAGCAAAAACAGACATGAAAGATGGAGGAATGATTCTGAGTCTCAGGCAGAGCTCCAAACTCAACTGTTCCATAACACATTCATATGACTGCCATAGCTTGTGGAGTGGACAGAATAAGTTGCAGATGCTTTTCTTCAGGGACCAAGTATAATTCTTTGCATCCAAGGTCCTGCTAGGGACAATTCCATTCATCATGCAGCCACTGATTTCATATTGCCACCCATCTGACATCAAAATGCAATTCATTGGTCAGTCATTATCCAGGAAAAAACATTAGAAGTTATGGCCTCAGGACATTATGACCATGACATAGTTTGTCCTAATTACCTCCGTGTCATATCAGATAAATAAGTGAATGATCCCACCTTAAAAGTGTCACCTGGGTTTGCCGTTTCTGAATCACATTCTATAGCTGATATTGGAAGACAACATTTCAGAACTGCTACATTCATACATTGAACTGTAGGTATGCATGGACATGGCACGTGATGTTCAAGGGCAGCTTTTGTAGAAACCAAGGGCAGTCACAGGGGGAGAATGCCAGAAATTGACTTGTCTAATAGAACATAAGAACATTCATTCTGCAACATATGTCTGGATAAAATTACATCCCTCAGAGCTCTTTATCAAGGAGTGACATTGGTCTCTTTGTGAAGATTACATGACACGCTGTTTCATTGTGTTTGATGTGAGGGTTGGAGGAACCGCTAGTGAAATTCTCTTTTCTTTCCAAACTAGCTTACACATCTGATATGGACATCATAGTTGCTGAATTACTGGTAGCCTTGCTGCAAAATAAAGACAGCATTTAAAGAGAGAGTATGTCATCGGCAAGAAAACAACACCCAGTGGCTGCCTCACAGGCACGGGAGGGGGAAGTAGCAAGTGAAGATCCTCAATGGGGGAATGACTAGACTCTGCAGATCCTCACGTCACCATCATATTCTACAACTCTCAGGAACACAGGAAGGCACAGACTGAGGATGTCCTGGGCCATCACCACCATCTGCTAGAACAGGCCTTGTGCTCAGAAGGACTGGGTAACCATTCCATTTGGTCAAGGTTACAGCTGTCTTGAATTTTTATGCCAGTGGCTTGTTTTGAGGAGCAAATGGGGACCTGTGTCGGATCTGTCAATCCTCAACCTCAAACACATGTGAAATGTCACAGATGCCATTTTCTCCTGACAGGAACGTGAAGCAGCCCAGGCATGAGTTCTCTAACATCACTGGCTTCCTATAATCAACTTGCAGATATTGTTAACAGAAAAGGCTTCCACCTTATCTGTGCCCAATGCTGCCAAACTTTGGAAGTCTGTGCCAACTATGCTGGGACATGTCATGATGTGTACATGTTAAAGAGCTCACAGGTTTCTGCTTCTTCTGAGATCCTCAGACGCAGGGGATGGTTGCTAGCAGACAAGGCTACCCTCTCCAAACATGACTCACAACACCTTTACAAAAGCCTCACACAGATACAGAATGGAGATACAACACTGTTCATGCTTCCTCTGGACCACAGTGGAACAGAACCTTAGGATAAGGTTTCATTGCCTGAACCATTCCTGTGGAGGTTTACAATAGAACATAGAACATAGAACATAGAAGAATACAGCACAGTACAGGCCCTTCGGCCCTCGATGTTGCGCCGATCCAAGCCCACCTAACCTACACTAGCCCACTATCCTCCATATGCCTATCCAATGCCCGCTTAAATGCCCATAATGAGGAAGAGTCCACCACTGCTACTGGCAGGGCATTCCATGAACTCACGACTCGCTGAGTAAAGAACCTACCCCTAACATCTGTCCTATACCTACCCCCCCTTAATTTAAAGCTATGCCCCCTTGTAATAGCTGACTCCATACGTGGAAAAAGATTCTCACTGTCGACCCTATCTAAACCCCTAATCATCTTATACACCTCTATCAAGTCACCCCTAAACCTTCTTTTCTCCAATGAAAACAACCCCAAGTGCCTCAGCCTTTCCTCATACGATCTTTCTACCATACCAGGCAACATCCTGGTAAACCTCCTCTGCACCCGTTCCAGTGCCTCCACATCCTTCCTATAGCATGGCGACCAAAACTGCACACAATACTCCAGATGCGGCCGCACCAGAGTCTTATACAACTGCAACATGACCTCAGTACTCCGGAACTCAATTCCCCTACCAATAAAAGCCAGTACGCCATATGCCTTCTTCACCGCACTATTTACCTGGGTGGCAACTTTCAAAGATTTGTGTACATGGACACCAAGATCCCTCTGCTCATCCACACTACCAAGCATCCGACCGTTAGCCCAGTACCCCATCTTTTTATTACTCTTACCAAAGTGAATCACCTCACACTTAGCTACATTGAACTCCATTTGCCACCTTTCTGCCCAGTTCTGCAGCTTATCTATATCCCGCTGTAACCTGCCACATCCTTCCTCACTGTCTACAACTCCTCCGACTTTCGTATCATCCGCAAACTTGCTCACCCAACCTTCTAACCCCTCCTCCAGGTCATTTATAAAAATGACAAACAGCAATGGTCCCAAAACAGATCCTTGCGGAACACCGCTAGTGACGGCACTCCAAGATGAACCTTTGCCATCAACTACTACCCTCGGTCTTCTTCCAGCCAGCCAACTCCTAATCCAAACCTCCAACTCACCCTCAATGCCATACCTCTGTATTTTTTGCAGTAGTCTACCATGGGAACCTTATCAAACGCCTTACTAAAATCCATATACACCACATCTACTGCTTTCCCCTCGACCACCTCCTTAGTCACCTTCTCAAAGAATTCAATAAGGTTTGTGAGGCACGACCTGCCCTTCACAAAACCATGCTGACTATTCTTGATCACATTATTCCTATCCAGATGTTCATAAATCCTATCCCTTACAATTCTCTCTAAGATTTTGCCCACAACAGAAGTGAGACTCACCGGCCTATAGTTACTAGGGTTATCCCTACTCCCCTTCTTGAACAAGGGAACCACATTTGCTAGCCTCCAATCTTCTGGCACTACTCCTGTAGACAACGAGGACATAAAAATCAAGGCCAATGGCTCTGCAATCTCCTCCCTTGCTTCCCAGAGAATCCTAGGATAAATGCCATCAGGCCCAGGGGACTTATCTATTTTCACCCTTTCCAGAATTTCCAACACCTCTTCTCTACATACCTCAAAGCCATCCATTCTACTTAATTGTGACTCAGTACTCACATTGACAACAATGTCCTGTTCCTGATTGAATACTGACGAAAAGTATTCATTCAGTGTCTCCGCAATCTCTTCAGCCTCCACACGCAACTTCCCACTACTATCCTTGACTGGACCTATTCCTACCCTAGTCATTCTTTTATTCCTGACATACCTATAGAAAGCCTTAGGGTTTTCCCTAATCCTACCAACTAAGGACCTTTCATGTCCCCTCCTTGCTGCTCTTAGCTCTCTCTTCAGGTCCTTCCTGGCTACCTTATAACTCTCAATCGCCCCAATTGAACCTTCACGTCTCATCTTTACATAGGCCGCCCTCTTCCATTTAACAAGGGATTCCAATTCCTTATTAAACCACGGCTCCCTCACACGACCCTTTCCTCCCTGCCTGACGGGCACATACTTATCAAGGACACTGAATAATTGCTCCTTGAACAAGCTCCACATATCAATTACACCCTTGCCTTGAAGCTTACTTTTCCAGGCCACACATCCTAAGTCATGCCTCACAGCATCATAATTTCCCTGCCCCCATCTATAACTCTTGCCCTGTAGTGCACACTTATCCCTCTCCATCACTAGAGTAAAAGTCACCGAATTGTGGTCACTGTCCCCAAAGTGCTCACCTACCTCTAATTCTAACACCTGGCCTGGTTCATTACCCAGAACCAAATCCAGTATGGCCTCACCTCTTGTTGGCCTATCTACATTTTTTTTTAATTTTTTAAAATTTTTTTTCATGTCACAATCACTCTGAGCCCCCCGAACTCACTACGTCACTATCAAGCTGACCCCTCACACTCACCACGTCACTATCACCCTGTCCCACTTACACTAACTAAATCACTATTGCCCTGACCCCATCACACTCCCCATGTCACTATCACCCTGACACCCCTGCACTAACTACGACACTCTCACCCTGACACCATTACACTCTCCATGTCATTATCACACTGACCCCCCTCAAACTCACCACGTCACTATCAACCTGGCCCCTCATACTCACCACGTCACTATCATCCTAACCCCCTCCAAATATAGACCAGAAACATTGTGCTGGTTCATTGTGGCATGCTGTATCCTTGACAACTAGAACTGACAATGGGAGGGATGTTCTGGATGCCAAGGAAATAGGGGATTGATAGCAATCTTCTGAAGATTAGTGTTCGTATCAGGACTTTGAACTGGACAGACATCCAAAGGAAAAAGGTACTGTTGAATGAGAGAGGTCAGGCAGTTCTTCACTGAAACCTGCTTCCAAGAACAATAAGCAGGCTTAGGTTTCCTTTCATTGTGTATTTTTCTGTTGGTTATATTGGAAGTATATGGAGAGGTGGTAGCCTAGTGGTATTATCATTAGACAATTGCAACAAATAACCTAGGGTATCTTCTGGAGATGTGGATTTGAATTCTACAATGGCAAATGGTGGCATTTGAATTCAATAAAAAAGGAAAAATCTGGCATTAAGAATTTAATAATGACCATGAATCTGTTTTCATTGTCATTACATATCCATCTGATTCACAGTGTACTTTAGGGAAAGAAACTGCTGTCCTTGCCTGGCATAGCCTATATGTGACTCCAGAGTCTCAGCAATGCATTGGCTCTTAATTGCCCTTTGGGCAATTAGGCATGGACAATAAATGCTGGCATAGCCAGCTGTGGATGAATTAGAAAAACATAGCCCATGCATAGTACATATGCATCTGGTTATTTTTGCAGTTCTTGAACTTTTGTTGCTGAGTCTTAGAATCCCTACATTATGAAAACAGGCCCTTTGACCCAACGAGTCCACACCAACCTCCAAAGTATATCCCACCCAAACCCATTCCCCCACCTTATTATTCAACATTTTACCCCTAATCAACACACCTAATCTACACATCCCTTAACACTATAGGCAATTTAGCATGGCCAATTCACCTATCCTGAACATCTTTGGACTGTGGGAGGAAACCCACACAGACATGGGGGGAAAGTGCAAACTCCAAGCCGTCACCCAAGGCTGGAATCAAACCCAAGTCCCTGGCACTATGATGTAGCAGTGCTAACCACTGAGCCACCGTGCCATCCCAATGTTTCCTTATCAAAATGAATATATGGCTAGTGTTTTCAGGTGATCACATTTCAAAGTATCCACACTTTACAGATATTACTCACCATCAGGGATCTAACATTACAGAACGGTAAAGGTTAAAGTCAGTATATGAAATCCAAGCACTGTGCAGTGAAGTCTCCCATAGTAAGTTGTAGGTTGGGAGCAATCCTGAGGCACCTTTTTAATATCCTTCCATCATGGGTTAGGATTCAAGACTAATCCATGATGGAAGGATATTAAAGAGGTGCCTCAGATTGTGTGGACCTGCTAGATTGCCCTGAAATGCCTGAACGCTTTGTAGGACAGAGTTTGACCTGAGACAGGAAATGGTTTGTGCAGCATTTCTTGGTAGAGCAATGCACTATGTGGGATCATAGAGACTCGAGTTGCCCATTGTATACTTCTCAGCCTTGAATGATAATGTACTCCCTTGAAAAGCTGGAAGATGAATGAAACTTTGCCCCAAGAAATCTGTAGAATCATTGCTAGTTCCATGCTTTCATTCACGAGGTGAGTGTAAGGGTGGATGATTTGTGCAGGTCAAACACTGTACATTGTTTTTGGTGGTAGTGCAATCCATGTTAAAGTGCAAAGCCTTAGCTACAGTTTTCAGTGATCAGTTGCTTGTGACAGGTAGGCAATGCTTGACCATTGCAAATTCTTTCCTCCGTGGAATGTCTGAAGAAGCTGCTCATTCCTAATGGGCGGGATATACCAGGTCCAACTGTGGCAAAAACACCAGGGCAGCCATTTTAAGAGTTCCAGCAAACATGTACATAGAAAAGTACAGGATTCTTCATAAAGATGTATCACCTGTGCCCTCAATAAGATGTTTCCTTTCCCTCTCACTCCGGCTAAGTGCAGCCCTGACCTCTGCAACTGTGGCCCAGAAGACTTGGGCAGTCATCTCTGGTTCCTTATGCCCTCGAGGCCCAGGACTGTTGAGTCTGTCCTGTACAGTTGCAGGATCTCCTGCACGGTTTGCAGGGTTTAGCAAATTTCAGTCACCATGCAGAGCAGCTCTGGAATGGCAGCCTCGACCAGGTGCTTGGCAGCCTTTAAAATATGGTGCCAGTGCGATAGACACCAGGATATTTGGGCAGTAATAAGAGCATACAGCCAAGGACAACAGGATAATCAGTTTAATATCAGACATGAGAGATGCCAGAGGGCTGGTATATGTAGTTAATGAGGTGAGTTTGAGGTGATCTGGCAAGAAATCTCTCTACACCTTGCAAAGAGAAACCCTCCATGAACCTCAACAACATTAATACTTGGCCAGTGATTCAGCTCTATATTTTTGTTTCCAGACTTTTAAAAAAAAAATCAATCAAAGAGAAAGCATCCATTAAAATACTTCAGAACAGATCAGCAGTGCTTGAGATTTCTTTCAAATAAGAGTCATTGAGAACAATTGATAGAAGACTCATATGGAATCACATAGTTGCTTAGAAACAACATCAAAAGAATTGAGAATCAATAAAAAACAGTCCAAAAATACCAGCTGTTCTGCAACAAAGAAGATTTCCACACTAAACTTCAAATTATAGGCAGTAGACATCACTGAATGTATGGCAAAATGCCTGTACCTCTGAATGAAGTATATGTCAATCTGATTAAAGGTCGAGGACCTCGATAGAATTGATATTGTACCATAAAAGGCCAAGATTATGGATCCAATTAACAAACTAATCAGCAGAGCATTAACATAATTTAGGAAATAATCACAGATTTCATTGATACAACAAGTTGGAATTGTTGACAATTCAAAAAACAAAATAACTAATTAGTGCATTTATTCTTTCAATGAATTCTAATGGATAAATGCTACCTAAAAGCCTAATCACCATAAAGGTTAGCTCAAATAATGAATGAGAGATAATTTAATTTAACAAGCTAAACAGCGAGAAGTCATTTAGAGCACTGTAACCACTGAATTACTTTACTTTCACTTTTAACCTCTGCACCCTGGATCAATGGGTGATAGCTGTGGTGATGTATAAAGATCATTCACTGATTCAGAAAGATCATAGAATCATACAGGACAGAAGAGGGCCTTATGTACCACCAAAGCTACACTAACCTTTATCATAAAGCTAGTCCTTTTTTTCTAAAAAGCTGTTCCTTGTTTTTTTTTCAGAGGGGTAATAAACCAGGCTGGGCTCTGATCAGACTAATTTAGTGGAGAGATGAAAAGGATTTGAGAGGCCTTTTGTTTGTATGTAAACAGATGAGACTTCAGGCCAAAGTGGTCATGTTTTAGAAGTGATCTGTATAATGAAAAGGGAATGGTCAGTTCTCTAGCTGAGCAGTTTAGTTCAGTCCTGAACTGGTGAGGAGTTCAACAGTGAGCTGTATGGAAACTCTCTCTCTCTTTTTCTGCCCTTCAGTATCAACCTGTAAGCATGTGTTCCATTTCTACTGGTTTTTAAAGGGAGTTTGCTTATTTGGACTGTTGTGTATATTTGGAACAGCATACTTAAGTCTAGTTTGCATAAACTGAGTAATGTAGGGGTTCTTTATTCTGTTCTTTGTGTTTCAGTGTGTAATTTTGTGAATAAAGTTTTGTCTGTTTTTAACCTGGTAGTCAACCTCGCTAATTTACTCCGGGTAATTTCACTGTACATTCACTGAAACAAATTGCAAAGTTATGGTCTGGGCTGCCTGCTTAAGAATGTTTTGAGTGATCTGGCCTTGTCCATAACACCTTACACCTAGTCCCACCTTCCAGCACTAGGTCCATAACCCTGAATGTTATGACACTTTAAGTGCTCATTCAAATCCTTTTTAAAAATTGTGAGGTTTCCTGCCTCAACTACCCTTCGGGCAGTGCATTCCAGAACCCCACCACCCTCTGGTGAAAAGGATTTTCCTCAAGTACTCTCAAAATCTCCTGCCTTTCATCTCAAAATTTTGTCTCTTGTTATTGACCCTTCAACTAAGGGGAACAGTTGTTTTCTGTTCATTCTGTCCATGCCCCTCATAACCTATATATGCCTATCAGGTTTCCCCTCCACCTTCTCAGTCCCAGAGAAAACAATCTGAGCCTATTCAACCTCTCAATATAGCTAAAGTGCACCATCTCAGGCAACATCTTGGTGAATTTCCTCTGCACTGCTTCCAATACAATCACATCCATCCTATAGTGAGGTGATCAGAATTACACACAGTGCTCTAGCTGTGGCCTCACCAAAAACCTATACAGGTCCAACATAGCCTCCTTTCTCATAATCTATGCTATGATTGACAAAAGCAAGTGTCCCATATGCCTCCTTAACTATCCTATTAACCTGTCCTACTACCTTCAAGGATCTGTTTTCAAACACCCAAACATCCTTCTGTTCCTCTGCCATTCATTGAGTACTCCCATGTTTTGTTACTTACTTCAAAGTGCATCACCTCATGCTTACTGGGGTTACATTCCATCTGTCATTGATTTGCTCATCTGACCAATCCATTTATATCCCCCTGGACATGGGGATTTAAAAAAAATAATTCATGGAATTAGGGTGTTGCTGGCTAGGGCAGCATTTATTGCCCATCCCTAATTGCCCAAAGACAGTTAAGAGTCAACCACATTGCTGTGGGTCTGGAGTCACTTTTAGGCAGACTAGGTAAGGATGGCAGATTTATTTCCTTAATGGAGATTAGTGAACCAGAAAGGTTTTCCAATAATCAACTCATGGTCATCATTACACTCTTAATTTCAAATATCTGCCGTGGCAGGATTCGAACTGGTGTCCCCAGAGCATTATTAGGGTCAACAATCCAGCGGTTACACCATCAAACCATTGCCTCATGCACTTTTAAACCTGTGGAAACCTCCAATTCCTCCTAACTCCCTATACCAATCTGCTGAAGAACCTTATAGTCCATCTTCCTGTATTCTGTGCCTCTATCCTTCTTCTCCCAAGTGAAGGCGGATGTAGAATTAAATTAATTTCAAGGAAGTAAAAGGTGGAAATGAACAGATTAGTTTGTGAAACAGCATCTACATGATGGACAGGTTGTATGCGATTTTGGGATTTTTTAAAACGTTTTATATTTAGACGAGAGTAGAAACATGCTAAAGATCCAGTTCACAGAAAGGGTCCATAAAACTAATCAATAGATTAATCAAAAACCAAATAAACATTAGAAGGCATAGCCAAAGGGAAAAATGGGATTGCAAGATTAAACTTCAGAACAAAAAATAAAATACATTTTAAATTAAATATATTCTTAAAGTGGCATTTCAATGTAAAGATATCCATGTTGTGACTGAACTTTGCCTCCAGGTGCAGGAAATAGATGTTGCAAATATTTTTGGGTACCATACCTACTCCTGAGGGGTGGGAGATGATTATTCATTGGTAATTTCATTGGGGTACCCCCCCCCCCCCCGATAAGCATGGAAGCAGCTTCTCTATCCAAGTCAGTGATGGGTTGGCTATCAAAGCCACAGGACAAATCACAGACCTCTCAATTTGAAAGGAGCGGCAGGTTGAAATGCAGAGTATGAGAGCATACACCAAAATGCAGGCATCTACTCTCCAACAATTTCATTCCTTCAATTAAAAAAAAGAGATTTGACTGCCAGGCCTCTATAAGATTGTATTGACATTACTAAATATTAACCTTTTGATTCTGACCAGCATAGGCTGCATCAGTTTAAGAAGGGAGGGAGACAGAAAGGAGGAATCTAAAGGCTGGGTTAGCCTAACACCTGTAATTGGGAAAATGCTAGACCCCATTAGTAATGAAGAAATAGCAGAACATTTAAAATCGTTAACACAATCAAGTGAAGTCAACATGGTTTTGTGAAATGGAGATTATATTTGACAAATTTATTAGAATTAGCAACTTCTGAATCTGCCTGAACTCTCCTGGAATCAAGTAAGTTCTATAATATTTTGACTAATGTCTCTAACTATCTCTACAGCCACTTCCTTTAAAACACTTGGATGCAGGCCATCAGGAATTGGCAACATATTTGTCCTTAGTCCCATTATTTTATTAAATATTTTCACCTTTATGATCCAGTCTGTTATAAGATCTTTCCTCTCATTAGTGACTCAATTATGCATCATCTTTGGGATGTTTATAGTGTCTTCCAAAACACTTGCTGTGAAAATTTCTGAAAATAATTACTTAAGATATGAATTTATAGTCACATGGAAAAACGTGGATTGATTTGGAAGAATCAGTATGGCTCTATTAAGGAAAAATCATATCTAACTAACCTGCTGGAGTTTTTTGAAGCAGTAACAGAAAAAGTTGATGAGGGCTAGGTTGTTAATGTATTGTACATAGACTTGCAAAGTACATTCCATACAGTACTCCCTAACAGACTGGTGATGGAAGTGATAGGCTATGGAATAAAACTTACAGTAGTAACATGAATACAAAATAATTGAACAATTATAAACAGAGTTTAATGTTTATAAGATTATTTTCAGGCTGTGTTCGATTTTCCAAAGGATTCAGTTGAGGCATTAAAGAGAGCATTGGATGATTATTTAAATAGAAACAGCTTGCTATTTTACATGGGAAAAGTAGAAGATTGGCACAAAGTTAAAACGTTTGGAAAGCAGGTGGCGAAATGGTGGGATGAATTGAGCCCCTTCTGCATTGATGCTTTCTGTATCATAACCATTCTGTAGTGCAGGGCACAGATTGAAACATTTACCACCCACTCTGGGTGTGGTGGCAGCCATTTTCATTTCTATTCTACACTTATTATTTTCAAGGTTTGAGATAAGGTTTGCAGCTCAGGTGCCAGTTGCCATGGTTGTGAATATGTTTGCTGAGCTGGGAAGTTGATTTGCGTCCCCTGTCTAGGTGACATCTTCAGTGTTTTGAAGCCTCCTGTGAAGTGCTGCTGTACTGTGTCTTCTGGAATTTATTTGGTTCCGTTCCTGCTGTTTCTGGTTGCCCGATTCCAGTTATTTGTTGTAGTTGTCGGTATATTGGGACTAGGTCTGTATGCTTTTTGATGGAGACTGAGATGAGTGTCGTGCTTTTAGAAATTCTCTGGCTGTCCTCTGTTTAGCTTGATTTATGATTGCTGTGTTGTCCCAGTCGAATTACTGGTCCCTGTCATCTGTGTGTATGGCTACTAGGGACAGCTAGTCATGGTATTTAGAAGGTAGTTGGTGTTCGTGGATGCAGATTGCCAGTTGTCTGCCTGTTTATCCTATATAGTGTTGCATGCAGTCTTTGCACGGAGTCTTGTAAATTACATTAGTCTCGCACATGTTGGGCATGAGGTCTTTTGTGCAGGTGAGTTGTCTGAGCGTGGCTGTTGGTTTATGAGCTATCATGAATCCCAGTGGGCAGAGAAGTTTGGCTGTCAGTTCCACAATGTCTTTTGTATAAGGTAATGTGGTTAGTGAGTTAGGTAGTGGTGTGTCCTCAACATGTTGTTTGTTAGGCATCTGCGGATGAAGTTGTGGGGATATCCCTTCTTGGTGAAGATTCTGTAGAGGTGTTCTTTTTCTCTTCACAGGTCAGGAGTGCAGTAGTGTGTTATTGGCCTTTTGATTAGGGCCCTAATGCAGCCTCTCTTGTGTGTGTTTGGATGGCTGCTGTTGTAGTTCGGGATTCAATCTGTCCGTGTGGCTTTTATATACATTTTTGTGGTGCCTTTGCCATTCTGTGTTCTTTCTACCAGGAATGGGAGTTGATTGGTGGTTTCCTCCTTTCTCATAAATCTGAGCCCTGTGAGCATGGTATTGATAATTCAGTGTGTATTCTCAATTTCTGTTCTCTTACTAATTACAAAAGTGTCCTCCACATATCTGATCCAGAGTTTAGGTTGGATTTGTGGTAGGGCCATTTGCAATCCAGAAGACACAGTGCAACAGCACTTTATAGGATGCTCCAAAGCATAGAAGATATCACTTAGACAGGGGATGAAATGTCTGAAAATCAACTTCCCAACTCGGCAAACATACCCACAACCACAGCATTTGTTATTTACTTGGTATAAGGGAATGAAACAACAGTTGCTCCTCAACCAGTGGGTTTCACTCGCAGCTTCTTAGTATTGGTCGAACCTCAAATTTACACATTCCTTTCTTGGTAATGCTCCCAGTCAATCTCATAAGCTTTCATTTTTCCAAGACTAATACAACCTATCAATCTAAATTTTATCACTTTATTGCATACCCCTGGCCTAGGCATATTGAGTAAACATATTAGCTCTGGGGTAGGTGATGGCCTAGAGATATTATTGCCAGACTGATAATCCAGGGGCCCAGGTAATGCTCCGGGGACATGGTTTCAAATCCTGCCATGGCAGCGGGTGGAATTTAACTTTGATATCAATGTGGAACTAAAAGTTTAATGATGACTATGAAACTGTTGTTGATTATCTGAAAAATCAATCTGGTCTACTCAAGTCATTTAGGGAAGGAAACTGCCATCCTTATCTGATATGGCTGACATGTGTCTCCAGACCCATAGCAATATGGTTGATTCGTAATTGCTCTCTGGGAAATTAGGAATGAGTAATAAATGCTAGCCTAGCTAGTCACTTCTACATCACTCGAATGAATAAAACAAAATCTGGTAGTGCACTGCCCTCCATGAAAACCAAGGTGCTGTTAACTCACAGCGGCTCCTGAATCCTGCATTACACTTTTCTTTTCAATGCCATATCATAAGGTCCCAACACGCATATTGAAGTGTCTCCTTTACAATTGCAACCCACTCTGCATTCCAGCATGCCGCCTCCATTCCCCAGAATTAAGTTCCCCAGCTTCCACTTTGCAGCACTATCACCTGATAATGAGGCCACACCCCCCATTGCCACCAGCTTTTAATAGCCAGGCCCCCAGGCACAGCCCTTTGATCAACATGGATGGACAGTCCCACACAATGCATGACCAGACCCTTGGCTGATATCTGTACAGCTCTATAATTGTCTCCCTTTTATTCTCTAAACTGGTTGCGCTAGACTCAGATGCTGACAATGATGCATTCTGTTAATGGACTTTAGAGGTACAGATCCGTGACAAGGTTCCACATGGGAGACTGGTTAGTAAGGTTAGATCACATGGAGTACAGGGAGAGCTAACCATTTGGATACAGAACTGGCTCAAAGGTAGGAGACAGAGGGTGATGGCGTGACCAGTGATTTGCCACAAGGATCGGTGCTGGATCCACTGCTTTTAGTCATTTATATAAATGATTTGGATGTGAACATAAGAGGTATGGCTGGTAAATTTGCAGATGACACCAAAATAGGAGGTGGAGTGGACAGCAAAGATCTCAGAGTACAATGTGACTTTGATCTGATGAACCAATGGGCTGAGGAGTGGCAGATGGAGTTTAATTTAGGTAAATGTGAGGTGCTGCATTTTGGAAAAGCAAATAAAGGCAGGACTTATACACTTAATGATGAGAACCTTGGGAGTGTTGCTGAACAAAGAGACTTTGAGGAGCACGTTCATTTTTCCTTGTACTTAGAGTCGCAGGTAGTCACAATAGTGAAGATGGTATTTGGTATGCTTGCCTTTATTACTCAGTGCATTGAGTACAGGAGTTGGGAGGTCATGTTGCTGCTGTACAGGACATTGATTAGGCCAGTTTTGAAATACTTTGTGCAATTATGGTCTCTCTCCTATAAGAAAGATATTGTGAAACTTGACAGGGGTCAGAAAAGATTTACAAGGGCGTGGCCAAGGTTGGAGGATTTGAGCTATAGGGAGAGGCTGAATAGGCTAGGACTATTTTACCTGGACGGACAGAGGCTTGGGGGGTGGGGGGGGGGTGGCTGACCTTATAGAGGTTTATAAAATCATGAGGGGCATGGATAGGGTGAATAGCCAATGTCTTTTCCCCAGGATGGGGTGTCAAAAACTAGAGGGCACAGGTTTATGGTGAGAGGGGAAAGATTTAAAAGGGAACAATAGGGCAATTTTTCACACAAAGCGTGGTGTATGAATGTTTTGAGCTGTCAGAGGAAGTGCTTGAGGCAGGTACAATAACAACTTTTAAAAGATATCTGGATAGGCATACGAATAGGAAGGGTTTAGAGGGAAATGGGCCAAATGCTAGCAAGGGGGCCCAGATTAGGTTAGGATATCTGGTCAGCATGGACAATTTGGACTGAAGGGTCTATTTCCATGCTGTCCAGTTCTATGACTCTATGACTCAATTGGATAGAATATCTTCACAATTATGATGCCTATCTGGACAAAAAGTGAAACAGTGTACAAGTTACCAGCCAGTTAAAGTGAAAGTGAAGAATGTTGCCTCTTTATTTTTTTAAATTTTAATTATATTTATTGGAACACCATAATCTTCACTCTAATTGATGTGATGTTAATTAAACACAGCACAGTTAAATTAACCTGTAATGATCTTGATCTCTATGACCCAGAATAATACCACATGGTTCAACTACAACACGCAGCTCCTGTTCGTCAACCGTGACGGTTTGGAGGTTGCCCTCAAGACGCTGCCTGTCTTTTACCAGGGCCTGATCACTGTCTGGAACATGGTCGAATCGCGCCGCACCTACCCTCCGGCAGGAGTAGCGGCTGTCGTCAGGGAGCCGTTGCTCAGGAATCTGCACCTCCGTACTCGTGGGTTCGAGTGGCTGTCAGAGGGGAGGGCTGTGGCAGCGAGGGTGACCAGGGTCAGGGACGTGCTGGGTGCCGGGGGCCTGGGCTGGACGCTGCCGCAGGACATAGCAAGCAGGGCAGCGGTAGACGTCCGGTACGTGGCCACCGCCATCCGACGCCTTAAAACGGCGATGCTCGGACCTGACGTAGTGCACCAGTTGGAGGATGCTCCAACTGGTGCACTACGTCAATGAAATTCATCGTCAATGAAATTCAACTTTAGTGGATATTATGATATCATTAACTCTAGCCTTGAGGAGATGCATCATAAATTGCTGGCAATCATAATTCAGCTCAATACATGATGTGGAGGAGCTGAAAATGTGTTCCTGGAAAAGCGCAGCAGGTCAGGCAGCATCCAGGGAACAGGAGAATCGACGTTTCGGGCATAAGCCCTTCTTCAGGAATGAGGGGGAGGAGCCAATGTCGGACTGGGGTGGACAAAGTTAAAAATCACACAACACCATGTTAGTCATGTAGTGATCCCATGATTGTATTAAAAAATCAGCAACTGTTGCAGAGGTCAGAAATATGTCAAAATTCTCCCAGTTAACATAGCATCATAACCTGCTAATAACATAAACCATGTAATTTTAACTATTCCTTGTTGAATGCTTTATATTGAATACAATGATAAGGATGTGATGACAGCATTCATAGAAAATACCAGCAGGATTACACAAAATGAACATAGATTTATGAAAGAAAAACTATGCCCTCTAGTTCTGGACTCCCACACCCAGGGAAAAGACTTTGTCTATTTATCCCATCCATGCCCCTCATAATTTTATAAACCTCTATAAGGTCACCCCTCAGCCTCCGACACTCCTGTCTGTGCTTTTGAGCCCGAAGTGTAAAGGTTAGTTTTGCTTGATTGTCCTCTGAGAGAGGATGTGTAGATTGGAATGCCAGGCTGAACAATGGTTCCAGACAGCCATCTTAGTTCTGTGTTTGTGTATTCTGCACAGAATTCATTCTGGCTTCCATTTACCTTTAAAAAGTTTTGAGAAGTGCATGGTTTTGAACGGTATTTTAGATATTGGGGATTTTTGCTCGATCCTACTGTAGACAGGAAACAGAGCGTTGGAATAAATTATCCTTTTTTGGATTGGAAAGCAGCGACTAATGTGACCACAGAAATCAATGCTTAAGTCCCAGATATTCACAATATATATCAACAATTTGGATGAAGTAATCAATTGCAATGGTTCCAAATTTGCTGACAACATAAAATTAGAAGAGATTGTGAGTGGTGAGGAGGATCGTTGAGTGAGTGGACAACACATTGGCAGATACAGAATAACATGGATATGTATGAAATTATCCACTTCAATTAGAAGATAAAGAATGACAGTGTATTATTTAAATTGTGATCGATTGGAACCGAGGTGTCCTTGTGTACAAGCCATTAAAAGCATGCAGATCTGATTGATTTATTGTTGTCACATGTACCTAAACAGTGAAAAACTGTTTTGCAAGCAGGGCAGGTAGATCATAGTACACAAAGACATATAGATCATAGGATGTTTAGACAGAGTGAGGCATACAAGCTTACAGCTGCTCAGGAGATACACAAAGCAAGATCAACTTTAGATGCAGCAAGCAGTTAGGAAGACAAATGGTATGTTGACCCATAATGTAATTTGAGTACACTGATTAGATCTTTGGGCTCAAGGAAGGAATAAAGGAGAGTGTTAGTGCAGTGTACAAAGCCTTGCTGAGACCATACCTGAAGTATTGTGTAGCAGTTTTGGTCAAGGTTTTACCTAACAAAGGAAGTGCAGCTAATCTTCACCAGATTGATGCCGAGGTTGGTAGGATTGTTGTATGAGAGAGATATTTTCCCTGGCTGTGGGTTTCAGAGCTATGAGTCACACTCCCAGTATATGGATCAGGTCATTTATTACTGAGATGAAGAGAATTTTCTTCACAGAGAGGATGGTGAACCTGTGGCATTATAAGGTTGGAGAGGCCAATTCATTAAATAAATTTGAGAATTAGATTTTTAGACACTAAAGACATCAAGGAGTATGGGCAGCGTCCAGGTTTATGGCATTGAGGTAACTGTTTAGCTATAACTTTATTGAATGGTAGAGCAGGCTTAATGATCAATTGATCCCATGTTTGCTCCTATTTTCTATGTTTCTGTGTAACTATAAGACCCAAAACCTATAGTAGCAGTTCACCTGGCTGTTCTACCCAATTTTCCCATGGAAATGAACATTAGTGGACCAGATAATTAAGAGATTTATCCATTCTCAATTATTTTTCACCCCACCAATATTCATCTCCTTTATTCTTTCCTTGAGCCCAAAGATCTAATCAAGCTTCTTCCTTTACAATGTAATAATAGCACAAATAGCAATTCATCATCAACTACCTCAGCACAACATTGAGATATTGACAAATATTACAGGCAAACTATAATTGCAGCTAATTTTAACTTTTGACCACCTGCACGTTCTGATACCAAAGAGACTTTGAACATTTTGAAACCATATTCTCATTTACATTGTCTGTGTGGAGTTTGTACCTGCGCAGGTTTCCTTTAACTGTTCCAGTTTCCTCCCACAGTCAACGGTGTGCAAGTTAGGTAGATTGGCCAAGCTAAATTGCCCATAGTGTTCAGGGATATGCCGGCAAGAAGAATTAGCAATGGGAAAGGCAGTGTTACAAAGATAGGGTAGGGGGTTGGGTTTGAATGGGGTATTCTTTTGGGTGTCACTGTGGATTGATGGGCCAAATGGCCTATTTCCACACTGTAGGCATTCTATGATTCTAAGATTTAGCAGGTGATCAGCATGGACCCATGCAGACCTGTTGATTAGCTTTAACAGCTAATCTATAGCACAAATTCAAAGTATACTTGTGTGTATCAAAACTGCACATCATAATTACTGCCTCAGATGCCACAGGCAGTGATGCATATATAGGAGAAATGTTCTGATTTCATTGTCATATAGATCGACTATAAATAGATTGCAGTTGAAACTGCCTCTCAACATTCAGCAATTTCATTTGCAATTAATGTGAGGAACAGTCTGCTCCCTGAGCAGTTCTCTAAAACCTCTAGATTTTCCAGTAACAAGTTTTACCTGAACCCAAAAAGAAAGGTTCCATCACTTCTAATCAGCATTTCCTATACTAATGCAACAAAATAGTTTCTATTCCCTCTAACATGTACAAAGCCCAATCATCAGTTGCTTTTCATCTGAATGTGTTAACTCCTGATGATACTAATGTGTTTCCAGCTCCTTTCCCTTGAGCAGGATCAATATCCCACTTTAATTCCCAAACCAAATCATTTCAGTTTCAAATGCAACCAATTTTGCCACAGACAGCCCAAATTGGTGGTTGTCTAATTTCTCCTCACAACTATTATAAATACAAGGCTGGGAAAGATGATTGTCCACACAAAAATGGTGAATCAGAAAAAACAGCATCATCTATCGTTTTCGGTTAATGGCACAGTAAAGATGTCTGATCTGCCCACTAAATACTGAAATGAATAGTTATATTGTGATCAAACTCTATTTTAGGGAAAAGAACCTCAATGAAGGGAAAGTCTAGCCATTCAACAATTTTTGAAAAACGTGGGATTGATTTTTAAAGTAATCATAATTCACTAAGTACAGCATAAATCTATACACTTGAATTTCAAAAAATCCGATAATTTACTTTAAAGTACCCAAGTTCTACAACATTTCATTACCTTTTAATTTAGGTTCATTGAAAGCCAATTATATTGCTTTTTAAGAATCTAGTGACATGATTTTAGCATCTATTTGTACACTTACTGAAGTCAGAACCAGTTGAGTGATTATAAACAAATCTGAGCTGGGAGTTTCGTGATCCATTCCATTCAGGTTAATCAAAGGGTATCAAAGAGAAAAAAGTAACAGAATAGACTTTAGTCCCCAATGAAATCTTTGAGGCAGACTGACTTACCTGGCAAATTCCCACCTGAGTTTTGCTGCCTTCCATGTTAACCTCCTCTTTTGAACAGGCAACAAAGGAACGTACTTGCTCATTCTATAACATACAGGCCAGAGTGCAAATCATGATTTGGAGATAAATCATGATTTTAACTGTGGTTTTCGTATGCTGTCACCTTTCTGTCAGATAGACATGATGTCAGAAAATGCCTGAAAATTGAAGAATCCACTAACAGTAAGTTATCTTCCTGCTTTTGTGGGACTGGGAAGAGCAATTCTTCCCAACCACTTCTTAACCAAATATAAGGTGCAGCAATTAAAATCTCCACGGCTATGTCTGTTGCAGATAGATGGAAAAAGTCACTGATGCCGATGGGTTTCCAGCAAAAATGCACTGGATGTTAGAACCACCCAAATGTTTTATTTTTTTATGCCCTTAAGTTACGTTACAGTATTCTATGCAGCTTTAATTTATTCATCCTTTGTATTGTCTATGCACTCTCATTTGTCAGCTGCACTAAAACTTTCCTAAAAGCGGGTGCCAATGTCCCTTCCTAACCCAGGGAAAACATTGGGGAGGAGGGTGAAATGACCATGTACCTAAAGTTGTCAGCCCATTAATAGGTTCAAGGCAGGACCTTTGCCTTTTTGTCCTTTTGCCATGGAGATTTAAATTGCTGCCCCTTATTCTTTGTTAAGAAGCTCTTCCCAGTCTCACAAAAACAGCAAGGTACCTTACTGTTAAGTTTCCAGTTATTTCCTGACCTAACAGGAATACCACAGTATGCTGAAACCACATTCCACAAAATGAAATGGCTGCCCACTCTCTGGTCCCAGCAGTAGTACCAAAAGTGAAACTGTGTATTCACCAGGGCTCGGCCAAGAGATTCATGCGAGGGTGCGGGGTTGGTCAGGGGTGTTGGGGGACTTAGTTAAATATGCCCTGGGAGGAGGGGAAGACTTGGAGGGAGCCCACAATGTAAGCAATGCTCTTTGCCCACAACCACCCTGTGCAGTGAGTGCTGCTGGGCTGGATGCTTGATTTGAGCTTCTATCACTGGCTGAGTCCTAATGATAGATGATGAAGCAATTGATCCTCATGTGCGCAGACTTCCTGAAGGCTTCCTCATCACTGGTAAAATTATGATAGGGATGTGGCAAGAAGGTAAATGGCTTTGCATGTGTTAGACAAAGTTTTGAAAGTCATCTAGTGACCTGCTCTTGAGGATATTGAGCTGTTATAGTAACCGTACCATATACATGGCTGGCCCTGCTGAGTTTATAATAAAGTGAACCTCAGGATGTTATTCATGATGAAAATGCCACTCTATGCAAAGGGATGGTGGTTAGGATCTCTTTCAGGAGTTGGTGGTTGTCTCTGGCACCTGACTAGCATAAATGTTATTTGATTTATAATAGTCAAGACTAGAGTGGTACTGGAAATGCACAGCAGGTCAGGCAGTATCCAAGGAGCAGGAAAATTGATGTTTCGGGCAGGGGCTCTTCATCAAGATTCCTGATGAAGGGCTTCTGCCCGAAACGTCGATTTCCCCGCTCCTCGGATGCTGCCTGACTTGCTGTGCATTTCCAGCACCACTGTAATCTTGACTCTAATCTCCAGCATCTGCAGACCTCACGTTCGCCTTTGTTTTATAATAGCTAAACTAGGATATGATCTAGGTCTGGCTACATAGATTGTTCCATAATTTAAGGAATTGTAAATAGAACTTCACACCATAAAACCATTAGTGAACAGTTCCATTGATGATATGAGAGAGTGAAGGTCATTAATAGATATCATTTATACCAACATTTCAAAGAAGCTTGAAAACAAAATGTGATCAACAGTCATTATGAATTGGGTAGGTACATATAGATTAGAAACAGGCCAATTTGATGTCCATATTCGAATAAAAGGAAGAGAAAATTGCCAGAACCAACTGTGTTAGAGACAAAAGAACTGTGGATGCTAGAGTCCAAGGTAATCAAGCAGGAGACTGGAAGAACACAGCAAGCTAGGCAGCATCAGGAGGTGGAGAAGTCAAAGTTTCAGGTGTAACCCATCTTCAGGACTGGGTGTGTGTGTAAGGGGAGCTGCAGATAAACGGGGTGGAGGGGCAGGGTGGTGAGGTGCGGATAGGTGAAGACAGGTAGAGGGTATAACCTGGTTGGTCAATGAGAGGAATGAATCCGGTTGGTGGCTGGAAGGAAGGGTTAATGAGAAGAATGGAAGAAGAGGGGCTGGGAAATGAGTTGGGGGATGAAATTGGAAAACTTAATGTTGAATCCTGTGGGCTGTAGGCTGCGCAGGTGGAAGATGAGGTGTTGTTCCTCCAGTTTGCGATCTGATTCATTGTGGCAATGGAGGAGAAGGTCATGGATGGTCATCTCAGAAAGGAAATGGAAAGGGGAATTAAAATGGACACTGATTGGGAGGTCAGGTCAGCCCCTACAGGCCAGGCTGAGATACTTGGCGAAACGTTCTCTTAGTTTACATTTGATCTCCAACTGTATGTCCATTGTTCTTATTTTACTCCAATATAAATTAATACATGATACCTGGAGGAGAAGCAATGACTTGTGCAGCTGCGTACCTGTTGTCATAGCTGCTGCAAGAATCAGGTATAGGCAGTGAGGGAAGAAATGGCTCTTCAAATACAACTCAATATTAAATCCATGATCAGAACTCTTGTGAGACAGTAGAATGATTTGCTGTCATTTCTTGCACTGAGTCAACAGCACAGAAACAAGCCAATCGGCTAAACTGGTTTAAGCCAATATTATACCTTATCGAAAAGACAGGGAGATGGGCAGAGGAGGTGGGGTTGCCTTGTTAGTTAAGAATGAAATTAAATCTATGGCACTGAATGACATAGGGTCAGGTGATGTGGAGTCTGTGTGGGTGGAGTTGAGGAACTACAAAGGCAAAAAAGCCATAGTGGGAGTTATATGCAGACCTCCCAGCCGTGGTCAGGACCAGAGGCGCAAGATGTACCAGGAAATAGATAGGGCTTGCCAGAAAGACAAGGTCATGGTGATCATGGGGGTCTTCAACATGCAGGTGGACTGGGTGAATAATGTTGCCGGTGGAGTCAAAGAAAGGGAATTCATGGAATGCTTACAGGATGGCTTTTTGAAATAGCTTGCAATGGAGTCCACAAGGGAGCAGGCTATTCTGGACTTAGTTCTATGTAATGAGCCAAACTTTATAAAAGATCTTAAAGTAAGGGAACACTTAGGAGGCAGCGATCATAATATGGTGGAGTTCAGTCTGCAGTTTGAAAGAGAGAAGGCAAAATCAGAAGTAATGGTGTTACAGTTAAACAAAGGGAATTACGGGGCATGAGAGAGGAACTGTCGAAAATTGACTGGAAGCAGAGCCTAACGGGGAAGACAGTAGAGCAACAATGGCAGGAGCTTCTGGGTGCAATTGAGGACACAGTACAGAGGTTCATCCCAAACAAAAAGAAAGACTGTCTGGGGAGGGGTTAGACAGCCATGGCTGACAAAAGAAGTCAGAAAATGTATCAAAGAAAAAGAGAGAGCCTATAAAGTAGCCAAGAGCATCAAAAATCAAAAAATTGGGAAGACTACAAAAACAGAGGATAACAAAGAGAGAAATAACAAAGGAGAGGATCAAATATGAAGGTAAGCTAGCCAGTAATATGAGAAATGATAGTAAAAGTTTCTTTTTATATATAAATGAAACAAATGAGAAGCAAAAGTAGAAATTGGGTAGTTCCAAATTGATGTGGAAGGTTAGTGCTGGGAGATAAAGAAATAGCTGAAGAACATAAGAAGTTCTTTGTGTCAGTCTTCACAGTGGAAGATAATTAAGGAGATTCGGGGGCAGAGTTGAGTATGGTAGCCATTACAAAAGAGAAAGTGCTAGAAAAGCTAAAAAGTAAAAAATCGACAAATCTCCTGGTCCCAATGGGCTACATGGCTACATCCTTGAGTTCTGAGAGAGGTGGCTGAGGAAACAGTGGAGGCGCTGACTGTGATCTTTCAGGGAAAGTCCCAGATGATTGGAAAATCGCTGTTGTAATCTGCTTGTTCAAGAAAGGCTCAAGCCAAAAGATGGAAAACTATAGGCTGATTAGCCTAATCTCAGTTGTACGTAAAATTCTAGAATCCATCTTTAAAGGTGAAATTTCTAAATTCTTGAAAGTGCAGGGTTGGGTTAGAAAAAGTCAGCATGGATTTAATAAGGGGAGGTCATGCCTGACAAATCTGTTAGAATTCTTTGAAGAGGTAACAAGTAGGTTAGGCCAGGGAAACCCAGTAGATATCATCTATCTAGACTTCCAAAAGGCCTTTGATAAGGTGCCTCACGGGAGGCTGCTGAGTAAGGTGAGGGCCCATGGTTTGAAGATTGGCCATCTGACAGAAGGCAGAAAGTTGGGATAAAAGTTTCTTTTTTGGAATGGCAGCTGGTGACAAGCAGAGTACCGCAGGGTTCAGTGTTGGGGCCGCAGCTGTTCACTTTATATATAAATGATCTGGATGAAGGGACTGGGGGCATTCTGGCAAAGTTCGCCAATGCTATGAAGTTAGCAGGGCAGGCAGATAGTACTGCAGAAGGAGGCTGCAGAAAGATTTAAACAGTTTAGGAGAGTGGTCCAGGAAATGGGTGATGAAATTCAATGTGAGCAAGTGCAAGGTCTTGTACTTTGGGAAAAAGAATACAGGCATGGACTATTTTTTAAACGGTGAGAAAATTCATAAAGCCAAAGTATAAAGGAATCTGGGAGTGCTAGTCCAGGATTCTCTAAAGGTTGATTTGCAGGTTGAGTCCATGATTAAGAAAACAAATGTAATGTTATCATTTATCTCAAAAGGGTTGGAATATAAAAGCAGCGATGTGCTTCTGAGACTTTATAAAGCTCTGGTTAGGCACCATTTAGAATACTGTGTCCAGTTTTGAGCTCCACACCTCAGGAAGGACATACTGGCACTGGAGCATGTCCAGTGGAGATTCACACAAATGATCCCTGGAATGGTCGGCCTAACATGTGATGATCAGCTGAGGATCCTGGGATCATATTCATTAGAGTTTAGAAGGTTGAGAGGAGATCAAATAGCAACTTATCAGATAATGCATAGCTTAGAAAGGGTGGACACTGTGAAGATGTTTCCAATAGGCGGGGAGACTAGGACCCATGGGCATAGCCTTAAAATTAGAGGGGGTCAATTTAGAACAGAAATGAGGAAATATTTCTTCAGCCAGAGAATGGTGGGCCTCATTACCACGGAGCGCAGTGGAGGCCAGGACGTTGGGTGTCTTCAAGGTAGAGATCTCACAAGGGATTAAGGGCTACGGGGAGAGTGTGGGTAAGTGGAATTGAAACACCCATCAGCCATGATTAAATGGTGGAGTGAACTTGATGGGTCGAGTAGCCTTGCTTCCACTCCTATGTCTTATGTTCCACAAGAACCCCAGGCTCCCCTTTCCTTTCACCTCTCTTCCTCTCACCCTGTCAACTTATCCTGCTTCCCCCTTTCCCTCATTTGTTTCCCTAGCATCCCCTTAAACAGATCCATGATACTTGTCCCTTCTACCACATGTGATAGTGCATTCCATATCCTTGCACTCTTTGGATGAAAGAAAAATTCCTGAATTTCCTATTGGAATTATTTGGGATTTACATTTATGAAAGTACTTACCAAGCATTATTCCACTTAATCCTGTTTTGACATTTTGAATGAATTTGACCCACAAGTGGTCCGAGCGAGGACAGGTGATTTGCGAAGGTTAAGGGGGTAGAGGTGGGCACTGAGGGAGTTGTGAGGGAAAGGAGAGGGTTTCTGAAATGGCTTTGAAAGAAGGCAATAGGAGGCCTAGTGGTATTATTGCTGGACTGTTAGTCCAGAGACCCAGTTCTGGGCACCTGGGTTTGAATCCCAGCAGACAGTAGAATTTGAATTCAATTTTTTTAAAAATCTGGAATTAAGAATCTAGTCATGATCATGTATCTGTTATTGGAAAAAATCCTCTGGTTCACTAATGTCCTTAAGGGAAGGAATCTACCATCCTTATCTGGTATGACCTACAAATGACTCATACACAGCAATGTGGTTGATTCTTAACTGCCCTCTGAGCAATTAGGGATAGGCAATAAATGCTGGCCCAGCCAGTGACACCCTCATCCTGTGAATGTATGAAAACAAAAGCCAGGATAGCTCTGAATTTCTTCAAAATAACACCATGGAAAATTTTAATGTCCTTTTAAGAGAATAAATAGAACTCCTGTTTACTGTCTCATTCATTTTATTGGATGAGCCATTAACTTTCCAGAGTACATCTTCCTTCGTAATGGAAATCACACTCAGAAGTCAGCCTGCTTGACAATTTTTGGCTTCAGTTGGAATAGGGAGCACCCTGGACAGGCTTAACTCATCAAAAGGAGCCTTCAGCTGCTATTGGAAACATGGAACGCTAAGCGACTGGGACATTTGTGGAGATCCAAACATTGATATGGGGGGGAGGTGAGGTAATAAGTCCAAAGGAGGAACATAAGCCTAAGGATATGGGGAAGCAATTCTCTTCCACCTCTTGAGCCACGAGCACTGCTATAAATCTGTGCTTAGCTGTGTTGAGTTGCATGACTTTTGTCCTTGAAGGATGAGCTTTGAACCATTTAGTTCTGAACTTGCTCAGTTCCCAGAATGTGCACGGAAATGTAACAGGTTGAATTTCTCCTCACTGATATTCAAGTATTCTGATCACCAACCTCAGCCCTTTCAGCCAATTAAACACCACACATTCCCCAAATCCAACTGTGAAAATTCCTGCGCTATTTTAAAGTAAATAACATTCCTTTTTCTTGAAAAGACCCTGGAGATCAGAATGCCCTTCAGAGGCTGAATGAAAAGGTTGACTCGAATGGCCACACAAGATGCTTTAGGTAGCTGGCAACAACTGAAATCAGAACCTCTTCATGTTATGAATTACCAGCACAGTTTGGTGACCATATTTTTTTCATGTAATTTTTAGCCCTCTAACAGGAACCTGATTTGAATTGTGACTTATTGTGAGCAATCAGTTAGATGATCGGCAGCACATAGTAACACTGTTTGGGCACCTTTTGTAAATAACAAGTGTTAAGTCTGATTTCTACAAAGTACTAGGTGATTGCATCTTTTGTGAATGCATGTGGAAGCAAGTAATAAGCTTTCATTCAAGCAGATTATTCACAAGCCATTCCAAAACTTGCAAGAGATTTTTTAAAAATCTCGTTGACAGGTTCAAACTTTCTAGACTTTCATGCTTGTATATGACAGATCATTCTTACAGTTTAACAAAAAGCATTAGCTCTTTCTGTAAAATAAGTGGATTTTTTCCCCTTCAGTCTGCAGAACTAAATAAAACCCAACAGGTTGAAAGGTTGAAATTATTCATTTTTTTGTTTGAATTTCTTGCTATTTGGGACTGTGTGAAAACAATTAGTAACTCCTTAACCATATTTTCAATGCATAATGCCGAAACGAATGAAGACACCAAATTTACAAGCAATCAATTTATATTCCACAGATTGAGAACAGAAGAAACACTGCCCTGAACAGCCACTTCAAATTGTAGATATTAATATTTCAAAGAAGTGAATGCCACAAAACCCATTTGATCACATTTTATGCTTTCCCATCAATAACTCATGAATGCAAGGTGACATTCATCAGTTAAAAATTCAATTTCAGTAAATTCAATCAGATTGTTTAATCATCTTAGGGCTTCTTTGCATTCATTCCTTTTGTACACTAAAGAACAAAGGTGAGCAAATTAACTCAATCTTCAGTATTCCAGTCAAAACCAGGTTAAGCAATCATGGAAGCTAAATAACTGAAAAATTAATACACAGAGGCAGATCAATAGTTTCACAGGACACCTTAACACATGATTTATAACACTGATTATTCACACAGCCTGCTTAAATAATTGGCTGCATAATTAATTAAAAATCCAAAATTATTTCCAATAACTTGCAACTCATTGCAATCATAACTCTACTCACCAGCTATCCTGTAGCAAATGAACTTTCTATTCAGGCAAACTAACGAGTGAAATTGCTAATCAATGAATAATATTAGTGTATTAACAGGTAATCTATGGTTATCATGTGTTTGTGCTTTTTTGTTTCCTGTTGTTTGGGAGATTCCTGCATGGTGGTAGTGTCTCTATCTCCAGACTAAGGCCCAGGTTCAAATCACACTTGCTCCAAAGATCTGTAACAGCTTCTCTGAACAGGTTGATCAGAAAATAGCTTTTCCTACTGCATATGATCCTTGATAACCTATGCCAGTCCATCTCTTTCCTAAACATGAGGAATTTGCATTACGTCTGTGCTTTTTATCTTGGATTTTTAGTCAGTTTATTCTGGGCTTTTTGCTACATTTTCAGACTTATGTAGATTACAGACTAGGCCGGTGCAGGGAAGTGAGTCCCAGACCAGGCCGGTGCAGGGAGGGAATCCCAGACCAGGCCGGTGCAGGGTGGGGAATCCCAGACCAGACTGGTGCAGGGAGGGGAATCCCAGACCAGGCTGGTGCAGGAAGGGGAATCCCAGACCAGGCCGGTGCAGGGAGGGGAATCCCAGACCAGGCCGGTGCAGGGTGGGGAGTCCCAGACCAGGCTGGTGCAGGGAGGGGAATCCCAGACCAGGCCGGTGCAGGGTGGGGAATCCCAGACCAGGCTGGTGCAGGGAGGGGAATCCCAGACCAGGCTGGTGCAGGGAAATGAGTCCCAGACCAGGCTGGTGCAGGAAGGGGAATCCCACACCAGGCCGGTGCAGGGAGGGGAATCCCAGACCAGGCCGGTGCAGGGTGGGGAATCCCAGACCAGGCTGGTGCAGGGAGGGGAATCCCAGACCAGGCTGGTGCAGGGAAATGAGTCCCAGACCAGGCTGGTGCAGGAAGGGGAATCCCAGACCAGGCCGGTGCAGGGAAGCGAGTCCCAGACCAGGCCGGTGCAGGGAGGGGAATCCCAGACCAGGCCGGTGCAGGGTGGGGAATCCCAGACCATGCTGGTGCAGGGAGGGGAATCCCAGACCAGGCCAGTGCAGGGAGGGGAATCCCAGACCAGGCCGGTGCAGGGAGGGGAATTACAGACCAGGCTGGTGCAAGGAGGGAAATCTCAGACCATGCCGGTGCAGGGAGGGGAATCCCAGACCAGGCCGGTGCAGGGAGGGGAATCCCAGACCAGGCCGGTGCAGGGAGGGGAATCCCAGACCAGGCCGATACAGGGAGGGAATCCCAGACCAGGCCGGTGCAGGGAGTGGAATCCCAGACCATGCCGGTGCAGGGAGGGGAATCCCAGACCAGGTCGGTCCAGGGAGGGGAATCCCAGACCAGGCCGGTGCAGGGAGGTGAGTACCAGACCAGGCTGGTGCAGGGAGGCAAGCCCCTTATGGACTAGAGGGAAGGCATCAAATGTTGAAGCCCAGTATGGTCTGGAGACCTGGCCCAGTGCAGTCAAAAGGCTAGCTGTTGGCATGGACTTCATGAAAAATCTGTAACTCCAAGTACTTTTTTAAAAAATATTTTATTCTTATACTGGACTTCTCTTTATTATTCTTTCAATTCTGTAATAAATATTTAAGTATCTGTAGCTAGGTATCCTGCACCTAAGATGTCACCATAAGTGGTAACATTGCAAACTTTTCATTGCAGTCATTCACGTGCACGTGACAATAAAGCTAATTTAATTCAGATGAATAAACTTGAGATGCTTATATTATTATCTAAGATACATTATTGTCTCACAGGAACAATTAGGCACAACCTAATAGTTAGTATATGCTACTAATCTAAGTATGTGCTGTTTATGCTAAGAATAGCATTTCATGAAGCACTTCGCTCTTCCCAATAACAAACCTTTGCAGATATTTTCTAATCAACCTGTTCAGAGTTGTTTTGACAAACTTTTGGAACAGGTATGACTAGAACCCAGGCCTCCTGGCTTAGAGGCAGGCATACTACCACTAACCTACAAGAACCCCCATATCTTATCCTAATGGCAGTTAACTCTTTCTGGTCAAAATTACTTTATATAACAGTCATGACTCAGGTGACAATTTTATCACTGAGCTAAAATGTACATCTGCACAATGTCTAAAAACTGGTTGAACATGTATAATGAAACGGGCATTCAACCAGAAAGAAAGAGAATAGTAAGCCACAGGCATGGGATTTAAAAAGAATTTCAAAGATGGAAGAAATAGAGAGAGAGAATACAAGATTAGAATGAAGGCCATTAAAATAAGGCTGAAGCATTCATAATGCATGGAAGGTCAGAGTCAGAGGAATAAAGGATATAACCCAGGTGACAGATTACAGATTGGATGGGGCATGACCATGAAGAACTTTATATATTGGAATGGGCATTTTAAGTATTAAATATATCCCTAGACACATATATTCTTTCATTACAGATTGACAAAAATAGAAAGTCAAAAAATCCTTTACCACTGCTAAAAAGTAAGAATATAATCGCCCAGATATAAAATCCTCTTTTCATCTCTGATTGGATTAATACTTATTCATTTAGTGTTAGATGGCATCTGCACCGGAGGTTCATTGATATGAGCCTCCTGGTTCAAACCTGCACAGAAAACCACAAATCCAGCAGCAAAAGGAATCCGTTTGGAAATGGACTCCTTTGATGCAGCAGCTGGTGTGCTGTGCTTTAAAGATCCACCTGCATTGCCAAACATTTTCTCAGCTCCTGAGGAAGGTACACAAATGAGCCTGGGATGCAGGTGCCAGCTGTGTAGGGTGCCATGCAAATATGGTGCGTAATATGAAGGATGTGTGGTGTATTGCATGCCAAGTCACCCAGGGTGCCAGGTAAAGAAGGGTGTTGGGTAAATAAGGTAGCAGGGTGCAGAGGTGGGAAATGTGTTTGTGTATCAGGTTTGACCGCAGGGTGGGGATGTCAACAGGAGAGTGGCAGGCCAGCGGTTTGAGGGGTGTTGGGATTGGGGGTGGGAGGGATTTCAAAATAGAGGCGGAGTGTGAGAGATGTGGGATTAGAGCCTGGAGTCAAGTCAGGGAGAACTGTCAGGTCAACGGCACAATGAAGGAGGTGTTGATTCCAGGGGGTCAGGTTGGCAGTCAAAGGTGTCGGGTCCAGACAGCCAGACATGGGGTGGGTTGTCGAGTCCCAGCGAGTGTGGAATTATATGTGGGGGGAGGTGGAGGCCATGAGACAGTTGTGGGGATTCTGGTCAGGAGGAGGGGCAGTTGCTGGTTGTCAGGGGTCTGAATGGTGTAAGGGTCAGGAGGATTGTATATAGAGGACAAATAGTGTGTCGGACATTCAGTTTAATGATTACTCAATTAAAATAGGTTTTCGTCCTCTCACCTTTCCTGGGTAGCTGTTAGTTAAACTTTCTCAGACCAATTCAGTGTTCAAGTTTAATGGACTCTTTCAGAGGGTTTCAGACACAGGAAGTATAAACATCCGAGGCAATTTGCACGCAGTCAGCTGCATATGAGATTCTGTTGGATTCCAACATGCAACTCGAATCTTTACTGCTGCACCAACTCTCTGGCTATCAGAACATCTCAGACTATAATATATGTTACTTATCAAAAAAAATTGTATTTGTTCCCTGAACAATGAAGAAAATCCAACTTTTTTCTGAAATAAATGAGAATTTAGATTTGGTTTGATGTTAAAAGTTCACATGTTAATTGTAAAGTTGTGCATTAACATGGTATACTATATTTATACAATTTCATCACACCTTAAAATAGAAAAACTCTAGCATCCATTGCAGATTAATTAAGTTTCATGAGTCAACAGGGAATTTCAATGATCAATGGAGCATGCCCCAATTGCATGTGGGAGTTAAAACAACTAAAATTGACATTGGATTGGGATCCTGACATCGTCCCACATACTGCTGGGTTTCATACAGGTTAGTTAATGGTTGAATAGGAAAACTTAAATAGCTAAAAATTACAAGTAGGTCATTAACTGCTGTTTTAACTGATCATTCTGGCTCAAACCTCCATGCACCTATTTCCTGAGCTGTCAGCAAACTCATTATGGTCAATCAAAGGAATGTATTGAAGAAAGTGTTACTTCAGTGAAACTGACAGTTTTGAAAGCTTAATATCAGACAAGCTGAGGGGTTTCAGCAATGGTCAGGTTACAGACTACTGCTCACATACCTCACTTGACAGGTGATTGTCAATAAGACCATTTACATGTCTTCATTTCATTTACCTTTAGCTGTATTTCCCTGATGTCAGATTTTGCTGTGACAGAAGAAAAGCTTATGCAGCACTTGCTCCTCTAATAAGAATCAGAAGAACCAACATCATCAAAATAACCTGCAGTAGGAGTAGCACTAGCTTTCTTTACCCCAGCCATAGGAGTGAGGGAATAGGCTTGGAGACCAACCTCTCAGAAGGCATCACTCCTAAAGGAGATCACTATGCATTCTCTTGACATGTGTGAGCACTCGTGGGTGGAGGGGGTTTAATTTAGGTAAATGTGAGGTGCTGCATTTTGGGAAGGCAAATCATAGCAGGACTTATACACTTAATGGTAAGGTCCTGGGGAATGTTGCTAAACAAAGGGACCTTGGAGTGTAGGTTCATAGTACCTTGAAAGTAGAGTCATTGGATAGTGAAGAAGTTTGGTATGCTTTCCTTTATTGGTCAGTGCATTGGGTACAGGAGTTGGGAGGTCATGCTGCAGCTGTACAGGACATCGGTTTGGCTGCTGTTGGAATATTGCATTCAATTCTGGCGTCCCTGCTGCAGGAAGGATATTGTAAAACTTAAAAGGCTTCAGAAAAGATTTACAAGGATATTGCCAGGGTTGGTGGGTCTGAGCTGAAGAGACTGAATAGGCTGGGGCTACTTTTCTTACAGCATCGTAGCTGAAGGTTAACCTTATAGAGATTTATAAAATCATGAGGGGCAGAGCTAGGATGAATAGCTAAGGACATTTCCCCAAGGTAGTGGAGTTCAAAACTAGAGGGCATAGGTTTAAGATCAGAGTGGAAAGATGCAAAAAAGGGGCAACTTTTTCATGCAGAGGTTGGTGCTTGTATGGAATGAACTGCCAGAGGAAGTGGTGGAGGTTGGTACAATTAGAACATTTAAAAAGCATCTAGATGGGGATATGGATGGGAAGGGTTCAGAGTGATATGGGCTAAATGCTGGCAAATGGGACTAGATTTATTTAGATTACCTGGTTGGCATGGACAAGTTGGTCCAAAGGGTCTATTTTCATGCTGTACAGCTGTATGATTCTATGACTCTAGTGCCCCAAGAGTCTTAGGCAAGTATGGCAGGTCATTTCTGATATCTGCTGCAACATGCCTCCATCCAGGTGATCTTACATTTTGCTGGCAGCTGTCAAGGTGGCTGTCACTGGAGGGTCACGCCATGGGTCTTTGCCTTTCCTCAAGTTGTGCACTTTCATCTGTGAGGAAAGTAAACAAAAATTCATGAATGTTAGGAATGGTTTGTATAGAGAGGAGGGAAGAGTAACATTTGTGAAGGGCGACAGTGAGGCATCTACCCAGCAATGTGAAAAATTGCCAAGGCATACCCTGTACACAAAAACAGGACAAATCCAACCCAGCCAATTACCGCCTCATCAGTCTAGTCTTGGTCATTATTAAAATGTTGCAAAGTGTCATTAACTGCTCTATCAAACAGCACCTGTTCTGTAATAATCTGCTCAGTGACACCTAGTTTGAGTTCTGTCAGGGCCACTCAGCTCCTGACCTCATTACAGCCTTGGTTCAAACATGGTCAAAAGAGCCAAATTCCAGGGGTGAGGTGAGAATGATAGTCCATGACATAAAATTCACATTCGACTGAGTGTGGCATCAAGGAGTCCTAGCAAAACCGGAATCAGTGGGCATCAGGGGCAAACTCTGCCATGGTTGGAGTCATACCTGGGACTAGGAAGATAGTTGTAGTTGTTGGAGGTCAGACACCTCAGCTCCAGGACATCTCTGCAGAAGTTCCTCAGGATAATGTCCTAGGACCGACCATCTTCAGCTGCTTCATTAATAATCATACCTCAGTCATAAGTTCAGAAGTGAAAATGTTTGCCTATGATTGCACAATGTTATGCTCTATTCATGGCCCCTCAGATACTGAGGAAGTCTATATTCAAATGCAACAAGATCTGGACAATATCCAGGTTTGGGCTGACAAGTGGCAAGTAACATTCACACCACACAAATGCAAGGCTATGGCCATTACCAAGAAGAGAGAATCTAACCACTGCCCCTTGATATTGAACAGTGTTACCATCACTGAATGCCCCACTATCAACATCCTGGGCGTTACCATTGACCAGAAACTCACCTGGACCTACCACATATACAGAATGGCTACAAGAGCAAGGTCAAAAGCTCAAAATGCTGCAGCGAGGAACTCACTTCCTGACTCCTCAAAGCCTGTCAAACACCCACAAGGCACAAGTCAGGAATGTGGTGGAATACTCTCCACTTGCTTTGATGGATGCAGTTCCAAAACACTCAAGATGTTGACACCATCCAGGTCATTACAGCATCTTGATTGACACCACATCAAAAGCATTAATCTCGTTTGTTACTGACAGTCAGTAGCAGCAGTGAATACCTTCTACAAGATGCATGATAGAAATTCACCAAAGATTCTGAGATAACACCTTCCAAACCCATGACCATTTCCATCTCGAAGAACAAGGACAACAGATACATGGAAATGCCACCACCTTCAAGTTCCCCACCAGCCTGACTTGGAAAAGCATCATTGTTCATTCACTGTTGTGAGTCAAAATCCTGGAATTCCCTCTCTAATGGCAGCTCATCACCACCTTCTCAAGGGCAACTAAGGCCCAGCAATAAATGCTGGACATCTAGCGATGTCCAAATCCCAGGAGTGCATATAAACAATGTGTGAAAGTAAGTTATTTCAGTGGGAAGATGCTGTCAGATGAAGAGGTACATATGGGGCAAAGAATGCATAGAACTGCAAGGTGTGTTTTGCTGAGGGGTACTTTGTGGGACAATGCTGGGGAATTTAGTGCGTAGGACTTGGCACGTGAAAGTGTTAGGCTAGTCATCTTTCTTGCCCTCCTGATACCCTGAATCATCGCAGTTCACTGCCTTCAGGTTGGATTTAACTGCACTCTAGTTGCTAAATTTCTTGGTCTACTCCATGCATAATTGTTTGGTTGAAGATCCTCCTCCACCCTTAGGAAAAAATCAGCTCCCCTGCAATCCTTTAAATTCGGCAGAAGAATAATCCAGTAAGGTTGAGGAAATCATTTATGTTCTCACCTACCATAACGTTCAGCTTATCATCATTCCTATCTCCAACAGCTCTGCTAACTTTCGAATTTTCAGACAATTGATCTAAACATCTTCATACTTATTTTGAAATGTCTTCACAACTTTGAAATTCCCTAATTCTCAACAATCTTTTTAAGTCCTGTCCTGGTATGCACCAACCAGTTCTTCAACATTGGCCTCCTTTCCCTTCCTTTCCTTTAACAGTCAAACATGAATGTTTGGTTTTTATTTCCCAAAACTCTGCTTTGCCATCACATTTGCCAATTTGTACTCTGTTTGCAATCTTTCCTCTGACTCAGAAGATTGTGGCTGTCAAATTCTAATTCAGGGTTTCGAATCATCACACTGGATTTTTATTCAGTGCTGCAACTTGTGAATGAGTTAAAATTAAACCTTATCTGCTATTCTACAGACAGAAATAGAACATTTTTTAAAAAAACATGATGTCCCAGCCAACATCAATTCTACAAGATATGTCATCAAAAATGGATTAACAAGTCATTCATTTCATTTGACACCTGTTTCCGAATAAAATGACTGCTGCGTTTTCCATATGAATGAAAAAGTCTTCCTTTTTGATAATCCTCTTAAACCATGCTTTTACACCTTCCACCCACTTCCATTCCTTTTCCATTTTATTCGCACTAACTGATAAATGTCTCTCTCTGTAGCTGATGTCTGTTACAGAAATGTAATTAATTGCTGTTAAATTAGATATAATTACTCAGAAGGTTATGTCAGATTACAACGGGATCTTGATCAGATGGGACATTGGGCTGAGAACTGGCACATGGAGTTTAATTTAGATAAATGCAAGGTGCTGCATTTTGAGAAAGCAAATCTTAGCAGGACTTATACACTTAATGGTAAGGTCCTAGGGAGTGTTGCTAAACAAAGAGACCTTGGAGTGCAGGTTCATAGCTCCCTAAAAATGGAGTCACAGGTAGATAGGACAGTGATGAAGGCGTTTGGTATGCTTTCTTTTATTGGTCAGAGTACTGAGTACAGGAGTTGGGAGGTTATGTTGCGGCTGTACAGGACATTGGTTAGGCCACTGTTGGAATATTGCATGCAATTCTGGTCTCCTTCCTATCAGAAAGATGTTGTGAAACTTGAAAGGGTTCAGAAAAGATTTACAAGGATGTTGCCAGGGTTGGAGGATTTGAGCAATAGGGAGAGACTGAACAGGCTAAGGCTGTTTTCCCTGCAGTATCAAAGGTTGAGGGGTGACCGCATGGAAAATCATGAGGGGCCTGGATAGGATAAATAGACAAAGTTTTTTCCCTGGGGTGGGGGATCCAGAACTAGAAGATATAGGTTTAGGGTGAGAGGGGAAAGATATAAAATGGACCTAAGGGGCAACCTTTTCATGCAGAGAGTGGTACGTGTATGGAACGAGCTACCAGAGGGAGTGGTGGAGGCTGGTACAACTGCAACATTTAAGAGGCATTTGGATGGGTATATGTTTAGGAAGGGTTTAGAGGGATATGGGCCAAGTGCTGGCAGGTGAGTTTGGGTATCTGGTCGGCATGGACAGATTGGACTGAAGGGTCTGTTTTTGTGCTATGCATCCCTATGACTCTATGACTCGATGTCTTAAGTTTGTATTGATTGTATTCTACTAAATCTTGTACTATATTCAAAATAGAAAATTGTAATTGCATTCTCTCTGTAAATACCCTTTCTCAATAATATTCAAATTTATTGTTTGTTGAAGAGATTTAATCAGTTAGCAAGCCATTCTTTGAATTACCACATGCATTGATATTAAATGTTGCTGCTGAATAACCTCTTAATCAGAGAATCATACAGTACAGAAGGATACCATTTTGTCCATTTCTTTGCCAGGTCTTTGAAAGTACAATCCAACTAGTCTACTTCCCCTGCTCTTTCCACATCACCCTTCAAATTTTCTATCTTCAAATATTCAAGAAATAATGCACTGTCAGATAAGACTCTTAATGATGTTTTTCTAATTCCTAGTCAACACTCCGATTTCAAATATAAATCCTTATGTGTGAACTAAATAGAAGGTCAGAAGAAAATAAAAGACAGAATAATAATTTGAGGAAAGGAGCTCTCTACTCAGTTTCATATAACATTATGGTTCATTTGGGAGAATTAAGATTTTTTTTTACCATTTCCTTAATGGATTAGCTGTCAGTTCCACTTTAATGTAAGTAAGTATCTAGCTAGATGGCATAGTATTCCAAGTAGCTCCTAGAGACCCAAATACCCAAGTCCTAAAAGAAGAAATCAGAAACCCATTAGCAAGAGCACGCATTACTGAACAAAAATGAATGACTTCAGGAAGCAAATAGAAAATTGGATCATATTGAAGAATGTTATAATATTTGGATTATATTTATATTATGCCTGTGTGAATGGCTGTTGATAGCATTGGGCTGAACATTTCCAAACACTGAACAACAATTGTGGGGATTGGAGGTGGCAAGTTGGAACAAAGAGATTGAGAGTAGCCTTTATTGTCACTTGCACTCGAATGAGTGCAGTGAAAATTATATAATGTCATCCTTCGGTGCCATCTTAAATACATGGTACCCAGGTACAGACATTTTAAGTGTTGTTAAATAATTGAAATAGTGAATAAAAGACTTGTACGGCAATACAGAGTTTAAAAAATCCAGAATGATAATAAGAAGTATCCTTAAAGTACTCAAATTATAGTCCTTTCTCACTAAGACTGTGTTCGCTGGGCTTCAGAACACAAGGCCTCCCTGCCTCCAGGGGCTGGCCTCTGTCCCAGGCTCACCTCCAGGACTCGTCCCACCAGCCGGCCTGGGCTTCCTCTGCTCCCACGCCAGGCTCCAGCTATAACTCACTTCCGCATAATAATTGTGAGGGTGAGATCTGAAGGACAATAGGAGGTCAAGGGCTACTGCAGATGAGGTCATCAATAGTCACCACCACCCTGGCAGCCACTGCAACCAGCGTGGGTGGAGTAAGTGCATTCTTCTCTTTGAGGGAGCAGACTGTACTCATGAGCAGAATAAAGCCCTGAAAAGTTCAATTACATTCATTGGCCATATATATATTGCCTGAGAGAGACAACTACAATCACTGAATCCTACTTGTGATTTACATGTGGTGACCACCTGGATCACGTAAAAATCCTGGCCACAAACTATCCTAGCAATGTCAGTGGTCATTGCAAATTTATCACAGTCATCTCTGTGAAGCAGCAATAATCA